>NC_138772.1:475236367-475931367 GCF_965119305.1 Pelophylax lessonae
ATTTTTATTTTGTTTATATATGTATTATATATATTCATGCCTGATTAACACAATTTATTGGTGTGCTTGTGGAATGCAGTTATGTCATCTACCGTTGTCATTACAGCAATATATCACATAAGGGAAATACTGTATTTGGCCTTATTTAGTAAAAATGAAAAATGTACTAATCAGAACGCTAATTAGCAAGTGATGAAATCACAGTATCAGCTTAGTCCCCCCATTTATGCCAGTTACAGATACTTAAAATATATCTAGAGGCAAGATATTGTTTTTGGTTTTTGCTAATGGTGTCATTAGAAACTCTGTAAGGTTTTTATTGCTGTCTGTGTTCCAGCTGGGGAAATTCACCTCTCTATTTCTCTGTAACCTATGTCACTTGGACTGAACCTGGGGGATAACCCCACATTATTTATTGTCACCTGATCAAGACTTATAGGTAATTCCAGTCTAGCCATTTTTTGACCAGGCGACCTGAATTTTATTTATTAATTGCTATACATATGTCTGGGAGCTCAGGTAGTTTGGAGATAAAGTAGAAGTCCTCCCTAATGCTAAAATCTCTACATCTACAGACATCCACAATCTAAGACCAACCTAGCTAACCCTGTAAAGAAGAAATTGCTATACATACCCTTTCTGAAGCCGCTCCGGTCTCCAGCGTTAGAAGCTCCGCAGCGGACACAGCCGACAACGGCTGTGAAATGAATGGGAAGCGACATCACCCATAGAGTTTCTATGGAGCTTCCGTTGTTGGCTACCTCCTCTGTGCCCGCCTACAAAAAAAGGCGCGGCTGACAGCTCAGCGTGGGACCAGACTGGATCAACTTAACCATTTGCCGACTGCCCACTGCAGTTTTACTGCGGAAGGCTGGCACGGCTGCGTGAAATTGCATAGCTCTACGTTGGTCGTGCGTGTGGTGCTAGGGGGTTAGCGCATGACCACGATTGCCGCCGAGAAAATGCGATCGCTACCCGCTGAGAGAGAAGGACAGTCAGCTGTTGTAAACACAGCTGACAGTTCTTCTCTTTGAAAGGATCACAGAGAGCCAGTGATCCTTCTATATAGGAACATAGGTCTCTATGATCAGTTCACAAGCCCATCCCACATAGGCTCACACTTAAGCCTTTGATCACCCCTAGGTTAGCCCCTTCCCTGCCAGTGTCATTATTTCAGTAACAGTGCATATTTTTTAGCACTGATTACTGTAGTAATGTCACTGGTCCCCCCCAAAAGTGTCAAAAAAAGTCAGTTAGGGGTCCGATCTGTCCACCGCAATGTCGCAGTCCTGCTAAAAATCACAGATTGCCGCCATTACTAGTAAAAATAAATAAATACATAAAAATGATATAAACCTTTCACCTAGTTTGTAGACGTGATAACTTTTGTGCAAACCAATCAAAATACGCTTATTGCTATATAGCAGAATGTGAAAATTATAAGAATTGTCACTCTTTTTTTGTTTATAGTGAAAAAAATAAAAATTGCAGCGATGATCAAATACCACCAAAAGAAAGCTCTATTTGTGTGGAAAGAAGGACATCAATGTTATTTGGGTACAGTGTCTCACGACCGCACAATTTTCGTTAAATTAACGCAGTGCCGAATCGCAAAATGGCCTGGTCATTAGGGGGCAAATCCTTCCAGTCCAGAACTGGTTAAAAAAAGGTGTGTTTACTGATTTCTATTTCACAGGGTTGGATAGGTCATTCTTAGATCGTGGATGTCTGTTGCTGTAGAGATTTTAGTGTTTGGGTGGACTTCAAGGATCACACTTTACAATGGTGCTTTGATGTGGCAATGTGGCTTCACATGTATTTTCAAATGTATGTAACAAAACATCCTTTTTTAACCTGAGATTCTAAAAGTTATATTAGGTTTTTTTTATTTTTTTTTTGTTCTAACCAGCTGGAGAGTGTGCTGGGGAATGTTTGTATTACTATATTTGATAATGTAACACAAAAAACACTAATCTACTATAACCCAAAGAAACCAACCACTTGTCGGACTAAATGTATAAGCTGATTTTCTTATTACTTGATGTTATTTTGTATTATATTAGTAAAAATCCCCAAAATCAGATCACCTCTAAGCACATACTTATATACTTCTACAAACTTTTTTTGTGCCCTATTAAAAAATCAGCTTTATAATATAAATGCGTTGTCTCTACTGGACATTCTCTCTAGAGGAATGATTTTTTTCCACAGCACCCCAGCTGCAAAGCTCCTGTGAGTTTGAAAAAAAAAACATTTTCCACATCTTCTAAAAATTAATCTAGCACATGGAATAAAACATCATGATGAAGATTTGCAAAGTCTCCTACTGTGGACTGTGATAAACTCCAGATTTTTTTCTGTAATGGAAAATATTTGCTCATAGCAAAGTTAACCTTGCACACACCAAACTAACAATATTGCACAGTCTAGCAGTTTCTAGTGCTTTATGCTGTATAGTGCTTTTCTTTCTTAGTTAAAAACACTAAAAATGTAAAACTATTTTTTAGTGCTTTTCAGTCAGGTAAATATAAATTTTATATATGAATATGTTATACATGGGATTTCCTCCTAGCATGAGTTCTAAGCTCCTTTTCATAGGTTTACCCAGCTAATCTTAACTGTCTAAGAAAAAAAACACTTGTTCTTTACAGAATGGAATAGCTGAAGCTCAGATTATGCACATAGCTGAACTCAGAGCAATTACAATTTTCCCTGTCCTTTTCTTTCTCTGTTAAATTCAACCCTATATAGGTAGCATTTATCCATTTCTTTATTTTTCTTTTTCATTTTAAAGGGTTTTGCCATGTCCAGCAGTTGAGATGGTGGTCATTGGTGGTCTTACGCCCAATGATCAGCTGTCTCAACTGCTATTTGTGGAGTATTACTTGCTCCATGGACCTTTGCATCTCCAGATGCACTTTTGCATCTCCAGGGGACAGGTCTAGCTACCACTGTTTCTTTCCCTTCTCAGACTTTCAGTTGTTGTTTCAACTTCCCATCAACCTTAACCACTTGCCGACCACCGCCAGACTATATACGGCAGCGGTCAGCCCCTCACAGGCAAAGTGACGTGCCGGTACGTCACTAGCCTGTGAGCCAATAGGGGGCAAGCCCGCGCCGCTGGAGGCGCGCTCCCACGCCCACTCGTTCCCTAAGCAGCCCGCGAGTGTGACCAGCAGACCCGATGTCCGCCGGTCACTCGCGATCGTCGGATACAGTGGGAGAAAGGCAGGCGGCTAATGTAAACATAGCCGCCTGTCTTTCTCCCCTGTGTAACAGCACAGATCATACGGTCCTGCTATGTAGGACCATTGATCTCTGCTGTTACACACACAGCCACATCCAATAACAGTGAGAACCACGCCTCTAGGGACACACTTAACCCCTCCCTCTCCAATAAAGTTAACCCCTTCCCTCCCAGTGTCATTTTTACAGTAACAGTGCATATGTATAGCACTGATTACTGCAATAATGTCACTGGTACCCCCAAAAGTGTCAAAAATGTCAGTCAAGGGTCCGATCTGTCCGCCGCAATGTCGCAGTCCCGCAAAAAAAATCGCAGATCGCCACCATTACTCGTTAAAAATAAAAACAATAAAAATGACAAAAATCTTTCCCTTAGTTAGTAAACGCAATAACTTTTGCGCAAGCCAATCAAAATACGCTTTTTGCAATTTTTTTTACCAAACATATGTAGCAGAAAACAAATTGGCCTAAAATGTAAAAAATTTTTGATTTTTACATTTTTTTTGGGGGAGAATTTCATATAAAAAAAAATCGTACAGGTGATCAAATACCACCAAAAGAAAGCTCTGTCTGTGGGAAAAAAAGGATGTCAATTTCATTTGGAAACAGTGTTGCACGACCGCGCAATTGTCCGTTAAAGTCACGCAGTGCCGAATCGCAAAATAGGCCCTGGTCAGGAAGGGGGTAAAATCTTCCGGGGCTTAAGTGGTTAAGGTGTTTCCACTACTCCTGTTACATTCTTCAAATATTCATATCCTAAAAATCCAGAACTGATAGTGGAACACCTTGTATTGATCATGGCATGTTGAAAGACAGCATTCATATAACAGTGCCCAAGAGATATATGCAATACAAACTAATAATTCTACAACAAATACCACAATTTGAAATATCTCTGTGAAAGTTCTTCCTTATCCAAAAGCTAAGCTAATAGTGGTTATTACAAAACCAGGCCAGTTGAATGTGACTATTTGAAATATCAGTTTCAAATTACTTAAAAATCAGTTCTGCAGCTGCTCGAAGTTGCTATATCTATTTTACTACAGTGCTGGCATGGAAAAACGCAACAAAAGTCATTGGTATTGTGAGTGAGGAGCTGGGTTGGGGTGAAAAGGCTAAGCACTCAAGCAACCTCAGAACTGTGCTGATAAACACCAGAAACAGCTGATTGGTGCGGATACTAGTGAGTCATAACCACAAGATAAATGGAGGGGATTTTCCACTTTACTGATGTGCTCACAGGATCAGCACAAAGACTAGATGGTGATGGTCAATTTATCAATGTAACCCCTACTATAAATACATAACATAAAAATTTATTTTTCAACAAATCTTAAAAAGTCCAAAAAACTGGGGCTAGATACTATTAGGTTGATCCAACATTACACAGATGATCCATCTTGAAAAAAACGTTAAATTGTAAAAGGGATGGGATATTAAAGGAACAAATCTTCAGAAACTTGAAGCTGTCCTTAAAAAAATGCTAGAAACTATATATTTATATTTTAGCTATGTAAGCTGAGCTTTGATTCCATATTTCACTCCCGCCTTTCCAGTTAGCTGTGGTTCAGTTAAAAAAGGATAAAGTGGAAGCATTACATATGGCAGTTTCAAGCTTTCAGCTTTTACAGCACATTCTAAAGCTGCACATCAGGTGTGTATAAAACATACCTTTTCATGATGTCATATATTTATTACAAAATTAATAAATTTATTTTAAATGCAACAAATCTAAGTACCCTAATCTTTCTGGACACCGCAGTCTTGTAATATCTTTACAGCAAAACTCTATGGGAGAGGGTGAGTCAACACTCTAAGCCAGTCATGTGCCGTATCTGCTTCAGGCAATGCCCTTCTATTTTCTTTTACTATTTTTTCAAAGAATTCCCTTATAAACAGAATATCTCATTAATAACTCAGATTTAGCTAACTTACCACCTAGCATTTCACTGTCCAGAGAGTCAGGCACTCCTGCAAATATACTGGCCAGTGTAGACTTGCCGACACCATGCTCCCCAATAAGAACCACACGATAGTAGGTATTCCCAGATTCTGAGGAGATGACGGAATCTGAAGAGTCTGAGGACCAGCTGCACCTGTAGTAGTCCTCTGGCCTCACTGAGTGATGGATAGTGTGGTTTCGATTGAGATTCACATTGGGATTCTTCTGTACGTGAATATTCTTCCCATCAGCAGCGATACTCCATCGCTGCTGGCTTTGCACCACTGTGCTGCTACTGCGCCGCATGGTCACATTGAGAGTCATTGTGGCTTCCCTGTTGTAAAAAGAGACCAAAAGACTTTGGTAACCTCAGGAATACATTGAAGTTTGTTAATTCGCGATAGATAGATAGATAGATAGATAGATAGATAGATAGATAGATAGATAGATAGATAGATAGATAGATAGATAGATAGATAGATAGATAGATAGATAGATAGATAGATAGATAGATAGATAGATAGATAGATAGATAGATAGATATTGTGGGAGGGAAAGCAAGAGAGACTGTAGACCAAGCTTTCTTAACCAGGGTTCCTCCAAAGTTTGCAAGGGCTCCCTCAAACTTAGATAAGTGGCAGATCTTCTACCTACAATATCCACCAACATAAGGGGGACATTTCCCACTGATATCCAATGTAAGGGGTCAGTTCTACACTGATCACCATTGTAAAAGGGATTTTGTCCACTGATAACCAATGTACAAGGACAGTACAATTGTTACATTTAGTGTTTTTTAAAGGTCACTATTATTTGTTTCATTTATTATTACCATATAGAGCAGGGGAATTTTGTAAAAGAATTCAATCTGAGTATCAAAATCTTGGTATTTAACATTTTCTTTCTTCCTCTATTTAAAACGCTCTACAGCTTACTGATCATGCTAATGAACTGGGGTAAAAAGTTTGAGAAAGGCTGTTGTAGTTACTGCCTAAATCGATCATCACTGCTTAGAGCTGTTATCATTGCTGGGATCTGAACAGCTTTCTTCAGCTTCCCTCAAAGATCACTAACTTTTCAATATCTCACCAAGATTGGGCTTTGTCTATTTGGAACAGCCCGCACTGGAAACAATTTTAGTTCTGAAGATGGGTTGCTTAAACTTCCTGTCAGCCTACAAGTTATTTTCCGGAGCTGGTAATAGGGATGATTGGTGTGGGTTCTAAGTGGGATAACTTTGCTCTAAATACGGAAAGCCTCTTTTAATATCCTATGTACTTCCCAAATAGGGCGTGGCAAATATTGCCACTGCTCCTGGGGTCAGGGGGCTAAACCACTGCTGCTCCCTTTTGCCCAGCAGTGTGCCCAAATATTCATCATTTAAACATTTTTCTTTGATTTTAAAAGTTAAAAAGCATGAAATTATATTTTTTTTTTATTTAAAATTTGAAAACTTATAGGTCTATTGGCACTGTTGTGTGGGATTTGAAAGCCCAGGGTTAAATTCTGCCCTTTGGGCCTTTGGCTCTAAGGTATGGCACTATCTATCCCCAAGCTATTCGTAACAGAAGCCTATAGCTGCCAGGTAATAAGCCAGAAAAGCTGTAAGCAAACTGTCTTCATAATTTAGGCAGTATCTATGTTATAACCTGGTCATTCTGGGGCTATAAGTGATCACCTAGACATAAAAAAATGATTAGCACCCCTCTGCCCAAAACCAATAAATGTGTAATAAACCCTTGTTTTTTGGGGTAAAGTGAAGATATTTGCATTTTTTCACTCCCTACACCGCCCCCACCACACCCTAACCAGTTTTGCTGCTTTGTACAAAATTTCTGGTTATCCAATCAATCATTGTATACTGATCCAGGCATCCATAGACAATTAAGCATCAAATGTAAAGAGTAAGTAAAACACAAACTTTTTCTTTCCAGTTTTAGTGCATCATGTTAGATTATTATTGCTGTTTGTGTAGATTCACCTATTCTATTTTACTTGGTAAAAGATGGGAAGTCAATACTTTTAAGTTGTTCACCAGAACAGAAAGTAAAGAAAAATGTGGCATCTTCTGAATTGAACGTTAGGGGAAATCTCCCCAACTGTACACAAACAGCAAAACACAGCAAAAAACAGCAAAATTGAACAAAGCTTGATTTGAACTCTACGTACACTTCAATAAATGCATCTTTTGCAATGCCATGTATATCACTATGATTTGGCCAGTGGCGGCTGGTGCTCCATGGGCCGGAGGGGGCGAAGACGGACCACACCATACCCCCCCCCGGACCACACCAGCCCGCACACCATACCCCCCCGGTTGCCGACTCAATAACCCTCTCACCGTGGACATGTGGATGGCAGTCAGCAGCAGCGGCGGTGGCAGCAGCAGCTTCCCCATCGGTCTCCTGCGTCTCCTCCCTCCTCCTCCTCGGCCAATGGCATGGCTTCTCCTTTCAGTCAATCGGGAAACAGGACTCAGGACCCGCTTCCTGATTGGCCAGGAGAAAAATCTGTGTGACAATAGCGAATATTCATTTGCTATTGTCCCACAACTGGGTGGGCTCAGGGCGCAGAAGAATATCAGAGCCTCTGGCTCTAATCACGGGCTTCAAAAAAAAAAGAAAACCCCATTGAAATCCATGCCCCTGCATGTAGATTAGTGGGCCGAACGCATGGATAGGGGGGGTGGCATCCCTGCCCCCCAATGCATGGGCCGCCCCTGGATTTGACTCAACTAAAACTGGCCACATTCATAGCAATCAGAAAATTCAATTGTAATAATCCAAAAGCTTCAATACACCTATTGACTTAGAACAAATATGCAAATCAGTTGAGACACTAGCTGAATGCTTGGTCCAATAATTCAGAAAGTATTGAGACAAAGGCAGCCAGACAGCCTGCATTTTCAGAAGGAGGTCAGTAATAATAGTCCCTCCCAATATAGATTTCCTTAAAGTGATACCAGATGCTTTTGTTATTTGATACCAGCCTTTCTCAAGAGGAACCCTTCAAATATCTTTGGGGTTTCAGGGAACCCCTCACTAAAAATTACTATAGGTACAGCTTACAGTATTTTACCATGAACAAAAAAGACTCTAACTATTTGATGCCCAGGGCTGCTTCAACAAAATTATTTTTAGTAATAATAAATAAAGGAAACAAATAATAACGTCTAGGAAATAAAATAGTGTTACCTCACATTGATAGTCCCTTGGATTGTACGATTTCCTTTGGATCTACCAACAATTATGTTATGTAGGAGCCTGCCTGATTAGATACAAGTTGATTGGATAATTTAAGTAAGTGCATATATTACATCGTTTTGGAAAATCTAAAGTGGATTGTACAGATGTTGTTCAGTCAGATTGTAACACGTATTGAGACCCTTACATTGGTAGTCATTGAAGAGTTCCCTTATTTTGGTGGTTGGTGAAGAAGGGCCTACATATATCGGTGGTCATTGGGACAAGGTCCATCTTACATTGGTGATCATTAACAGAGTGCTTATATTACATAGTTTTGAAAAATCTAAAGTTGATTGTACAGATGCTGTTCAGTCAGATTGTAACACATATGGTGACCCTTACATTAGTGGTCATTGAAGAGTTCCCTTACTTGGGTAGTCAGTGAAGAAGGCCTACTTATATTGGTGGTCATTGGGACAAGGTCCATCTTACATTGGTGATCATTAACAGAGTGTTTATATTACATAGTTTTGGAAAATATAAAGTTGATTGTACAGATGTTGTTCAGTCAGATTGTAACACATACAACGACCCTTACATTGGTGGTCTTTGAAGAGTTCCCTTACTTTGGTAGTCAGTGAAGAAGGCCTACTTATATTGGTGGTCATTGGGACAAGGACCATCTTACATCGTTGATTATTGGCAGAGGGACCCCAAAATATTGGTGGTTAGTAAGAAGAATGTCACTTACATTGGCAGTGGGTAGATACCTAAAAAAGTTGTGACCATTGGTGTCAGTGGTTACTTAAATGAGAAGCAGAAATTGTTAATTTCTCATGGAACCCCTGGCAATCTTTGGAGGAACCTTAAGGTTCCACAGAACCCTGGTTGAGAAAGGCTGCTGTATTGCATATTAGAAGAAAATGCATCTATAGTATTGAGTCTTGTATGGACTCTAGGTATATATAGCAAATAAAGATTTTTCGTCCCAGGTAAAACTTACAAACAAGCCCAACCTATATAGTATGGTACAGTTGCAGTTGTGCAGGATGGCCACATGGGGATTAAGAGAGCATTGAAACGCTCATGCGTTCATAGCATGTAACATCAACAAATCTTTGAAGCCAGGCAGGTTAACCCTCATTGTCTAAACAAGCCTTGGAAGAGCATCTGGGATGTGTAGCTGTTGGATGGGAAATAATCTCTCCACCTCCTGATTCTTCTACCATGTTTAGTAAGGTTACTTGTGCAGCTCCATTACCAAAGTGACAACCGATCATTACACCTATAGTAACCCCTGAAGTACCAGGACTGGAAGGAATGACGATCTATCTAAGCATAAGCAACTCATACTTTTGAAATTATGTATAACACAGAGTATTTCTATCAACTAACAAACCACGGAAGGACAAATCCCAGAATTCCTGCCAGGGACACTGTGCAGAGCGATATATATTAATATAATTCCATGGCATGACATAGAGGGATGTCTATTTCTGTAACACTCAAAACGTTGAAGCTGATCAATGTCATATTAAGTGTATTTCTAATTTTGCAGTCAAATTAGAATAACACCTACTTTAAAATGATTAAATGTTCCCATTCACACAGCATAATTTTAAAAATGCTTCTTAACTTTTTACCTGCTTTTTACTTGCTTAAAAATCTTACTTGGCTTTACCCTGTATCTAATGTAAGGAGGGGGCTGGGGAGTTAAATTTACCATAACTAACTTTGCCGTTATGCTGGCAGTTCTCATTATTTGTTGTAAACTAGAAGTGCATACTGTGGGGAAGATTTACTAAACTGGAGTGTGCAAAAACTGGTACATAGAAACCATTCAGGTTCCAAGTTTTATTGTCAGAGCTTAATTGAACATGCTGAAGATTTAGGCCCCTTTCACACTTGTGCGACTTGTCCTGCGATTTGGGACTGCAAAGTCACATGACAAGTCGTTCTCCATGATTTCCAATGAATACCGTTCATATCTGTACGACTTCAAGTCGCAACGACTTCAAAGTAGTCCCTGCACTACTTTTGGTTGATTTTAGTGCGTTTTGAGGTCCAAAGACATAGGCGTTGCTTCAAGTCGCATCAAAGTCGTATCAAAATCGCAGTAAAATCGCACGTATTTTAAGTGGCACAAGTGTGAAAGGGGCCGTAAACTGATTGGCCACCATGCACAGCTGCACCAGACTTTGAGTGCTCCAGTTTTAGTAAATCTTCCACTGTCTGTCTTGACAAAGGGTTAAAGATCTGGAGGCATGGGTGGTACATTGTATGTTAATTTATTTTTTAACTGTCCATAAATAATTTCCTAATTGCACATTGAAAAAGTATTCTGAACAAGCTGCCTGTGTAGCCTATCCCCATCACCTCTCTACCCCTGTATTGTAAGCTCCCATGATCAGCACCCTTCTTACCCTCTTGTATTGATTTCTAATGTACTATATTGTAAAATGCAGCACAAACATTTGGCTCTATATAAATCCTGTATAATAACAATAAAAATAATAATATGTTTAAACCCACTCCAAAGAATCAAGTAGAAAGGTAAGAAATACTTTTAGGTATGCTGTATGAATGGGAACACACAACAATTATTGGAAGTTTCTCACGTCTGACAGCAGAGGTGGACCCACATTTTAAAACGACTAATTTGGCTATCAACTTAAATAAATTATAAATTCATGAAAAAACTATTATAGTACCAACAAAAGACAAGTATATTTAGCCTGTAATTGTAAAAAAATCAATGAAGTGCAGTTCCCTGTAGAGACCAGATTTTACTTCTCATCAGGTTAAAACACAGTGAATGACATTTCTTGATTGTTTCCATTAGGAAATCCTTTCCAAATAGCTAAATGCCTAAATATACTATAAACAGCATTCAGACAATCACGGTATAATATATATCCAGTATATACGGTATAATATATATCCAGTATATACGGTATAATATATATCCAGTATATACGGTATAATATATATCCAGTATATATCATATCAAAAGTATGCACATTAATAAACAAAAAACAATATCAGTTACTTAAAGCTAATTTCAATTATTGAGAAAAATAGTCCTTTCTGCACATCATATTATGAATATTATCACTGATATCATTTACCTTTAAATTGTGAGGTTCATAAATTGTGGACCATTTTTTAAAATAGTGCAAACATCAGAGATGTGCTGAAAGCAGTCAATCAGAAATTAGCATTCTGATTGCATGGAGACTATTAAAGAGTTATGTCTGATTGGTTAATGCATGCCACTGATCTTAGCACTAGGGAATCTTATAATATTCTTAGCTTATTATTATATGATCTTAGCACTATATTATATCTGTAAATCTATTCGTAATGCTTTGTAATGCAGACACCACTTACCAGTGAAGTTTGCTCTGTCTTATCAGTGGAATACTCTTTCTGCACACAGATTTCAGGCACAGGGGGAGAAGGATGGATAAAGTCCTTTCTTGCTCTCTGTCTGTCTCTAAGACTTTCTCAGCATTTCTGGTTTATATTAGGCACAAGTGATCAGAGACTGAGCTTTTCCGTGATGTCAGCCGCCTGTACAAGAGCAGAGTCCAGCCCACCATCCAGACAGAGAAAAAGTACCAGGGGAGTGAAGTGTAGTGGGCTGCCACACTAACACCATCACTTATCCTCAATCAGGGATGTTTATCTTCTTGACTTGCATGATAAATCTTTTTCCAGAAAACTAATCCAGTAAGATTATTTTTCAAAACAGCAAATCGGAAGGTTGGGAAATGTAATGCCTATTTTGCAATACTGCAACACATTTTGGAAATAATATCTATTTCCACTGCAAGCAGGAGGGGAAAAAATAAAAGAAACTGTGTAATTAAAATGTCCAATTTGTCAGATCACATAGGGAAGAAAATGGCATGTCAGGGAAATCCAGGTGCACAGCAATTTAGTGCTATGGGGAGCGTGCATCTCATTTATTTGAAGTTTTCAAACTGGTGAATTTAAATTTTTCAGAAGGAGAGATAATTATTTTGTCAGTATATATTCCTTCCTTTGGATGTGGCATTTTTTAATGTTAAAGCTGAACTCTAGGCAGATATAAAACACCATTTAATGGAGTTGTTTTTTCCTTTAAAAATAGTTAAAAGAATATTAAAACCTCTGTCCTTTTTTATAGTTTAAGGCGGGGTTCACACTGGATTGCGGAGCGGCTCACAGCAGGGGGGTCTGGTAAGTCTCGTTCAACATTCCAGGTCCGAATTCGGTCTGAGTTTTTGTCTGAATTCGGACCTGAAACAGACCAGAAAACGCACATGACTTTCCTGCAAACCGCTCTACAGCTGTCCCGGAGCTGTGTGAACTGGCTCCATTGAGAGCCGGTCACAGGCTCCTGATATGCAAATTGGATGCGGGGAAACCCAGATCCAATTCTCACCAGTGTGAGCCCAGCCTAAAGTGTTACTAAGCCCAGGACCCTGCATTCATTCTACCTGGTCTCCCTCAGAACATGAAAATGCAAATACACAGACTATCCCCCCTTCAATCCATCATGAATACTGCCGCCAGACTCATCCACCTCACCAATCGCTCAGTGTCCGCTGCTCCTCTCTGTCAAGCCCTCCACTGGCTTCCGCTCACCCAACAAATTAAATTCAAAATACTTACAACATCTTAAAAAGCAATCCACAGCCTAGCCCCCAGCTACATCACTAGCCTAGTCTCAAAATTCCAACCTAATCGCTCTCTTCGTTCTACTCAAAACCTCCTGCTCTCTAGCTCCCTCGTCACCTCCTCCCATGCTCGCCTCCAGGACTTTTCCAGAGCCTCTCCAATCCTATGGAACTCTTTACCCTTATCTGTACGATTATCTCCCACTCTATTGGCTTTTAGGTGATCTCTGAAAACCCTCCTTTTCAGAGAAGCCTATCCTACCAACCCCTAACAAATATACCTCTTTTTTCTCCATCAACCCATCCCCCACGGTTATTGCCTTTTGTTTCACTTGACCCTCCCTTCTAGATTGTAAGCTCTAACGAGAAGGGCCCTCTAGTTCCTCCTGTTTTGAACTGTATTGTAACTGTATTGTCTTCCTTCACATTGTAAAGCGCTGCGCAAACTATTGGCGCTATATAAATCCTGTATAATAATAATAATAATTTTAGAAAATATAAACTGCTAAATACCTTTTCTCATCAGCGGTCTTGTGACTTCTATCAGTAAAGAGAGGGAGGGGTTTTGGAGTTTTCATTCTACTCTGACTGTCCTTTGAGGCTGCAGAACCCCTGACCCTCTGTCTGGACAGTGCTAATTGACCCTGTGCTGATCAAATGCACCCTTACAAGGAACACAATAACAACTTTACTGCAATACATACCAAACTGAGTATGTGCAGAGTGACTCCAAAGGCTCTGTCTTATCAAGAGATGGACTAGGGAAAGTGGAAGAAAGGGAAGGATCAGAGAAGCCTTACACAATGTGCAGGACTAACCCCTAAGGTCCCACAGTGAGTATAACAAGCATGCTTTACTGCAAATACACACTGATTTTACTGATGTTGGTTTAGTAACATTTTAACACATTGAGCACACTAAAATAAATATTCCCCAATAAACTATTTCTTTGACTGCTTACCCCACCACTTGCAGCTTTCAATGCTGCTGGCTCCTGCTCTCACATTGCTGATTCACTGAACTTCTAGTCTTCACAGGAAAGAGACTAACAGTAGACAGTGCGGTCCCGAATCAGACTGTTAACTTTGAGAAGGAAAGGGGGAGGAGCATGGTAGTGTCTTGCCATCCTCGTCTATGGAGCTGTGTGTTTCTATTGATTCACACTGTGTATGGAGACACAAATCTAGTCCATGCATGAAAAGGTGGCTTCATAGGATGCTGCAAGAGAAAAAAGCCATCCTAAACAAGATACAGTGCCTTGCGAAAGTATTCGGCCCCCTTGAACTTTTCGACCTTTTGCCACATTTCAGGCTTCAAACATAAAGATATAAAACTGTAATTTTTTTGTGAAGAATCAACAACAAGTGGGGCACAATCATGAAGTGGAACTAAATTTATTGGATATTTCAAACTTTGTTAACAAATACTTTCAGTGCAGAAAATTCTCTCCAGAAGTTCAGTGAGGATCTCTGAATGATCCAATGTTGACCTAAATGACTAATGATGATAAATAGAATCCACCTGTGTGTAATCAAGTCTCCGTATAAATGCACCTGCACTGTGATAGTCTCAGAGGTCCGTTTAAAGCACAGAGAGCATCATGAAGAACAAGGAACACACCAGGCGGGTCCGAGATACTGTTGTGGAGAAGTTTAAAGCCGGATTTGGATACAAAAAGATTTCCCAAGCTTTAAACATCCCAAGGAGCACTGTGCAAGCGATAATATTGAAATGGAAGGAGTATCAGACCACTGCAAATCTACGAAGACCTGGCCGTCCCTCTAAACTTTCAGCTCATACAAGGAGAAGACTGATCAGAGATGCAGCCAAGAGGCCCATGATCACTCTGGATGAACTGCATAGATCTACAGCTGAGGTGGGAAACTCTGTCCATAGGACAACAATCAGTCGTATACTGCACAAATCTGGCCTTTATGGAAGAGTGGCAAGAAGAAAGCCATTTCTTAAAGATATTCATAAAAAGTGTCATTTAAAGTTTGCCACAAGCCACCTGGGAGACACACCAAACATGTGGAAGAAGGTGCTCTGGTCAGATGAAACCAAAATCAAACTTTTTGGCAACAATGTAAAACGTTATGTTTGGCATAAAAGCAACACAGCTCACCATCCTGAACACACCATCCCCACTGTCAAACATGGTGGTGGCAGCATCATGGTTTGGGCCTGCTTTTCTTCAGCAGGGACAGGGAAGATGGTTAAAATTGATGGGAAGATGGATGGAGCCAAATACAGGACCATTCTGGAAGAAAAACTGATGGAGTCTGCAAAAGACCTGATACTTGGACGGAGATTTGTCTTCCAACAAGACAATGATCCAAAACATAAAGCAAAATCTACAATGGAATGGTTCACAAATAAACATATCCAGGTGTTAGAATGGCCAAGTCAAAGCCCAGACCTGAATCCAATCGAGAATCTGTGGAAAGAACTGAAAACTGCTGTTCATAAACGCTCTCCATTCAACCTCCGTTCACAAACGCTCTCCATTCAACCTCAACCTTAGTGGCTGTTACGGAGACATGGTTTAATGAAAAGAAATGACTGCGACATAACCATACCAGGGTACTCTTTATACAGAAGAGACAGAGAAGGCAAGAAAGGAGGAGGAGTGGCCCTGTATGTGAAAGATAGCATTAAATCTAACCTAATACAAGTTGGTGAGGCCAACATAGAGTCAGTTTGGGTTACGTTGCAGTTTGCTAATCATGCAGTAACTCGTGTAGGTGTGATATATAGACCACCTGGTCAAGTTAAAGAACTAGATGATCTACTAGTTGAAGAAATAGCTAAAATGACAATGAAAGGAGAAGTTATCATTATGGGAGATTTCAATCTTCCAGATATAAACTGGAAAACCAAAATAGCAAGTTCTACCAGGAGTACAGATATTCTAAATTCCCTACTGGGGTTGTCTCTGCAACAAGTGGTTGAGGAGCCAACCCGGAGGGAGGCCATTTTGGATTTGGTATTCACAAATGGGGATTCGGTATATGATGTCATTGTAGGCGAAACCTTGGGATCTAGTGATCACCAGTCAGTGTGGTTTAATATAAGAACTGTGAAAGAGTCACACCACACAAAAACAAAAGAGTCAAAAATGAAATTAGTCATAAATTAGTCCTTATCAGACTGGAACGGATTACATGGAGTCCAGGAGAAATGGGACTACTTAAAAGGTGCATTATTGAAGGCAACAGAAAATTGCATTAGACTTGTCAGTAAAAGCAAAAAAAGGAAGAGACCACTGTGGTACTCAGCAGAAGTGGCCCAAATCATTAAAAATAAAAAGCTAGCATTTTGTAATTTTAAAAAAACCCAGAGCAATGAAGATAAGGAAAGCTACAAGATTAGGCAGAAAGAGACCAAACAAGTTATAAGAACTTCTAAAGCGCAGGCAGAAGAAAAACAAGCTCAGTCTATGAAAAAGGGGGATAAGACATTCTTCAGATATATAAATGAAAAAAGGAAATTAAAACAAGGAATAACTAAATTAAAAACAAAGGACGGAAGGTATGTAGAAGGGAATAAAGGGCTAGCCGACTGCCTTAATGAATACTTCTGTTCAGTTTTTACAGAAGAAAAAGAAGGAGAAGGACCTCCAATTGAAAGGATGACTAATGAATCGTTTGATGCATGTGTCTTTACAGAGGAAGACGTTCTAAGATTGCTGTCTAAAGTGAAGACAAATAAGGGTCCTGATGAGATACACCCAAAATTATTAAAAGAGCTTAGTGGTGAGCTGGCAAAACCATTAACAGATTTATTTAACCAATCATTAGTAACAGGAGTCGTCCCGGAAGATTGGAAATTGGCAAATGTCGTGCCCATTCACAAGAAAGGTAGTAGGGAGGAATCGAGCAACTATAGACCAGTGAGTCTGACATCAATAGTAGGCAAATTAATGGAAACCCTATTAAAAGATAGGATTATGGAACATCTTAAATCCCATGGATTGCAAGATGAAAAACAACATGGGTTTACTTCAGGGAGATCATGTCAAACAAATCTTATAGATTTTTTTGACTGGGTGACTAAAATAATAGACGGTGGAGGTGCAGTAGACATTGCATATCTAGATTTTAGTAAGGCTTTTGACACTGTCCCACATAGAAGACTTATCAATAAACTGCAGTCATTGAGCATGGACTCCCATATTGTTGAGTGGATTAGGCAGTGGCTGAGTGACAGACAACAGAGGGTTGTAGTCAATGGAGAACATTCAGAACAAGGTCATGTTACCAGTGGGGTACCTCAGGGATCTGTACTGGGACCAATTTTGTTTAATATCTTCATGATCTTCAAGTGATATTGCAAAAGGCCTCGATGGTAAGGTTTGTCTTTTTGCTGATGACACAAAGATGTGTAACAGGGTTGATGTTCCTGGAGGGAAACGCCAAATGGAAAAGGATTTAGGAAAACTAGAAGAATGGTCAGAAGTCTGGCAACTGAAATTTAATGTGGATAAGTGCAAGATAATGCACCTGGAGCGTAAAAACCCAAGGGCAGAATATAGAATATTTGACACAGTCCTGACCTCAGTATCTGAGGAAAGGGATTTAGGAGTAATTATTTCAGAAGACTTAAAGGTGGGAAGACAATGTAATAGAGCAGCACGAAATGCCAGCAGAATGCTTGGATGTATAGGGAGAGGTATAAGCAGTAGAAAGAGAGAAGTGCTTATGCCGCTGTACAGAACACTGGTGAGACCTCACTTGGAGTATTGTGCACAGTACTGGAGGCCATATCTCCAGAAGGATATAGAAACTAGTACATGGATTGCAGGAAAAAACTTACCAGGAAAGGTTAAAGGACCTTAACATGTATAGCTTGGAAGAAAGAAGAGACAGAGGGGATATGATAGAAACTTTTAAATACATAAAGGGAATCAACTCAGTAAAGGAGGAGAGCATATTTAAAAGAAGAAAAACTACCACAAGAGGACACAGTTTTAAATTAGAGGGGCAAAGTAATATGAGGAAGTATTACTTTACTGAGAGAGTAGTGGATGCATGGAATAACCTTCCTGCAGAAGTGGTAGCTGCAAATGCAGTGAAGGAGTTTAAGCATGCATGGGATAGGCATAAGGCTATCCTTCATATAAGATAGGGCCAGGGACTATTCATAGGATTCAGATATATTGGGCAGACTAGATGGGCCAAAGGGTTCTTATCTGCCGACACATTCTATGTTTCTATGTTTCTATGTTTCTCACTGAGCTCGAGCTGTTTTGCAAGGAGGAATGGGCAAAAATTGTCTCTCGATGTGCAAAACCGATAGAGACATACCCCAAGCGACTTACAGCTGTAATAGCAGCAAAAGGTGGCGCTACAAAGTATTAACTTAAGGGGGCTGAATAATTTTGCACGCCCAATTTTTCAGTTTTTTTTTGTTAAAAAGTTTGAAATATCCAATAAATTTCGTTCCACTTCATGATTGTGTCCCACTTGTTGTTGATTCTTCACAAAAAATTACAGTTTTATATCTTTATGTTTGAAGCCTGAAATGTGGCAAAAGGTCGAAAAGTTCAAGGGGGCCGAATACTTTTGCAAGGCACTGTACCTTTGGCTGTGGCTGTGGCCATAGAACAGCCTAATCCGGAACATAGGTAAGGATTAAAAGATAAAAAATGTGCATACTCAGTAAATCAGCTGCAGAAAATACTTACAATGGTTTAAAAAGGGCTTAATATCACTTTAACCACTTGCCGACCGCTCACATGGAGCGTACTGCGGCAAAGTGGTTTACGTCGCTGGACTCCTCCCCTTGTGGGCAGACACAGCGGTAGTCGGGCCAGGGGAGGAGAGGCGGTGATCACCGCCGCTCTTCCCCGATCGTCTGGGATCGAGTGAGGAGATCCGCCCGCTTGTGTAAACAAAGCGGGCGGATCTCCTGTGTGACAGGCAGGGACAAATTACAGGATTCAGCATAGCTGAACCTGCGATCTGTGCCTGTGTCACACAGTCCCCTCCCCCCACATATGTCAGTAAGCACCAGGCATACATTAACCCCTTGATCACCAATAAAAGTTTACCCCTTCCCTGCCAGTGTCATTTTTACAGTAACAGTGCATATTTATAGCACTGATTACTGTAGTAATGTCACTGGTACCCCCAAAAGTGTCAAAAATGTCAGTTAGGGGTCCGATCTGTCCGTCGCAATGTCGCAGTCCAGCAAAATAAATCGCAGATCGCCGCCATTACTAGTGAAAAAAAAAACAATAAAAATTACATAAATTTCCCGTAGTTAGTAGCTGCGATTACTTTTGCGCAAACCAATCAAAATACGCTTATTGCGGTTTTTTTTTACCAAAAATATGTTGCAGAAAACAAATTGGCCTAAAATGTTAAAAAAAATTAGATTTTTACATTTTTTGGGGGGAATTTTATATAAACAAATGTGAAAAATATTGTTATTTTTTCAAAATTGTTGCTCTTTTTTTGTTTATAGCGCAAAAAGTTACAATTGCACAGGTGATCAAATACCACCAAAAGAAAGCTCTATTTGTGGGGGAAAAAAGGACATAAATTTAATTTGGGCACAGCGTCGCACGACTGTGCAATTTTCCGTTAAAGTAACGCAGTACCGAATCGCAAAATATGGCCTGGTCAGGAATGGGGTAAAATCTCCCGGTCTTAAAGCGGTTAAAAATACGCTCATTGAGAATTTTTTTGTCAAAGACATGTAGCTAAATACATTTTGGCCTAAATATATGACAAAAATTTAATATATTGCATATTTTTTTTTCCAATAATATATTGGATATTTTTTAACTGTCAAAGTAGAAAAATATTGTTATTTTTTCAAAATTGTCGCTTTTTTTTTATTAATATCGCAAAAAATGAAAAGCGCAGAGGTGATCAAATACCACCAAAAGAAAGCTCTGTTTGTAGGAAAAAAAGGACATAAATTTTGTTTGGGTACGGCGTTGCATGACCGCGCAATTGTCAGTTAAAGTTGCACAGTGCTGAATCGCAAAAAGTGGCCTGGACGTAAGACAGCAAAATCCTCCGGTCCTAAAGTGGTTAAAACATGTTTTAATGCAGCTGACACAAGTACGCTGTCTTAACATAAGAGGGGAGGGAGAGGAAGCATTAAGAGCCAATCAGACTCTACTCCAGTGCACATGTACTGACAGGGAACTTGCAGACAGGATGAAGGAGCAAAGTGAACAGAGGTGATGATTTATCAGTATACTTCTTCTCTTCCACTGTCCAATCAGCAAGCTGCGGAGCTGCAGGTTGGGAGGTGACGTTGCTGTATTTATACCAGACAAAGGGGTGTCACCCTTTTTGGGTTGATGACCAATGTCATTCTCCTCAACCAGGATATAAATAACAATAAACTCCGACAAATGTTCTACACCTCCCCACTCTAACCAAAACATAAGAAAAAGGTTTGGCTGGGGTTCCACTTTAACAACTGTTAAGATAGTAATCACTTAGAGGCTTATATATGAAATGTGGCACAGCTTCCTGCTGGTAAATGTACAGTGTGGATTTGTAAATTAATTCAGGGCTTTGCTTGGTTTTTATGGACAACAATACATTTTCATATTAGCACATTTTATCAAACCTAAGCCCTATACTAAGTGGAATGCTTTTAGTTAGTCAGCTGACCTATAGACTTGCATTATGATAAGGACACGTAACACAGTTGTAAGTACAAAATAGGAAGCAGAACCTACAGAATGTATAATAAAAAAACATATGACTGCACCAATGTACAATACATATAATTACAAAGTACTGTATGTACAAAAAAAGTTTTAAAAACATAAACATATAATCAAAAGGTTTTTTCATTCCATTTTACAATTTAAAAAACGAAAAAATCTTTAAGACTTTAACTTCATCGTAATGAGCAGCAGAATGGCACCAGCAGTAGCAATGGGAGACGTTCCTATTTGAACAATGCCCTGGGGGTTCCGTTTTGACTCTGATTTCAAGCTGAACTCCTGACAGTTAAAAAAAGACAATGAATGCAGTTATGTTTTCATTTAAAAGTTGTATCTTTAAATGTAGATAGTGTAAGTAACTGAATACAGCTTAAATTTTAGGCAGCCCACACATTGATTACTTTTTTCATTCAACCAATGGGTAACACTGCTGTAGCGGAGTAGCAGTATGATCCACGATATCTCCACTGGTAGTCATGCACAGCATACAATAATCCTGGTAGCGTATAATATTCCCAACCCTCCATTAACCAGACGACACATGGCTTGAAGGTCAAAACTAGACTGCTTTGTTTATTGAAAAACACAGGGATCTACACTCAGCCAAAAACCCCTCCCTCTTCGAGACATTCCACACACACAGCTGAACATCCCATAATACCTTACTCTGCCAGACAGAAACAATAGGACAATAGGAGGCAGGTATTTAACAATAACAAACCCCCACCCATCTCCTGAGGGACACTGCTCAGACATATGATAGTCCCAAGTGAAAGAGTTCTCACTCTCTCCACACAACCCACACTCCAAACACTTGGTTCTTAAAGGTATACACATGCAATACATAATGCATATACGAAGGACAATATCCAGTGGCTGTGTTTGCCACAACTGCATTCAAACTGGGAGAGGGAGGGGCAGCACTGGGAGCCGCATCTAGTGTGTGGATGGGGGAATTTCCCCCCCTGTGGTATTATATGTATTATATTATGACAGCAGGGAGCTTTCCCCGTCGTCAGAATACAATGATCATTGTTACTGGTACTTATCTCATAGGAAAAACCCAAAAGGCTGGTTGTACACAAGTTGATGAATGTGTCCAACCAGCCTGCCCATACATGGATTGAAGTCGCCCCCCCCCCCCAGGTCCGCACACACCTCTCCAGGGTCACGGCTCCGGGGCTTCCCCGGCTTCTCCTCCCAGCCAACCTGATCTTCTTTAGATCTGCCTCCTGTCCTGATTGGCCGAGAGGAGAAGCCAAAAATCAATAGTGAATATCAATTCGCTAGTATCACATGTGGGTGGGTTCAGGGCGCAGACCCAACCTTTTTTAAACCAATTAGAGACTCAGGCTCTAACCATGGGCTTGGAAAAAAATAAAAAACTCATAGAAACCTATAAATCCGGTGCCTCGCATGCAACCTGGTTGAGCGGAGCCTCTGCGCCCCTTATGGACCGGCCGCACCTGCAACAGAGACAGCCGGGCAATTATTTTAAGATTCAGTTTTGCCTGCCCAGGGTACATAGGTATTCCATGCATCTGCTTGCAGGCAGTTCCATTTATGTAATTTGGGAAGCAGAGGCTGCACAGACACAGTCGCTGCTCCCAATTTGACATCCATTGGGTGTGTGTGCCCGAACTCACACTGTCTGCATTGGGGGTCATGCACCCACACCTCCATGGATGTCAAATTGGGATCAGCAGCTGTGTCTGTGCAGCTGCTGTTTCCCAATAAACATGAATGTGACTGCCTGCATGCAGATGCATGGAACACCTGTGTACCCTGTGCAGGCCAACACAGCCCCCACACGGGGGTGTATACATAAGCATGCCCATTAAGATGAGGTCTTAATCACCTAATCCAACTGCTGAATTGAGACACTAACCTACCTCTTTTTTTTATAAAGAAGGTAAGAATTCCTCCAACATAAATAAAGTTTCCCTCATTTTCAATTTGGTAAAAAGCTATCAGCTGGACAGGAAATGAGTAGAAATCTCTCTGATGGTTCCCCAGATAGTAGAAAAATGTGACAGGGGCTCCAACTGTACCCCACCCTATCCAAAACCCTAAACCTAACCCAAATGAAACAAACCCTGGCCAAACTCTAAACTAACCAATTCCTAAACTAATCCCTTATACGTGGAGCATTAGATTTGCCTTACCTTGTGCCAGGAGCAGCTGCAATGAAATGTTCTGGTTCTGTGCCCAAAAGAACAGGCGTCCAAATGCCGGTGCTGAGTACGAATGATCTGACCATATTGTGATCTTGCTTTAGTTGTGACAGGTTTTCTTTAGTGTAACAAAGCGTAATCCCAGTACTGGCATTAGGCAAGACACGCAGCTTAGATATACTGATATACTGAGTACTGTAAAGCCTATGAGTTAATGAAGTGCACAGCTCTTCCTTTGTCTAATAAAAGATTTTTTACAACATTGCCAATTCCATTTCATCATTTCTAATGAGACAAAATCAAACACCACCTGTCTATGGATTAAAAGAGCAAGATTCTGAGCTCTATGAAGACTGCTCTAATAGGAGGCCAATAAATGGGGCTATTCCATCACATGATTGTATAGAACATATGGTGTAATATGTGAACATAAATCCTAAATTAAAAAATCTAAAGTTTTTAGAAGGAGCATCTCTCTGCTGTGTCATTTCAGTCATCTCTCAGGACAGACAGCTCTGGCACAGAATAAGGTAAGTACTCCAGAGATGGTTAGGTGCAAGTACTGCAGAAGGGAAGTAGGGTTAGGAGTTAAAGTGGAACTAAACCTGACAATTTAATCATTTCGCAAAACAGTTACATTCAAGGCATGCTGTGAATGATAACTTTTTCAGTTGCTTGTGGTCTCAACCGAACTGTCAAGACATCAAATGGCTGGTGTCAAATCTGATCATATGTGTAGCACCGTGGCAACTGCAGATCAAACAGAGGCTAATATGACAGCTTCCTTGGCTGTAAAGCATAGGAGGGTTTAGTTCAGCTTTATGTTAACATAGTGTTATGGGTTTTGGGGTTTACAATAACTGTAAGGGCTCTTTCACATGAGCGATTCAATCAGGTCCACCTGTCAGTTTTTCAGGCAGACCTAATTGGATACCCTGCGGACTTGTGTTCGTGTCTGCTAAAAAAAAAAAAAATAGATGAGTACTGTGCCCTTTTCAGTTTGGGCGGACTGGATCAGAGGCAGCCGGGTATAAGCGAATAGTGGAGTCCATTTACTCCCGGCCACCCATAGAGCAATGCAGGATCAGTAGATTTCTACTCAGCATAAACTGTGCGGACACAGACCTGTCGTCCGGCCCCAGCAGGTGATCAGCAGAATGGAACCCCTGCTGATCGGATCGGAAAGCACCCAGATAATGCTTGAATTTCAGCTATTTAATGTTGAATCACCCGAAATTTGAGCCATGAGTGGCCCTTCAACACTACCTGGCTACCAAAGAAAATCACTAAGGCTGGGCATTTTGACAGTTCAAAGATAGAGGAAAATAGGCAGCCACAGCACATATGGTTGCCTTAATACAACTGCGCTACTGAGCATTAATTACACCCGATAGGTTGCAGTCACTGTTGGGCAAGTCATTTTTCACCTATTTCATACTGGGCATAGATAGCTTGAGTTTTGCCCACTTAATACTGAATCAGCAAAATTCTAGCCCTGTAAGCACCACCCAGCTTAACAAAAGTCAATTTAGCTCTCATTTACATTAAACGCGGCTTTGAAATCGTGCAACTTCATCTGAACTCGCACGATTTCAAAGACGCATTTCAGTCTGACTTCGGGACGACTTGACAGACATCTGTGCAGATTCATGGACAGATGTCTACTGAAGTCACCCCCGAATTCGCCAAAAGTAGTGAAGGAACTACTTTTGGAAATCAGTGCGGTGCAGCAATGTCGGCGTCTAACCGATTGAGATGGTGCCATTGACGGCAATAGGCTGCAATTTGACATGCAATTTGACCTGTCAAATCGCATGTCAAATCAAGTTGATGTGAACGGGGGCTGAAAAGTGGACTGAGCCGGGTGGAACATTATGTAACAAACAGGGACTGCATCCTACCAGATATGTTGGCCATCCTTTACTCTTACAGTAAATCCATCTATGCTCAGTCTTAAGGTTAGAGTTCAGTGGGTTAAGATTTAAGTGTTATAGAAAAGGTTAAGGCCTTGTTCGCACTTGTGAATGAGGTAATTTGCAGTTAGATGTGGGAGATCCAATGGGAGTTCCCTGCGATTAACTGAGGGTGGGAAGCCCCAATGAAAATAACAGGAAACTGACAGCTACTGCAGCTACTCACAGCTGCTCACATGCAATAGTTTATGGAGGTGAAGAGAGGAGGACATTTAATTGGCCATTTAAGAAATAAATAGTTGCCACTTTCTGGAAATTCTGACACTGACTAAAACAAAATTATTGTCATCATTTCCCCCCCCCCCAATGAGCCTAACAAAGTCATAACATCTCACTTCTCCCCATCACCCAGAAGCTAAGTGAAAGAAAATAAAATCTGAAAAGGGATCATAAATAACTTTTCAGACATCCTAATGTTAAGCTTTGGGGAGGGTTAGGTATTAGGGGGTGCGTTATTGCATTGAATAGGTAAGGGTTGGGGACACATGCAAGACAGAATTCTAGGATGATATCATTTAAATTGAAAATACAGTACACTAATGTGAATTCAGTAGGTGAATGTATAAAGTAGTATTAAACCCTCAGTGTTCTTTATAGCTTAGCACATCAGGCACAATAAAATAAACATTCCCTATTTACTAAGTTTCCTACCCCAGCACTTGCAGTTTACAACTTTCAGTGGTGCTGGCTCCTGCTCTCTCAAAGCTGCTTCCCTGAACTTCCAGTATTCACAAGAAAGATTTATCCGTGGAGAGCACAGTCTCCACTCAGTCTGTTAGCTTGGAGAAGGGAGGAGCAGGCCGGTGCTACCACTAGGAAAACTAGGCAGCCGCCTAGGGTGCAGCCATGGCCAGTGCCACATTCCTCTCCTGTCACCTCCTCATCCCCGATGGATGTCACCTCTAGAGAGGTGGGCAGTGTATACAGGAAGGGGGTGTAGGGTTAAAGGGGGGCAGTGTGTATAGGAAGGGGGTGTAGGGTTAAAGGGGATGTAGCATTAAAGGGAGGCAGTGTGTGCAGGAAGGGGGTGTAGCGTTAAAGGGGGGAAGTGTGAGCAGGGAGGGGGGCAGTGTGTACAGAAAGGGAGGTGTAGGATTAAAGAGGGCAGTGTATACAGGAAGGGCAGTGTAGGGTTACAGGGGGGGCATTATGTGCAGGAAGGGGGGCAATGTGTACCGTATTGTTTGGGGGGTGCAAGTAGGTAGTCTTGCCTAGGGTGCAAAATAGTCTAGCACCGGCCCTGGGAGCAGGGGAGTGCCTTGCTATCCTAAGCTATGTCACTGTGTGTTTCTATTGATGTGCACAGTGTAGGAGAAACAACTCCAGTCCCAGCATGCAAAGGTGACTTCATAGGATGCTGCAAGAGAAAGGAGCCCCCCGAAACAGAATAACTGGGGCAGCAGTCATGACCCCAGCGTAAACCAGAACATAGGCAATGATCATAGATAAAAAAAAGCTGCATACTCAGTAAGTGCTTAAAAAAAGAATGGTTAATATCACTTTAATTTTGTATACATCTAATGTGTACACAACACTGCCCAATAAAACATGGCAAATTTAAGTAATTGCAGTTCCTGAGATTTTCATCAAATTTTATGAGTGTATCAGTTCAAATGTGATTTTAAAAGGGGACATTAGATATTTGTGAATGAAAAGCTGTTTGAATTTTATATGTTGCTGAGCGAAATCTTACATCCTTTTTTCCTCCAGTGATAAGTGTGATTTCAGAGCTAAAGAGCTTGCCGGGCATCATCAGTCCATTATATTGAGCAATTTGTAGGGTAGTCAGAACAGCTTTAACACTCAGCCACTAAAGGAAAGGTCAGCCTATTCAAGAATGTGGAAAATCGCCCAAACAACAGCCAAGTGGCGTGTTCCATTCTCTTAAGCCTCGTACAAACGCAACGAATTTCCGCCGACCGGTCGTCCGTCTTTTGTCCAGAGTGGAGTCTGTTGGTTGGAATGTGCTCTAGACTGCACATGAATTTTCCCACACTACAGAATTCTACTTCAGAAGTGATGTCATGTGTTGGATTGCTTTCTTTGTGTTCTTTCATCTCTGAGCATGCCTAGTCTTGCTCATAAGATTTTTCCCCATGGAAATCTGTACTAATGAGACGAAAATCAGACTTTTTTTGACGGTCGACAAAAATGAAATAGACTGCACACCAGGAATTTTTCGGCCGAAAAGTCGGTTGTCGGAAGCACCATACTAACAAGCCAAAAATAGGCAGATCGGTCGTCGGACGAAATTTCCCAGCCGAATTTCTACTCGTGTGTACGGGGCTTTAGTCTGTAACCTCAAAGCTTTCCCAAATTCCATCTTTCAAAGAGGATTCCAAGCTACATGTTTACAGTTGATTTATCTCTGTCTTCACTGCCGCCACCATACAGAAACTTTATAATTACCTCTGAGGATGAAGTGGCAGCACATTACATTGCATCAGAATTTCCAAAACACCATTTATTATACTGTAATTGTAATCCAAATTTGTAAGCTTAAAGGAAAACAGAACCACAATTTACTGTACACGGAGAGAGAGATGTTCTAATTAAAATAATCAGTAAATCCAAACCTGGTAAATGCTGAACAGTAGACCACCTAACAGATTCCTACTTAACTTTGAGACTTTATTGGTGAGATTTCTGGGTTCCAAGGTTTGTACCCCTGCTTTGACCATTATGAGGGGGTCCCTCACTTCTTCTTGTATTTCCAATTTATTATTTTATATTATGGTAAATTCAACAGAAGGTGATGAAACCCAAAGGGAGACAGAAGAACTGCAAATTCCCAAGTAGACAGAAACAGTCAGGAATGGCAGGGGGATCTCTCTGGTGGAGTATCCAAGATATACAGTATAAGCCAAAGGATGACTCAGTCCACCAGGCTCCACCTATTACTAAAATATAATTTGTGAGTGGAGCATCTTTTAAGCCAAAGTTGCATGGTGGTCCAGGGTTAATCCAAATACATTGTTCTGTCTGTGAAACCTCTGTGTGATTTGGTTACTTTTGATTCACTCCGCCTAGAGGCGCTGCCTTTGGTGGCTGAAGCCTGATGTATTGTTAGAGGCTTGCCTCTGCAATACCCACAAGCTTCCACACCAGTGTTGCATGCTTTTTACATTATATTGCCCTTTTTTCTATTTGAAACTAGGAGAACAATTTGGGGAAGTCACCAGGACAGGAAGGCAGTGACAGTCATAAAAATATTGCCAGAAAAGCTAACCCCTCAATACTCTACTGTTATAGAGATTTCTTATCAATTCCTGTTCTGATGGGAGGAGTTCTATCTTCCTAACAAAGACTCAGGCAGAAATAACAATGCTAGATTTAGGCCTCATGCACACTGGGCATTTAGCCCTGGCACAAAAGCCTCTGGCAGTTAGTTGCGGGCAGAGGACACAGATGTACTGTCCATTACCAATGTTGGTGGGCCAGGAATGCAAGAAGTCTGTATTCTGGTAATTCATCTCTAGGGGCATACTGTCCTAAATAGAAGTACTCCTAGGTGCACTGTCCGGCCTCAGCAACTGTCAGCCTGTCATAGAGTTTGACCGGCTTCCAGCAGCGAGGCTGGACAGTGAACCTATACTCTCCACACACACCTAAACACCAGAGACTCATACAGCGGGGATAAATGCCCAGTGTTCATGGGGCCTTAAGGTAAGTGGATTGCTGCTGGAAAACCTGATAGAACAAGCCTCTAATGACAGACTGATTAAACTCCAGGATTAACCACTCATTCAGATTCCTCCTGCACAAAAAAACTACTGTAAGGCCTAAAGAAAGGGGGAGACTTGTGTAGAATCCTCAAAACACGTTCAGAGGAATTTATAAACAGTGTCGTAGACACTCTTTCGAATTCTGTTGCACATCTGCACTAGGGATAGACCGATATGGTTTTTTCAGGGCAGATACCGATATTTTGGTCACAACATATCGGTATTGGCCGATATGGGCCGATATTTTGTACATTTAAAGTTTTGAAAAATAAAGACAATTTTTGACACAAATCTGGTACTGAACATGTTCATTTTTGTTTAATGTTTAATGGCTGGCTGTCTGGCACCCTGTGGTGGGTGGCTGGCTGTCTGGTACCCTGTGGTGGGTGGCTGGCTTGCTGGCACCCTGTGGTGGATGGCTGGCTGGCTGGCACCCTGTGGTGGGTGGCTGGCTGGCTGGCACCCTGTGGTGGATGTCTGGCTGTCTGGCACCCTGTGGTGGGTGGCTGGCTGTCTGGCACCCTGTGGTGGATGGCTGGCTGTCTGTCACGCTGTGGTGGGTGGCTGTCTGGCAACCTGTGGTGGCTGGCTGGCCGCCTGGCACCCTGTGGTGGTGGGTGCTGGCTGTCTGGCACCCTGTGGTGGGTGGCTGAATGACACAGGGGCTGTTTGTAGCTGGCTGTTACAGGGCCTGTGGACGGCTGGCTGGTACACTGCCTGTGGCTTGCTGGTACAGGGCTTGTGGGTGGATGTCTGGCTGGTACAGGGCCTTAGGGTGGCTGGCTGGATTGCTGGTACAGTGCCTGTGGCTGGTTGGCTGGTACAGGGCCTGTGGGTGTGGGTGGCTGGCTAGTCCCGACTCCAGACGAGGCCGTCCAAGGCGAGGGAGGCGTTTTAAGAAGGCAATATGACGTCGGTAATAATGGCCAGTTCCCGATATATCAGGAAAAGTGCATATCGGCCCTCCGATAATCGGCTTTGCCGATAATCGGTCGATCCCTACTCTGCACCTCCTGCACAAAAAAACTACTGTAAGGCCTAAAGAAAGGGGGAGACTTGTGTAGAATCCTCAAAACACGTTCAGAGGAATTTATAAACAGTGTTGTAGACACTCTTTCGAATTCTGTTGCACATCTGCACTAGGGATAGACCGATATGGTTTTTTCAGGGCAGATACCGATATTTTGGGGCCTTAAGGTAACCAGTTTCTCATCAGGTCCTCCTCCCATGTAAATGACAGCAGAAGACAGTGGTCAGATCCCATAGTCACTATAGGACTGAATAAGGAATGTGCCCACTGCCATCTGCTGTCAAACACAAGGCAAGTAGACCTGGTGGGAAACTGGTCTCTCAGCATACACACCAGGCTCTTCCCCCTGTCAGTATTCTCCTATGTCATTGCTTGTGTGGCACCCTACAAGGTAGGTGCTAGGTAAAGTAAAGTGGGCCTTGTCTGCTTAACAGCAGGGCCATGATTTTCAGTCAGGTTGTCATGGTTCCCAGGTGTGGCTGTTGAGACTGGGGAGTCTCCCCACTGTGCTCAATGAGAGGGCTCTCATTGGGCAGTGGAGGAAATGGCACACCCAGGCTTGTATCTACCCCAGAAAGGCAGATTCTGCCGCACAGCATTCTGGTAGTGGGTATAAGTTTGAGGGGAGTGCATGACGCAGTGTCTTTGACGGAAAGCAGAGTCCCAGGAGGGAGAGTACAGCTGTCTCTCCTCCTGTCAGAAGGATCAGGTGTCTCAGGTGGCAACCTGAGAGTACAGAGAGAGCTGAGCTGAGCTGAAGAGAGGATCCGGTGTGCCGATTACCAGTGGAGATAGAGGGGTTCAGTTCCAGGAAAGCATTCCAAGTTCATGAGTACTGTGAATTGCCCCTGAGGGTCTGCCTAGTGTAGAGGGGACCACTCCGTTGAAGGTCCCAGGGATCCAGGAGCCAGCTAGTGTCAAGGGGTGCCTAGTGAGGGGACCCTGAAGTGTCAGAGGGGGTGCCTAGTGAGAGGACCCTGAATGTGTAGGGGGGGCGCCAGCGGTTGGGCCCTGAAGAGTCAAGTGTGCTGTGTGCAGTGTTAAGGGTTGCAGCAGCACAAGCAGTTACAAGGAGCTACCTCAGCCAGTGAAGAGCTGGAGCGAGCCATTCTCAGGACTTCTGAGCTAGACAGAGTGCCAAGAGTCAAGAGTTACTACAGTCTTGGATCTTCTGAGTTAACCAAGGAGTTAAAGTCGAAGTTTCAGCACAGTTCAGCAAAACAGTATTTTCAAGCGCCAGGAAGCGTTGGTCGGCATTCAGCTGGCGTCAGGACAGCGCTAACAGGCATTTTTCTACAAAGTGTCCCAGTTCAACCTAGTTGAGCCAGAGGAGTATCCCACTCATTCCCTTCTCCCATCCCCATCACAAAATAAACAAAACAAACCAAAGATGCCGGAATGGTCATTGTCTCAGCTCTCACACTTGGGTTTTCAACTTAAATGTGTTGGAAGTGTTACCGGTAACAATGGCAGACCCACATCAGGCCCAATGCCTGGAAATCCTGGGACAATGTTAGGTATGCAGCCAATAACTCATCCCTTGCCTATTCAGCCTTTAGCAAACCTTTAAGAGACACTGTGACTGAATAAATGTTGAGTACACTGTATTAGACAATAAGGGGTCTGATTAAAAAATCAGCAGTATGGCCGTAACACAGGCATAAGTCCCCTTGCTCAAAGCTAGATATACTGTGCAAAGTATATAGAGGAATTGCTGCGCTTACTGATGATAAACATACATAATTACACAAATTGATATAACAAGCTGCCAACACTTGATCCTGAATAAGAAACCAGATCTAAATAAGCAAATAAGAGAAATAGTGTAGCGCTAACGTCCTTTAAAAGTTATGACTAAAAAGTCCATATCATTCCAGGAAAGGAAGAAATCCACACAGATAGTGCTCAGTTCCCAAATAGAAAATCATATGCCTCCTCAATGTTGAAAACCACGTGAAGGAAAGCCGCCACCAAACAGGTTTAATCAGCCTCTTACCAAAACTCTATGATCCTTATTACAGGGATCATAGACAGCAGAAAGCAAGTAATGTTAGGAAGAGACCTCTCAGCTATCCTCTCTCCAGTGGGTCCAACGTTCCTCTCATGGATTAACAGGCCATGTGAAGAAAAACACTCCACATAGTGTAATATTGTCACACATATGTTTATTGAGGTTAGGCAGATAAATGGCTACTTACATTTAGCCGACATATAGAGAGCATAACTGATAGAGTCCATACACTTGGTGCAGAGTTGGTTACCAACCAAGAAAATTCGTAGCCGCGTGATGTACCGCAAGCTCCTCCTACGCGTTTCGTCACACTTTGACATCGTTAGGGGGTGTGGCTTAGCGGCATTAACACTTAACTTATAGGCTACGGAGTGGGCGGAGCTCGTAATTTGCGTTCTGGAAGCAGGAGTAATCCTGCGTACCAACCACCGGAAGCCAATAATAATAAGGTTGTTTGAAACGAAATCGGAAATTCACTGAAGAATTCATAGAGATAATATCTAATGTGCTTAGCAGGCCCCACATTGCCTGATAACAATTATAGAGGCAATAAATAGGATATCATCCATTTTATATATGTTAACGTACACGGCCAACATTGGACAGCGGGAAGCAGCGCCACCCCATGGCCGGAAATCAAATCGCCAAAGGGGACAACCAGAAATCCTCTACATCACATAAATAAAATATATATCTACAAACTAACACAATACTGTGCAAAGTGCCCAATGCCTATAAAAAATGGCAACACATTTATAAAGTACAGTGGTGTGCTTTTAAAAATGTGTATTGTACTTCAGAAGTGGAGTGCTATAAAAATAAATGGTAGAGTAGAAAGAAAACAAAGCAAAAAAAAAAAAGCAGTCTCATGGCCTGCTTTTCTCTAATTACAAAGCTGTCTCTGCTGTTTAAAGCAGGGAGTACTCCATGGGACATTGCAGGTTCCACATTGTGGCCTGTATTTTATGAATTATCTATATAATACAGACCACAATTTTTGTACCCCAGCAGAATATAAAGCAATAGAAATATCCACTCTTCTTTATAGATAAACCCCTAAATTAAGGTATTAGTGAGTAGCAATTGCTATGGGTTTTATGTATGCTATGGCAACAAAAATAAAATGCCAATTCTGATGGTACACCGCATCTAACTGCAGGAGGCTTTATATGCCCATACTGCAACACAAATGTCTGGAGGAGCCCTTAAAACAAATTAGGGTGATACATACAAAATGGCCCTGTTAGGAGGTGCTTAAGATAAGCTGACCTTCACCAATAAGGGTTTGGAAAACATTGTTTTTGTAAGGGGTGTATGGTTAAACAGAGTTTAGAAATGATTCATTACATTATTCTGATACACAAACTTTTATTGGCTTTGCAAACTGAAGCCATGCAGACCTATGAGTAATAATACACTTTACATATGTAGCGGGGGCCCCACATCTCCCGCAACCATGCCAAGCTGACCGGTGCTCTCTGAAAGGAGAAACACAGCCTGTCAGTTTCTGCGGGGGAATCCTCCTTCCTTCTCCTCTTCTCACTGTACAGTGAGGAGAGACACACAGACAGAGCTGCTTACTCTGCTCCCTCCCTGCTTGCCAGGTGGAGGGAACCCATGACAATCAAGGAGTACTATAGCAATGCATCATGGGACTTGTAGTTCCCATTACAAAATGGCCTAATAGCTTTCTATGGGAACAGAACTACACAGACCAGTATCCCCTTAGGGTTAAAGAAAGGAAAGGACACCATCTTGTCTGACTGGAGCTAGGCAGACACCATGAGGCAAGGGAGAAGACCAGACCTAGGGGAGAGGTCTTGACTCTCGGGTCGGCATATCATCCCTCCAGGAATCCACAGCCAGTCGGGGTACATCCTGTCTGTGATGGCGATCTCCAGCACATCTCCAGAAGCACCTGTACCGATGACGTGAAGTGTTCCAAAGGTGAGGTAACCAGTCGGGTTACCCGAAGAGCCTGCCTTGTTCCAGGACATCTCACTTGGCCTTGACCGCAGGATTGGTGAGCGGGCACTTGCCCATTTGCAGGACACTACTTACAGACAACCTTGTTCACTTTTCCAACTGGACACCAACTGCACCAACACAGAGCTAGCGGCAGACATAAGGCCTTCTTCTTTCTAAAAGTCTACAACCCGTTTCCCCTCAAGGGATTGGTCCTGTTGGTGCTTTGTGGGACCCGCATCTACACTCAGGACTCTATTGTCGGGAGAGCGAGTCTAGATATTAAAGGGTTATAATGTTTGAATCAGATAGAAACAAAGTTCTCACAGTTTCTGGGACTGTGGTGTTGAGGTATAGAAGGGAGTGGCCTGATATACATGTTGTCATCCCTCTGCCCTTCTGTGACCTATCTTCATAGATCTCAAAAAAATCAAGTTTATTGAGCTGCACAAGTGTTCAATATATATGTGTATTTATGTATATACAGTACACATGTGTGGCATCCTTTTGTTGTGTTCTTTGCTGTTCTTATTGCCAGAGGCTATTGATCAAAGGTAAAACCTTTACATGTTATGTGTCTAGGTTATTGCACTTTACTGCTTTTATATTTGAGTAAAAAAAACAGATTTAACTGCTTTCACTATAACTTTTGTCTGTTTCCTGATGTGCTTGCAATAGCATTAGAAACAGTTGTGCTAGAGGGGCTGTGACTGTTTGTTGGGGTTGAGAGGCAGAATACAGAACCAAAAAACTCAAGCGGCTCCTTTGGAGGTAGTGCTACACATACTAGTATTATGTTTAGGGTCCCAGTGTGGTACCTCCGGCAGTACATAGAATAATGATGCTTCCAATTTATACTGAACTTCTGCTACACTAGCACGTACACATGTCTTCTTTATCACTGGGACCCAAAGCCTCTCCAGGAATCCTTTGCTGATCTTCCCTACTACAATCTGTCATAGAGTGACACTTTCCCACCACTGAGCATTCCAGTGTGGATTCTGCAACCTCCACATATTTCACCAACTATCTTCCATCACTCCCAGTCACTGTGGACACTTAGTAGCTGACATCTTGTTTGTAAAAGGGATCTCCTGATTAATTGAATACAGGAGCTCTAGGCATAGCCAGGGGTCTACACAGAACAGTAGAGCGCACAGTATAACATCTGCATATGCAGAATTACATTAAGATGTTACAGAGCAGATGCTGGATACCTCCCTGGTCTGTATCACAGTCCCAGCCGCCTCTGTTTTCTTTCATTGCTCCCAAGACTTTGCTCTGACTTGTAGAATCTGGTTGAAACCATAGATCATATCCTACAAAGCTAAACTTTCTTTTCATTATTCTCTGTGATTTAAAGCATTATTGAAAGAGAGGTATAAAATTATGTAATTTACACACTCATGACGGAGGCTATGCATCTCAATGCTGGATGGCTCTGTATATTTATTGATGGCCCTAAATCGCAGCCCAGTATGCTGATTTTTTACAAGCATTTCTTCAGCCTCTGAGGTTCGTCCGATACAAACATACAAGTTTATTTGAACATAAAAGTGAAAAGTAAAAATCTTTTGCAGCTAGACTGTCATAGGACTGTGCTTAGCATAGTAGGGTAAGAGATGGCAGCATTAAAGTAACATTTACAATTTCTGTTTACTTCTTTCTTTGATTCTGTCCTTGGTTAGATACCTTAGATGCCTCACAAGCTAGGAGACATTGGACATTAGGATATTTCTGATCTGTTACATTTTCTATAGGGATGCAAGTAAATGTGTTTTATTTATTGACCTCTTACTCACAGTAGGGAACTTTTTTTGCAGGTGGGCCAGGTGATAGTATATGACTGTAATGTCTTGCCCCCCCCCCCCCCCCCCCAGCAAGTGTTGATTACTGGCACATATTTATACCATTGCGTGACCTATCATTTAGGTATCATCATTGAGTTCACTTCTGGCAGGTTTATTAAATACGACTGCCATACCCAAGTTGCAGTTGCTAGTCCCTTTTGTAGGACTGTTGAAAGACATTTTCAGGCATTCGGTAAGTCAGCTACGTCCAAGTCCGTTTTGGCATTGGATCCTGAAGAAGAGACTACAAGTCCTATTTATGACCCCTGCAATTGCCCCCTTTTTTAACTTTTTACTTAAATTGTCATTACTTAGTTTAGGCCCTTATTTTTTGTGGCTGGGGAGCTCAATCTTTTGTCACTGTATGCTGAATTCAAGATGATTATGTCTGTCGCTTTTTAGTGATTTAATTTGTGATATATTTTCTATTGTTTACCGGTGAGGTTCATTCTATAGGACAATATAACTCTTTATTCTTTTGTGCTATTAGTTGGGGAGAATTACACTCCAATGGGGATGGATTATAATTGTGATGTGGGATATTTTAATACTTAATAAACATATAATTAGTGTTGCGCAAAATAAAAATCTATCCAAATGTGTAAAAATTAAAAATATGTAGCAAAAAAATTATATAAATATATATACGTGTATAACCCTCAAGCAAAAGATTCCAATTTATATATTTATTGGCTCTTTGCACTTTATGAGAAGTGAAGTGTTTGCGGCATTTTAAAAATCTAAGACAGGAAGGTTGCTCTTTAATTCCTTTGGATATTTTAATACTTACTATGTTTTTTAACATATTTCTAGTTGCATGCAGAGGCGGCTCTCTAATTAGGCAGTTTAGGCGGCCGCCTGAGGCCTCGCGCTTCAAGGGGCCTCGCGGCCGCCTTTCTGCCCAGTAAATAATATAAGTAGAAATGTAATCTTGGCCGCCGGTGGCCGCATCCACATTGCCGCGGCGCCGGCGCTAGTACAGGATTGAAAAACCTTGGCCCCGCACTCACATCACGGTTTCACCCGTGCGTGCTGTGCTGTGCTCTGCTGTGAGTCTCCTCCTCCTGGTCCTGCAATCAGCCAATGGAGAGCGAAGACATCACGACTCAACATAACTCCTCCCCTGCATTCTCCCGCCGGTGGTACCAGGAGAAGAGAAGAGCAGAAGAGAGAAAAAGGTAAGGACAGACAGGGCTGCTGATAAGGGGGTAGCACTGGTCCTCGTGTACCGGGCCTGGCAGCTGACAAGGGACTCTCTCCCTCTGCAGCCAATTCACAGCATTCCTTCATTCTCTCCCTGCGTGCCTCAGTGCTCTGATGATCTTAGCTCTGCTTCCTGCATTACCTTCTATCTACCTGTTTCTCAGACCAGCCCGTCCCCCCCAGATTCTTGCCCTGCTTTAGGATGCTTACTGTCCCTGTCATATATCACCCCTCCCCCCCATCCCTCCAATTATGCTCGTATCTTTCTCCCTTCTCAGTTAACTTAGTTAAGTTGATTGTGCATTCACTCCCTCTCCCATGTGATCGGTCCTGTCTCACAGTCCATCCTGTTCCTGCAACTGCCCAGCTTGTATGTCCTTTTCTGCTCTGCCTCCCTGACACCGTTATTATAGCCATAGATGTCTCTTATCTTATCCAGCCTGGCTCAGTGTTTATGTGGCTGAGGCTCTCTACTAGTCTGCTTCTCCCACAACTCATTGCCACAAATCACTCATTCCCCTATGCAATGTAATTTCTTCTCCCCCTTCAACACTATCATCACCCATAACAGACTCAGTTCCCTTCTACAAATCTATGTATCACCGCTAAATCACTTCTATTTACCCCTTTACTAGTCATTCTGATTAATAATGCCCCATTTCCTAATACCTATAGCTTGGATCTATCATTACAGGATTCCTAATTGAGGTCCGGGTCACATTTATGCGATGCGGGAAGGCTGCAAATCCGCAGCCTGTTCCCGCATCGCACACGCACCCCCGGCAGTTCACACTGCCATATGCGATACGCTGGGGGTGTCAATGTAATCTTAACGACACCCCCAGTTTGATCGCATATCGCAGTGCGATCTGACAGTTCGCACAGGATCGGATCGCACAAGTGTGAACCGCTGTGCGATCCGATCCTGATGCGGCTTCTAAAAAGGGTCCTGTGCGTGTTTGGTGCGGCTGCGGTGCGAATTTAGCCATACAAACTGTATGGCTAAACTCGCACCGCACAGCCGATCGCATGTAATATCGGAGCAGTGCGCTCTGACATTACATGCGAACCCTGCACTCGCACAAATGTGAACCGGGGCTTAGTCTCAGCACTAGTTCAATTGCATCCTTAAAGAGGTTGTAAACCCTCGAAGTTTTTTTTTTTTTTTGCTGCTACCTGAAAGAGAAACACATAATGAGCTAGTATGCATCGCATACTAGCTCATTATGAAATACTTACCTAAGAACGAGCCCCCGCCGTGCTGCTCACTCACCTGTATGACGGGCGACATGTCCAGTCGCCCGTCTTCCGGGATCGCGGCATCCGGCCATCTGATTGGCCGGAGCCGCAGTGACATCACTCCCGTGCACGCGTGCCGGAGCCGACGGTCACGGCACGGGGCTCTGAAGGAAAGGCACCAGCGGCCGTTCCTTCAAAGCACATGCGCCAGTGATGTCACTGGCTGCATGTAAAGTAAATATCTCCTAAACGGTACATGTTTAGGAGATATTTACAGTACCTATAGGTAAGCCTTATCATAGGATCACCTATAGGTAAAAGTGTCAGAGGAGGGTGTACTTCCTCTTTAACTACAGGTCAGTCCCATTCCCTTACCTATAATAACCCTTAATCATTTTACTATATATATAAAATATTTATTATTATTATTTTTTTAATTTGCAAATAATTCTATGGATATTTATTAATCATTAATCTGGATTATCCCCAAAACCAATCCCCCTATGGATCCGCTATGATCATTTTCCCTGTCCAGGATACAACTCCCCCCCCCCCCCCTCCTCCAGCATTCTGATCTCCCTGTACACCCCCCAGCAGTAGCTTCTTCTCTCCCCACACACAGGGGCATCGTTTCATGGATAGGGGTGGGGATTGGTAAATATGTCATATTTACCAACCCCATCCTTTCCTTTTTCCACAATGAGTGAGTGATAGCTACCTTTCACTCACCATGCTCATTCATAACTGAAGAATAGTAAACTGTTTAATATTCTTCAGTTTGTGAATGAACAAAGAGCCTCTGCACAGAGCACTTCCTGATCATTCATCTGCTCAACAGGATTGTTTAAAAATTGTTTTTTTAGTAAAAAAATAATAAAATTGTAAAAAAAATAAATAAATAAAAAGGGCTCATTTAAACAGGTTCTGTGTCCATGTGAATGAGTGATTTGCTTATGCGGCTTGAGCTACCTGCTATTTTATGGAGACGCAGCAGCTATATGAACACAGCTGCAGGTTTTAATTTGGCAGGTGTTGGTGAGTGGCCCCACATGCCCACTTTTTGTGTTGGGGGCTGTACACCTGAACCCATACACTTTTCAAATTAGGACCTGCAGATGTGTTCATACAGCCACATAGTGTAACATAGTTTGCCTGCACACAACTCCAGGTGGCTCCAGCCACATAAACAATCCACTTATTAATACTGTACAGGCCACATAGCCCATGTGAATGAGGCCCCAGACCTCGTTCACACATAGAGCTTTATTTATTACCTCAATACAGTTTTGTAAATTTTAGATTTAGTAGAAATTTAGTAAGTTAGGTTGTGTTTTGTGTCAGCTAATACTGGTTTTAGTGTATATTTAGCAAAATATCTCTTTGATATTTTCTGTAGGGGGGCCTTGTCAGGTAGGCTGTACAGGGCCCCACGATTTCTATCAGCAGCCCTGAGGACAGGCGGAGCGAGTGAGTGACCTAAATGGAATACTACCCCACCACCATCCATCCACAATTCTTTATATGGCCAGCCCAGGCAGTAGTGGCTTGTAGCAGCAGCTCTAATATTTGTATTTTGATGGAGGCACTGGTCGCTCTGCATTGGATGGAGGCATTGGTCACTCTGAATTGTTGGGGGCACTGGTCACTCTGCATTGTTGGGGGTGCTGGTCACTATGCATTGTTGGGGGTGCTGGTCACTATGCATTGGATGGAGGCACTGGTCACTCTGCATTGTTGGGGGTGCTGGTCACTCTGCATTGGATGGGGGCGCTGGTTCACTCTGCATTGGATGGGGCGCTGTTCACTCTGCATTGGATGGGGGCGCTGTTCACTCTGCATTGGATGGGGGCGCTGGTCACTCTGCATTGGATGGGGGCGCTGGTCACTCTGCATTGGATGGGGGCGCTGTTCACTCTGCATTGGATGGGGGCGCTGGTCACTCTGCATTGGATGGGGGCGCTGGTCACTCTGCATTGGATGGGGGCGCTGGTCACTCTGCATTGGATGGGGGCGCTGGTCACTCTGCATGGATGGGGGCGCTGGTCACTCTGCATTGTTGGGGGCACACTGGTCACTCTGCATTGGATGGGGGCGCTGGTCACTCTGCATTGAATGGGGGCGCTGGTCACTCTGCATTGAATGGGGGCGCTGGTCACTCTGCATTGTTGGGGGCACACTGGTCACTCTGCGTTGGATGGGGGCGCTGGTCACTCTGCATTGTTGGGGGCACTGGTCACTCTGCATTGTTGGGGGCACTGGTCACTCTGCATTGGATGGGGGCACTGGTCACTCTGCATTGGATGGGGGCACTGGTCACTCTGCATTGTTGGGGGCACTGGTCACTCTGCATTGTTGGGGGCACTGGTCACTCTGCATTGGATGGAATACACATTTGTGTTCCTGACCCTATAGTGTTTTTTTTACTACACTGTCGACAACTTTTTTTCACTTTTAGGAGACACCAACAAGAATAACTGAGTAGTCATTCACAATCTTTTTATCTATACCCAATGTTTGTGTATAGATATTTTGTAGAATAATTTAATTACAAAAATAAGATTCTAAGAGGTGTGAATACCGAGGTTCTGAGATGTATTGATGTTTGCCTTAAAATATGCAATTTATACAGTCAATTTTAATATCGCCTGCTTATTTATTTTTTTTATCGTGCGTGGGGGGCCTCATATTTGAATTTCGCCTAAGGCCTTAAAAAGTCTAGAGCCGCCTCTGGTTGCATGTGCTATACATTTAATCTTGTGATAGATGGCTTGATGACAGACATGGTCTGTGGAATTTTCTTTCGTAATTTTTCTTTAATGTCATCTTTTTATCCACAATTTAGGTTTTCTTTTATTTTTTGGTGCATTTATTGACTTATATACACCAACAAGACTCCGATATTTGATTTTTTGAGCCTGTAATGTGTACAAGCGTTTGCACCTGCACAGATGGTAACAAGATTCACACATGGAATGTGATCCTAATATCTTTTCCCAGCAACTGGTAACAACGTTGGCATAAGCAAATTGAAACAATGGAAATGTACTTGTAGCCCAGCTTTGCAGAAAGGACTTGCCTTGAGTATTCCACTTGAAGGAACAGCTCCTATCAAGGCTTGTAGTTTCTTACAAGAAAACAACTAAACTCTCCAAGGTATACATCATACAAAGCCATTCACAACTTTGCCCCAAGCTACATCACCAAACTTGTCTCCAAATATGACCCAAACCGTCTTCTCCGCTCCTCTTAAGGCCTCCTGCCAGTGGCGGCCCGTGCATAGGGGGCGCCAGGGCGCCGCCCCCCTACCCCTAAAAAAAAAAGAAAAAAAACAAAAAAAAACCAACAAAACGAACAAATAAAGTTGTACAAAAAAAAATTGGGTTCGCCGGCCTCGCCTGAAGGAACTGGTGGCTAGGGGGGGGGGGGGGTGGGGTTACGTCCCAGAAGAGGCGCCGATTGGCTGCCTTCTGGGGGGTAGGGGGGTATCCTGGGCGCAAGTCTTTGCGATTGGACACCCCCACTTTCTGATATCCTGGCTGTGATTGGTCCAGTCTACAGCCTGGACCAATCATCATCCAGGATATCGCTGACGTCGCAATGGGGGCGGTGCCGGTGCGTGCGTCAGTCACTCACTGTCACCGCCACTCAGAGAAAAGGAGAGGCCGCCCGTCGGTTCCCGCCGCTGAGACGACGGAGAAGGACCCGCCGCAGAAGAGGAGGAAGAAGCTGAGCCGCGCCGCCGCCAGGTAAGTTTGAAGGGAGCAGGCCGCCCGCCGCTTCCCGCCGCTTCCCGCCGCCGAGACGAGGGAGAAGGACCCGCCGCAGAAGAGGAAGAAACTGAGCCGCCCCGCCGCCAGGTAAGTTTGAAGGGAGCACGCACGCTGGTCTCTGCATCGATTGGGGTACAATGCTGGCACTCTGCAATCATTGGGGGACAATGCTGGCACTCTGCAATCATTGGGGGACAATGCTGGCGCTCTGCAATCATTGGGGGACAATGCTGGCACTCTGCAAACATTGGGGGACAATGCTGGCACTCTGCAATCATTGGGGGACAAAGCTGGCGCTCTGCAATCATTGGGGGACAATGCTGGCACTCTGCAATCATTGGGGGACAAAGCTGTGGCGCTCTGCAATCATTGGGGGGCAATGCTGGCACTCTGCAATAATTGGGGGATAATGCTGGCACTCTGCAATAATTGGGGGACAAAGCTGTGGCGCTCTGCAATCATTGGGGGACAATGCTGGCACTCTGCAATCATTGGGGGACAATGCTGTGGCGCTCTGCAGTCATTGGGGGACAATGCTGTGGCGCTCTGCAATCATTGGGGGACAATGCTGGCACTCTGCAATCATTGGGGGACAATGCTGTGGCGCTCTGCAATCATTGGGGGACAATGCTGTGGCGCTCTGCAATCATTGGGGGACAATGCTGTGGTGCTCTGCAATTATTGGGGGACAATGCTGTGGCGCTCTGCAATCATTGGGGGACAATGCTGTGGCGCTCTGCAATCATTGGGGGACAATGCTGTGGCGCTCTGCAATCATTGGGGGACAATGCTGTGGTGCTCTGCAATTATTGGGGGACAATGCTGTGGCGCTCTGCAATCATTGGGGGACAATGCTGTGGCGCTCTGCAATCATTGGGGGACAATGCTGTGGCGCTCTGCAATCATTGGGGGACAATGCTGTGGCGCTCTGCAATCATTGGGGGACAATGCTGTGGCCACTCTGCAATCATTGGGGTACAATGCTGTGGCACTCTGCAATCATTGGGGGACAATGCTGTGGCGCTCTGCAATCATTGGGGGACAATGCTGTGGGCACTCTGCAATCATTGGGGTACAATACTGTGGCACTCTGCAATCATTGGGGTACAATGCTGTGGGCACTCTGCAATCATTGGGGGACAATGCTGTGGCGCTCTGCAATCATTGGGGGACAATGCTGTGGGCACTCTGCAATCATTGGGGGACAATGCTGTGGCGCTCTGCAATCATTGGGGGACAATGCTGTGGCGCTCTGCAATCATTGGGGGACAATGCTGTGGCGCTCTGCAATTATTGGGGGACAATGCTGTGGCGCTCTGCAATCATTGGGGGACAATGCTGTGGCACTCTGCAATCATTGGGGGACAATGCTGTGGCGCTCTGCAATCATTGGGGTACAATGCTGTGGCACTCTGCAATCATTGGGGACAATGCTGTGGCGCTCTGCAGTGATTGGGGACAATGCTGTGGCGCTCTGCAGTGATTGGGGACAATGCTGTGGCGCTCTGCAGTGATTGGGGACAATGCTGTGGCGCTCTGCATTGAAAGGGGCTCGCACGCTGAACTCTGCATTGATGGGGGCACGGAACAGTTGCATTGAAGGGGGCACGCACGCTGAACTCTGCACAGTGTTTATTGCATTGAAGGGGGCACAGCACAGTTGCATTGAAGGGGGCACAGCACAGTTGCATTGAAGGGGGCATGCACGCTGAACTCTGCATTGTGGGGGCACAGCACAGTGTTCATTGCATTGAAGGGGGCACAGCACAGTTGCATTGAAGGGGGCATGCATGCTGAACTCTGCATTGTTGGGGCACAGCACAGAGTTCATTGCATTGAAGGGGGCACAGTGTTTATTGCATTGAAGGGGGCACAGCACAGTGTTTATTGCATTGAAGGGGGCACAGCACAGTGTTCATTGCATTGTGGGGGCACAGCACAGTGTTCATTGCATTGAAGGGGGCACAGCACAGTGTTTATTGCATTGAAGGGGGCACAGCACAGTGTTTATTGCATTGAAGGGGGCATGCACGCTGAACTCTGCATTGTTGGGGCACAGCACAGTGTTCATTGCATTGAAGGGGGCATAGCACAGTGTTCATTGCATTGAAGGGGGCACAGAACAGTGTTTATTGCATTGAAGGGGGCACAGCACAGTGTTTATTGCATTGAAGGGGGCACAGCACATTGTTCATTGCATTGAAGGGGGCACAGCACAGTTGCATTGAAGGGGGCATGCACGCTGAACTCTGCATTGTGGGGGCACAGCACAGTGTTTATTGCATTGAAGGGGGCATAGCACAGTGTTCATTGCATTGAAGGGGGCACAGCACAATGTTCATTGCATTGAAGGGGGCACGCACGCTGAACTCTGCATTGAAGGGGGCATGTACACTGGTCTCTGCATTGAAAGGGGGCATGTACGCTGGTCACTGCATTGAAAGGGGGCATATACCATCTCCTGTACCATGACCTGTGACATGCCTATACCATATCTGTGCCATGCCTATACCATCACCTGTGCCATGCCTGTACCATCACCTGTGCCATGCCTGTACCATCACCTGTGCCATGCCTGTACCATCACCTATGCCATGCCTATACCATCACCTGTGCCATGCCTGTACCATGACTTCAAAGTCACGCAATTTTTTACTGCGTTTTTTGACGCGAAGCAATACCTATTACATTTTTCTTTTTGCGCCCCCCCCCCCAAAAATTTTGAGCACCAGCCGCCACTGCCTCCTGCTCTCAAGCTTCCTTATCTCTTCCTCCCATGCTCATCTCCAGAACTTCTCCAGTGCCTCTCCCATCCTCTGGAACTCTCTACCTCAGTCTGTCTGGCTATCTCCTACTCTGGCTGCCTTTAGGCGATCTCTGAAAACTCATCTCTTAAGGGAAGCTTATCATGCCTCTAACTATTTTTTTTTTACTTCCATCAGCTCATCTCCCACAGTTACAACATTCTGTACCACTTGTCCCACCCTATTAGATTGTAAGCTCTTATGAGTGGGGCCGTCTTAACCCTCTTGTATTTTAATGTATTGTAACTGTACTGTCTCCCTACTATATTGTAAAGAGCTGCATAATCGGTTGGCACTATATAAATCCCGTATAATAAAAATAATATAGTGTTTGTGATGACACTCTAGTTTAAATTGCCTAAAATTGTTAAGATGGCTGTATGCACCATACACTATACACAGTCCTGTAGAAACACCAAGTAGCAAATTAGGGACATGGCCCAAATATCAGAACTTTTAAGTATGCTGGTTAATAGTGACAACTACAGTATTAAGGTCTTAAAAACAAACAGTGCTGGCTAGCACATTGCCAATGATGGTGAGGTGTTGATAACACAGTGGCATTCATGGTACCACTTTGGCAACTGTGACAAAACATGGGCAACGAATGTTCAGCCGGGACAATACAAAGCCAACAAAGGTGCAGTCCTGACAACATGCATCCAAGAATCAGGCAAATATTACAATATATGGTAAAAAAAGACAGTGGTGGCAATACATATAAAAAAAAATGCAGGGACAATAAATGGAGGTCATTCTTCCCACCCAGTTTCCCTGCCCCTACCTTGCTCCAGGCCTCCAAGCTTTATGCAGTGATCCCCTTATCCCTTTCTCTGTCCATGGAGGAACATTTGCACTTCTTCCATCTCTCCTTCTCTATAGTATCAGCTTGCTGCTCTAGCTGCTAAATGACTGGAGTGGTCATACCAAGTCAGCCACTCAGTGGCCAAACTGCAGGGAATTCCCCACATCCCAGAGACCTGGTAATCCTATTGATTGGACAAAGCCTCATGGTCATTGTCTTAGCATTCCCATATATGTAAAACTGTTAAGAGGACCTGTCAAACATTTATATACATTAAATTTCTGATAGAATTTGTATAAAAAGGTACCATACAGTGCTGATCTATGATTCCAGGATGTGATAAACACAGGTCTTTGTTAGTACAAACTTGGGAATTTTCCTTTTACTATGTTTCTGGTACTGTTTTCTTATGAGCTGTTTGTAAGATATACATACACATTTTAAACAGTATATGTAATTCTATCAACACACTGAAAATGGTTTGAACATTTGTTAGTCACTGTGGGTGGTTGCAACATTGGTTTGTCTTAGAAACCTTTTCATGCCCTTAAACAAGATGTCAGATTTTATAGAGAATCTATTTTTTAAATATTAACAAACTAAATTTAGACTTTGTGCATGGCTGCTGTTTTGAAGCCTGGTGCTTGTGAATGCAGTGCGTATTTAACACATATGTATACACACAGTACATTCATTATTTCTGTAGCGTTTATCCTGGAGACTACTGAGTATAGGCAGGTTCTCCCAATTTAGTGCTGGCTGCCAGTCAGACAAGCATAGTCCCATGCACACTGAAAATTCAGGCTCAGTCTAGGGGATGTCTTTTTAGTATTTATTGCTGAAGAAATTTACCAGGAGAGGGGTTTTAGGTCACAGGATACTCAAAAATGGTCAGTAACAATGGTACAAGGACACATTTCTCTCTCATCTTCCAAAACAACTTTCTGAGGGTAGCATGAATGGCCATTATAATTATATACAGCAGCAGTCCAGAAAATCACTTCTGGCACCTGGTTCCCTTCTGGCACTCACACAGCTATCAGTCCCCAACAACTACTTCACTCACAGTGCCCCAGGAGCTGTCTGCCACCCAGCATCCACAGGAAGATCCTAAGTGAGGGAAAATAACTAGATCCTTCTCCAGACCCAGGAATTCAATGCAGTGGCCAAGGGCGTAACTACAGGGGTTGCAGGGGTTGCAATTGCAACCGGGCCCCATGCTGCAGGGGGCTACACCTGGATAGGAGGGGTGGCGGGGGCAGCATGTAGAGAAATCACTGTCCTCCTTTTTCCTCCTGTAGAGGCAGGAGGAAAATGGAGGAGATTGGTTCCTCTGTATGCTGCCCCCACCACTCCTCCTATCCAGTTCACTTGTGTTCTGCTGTCCCTGGGCCCCTGTGTGCTCCCCTCCCCCTGACTGTGCCCCCCCTCCCCCCACTGTGCTCCCTTCCTTCTCCTGCCGGCTGCTGCAGGGGATGTGTCACAATAGAGAACCAGGAAGGGGTCGGTATATATGTAATTTACCAGCTCCTTCCTTTTCTGAATGGACAGAGTCATAGTCAGTGACATTGTAAAAAAAATAAAATAAAATGATAAAAAATAATACAATTAAAAAAACAAAAAATAAAAACTACTGACACCAGTGGGTGAACTTCCAGGATCGCAAAGGTCACACTTGGGACCGGGCCCTGGCATTCCACCACTGTGGGGAGGCCCCAAGATGGCAGGAAGGGGGCCCACTGCAGAACTTGTGAAAGGGTCCTGCTGCAGGACAGCAATAAAGGGCCCCGCAACGAGAGTAAAGGGCCCCAAGATCTGTGGGAAGAACCCCAGGCTTGAAGGGAAGGGCCTGGGCCAGGGGCCCGGGGGACCCTTCATGGTTTCTTGCACCGGGGCCCTGAAGGTTCTAGTTACGCCTCTGGCAGTGGCCTCCAGTAAATGTAATTCTCAGGCAAACTTCCCCAGGCCCTCAGCCCAACTGCTTCTGGAGCCTAGACTGTAGTTTCTTGTTTTTTGTAGAGCCACCTCCAGGGGTAGCAGCCCCAAGAGAACCAGGAGACGCTCTTGAGGGAAAAGAAAACTCTGTTTAGGCATCTTGCATATTCATCACCTTCCTAGCCACCTTCTGGATGCCTCCTTCCAGGGACTGGCTGGGGCATGATAAGCATTTACCTGATCATCTTGTCTCCCTGCGTTATGATCTGGAAACTTCTTTCCGAAGCAGGTGGGAGCAATCAAGCCCTTATTTCTGCAAACCCTGAACAGACTAACACAATTAATCACTGCTCCACTTACTACAGTAAACTCCAAAAACAAAATTTAAACACGGATCCCCTAAGTTAAACTAAGGCAGCCTTAGAGAGAGTTTATTGTTTGGATTATTCGGATCTTGCCCTTATAGACATGCACTGTTAGCAAGGAGCAGTAGGGCACAGTCATTGTGCAGTATTTTTAAAGTGAACTGTATCTTGTCTAGGCAAACCTTTTTTCTTTTTAGTTTTTGATAATGTGAGGAAGAGTTAGATATTCTATCAAGTTTGGGGAGAGTTACCAAATCTTCCAAGGTGGATAACTGTTCCAAACTTCCTTTTGTGTCTTGGGGACAGAAAATGAACATTACAAAGACAGCAAATAATGTTACAAAGGCGTTACATTTTTCCTACTCTATCCAAAAACTAATTTTATTATGTGTATATATATATATATATATATATATATATATATATATATAGAAATAAATAGAGAAATAAACCGCATGCAACTTCAAAAGCTTCAAACACACTATTAGATATTTATCATAGTCGCAAGTGTAACTAAAAAGTGTTGCGCGAATAAACAGGTGCCAATATAAAACAAATCAAATTCTTTTAAATCAAAAGTACAACTTGTGATCCCACACCAAACAGAATCTCCACCACCAATGGTCACAAATGCAGGCTTACCAAAAACCTATGACTCCCCTGCTACAGAGAAGTCCTATACAGTATATGGCATCAATGGCCTTGTGTAAGCCAAACTTCCAACTCACTCTCCTGGGAATAGCGGTTGGCTCAAGATGTCTGTGCCCCTATACTTTCTCTGTCAGTCTCCACATCTCCAAGCACTTTCAGAAAAGGATAGGAAACAAACACTCCACATATTGTGAACTATTGTATATTTAATTTAAAAGTTAAAATGCACCTACATCCAAAGAACAGATTACTGTGCACTAAGAATGATTCCGGCTGGCAAACAAAATTGCTCCCGGGTCACTTCCAGCAGCGTGATGACATCAGCATGAGGCTCCTCCCTACGTGTTTCATCACACATGACGTCTTTAGGGGCGTCATTAAAGATGCAAAGGGGCATAGTGCATATAGAAAACACGCTCAAAGAAATCCATATAGGGATCATCTTCTATGACAACAAAAGCATTATTGGGTCTATACAGTGAGTATACATATACAAATAGCAAGTAACAGTTTTAATAGTGTTCATCAGGGGAAGAGGTTGATGTGAGTCTCTACCTTGCTGTGGTTTAATTTGACCTTGTTTATATTCCAAAAGAGAGGAGGTGAAGGTTTGATGGCATCCACATATATAGCATTGAAGAATACTATTCACATTGTTAATTCCACCTAGGACCTATTGAATGGTTGCAAAAGACATTTTAAAGTATATTTATTACAACCATTGCTACCGTGGTGGTTTCCATCTCTTACATACAGTGTGATGTCTATGAACCTATAGTCGATATATTTTAGGTCTCAGCCCTCTTTTTGGTTATTGGGTGTTGGTACATACTTTTCTTGTTAGCTCTTGGGGTTCTTCACACCTCATTTACTCATGGGGGGGGGGCTGATACCTTAAACACATATTATATATCATTTTTAGAACAACTCTTTAAGGATTTAGATTGTTTATGTACCCTAAAAGGCGCATTCGTTTTAGTTAGCTTTTGAGGCTTGATCCACCTGCCAACTTGTTGACAATTTTTGGACAATTTGGGGAATTTTACCACAGCACTCCTGAAGAACCTAGACAGCACCTTGGTTGAGAAAGGTGGACATACATACAGTATCTCACAAAAGTGAGTACACCCCTCACATTTTTGAAAATATTTTATTATATCTTTTCATGTGACAACACTGAAGAAATGACACTTTGCTACAATGTAAAGTAGTAAGTGTACAGCTTGTATAACAGTGTACATTTGCTGTCCCTTCAAAATAACTCAACACACAGCCATTAATGTCTAAACTGCTGGCAACAAAAGTGAGTACACCCCTAAGTCAAAATGTCCAAATCGGGCCTAAAGTGTGAATATTTTGTGCGGCCACCATTATTTTACAGCACTGCCTTAACCCTCTTGGGCATGGAGTTCACCAGAGCTTCACAGGTTTTCACTGGAGTCCTTTTGCACTCCTCCATGATGACATTACAAAGCTGGTGGATGTTAGAGACTTTGCACTCCTCCACCTTCTGTTTGAGGATACCTCACAGATGCTCAATAGGGTTTAGGTCTGGAGACATGCTTGGCCAGTCCATAACCTTTACCCTCAGCTTCATTAGCACCCCAGTGGTCATCTTGGAGGTGTGTTTGGGGTCTTTATCATGTTGGAATACTGCCCTGCAGCCCAGTCTCTGAAGGGAGGGGATCATGCTCTGCTCAATGAACTGTAGCTCCCCAGTGCCGGCAGCACTCATGCAGCCCCAGACCATGACACTCCCACCACCATGCTTGACTGTAGGCAAGACACACTTGTCTTTGTACTCCTCACCTGGTTGCCGCCACACACGCCTAACACCATCTGAACCAAATAAGTTTATCTTGGTCTCATCAGACCACAGGATATGGTTCCAGTAATCCATGTCCTTAGTCTGCTTTTCTTTAGCAAACTGTTTGCGGGCTTTCTTGTGCATCGTCTTTAGAAGAGGCTTCCTTCTGGGATGACAGCCATGCAGACCAATTTGATGCAGTGTGCGGCGTATGGTCTGAGCACTGACAGGCTCATCCCCCCACCCCTTCAACCTCTGCAGCAATGCTGGCAGCACTCATACATCTATTTCCCAAAGAAAATATCGGGATATGACGCTGAGCAGGGGCACACAACTTCTTTGGGCGACCATGGCAAGGCCTGTTCTGAGCGGAACCTGTCCTGTTAAACCGCTGTATGGTCATGGCCACTGTGCTGCAGCTCAGTTTCAGGGTCTTGGCAATCTTCTTATAGCCTAGGCCATCTTTCTGTAGAGCAACAATTTTTTTTTTTCAGATCCTCAGAGAGTTATTTGCCATGTTGTACTTCTAGTGACCAGTATGAGAGAGTGAGAGTGATAACACCAAATTAAACACACCTGCTCCCGATTCATACCTGAGACCTCATAACACTAACAAGTCATATGACACTGGGGTGGGAAAATGGCTAATTGGGCCCAAATTGGACATTTTCACTTAGGGGTGTACTCACTTATGTTGCCAGCAGTTTAGACATTAATGGCTATGTGTTGAGTTATTTTGAGGGGGCAGAAAATTTACACTGTTATACAAGCTGTATACTCACTACTTTACATTGTAGCAAAGTGTCATTTCTTCAGTGTTTTCACATGAAAAGATATAATAAAATATTTACAAAAATGTGAGGGGTGTACTCATTAAAAACATTTAAAACATTTAAAACAATAATTTCCCATTTTCTCTCGCTCCCTGTGAGTGCTCTGAATGACTCAGTGTTGTCACATGGAGTAAGTAACACACACTACCATATATCCAAAGTTACCTACTTTGGCTCCCAACACTGAAAGAAACAGTGGGGGGGGAGAAAATTAAATATAAGTATATTCTGAGAAGGTTACAGAATTAAGTGGCAAATTGGAGGTTAGCTTTATATCTTGTAGGCTTGACGCCAATACCATTAAGGTACACTGTTCAGAGTGCAGTACAATGATGTGTAAATTGTAAGATTGTCTAAATACTTTCATACTGGAGATGAGAGGAGGGTGGAGCAGGAGCTGGCACCAGAGTATCACAGGGGAACATTAATGGTTGCAATAAGTTTTACAACATGTCCTACCAACTGTTCATGCTGACAGAGACTAGGCAGAAGGTCCAAGAGCCATACACAGATAAGAGATTGTTTGCTTGTTCAATTAAACCAAGTATATCCTAAAAGCTCTAAGATAGTTGGGCTGATTTACTAAAGGAGTTGGGAATCTTCACTCAATAAACTAAGTGCAGGAGGACTTTGATTGTCCAATATTTTGCAGATGAAATAAATAAATAGGAATTGGCTTTCACTGGATCAGATCATTTCAAATGCTGAAAAAAAAAAACAGAATTTTCACATAGACACCAAAGTACTAATTTCTATACGATTCAAAAATCCAATTGTACATAAAAAGTACTTATGCTGTATCTCCAAACATTATGTGCTTGCCAAACCCCCATGTCATCCCCATATATTCAATAACCCTTATCCAATGATCATATTTTCCTTGTCCAAACTATATACCTGAGGGTCACTGTTAAAGGAAATTCCTCTTCACGTTTCTTAGACTAACAATGTACTTCATCAGGAGCAGTAAAAGAAGGTATAATTATTCCAAGCATATTCATTGTTACAAAGGAGTTAAGAATGTTCACCCTAAGTGCAGATTCACTTCAATTAACCAATCAATTGCAGATAAAAATAGACATTGAATAATTGAAGTGAATCCTCACACAATTTCCAGAGTAAAGATTCTGAACTCCTTTAATACATTATTCTCAATAGATCAGAATTCTGAAAAAATCTCTGAGCTTTGAAATATTAGGTCAGAAAACAGATTTATTAATGTAAAATAAATTCATTGTGAAAAGTGAAAGGTTTATAAAAATGGAATTCTTCTCTTTGTACTTTAGCAAAACACATGAGCCTTAGCTAAAGTCATTGGCTGACAACACTGAAAAGGATATAACTTTTTGTCTGCCTAATTCTGACGTCAGTATATTATTTATATATCACTAAAAGCTTTATACACTTAATATGACACACTCTAATCTGACTCTTTCAAAAGCTTATACAAGATACTGTCACAAGATACTGAATAAGGAAGGATTAGCAAGATGCGTAAATAGACCACAAATAAATTAAATTGTCTCAGCAACCAAGAATACACAGCAATGAAATATTATGTAAATAGGTTAATTAGGCATACTGAAGCACCAAATCAAATTAGTCATTTATTTATGATTGGAAATTAGAGATGTGCGTAGAAGATGCGTCTGGTTAAAAGGACATTTCCAGTCATTTTGTTAGGCCTGCATGGAATATGGTTGGTTGACAATGCAAGCAGCTGCAATGTGTAGGTGCGTGGGTATAGTCAGTGTAACTACCTTGGATTGTGAGCTCCTTGAGGGCAGGGACTTATGTGAATGTACGATAGTTATGTAAAGCGCTGCGTTAGATGTTGGGGCTATATACTCGTAAATACCCATAAAAAAACAAATAGATATAATTGTGTGCATTTATGTGTGTATAAAGTCCAGCTTGAGCTCATCACAAACCCAACCAGTATATCTTGGAGTCCATCTGGTAAGTAGGAAAGAGTAAAATTGAGAATTTCTATTTCCCCAAAATTTGGTGAAAATCTGAAGCTTTTGGTGAGATTTTACCATTTTGGAAAAATGAATTGGATTTAATGGGAAAGCTGAAATAGTGTTATATGAAGTACGTGCAAGTTGCGCCGAAGTCACGGTGCACGGGACTTCGCAGGTCGCCCCCGAAGTCGGAGCGACCTAGTGTGAACCGGCACTGAATGCAACAAACTAAATTACCCTAAATACAGCCCTTGAAAAAAAAAAACATACCTATCAATGAAGAAAAAATAAAGAGTATTTATTTATTTTTTTTTTTTTAAGAGTATTTTTTTTAACACAAATTTTTCCTAAGAAGTTCAATGAGCAACATTGGGAATTTCTTCTTTTATGAAATTTCACAGATGGCAATATTGGTAACTTTTGCTGCCAAACCAATTTGGCCAAAAACCCTTCACTTGCCCCTTTTTAGGAGTAAAGAAAAGGAGTTTCACTAATTAGAAGCCAAAAACGTTTGTTCAGTTTGGATTAAAATCATGAACATGTTTTCGTGCATTGGACATAGAAACATGGCTAGGCCACTCAACTATGCATGAAAACATAGGAAGTAGGGTGCAGAGTCAAAAGTTGAATTTTTTGGCTGTAGAAGGAGGCAGTTTGATGGTGAAGGGCTTGAGAGTGGTACAATAATGAGTGTCTGCAGGGCACAGTGAAGCATTGTCGAGGTTCCTTGCAAGTTAGGTGCTGCATTTATGGATAATGGAGTTGGAGATTTGGTCAGGATCAATGCTATCCTCAATGTTGAGAATTAGGGCAAATACTTATCCATTATGCCATACCATCAAGGAGGTGTGTGATTGGCCCCAAATGTATTCTGCAACAGAACAATGACCCCAAACATGCAGTCAATGTCATTAAGAGCTATCTTTAGTGTAAAGAAGAACAAGGAGTCCTGGAAGTGATGGTTTGGCCCCACAGAGCCCTGATCTCAACATCAATAGGCCTAAAGCCTCGTACAAATTGTCGTCCATCTTTTGTCCAGAGTGGTGTTTTGTTGGTTGGACTGCACACAAATTTTCCCGCACGACAGAATTCTACTTCAGAAGTGATGTCATGTGTTGGTTTGCTTTCTTTGTGTTCTTTCTTCTCTGAGCATACCCAGACTTGCTCATAAGATTTTTCCCTGTCTAAATCTGTACTGACTGCACGAAAATCGGACGTGTTTTGACGGAGGACAAAAATTTTATAGCCTGCACACCAGAATTTTTTTGGCCGAAAAGTCGGAGTCGGTTGTCGGAAGCATCATACTAACAAGCCGAAAATCGGCAGATCGGTCGTCGGATGAAAATTCCCGGTCGAATTTCGACTCGTGTGTACGGGGCTTAAGTCTGTCTAGAATTACATAAAGAGGCAGAAGGATTTAAGGCAGCCTACATCTACAGAGGATCTGCAGTTAGTTCTCCAAGATGTTTGGAATAAACTACCCCTCCAAGTTCAAATACTTCAGAGGAGATAAGATAGAAACTTTTAAATACATAAAGGGAATCAACTCGGTAAAGGAGGAGAGCATATTTAAAAGAAGAAAAACTACCACAAGAGGACACAGTTTTAAATTAGAGGGGCAAAGGTTTAAAAGTAATATGAGGAAGTATTACTTTACTGAGAGAGTAGTGGATGCATGGAATAACCTTCCTGCAGAAGTGGTAGCTGCAAATACAGTGAAGGAGTTTAAGCATGCATGGGATAGGCATAAGGCTATCCTTCATATAAGATAGGGCCAGGGACTATTCATAGGATTCAGATATATTGGGCAGACTAGATGGGCCAAATGGTTCTTATCTGCCGACACATTCTATGTTTCTATGTTTCTATGTAAAATCTGTGTGCAAGTGAATTAAATAATTGATGCTGTTTTGAAGGCAAAGGGTGGTCACACCAAGTATTGATTTGATTTGGATTTCTCTTCTGTTCATTTACTTTCCATTTTTTTTCATTGATAGGTGTATAGTGAAAATAGAGCCTAATATTTTATAGCCAATTTTTCCAAACTGTATACAGCTGTTTCACACTTTTTGGCAATCATCAGTGCAGTGTAAAGAAATCACTTCTCATTCGCAGGCAGAAGTGATGGTACAAGGATGACCTGGAACGCTTTCCTTTAACCACTTTACCGCTGAGTACCGTAGTACTACTTCGGCAAAGTGGCTCGTTATCGCCTGACGACGTAGTACTACGTCGTCAGACACTCCCCTTTCTCCCGCTGTATTCAGTCACAGCGGGAGTCGGGCCAGGGGAGGAACAGCGGCGATCGCCTCTGCTCTTCCCCGATCGTCGGGGATCTAGTGCGGAGATCCGCCCGCTTGTGTAAACACAAGCGGGCGGATCTCCCAAGTGACAGGCAGGGACAGATCGCAGTGTTCAGCATAGCTGAACCCTGGATCTGTCCTTGTGTCACACAGTCACCTCCCCCCACACATGTCAGTAAGCACCAGGCATACATTAACCCCTCCCTCTCCAATAAAATTAACCCCTTCCCTGCCAGTGTCATTTTTACAGTAACAGTGCATATATATAGCACTGATTACTGCAGTAATGTCACTGGTACCCCCAAAAGTGTCAAAAATGTCAGTCAAGGGTCCGATCTGTCCGCCGCAATGTCGCAGTCCCGCAAAAAAAATCGCAGATCGCCGCCATTACGCGTTAAAAAAAACCCACCAAAAATGACAGAAATCTTTCCCTTTGTTAGTAAACGCAATAACTTTTGCGCAAACCAATCAAAATACACTTATTGTGAATTTTTTTACCAAACATAGGTAGCGGAAAACAAATTGGCCAAAAATGTAAAAAAATTTTGATTTTTACATATTTTTTGGGGGGAATTTCATATAAAAAAATGTGAAAAATATTGTTGTTTTTTCAAAATTTACGCTCTTTTTTTGTTTATAGCGCAAAAAGTAAAAATCGCACAGGTGATCAAATACCACCAAAAGAAAGCTCTGTTTGTGGGAAAAAAAGGACGTAAAGTTCGTTTGGGTATGGCGTCGCACGACCGCGCAATTGTCAGTTAAAGTCGCACAGCGCCGAATCGCAAAAAGTGGCCCAGACGTAAGACAGCAAAATCCTCTAGTGGAAAAGTGGTTAAGAACAGAGAGAGCACAGTCCTGTTCAGTGTAGACCAGTTCTGATCAACCATGCCCAGTGTGAGTATACCTTTATGCTCAAGATGCCTTGCACTCCTGCTGCCTGTTGATGACTTTAGTTTGTTTCTGATTGTTTTGTAACTATGCAATTCTAACAATCATGCCACTCCATGTTCCCAGGGCCGGATTAAGAGCGCCATGGGCCTGGTGCTGAGGTTTTTCGGTGGGCCTTTTTATGAAAGTAAAGTGGTTAATGATTTGGCGGGGTGGCAGGGGTGTGGGTTAAAGAATTAGTTCACCTTTTTTTTTTTTTTTTTTTTTTATTAAATAAATGCACATCTTTTTAACAGGTAAAAATGTGCATTTATTTTTATTTTTTTACTAGTAGCCTGGAAAGCATTGCATCCATGATCAGCAGATTATGGGTGTCATGCAGGACTCCTGCAGACTTGTCAGTGTATCTGTCTGCAGTTACACTCTGACAGGAAAAGACAATGAACTACCTAAAGTGCTCTACAGCACCCTGATAGTTCATTGAGAACTACAAGCTGACAGCCACAAAGACTGTTGGCACTTGTAGTTTCCCATTCACAGAACCCTGTGAATGAATGCCGCAGCCAGGCGGGCGGAGCCCCACACAAATGTGTTTTTTTTTAATAGTCCTCTGTGCTATCCTACTGCTGTTAACTAATTAATTGACATATTGATTAAGTGCAAAAAACCCCCAAAAAACGAATAATAAAATATTTTATTCCCCAACAATGCAGTGCTGTATTGGGCACAATACCCAGTAGGAGGAAAATACTTTATTATGTTTGGTGTTTTTTTGGTTTTTTTTTTGCACTTAATTAGTACATCAATTAATTAATTAACAGCAGTAGGATGACACAGTGAGCTAATGTACTGTAGGAGTGAGTGCTGCATTCACCTATTTATAAGATATCATCTCCATGTGGGGATATATGTTTGATATGAGCAGCTATCCCCATAGATTAACATTCTCTCATATCAAATTATTTCCTCTAACCTAAGTGGTGAGGCGCAATAACTACACTATATATTTTTTAAAATAGTGACAGAGAGTTCAGGGAGAAGATCCTCTGCTTGCTGTTACTAGATCCAGTGGATTGGGGAGACGCTGCAGGAGTGGGGGCAGGTTACATGTTCCCAAAGGTGAACTTATCCTTCAACTACTTGGCACTTTCACCCCCTTCCTGCCCAGGCCAATTTTCAGCGTTGTCACACTTTTAATGAAAATGGCGCGGTCATGCAACACTGTACCCAAATTACATTTTTATTATTTTTTTTTTCACGCAAATTTTTTTCTAATGGTATTTAATTACCACTGGGTTTTTTATTTTTTGATAAACAATGAAAAAAGACTTTTCCTAAGTTTAAAAAAATGTTGTACATAAGTAATTTTTCTTCTTCACTGATGGGCCCTGATGAGGCAGCACTGATATGCAGCACTGATAAGCTGGACTGATGAGGCAGCACTGATGGGGCTGCACTGATGGGCACTGATATGTGGCACTGATGGGCACTGATATGTGGGACCGATGAGCACTGATAGGTGGCACTGATGTGCACTTATAGGCAGCACTGATGGGCACTGATAGATGGCAGTGATGACCTGTACTGATGGGCACTGATAGGCAGCACTGTTGGACACTGATGAGCTGCACTGATGGGCACTGATGAGCTGCACCGGTGAGCACTAATAGGTGGCACTGATGGGCACTGATAGGTGGCACTGATAGGCACGGATAGGCGGCACTGATGTGCACTGATGGGTATTGCAATGATCCATGCTGCATATTACAAATATTATTGTTAATTAACCTCCTCTCTCCCCCTGGCCCCCCCTCCTCCCCCAAAGAGTTAACTCACTTCAGCCAGTTCACACTGAGCTGACGCAAAATAGGATAGGATAGCAAATAATCATCTGCCAGAATACCCCAGCTCCTTAGTTATTGCAGAGCTTTCTTGAAGCTGTACAGTTCTTCATCTGTGCTCACGGCGCCGCCCACTCTCTTCTCCCATCGAGCCTCCTGGGCCAGCCTCTGGATGATGTCACACTTGCTGTAACAGCAAGCTCCACCCAACAGAGAAGTGTGTTAGTCTAGGGGAGGAGTGCACTCAGCCTCTGCACACTGGTACCATGCCACAGAAGCTTTGCAGCTGTCTGAAAGGCAATATAGGTAGAGGCCAGCGGCCAGTGATTGTGTCTAGACTCACAGTGATTGTGTCTCGACTCACTGTATCGGGCCTATATTATGGTAGGGTCCTGGAGCTGCAGCTCCAATAGCCCCTACATTAAAGTGGAGTTCCACCCACAAGTGGAACTTCCGCTTTAAAGCTTCATGACCCCCTGACATGCCACATTTGCCATATAATTTTTTTTGGGGGGGTATGGGTACCTAGATTTGACTTCACAGCAAGTTGTTCCCACTTCCGCTTGGGCCATCTAGGCAGCTCGAACTGAGGTTCTCCTCTCCCCCTCCCTCCCTGCAATCTTTTGGGACACGTCACATGTCCCAGAAGATTGCCCGTCCACTCAGGACACACATCACGACTCATGCATGCGCAGTGCGCACCTTGCTGTGAAGCCGCAAGCTGTCACAGCCAGTGCCCTCACTAGAGATGCCGGCACCATGGGGAGAAGAGGGAGAAAACCGAGGCTCCCGTGGACCGTGGAACAGGTAAGTGTGTGTTTATTAAAGGTCAGCAGCTACACTTTTTGTAGCTGCTGACTTTTAATAAACACCAAAACGGGTGGAACTTCGCTTTATTCCAGCCCTGCATGTCCCTTCTGTTACCTGTTTCCACAACCAGAGACACCTGGTTTGGAGTGGCACCAGTAGCTCCCCTGCCACCATGGTATCAATCTAGGCGCAATGGATACAGTTCCCTCTGTCACCTTACTACCTAATAAAAAACAAATAGTTGTTCACACATCCCCATAACACAAATTGAAATTTATATACACTTCAATTAGATAGAGAGCAGTATTCCATTACTTACTGGACATGTTTATAGGAGGTTTCAATAAGACAGAGCAAGCCTGAAAGGCAGTAACTTCTGCAATGCTCTGTCTTTTAGAAAACACACAATGCACTGGGAAAAATATATACTGTGTATTTATAGATTTTTATTCATAATAAGTGAACAAACTTAGGAACTAAATAATAATAAAACTGACACACATAAAAACACATATATACTGTAGTTTCCTATTAGCTGCAGTGATGAAAACTGTAATGTGGTGGTGCTTGAATCACAATACTGGCTGAAGGGTAAATAAATTGCTGCTTTTTTATAAGATATGTCATTTATTGCAGTGGAAAACTGCCATTGTAAATGGCAGAACTACTTCTTGAACCTTTCTTACATCTGTACATCCTAAAGAATACATGTGCCAATACTTGCTTGCAAATACCCCCCAAACTGTCTGTTTGGAATTTCCTTCTTAGCTGCTGACCTCAAATCAAATATAAATTGATACTAAAAATGACAACACTGATCATTGGTAAAATAGCTAAAAATCTAAAAAAGCAAAAGTGAGAATTTTCTGTTTAAATATGGAAAAAAGAGCAAGAAATAACTATCAGAAAGGCCAATTTTAATAACATATTCATATCAGTATATATTTAGCCTGCATTTAAAAATACATTAACTCTAAATCCAGAACATTTCTTCCTGTGAATATATGCATAATACAGAGCGCGAACCCCACTGTGTTTTACGTATAAGATTAAAAATAGAACAAATGTCATAATTATTGAATATAAAAATACAGCTTGAAGTCAGAAAACATTTCCTCTTTCGTTCGATGGAAATATAATGGCAAATAAAATCACTCAATGACTTCAGTGTACTATTCATATCTTTAGGAAAGACAGCCCAGGGAAGTCTCTTTATTGTACACAGTTCCTGACAGATGCCCGCCTGCTATTGGTTTTGGAACAAAAGTGCCCGGGATAATCTGGCTGTTGTGTGACGTATCTCAGTGATTCGTTCCTGAATTTGATTGCGCTCTTTAATTCCTTTAAGCCCCACTAACCTATTTTGGTCATCTCTAATGAATAAATAAAATGCTTGCAGCGTTGGCCTGGTTTTAACTCAGTCAGATTCATTGATATTTCATTTTCTTAAAAGTGTCTAAATGTGTATCGATCCTCTTAGAATGGAGAATGGCAGCTAGAGTGAAATCAGCACTGAATAGAGCATAAGAACTATGCTGTAATCTGGAAAAGTCTGTACTCAGGTTAATATGTTCAAGCATTTTGCTCTTGGCCTATAACATAATCCTTAAGCTTCAATCACCATTTTCAGATGAACTCCAGGTATGGATATTTTATACATAATTACATTGGTCCAGCTTGCACCAATGTACCTATGCATATACAGTGCCATACCTGCCCGATGCTCCCTTGCCTAAGTAAACAGCGCTACTCCAGTGATCCCCACTTGCTTCGGGGTCCAACCCCAAGCGGTTACCCCGCTGCATACTGAGCACAGGAGGTTGGCTGTTTGGCATGGGTGCCTTTCAGAGAATGCTTTGCATTCCCTGAGTGAATGCATAGCATTCTCTGATTGGACGAGGTGAAGAGCATGACACCAAACTGCCCTGCCTCTGCACCTCGTCCAATCAAAGAACATTTTGCAATTATTCAGAAAAATGCAAAGTGTTTCCTGAGTAGTGCCCATGTCTAGTGACCAACCTTCTGTGTTCAGAATGCAGTAGGCAGAGCCGCTTAGCGCAAGTCAAGTGGAGATTACTCGAGTTGCGATGTATAGTTCAGTGATTTCCAGCTTGCAGTGGCATCGGCCAGGTATTGCATACAATACAGTATGAACAGTTACACTGGTCCAAGCAGGACCAATGTAACTACATACATAATATTCATACGTGAATCTTTTCTTTAATCTGGACATGGTATTCAAAGAAGCCACTACAATTTTTGATCCATTGCATTGCAAATTGCCATGCAGAGAATTTTTTTTCTGAGTGCTGGTTATAAAATGACCCATCTGTTGTGGAAATTGCATATTACATATTTCTCTCATTTAATACAGTGGCTCACCAACGCATTGTAATCTCTGGTCAAGAAGCCATATAAGGTCATACCTTTCTTTTCCTTAAGACTTGGAATGCAGTATAACAAAGCCTACCTCCCCCCCCTTTAAGGTGAAGTCAAACAATGGATAAGCAAGCCCTTTTCTCCTCAGGACAAAGGGTGTTGGTTTGGGGGGATGGTATATTCCTTAATCACAAGTCTAAATGACTGCTCAAAGCTGCAAGAAGTCAGTCTCAAATGAAACATCCATGAAGCGATGACTGCTGACTTTTCTCTGTGCCATGTGCTTGGAATGAGACTCCATGGCTGCAAACTTCTTTTAGTTAAGTATATTTGCCTTATCTTTATCTGTATCTGCTAGTCTTGTATTATGCTCCTAAATATTGTAATAGTTTTGTATGTACAGATTGTTTTTGCATAGTAAAAGCACATTTATACACCACAAAGGTCTAAGTTTCCTTGGTTGTACCGCAAAGTAACCCTTGCTAGAAATGCAGGCAAAACATTTGGGGGCTCGTACCAGGATTGCGCTATAAATTCAACTGAAGCAGACCTGTTTTCTGTGGTGTATTGTGTAGTTTGTGCTGGGTAAAAATGCTGTGTAAGCTGTTTAGGAAAAGCAAGGCTGCAGAGAGGTCTGGTGTCCAGAAGGAAGTGTGCAGTTTACCTATCTGGGCCAGAAACAATGAGTGGGAGCCTCTTGCTAAAATATTTGCAAAGTATGCTTCTCCCTTGAATAAAACTTGGGGTGATAAAGTCTCAGATCATTTTGTAGATTTTAGCCTTAAGGGGTTTGGTTTAAGTAAAGCAGAGAAGAGGACAGTGTCCACATTGGGTTGGTACTTTCTACATGCTCTCTATATAGAATTACAGAGAAGGGAGAAGGCAGAGGATGAACTTAAGGTATTAAAAGGCCAACTAGCAGTTGCTTCAAAGTGTGTGCGTTCAACTGCTAGTCGGGCTGATGATTTGCAAGAGTGGTGTGCAGCCCTCATGTCCAAATCAATTAATGCCTTAAGGGAAAGGAAGGGCCGAAAACCTGTTAGTAAAGCCAGGGTACTGTAATGTTCTGGTACCTCTGGTACCCTTGTTCCATATTTCTCCTTTGCTAATTGCGTCCCATCTTGTGTAACAAGAGACGCATATACCTTTAAGACCGGATGACATCATTGCCGAGCGCCGCTATGAGCGGCTATTTCAATCGCCGGCTTTCTCTCACTCATCGCTCGTTCAACCACCATGGTTGGAGCGTCCCGCTCTCTGAAGTCAGCATGCCAGATCTACACGTTCCTGTATCTCGCTACCTGAGCCTGTTTTCGGATCCTGTGTCTCGCCACCCGATCACCCCTGGCATGCTGTTTTCACCTTCACCACATGTTCACCGCACCTTCTCCTGTGAAGTCGGAGCTGCTGACATTTCCTTTGCTGAACTGATGCCGGAACCTCGCCGCTGATCCGTATCTCGCTACGGGATCACCTCTCTATCTATGGACATTGTTACTACTAACCTATCTAAGTGATAAGTACCCCACATGGGATTCCTTACCAACCAATCTCCTACTGTCATCTACTGCAATTACCAGGACTATCTATCTATCTATTCCATACCATCTGCATAGACTGTTAGCTCTTGGGACTACCTTCAACTATCCTTGCACTAGGTTACTCTGTCTAAGTATACTCCATCTGTGTCCTCTTACCATCTGCACTATACTAGACATCAGAACCTATCTGCTTTACCATCACCTGCAACTCTCCTAATATTACTCCTAGTAAACACCATACAACCTGTCTCTCATCTATACATTCTCATATGTTCTATCCCTCCACTAAAACATCTGATTGAGTATATGTATATTGCATAACAGGCTGTACACCGTGATGAAGTCCTGAGAGTTGGATAGGTTTATTCAACAGTATCTCTACAAGGCTACTGAGTGTGATAATTCTGCAGCTGAAAATCCATCCATTAACAAAAACGCATGAACGTTACAGATTGAACGAGCCATAAAAAAAATATGGATTCAGCAGAATTACCCACTCATGTATTACAATTAAAACAGCAAGTAGACGCATTGATCCTTGCGCTTACAGAGGTACAAAACGAAAATCAGGCCTTGAGACAGCAGGTTGGCCGTCTTGCACAGCTTCCTACTGCTCAGCCCCGTGAACCTAAGATAAACCCTCCTTTAGTGTTTTCGGGTGATCGGAGCAAATTCCGTGAATTTAAAAACGCATGCCGATTGCTTTTTCTATTAAAACCTCTAACCTACACCACTGACCAAATTAAGGTTTGCACCACTATCTCCTATTTGACGGGTGAACCCCGGGCCTGGGCAGACGCTCTCTTTGAGAAGGATGACCCACTCCTCAATTCCTACCCTTTGTTCCTAGCACAACTTGCTACTTTGTATGAAGACCCCAATAAGCAGAGTACTGCTGATACCCAATTAAGGGCCTTAAAACAAGGGAGGAGACCTGTTGAAGATTTTGTGGCAAATTTTAAAAGATGGTCCCCTGATTCAGGGTGGAACGACACATCTTTAGGAACGCAGTTCAGACTCGGCCTATCTGAGGCCGTAAAAGACGAGCTCGCCCGAGCGGATTTACCTGGCACTCTAGAGGGACTGATACAGACCAGTATCAATATTGACAGACGACTACGAGAAAGAAAGGCTGAGAAGATGGGCTCACCATTTCCCAGTCCTTCTCGGATGTTGCCTGCTGATCCTACTCCTATGGAAGTAGAAATGATACGCCCACCTCTGTCCTTTTCTGAACGTGCCAGGAGGAAAATCGAACATCTCTGCATGTACTGCGCATCCCCGGATCATTTGATAAGCGGCTGTCCCCTTGTCCGCAGAAAAGAGGGTGAGTGTTCAAATGTCTTACTAGGGGGACTTACAACTTCCTTTTCTAATCCCTATCTTTTTGTTCATTTAACATTGCAGTGGGACCAAACTAGGATCACCACCAAGGCTATGATCGACACAGGATCTTGTGGAAACTACATTGACATTTGTTTCGTCTCCCTTAATAAAATACCTATTGTTTCAAAACCCAAACCTGTTTCCGTTAGTTTTATTAACGGTACCCCTTTATCCTCTGGTCCTATCACCAGTCAAACACAGGCACTCCTTGTAACTGCTGACGGATCTCATGTGGAGACCACCACCTTTGATGTATTAACTTCACCACATTTCCCAATCATTTTGGGACTTCCCTGGTTACACATACATCAACCAATCATCAATTGGAAAACGAGAACGCTAGCCTTCTCTTCTCCCTATTGTGAAACGACATGTAATCTCCCCACTTATGATAGGATACTGTCTGTAGTGCCGGATAACATTATACCCAAGTGTTATCAGGATTTATCGGAGGTTTTCCTTGAAAGAAACGCTCAAATGCTACCTCCCCATAGGGACTATGATTGTTGTATCGACCTACTCCCTAATAGCAAGCTGCCTTTTGGTCATGTTTATCCTCTTTCACAGGATGAACTCTCTCATCTAAAGGAGTACCTGGATGTGAACTTGGCAAAAGGATTCATCCGACCTTCTACTTCCTCCACTGCTGCTGGACTCTTTTTTGTCCGCAATAAGGATTCGAGTCTTAGGCCTATCATTGATTTCAGACAATTAAATGCCATTACTATAAAGGATCGTTATCCTTTGCCTCTTATTCCTGAACTTATCGAACAGGTGCGTGGAGCTTCTTTATTTACAAAGTTGGCTTAAAGGGAGCATATAATTTAATTTGAATCCGTAAGGGGGATGAATGGAAGACGGCATTCAGAACCAGATACGGACTGTTTGAGTACCTTGTGATGCCTTTCGGGCTATGTAATGCTCCCGCAGCCTTCCAACGTTTTATAAATGAGATATTCAGAGATTTGCTTGACGTTTGTGTTGTAGTATATTTGGACGATATACTCATCTATTCTCATTCCTTACCTGAGCACATAAAACATGTGAGACTTGTGTTGTCAAGACTACTTGCACATAACCTATATGTTAAATCAAAAAAAATGTTTATTTCATAAAGAGCAAGTACTATTTCTAGGATATATTATATCTAAAGACGGAATCAAAATGGACATGAGCAAGATATCCTGCATTCTGGATTGGCCTGTGCCAACAACTCGCAAAGCATTACAAAGGTTCCTAGGATTCTCTAACTACTATAGGAAATTCATAAAAAATTTCTCTGCGATTGTGAAACCTCTCACACAACTCACAAGCACGAAAAAAACATTCAATTGGTCAAAAGAAGCAAATGGAGCATTCTGTCTGCTGAAATCAAGCTTCACTACTGCCCCCATACTATGCCATCCAGACCCATCCCTTCAATACATCTTGGAGGTAGATGCGTCAAATATGGCAGTAGGAGCAGTTCTCTCACAACGACCAACAAACACCTCACCGCTTCACCCAGTTGCTTTCTTCTCGAAGTCGTTAAGCAGCCCCGAGGTGAACTACCCAGTAGGTGAAAAGGAGTTACTAGCCATAAAACTGGCGTTAGAAAATTGGAGACATCTACTTGAGGGTACTCAATTGCCAATCTTGATATATACCGATCACAAAAACCTTCAATACCTTCAGACTAATAGAACTCTTTCCCACCGGCAGGTACGGTGGTCGTTATTCTTTCTGAGGTTTAATTTCTTAGTGACTTACACGCCTGCAGAAAAAAATAAAAAAGCAGATGCGCTTTCACGACTAGCCGAAAGGGATTGCACCGAGGTTCCCTCAGTTCCTATAATACCACTTGAGCGTATTATCGGTGTCATTCGTTCCCTGAAGGAGGAAATTTTGCACAGCATAGGACTGGATTCACTTCCACCACAACTAACTACTGATGCAGAAGGCTTCCTCTACTACAATGATAAATTATACATACCCCCTACTATGCGAACCAAGATTTTGCAATTGTCGCATGATGTACCTCTGGCAGGACATATGGGTATGACTAAAACTTTCAACCTACTTACGAGGCAGTTTTGGTGGCCAGACATGAAGACAACCGTAAAAAAGTTTGTTTCATCTTGTGATATATGTGCAAGGTCTAAAATTGACAATACTAAACCATCGGGGTTACTTTGTAGTTTACCGATACCCCAGGTCCCGTGGGAAGTGGTATCCTTAGACTTCATAGTGGAACTACCACCTTCCAAAGGATTCAACACCATCTTGGTGTCAGTGGACCATCTGACCAAGATGGCACATTTCACTCCTATCCGAAAACTACCTTCATCTAAACAAACAGCGGAATTACTCGTGAAACATGTCTTTAAGTTACATGGTATTCCAAAAACACTGCTGTCTGACCGTGGTTCACAATTCATCTCAAAGCTTTGGCTAGCTCTATGTCAGATACTACGAATAGAGCGTAAACTTACTTCTCCCTACCACCCTCAGACCAACGGACAGACAGAGAGAGTTAACCAGTGCATTGAGCAGTACCTGCGTTGCTATACTTCGTACCTACAGGACGATTGGGCGGATCTCCTCCCGCTGGCAGAATTCGCCTATAACAACGCGACTCATAGCACTACTAAACAAAGTCCATTCTACTTAAATTATGGGTTTCATCCCACACTCCTTCCACCACGTATCTTGCCATCAAGTAATCCAGTGGCATCTGATTATCTTGCCCAGATAAAGGATTCTCTGGGACTACTAAACAATACCATATCACATGCTCATAGCCAACAAAAGAGGTACTACGACCTCCGTAGGAAACCCTCTCCCCAATATGCCATTGGGGATCTTGTTTGGCTTTCTACAAAAAATCTAAGATTAAAGATCCCTAGTAAGAAACTTGGGCCTCTATTTCTGGGACCATTCCCAATACAGAAGCTTATTGGAAAAGCGGCTGTACAACTCACATTACCAACAGACCTTAAGATACACCCCATCTTCCATGTGTCCCTACTGAAGCCCCATGTTCCTAACCAAGGAATAAGGCCTACTATCTCACCTCCACCACCCGTACAAGTGGAAGGTGGAGAAGAATTTGAGAAAGAAATTTTGGATTCCCGTTTCAATAGAAGAAGACTCCAGTATCTTGTACGATGGAAGAACTATGGGCCCCAAGATGACACCTGGCTGGATACCTCCGATATACATGCCCCTAGACTGATTCGCAATTTCCAAAAACCAGTTCTAGAGGCCTTCCGGAGCCAGCCTTAAGGGGGGGGTACTGTAATGTTCTGGTACCTCTGGTACCCTTGTTCCATATTTCTCCTTTGCTAATTGCGTCCCATCTTGTGTAACAAGAGACGCATATACCTTTAAGACCTGATGACATCATTGCCGAGCGCCGATATGAGCGGCTATTTCAATCGCCGGCTTTCTCTCACTCATCGCTCGTTCAACCACCGTGGTTGGAGCGTCCCGCTCTCTGAAGTCAGCATGCCAGATCTACACGTTCCTGTATCTCGCTACCTGAGCCTGTTTTCGGATCCTGTGTCTCGCCACCCGATCACCCCTGGCATGCTGTTTTCACCTTCACCACATGTTCACCGCACCTTCTCCTGTGAAGTCGAAGCTGCTGACATTTCCTTTGCTGAACTGATGCCGGAACCTCGCCGCTGATCCGTATCTCGCTACGGGATCACCTCTCTATCTATGGACATTGTTACTACTAACCTATCTAAGTGATAAGTACCCCACAGGGGATTCCTTACTAACCAATCTCCTACTGTCATCTACTGCAATTACCAGGACTATCTATCTGTCTATTCCATACCATCTGCATAGACTGTTAGCTCTTGGGACTACCTTCAACTATCCTTGCACTAGGTTACTCTGTCTAAGTATACTCCATCTGTGTCCTCTTACCATCTGCACTATACTAGACATCAGAACCTATCTGCTTTACCATCACCTGCAACTCTCCTAATATTACTCCTAGTAATCACCATACAACCTGTCTCTCATCTATACATTCTCGTATGTTCTATCCCTCCACTAAAACATCTGATTGAGTATATGTATATTGCATAACAGGCTGTACACCGTGATGAAGTCCTGAGAGTTGGATAGGTTTATTCAATAGTATCTCTACAAGGCTACTGAGTGTGATAATTCTGCAGCTGAAAATCCATCCATTAACAAAAACGCATGAACGTTACAGGTACGTGCCATTGTCACATCCCAAAACTGGGATTGTGAGGATGTCTCCTCCAATGAGGATGAGGAGATAGAGTTTGATGTTTCAGATGATGACTATGTGTCTTATTCTGATGATAGTGATGATCTGAATGAGTTTCATGCAAGTCCAATAATGCGGAATAGTGCTTGTGATGAACTGAATGAAGTGGAAAAGGGGCCTATTCAAATTGAGCCCAAGGAGCAGCTTGCATTGGTGACCGAAGAAACTGCAAGCGAGGTAAAGTATTTAGGTAAAGTTAAACCTGCAGTGGCTTTGAAGTGTGTTCAAACATCTGTAGGCAGAGCTGAAGATTTGAATGAGCGGTGTGCAACCCTCATAAGCATTTCTAATGATGTAACAAAGGACAAAGGCCCTAAGCCTACAAGGAAGACAAGGCCTATGGTCTCCAGAAGAAACATGTGGACTGATTTACTTAAGGCAGGGGTCCCTAAAGGGGAAATAGATGGGATCCCCACACCAGCTTTGTTTGAGAAGTGGGAACAAGTGAATGGGAATGGTTTATTCAGCCACATTAAGTGTTTCTGCTGTCATAGAATGGGGCATTTTGCTAGATACTGCCATGCTGTGACGATTGGACAACAGCAGGCCAGTATTCGCAGGACAGCACGGAGAGACATGCAAGTTTATTCCTTTCGTTGGAAGTCAAAGCCTTTCAGTGAAAATGTAACCAGGCAACAGCGGGCACCCTATAACAGTTTTGCAGTTAAATGTGAGCAGTGAGCTATGTTTTTTGGCACAGGTGGAAGGAACATATAATCCGCTTTGTCTCTAATTTTTAAGGTACCGAGCACCGAGAGGTGGACCGGGCAGAGCAAATGACAAAACCGGATGGGATGGGACAGACCAGAAGATGAGAGCCTGAGGAAGATGCAGATGATTTCCTGATGGTGGCTTAATTGGAGTGGACTTACATCTGAGCATTTACCAGGAGGAGGACAAAGAACTTTCATCATTTAGGATTTTCTTTCCACAGACTGCCAAGGACATTGCTAACCCTTTTTAAAGTAATGTTGTAGCTGCCAGGGACTTGGTCTGACCGCTCAGATGATATGGGGGTCGAAAGGGAATTTTTTCCTCCCATTGAACAGGGGGTTTATTTTTGCTCTTTCCTGGCAAAGGCTTTAAGAGATGTTGAAGTTTGTATTGCATACACATTGTACATGCTTAAGATAATTAGCTTGTGCATGTTGTAGGCATATGTTTTTGTAAAGAAGTAGAAATGTAGGTAATTATTGCCAATGTATGGGATCAAGAGGTGGATTGTATCAGTTGTGGATTTTTTACAAATGTTCCCATCCATGTGTAAATAATTTCTCTCACCCACAGGTAGTTTTAAAATGGCTACCGCATATTTAATGAACCATGTGCTTGTGGGGGGGGGAGGTGCAGCCATGTGTGGATGACCTCACTCAAAGTGACCTGGGAGTGGTCAAAAGATATGACCACATCCTGTGGGAGGTCTTTCTGTGTATAGGATTATAAAAGGGTCAATTTGCATGAGAAAAGCCCTGTTTCTACCTCACCTTTTGGCCCTTAAACAGCCATGATGCAGCCTGGCTTGTTTGTTTGTTCGTTTGTAGTTGGAGTTGGAGAAACATGCGGCCAAGATCTCGTTGTCTTGCACACATCCATTGGAAGCTGTTACAACTACCAAAGCTAAGTATTTATTTGATATTCTTGGGACAAGGGTTGTATGTTTAAGAAACTTATTTCTGCTGTTTACAGACCATAGGCTGTTCATGTGTTAGGCATTGTTATATCTGTCAGTCTTGTGATATGTTCCTAATATTGCAATAGTTTGTATGTACAGCATGCTTTTGTTTAGTAAAAGTACATTTATACCCTGCAGAGGTCTGAGCTTCCTTAAATGTACCGCAAAGTAACCCTTGCTAGAAACGCAAGCAAAACACCATCAGATCATGAATTTATTTTAACTCAAAGGGGCCAATATCTTGGTCATATGCAACAGCAGTTTCCAGGAAGTTTCAACATCTTCCATCCAGCCTCTATTGAATAAAATACACTGACCAAATCAAAGCAACCTACCACCATTGGTACCTAGTGACACCTGCAGTTGGCTGATCTCATGTGAACAGTCAAATACTTTTTGCTAATCAGGTCTTACCCTGAGATAGGGGCAGTGTTATCTGTGGCTGCATTTAGATAGCATGGTGTCCTATGCAAATGTCATGGCAAAGTATAAAACAAATTACCATTTACTGGTGCACGTTGTGCACAACTTCCACAAAGCCAGTCTCATCTGATTTAAAAAAGTTTAGTCTCCCACTTGAGACCTGGGACCACAAAGTTTTCTGTCTTAATCTTTTTTATTAGGATTTTGAACAAGGTAAGACATTATTGGGTAGCACAAAGTAGTACAAAATAGAACTGTCAACATAGGCAATATACAATAAAGAAAACTGGTGACAATAATAGATGGAAGATGATCAGGGTTTCGCTATGAACCTATGGACAGTCCATAATAGCTGTGAGAAACTACAACTACGTCAACCAAGTGAAACCTCTGTGATACCAAACAGTGGAGTTGTATCACTATCCAAATATCATCGGGAAAAAAAAACAAAAAGGAAAAAACAAAAGCAAGGATATCAACATCCTATCTCTTAAAGTAATTTGTCATATGCAAAACCTTGCCAGTAACCCTAAAAAGAGGTCCAACTATAGGGCTGACAATGCATCAAAAAATTAAAAATAAAAAGAGAGAAAAACAAAAGGGGGAATAAAGAGAACAATGAAAGAAAGATAAAGAAAGAAAAAGGAGAGAGTGAGAACACGCCCATCCAGAATCCCATCCAACCACAAATTCGATGTCGGCCTCAGATGTCTGGAAGCTGTAGATAAGAGAGCCAGGGGGTCCATACCCTTTCAAATAGGGATTGTTTATTCCACAGGACACTGACAAGTTTTTTGTGTAACATTATCCAGGTACGCTTTCGCTTCATTAGGGCTAAATCAATCACAGGGCTTTTCTAAGCAGTAGCAATGGCTATTTTAGCCACCAGTCTACTTTAGAGTCTGTGTGGATCGCGAGATCTTTTCCACTGTTTCGTTGAGTAGTGCAATCTGAGGATCTTTTCTAATGTTAATCACAGTGACCAAGAAGATTAAGGAATGTACCCATATCCAGAAGCGCCAGATCTTAGGGCAGGTCCACCGTACATGGAGAATGGAACCAACCTTGCCACAGTCTGAAACAGGAGGTGACGAATCCGGGTACATCTTAGAAAGGTGTTCTGGTACCAGGTACCATTTCCCGAGCGCCTTGTACCCTGCTTCGATCAGGGCAACATTACTGTCATCTACTGCAATTACCAGGACTATCTATCTGTCTATTCCATACCATCTGCATAGACTGTTAGCTCTTGGGACTACCTTCAACTATCCTTGCACTAGGTTACTCTGTCTAAGTATACTCCATCTGTGTCCTCTTACCATCTGCACTATACTAGACATCAGAACCTATCTGCTTTACCATCACCTGCAACTCTCCTAATATTACTCCTAGTAATCACCATACAACCTGTCTCTCATCTATACATTCTCGTATGTTCTATCCCTCCACTAAAACATCTGATTGAGTATATGTATATTGCATAACAGGCTGTACACCGTGATGAAGTCCTGAGAGTTGGATAGGTTTATTCAATAGTATCTCTACAAGGCTACTGAGTGTGATAATTCTGCAGCTGAAAATCCATCCATTAACAAAAACGCATGAACGTTACAGGTACGTGCCATTGTCACATCCCAAAACTGGGATTGTGAGGATGTCTCCTCCAATGAGGATGAGGAGATAGAGTTTGATGTTTCAGATGATGACTATGTGTCTTATTCTGATGATAGTGATGATCTGAATGAGTTTCATGCAAGTCCAATAATGCGGAATAGTGCTTGTGATGAACTGAATGAAGTGGAAAAGGGGCCTATTCAAATTGAGCCCAAGGAGCAGCTTGCATTGGTGACCGAAGAAACTGCAAGCGAGGTAAAGTATTTAGGTAAAGTTAAACCTGCAGTGGCTTTGAAGTGTGTTCAAACATCTGTAGGCAGAGCTGAAGATTTGAATGAGCGGTGTGCAACCCTCATAAGCATTTCTAATGATGTAACAAAGGACAAAGGCCCTAAGCCTACAAGGAAGACAAGGCCTATGGTCTCCAGAAGAAACAAGTGGACTGATTTACTTAAGGCAGGGGTCCCTAAAGGGGAAATAGATGGGATCCCCACACCAGCTTTGTTTGAGAAGTGGGAACAAGTGAATGGGAATGGTTTATTCAGCCACATTAAGTGTTTCTGCTGTCATAGAATGGGGCATTTTGCTAGATACTGCCATGCTGTGACGATTGGACAACAGCAGGCCAGTATTCGCAGGACAGCACGGAGAGACATGCAAGTTTATTCCTTTCGTTGGAAGTCAAAGCCTTTCAGTGAAAATGTAACCAGGCAACAGCGGGCACCCTATAACAGTTTTGCAGTTAAATGTGAGCAGTGAGCTATGTTTTTTGGCACAGGTGGAAGGAACATATAATCCGCTTTGTCTCTAATTTTTAAGGTACCGAGCACCGAGAGGTGGACCGGGCAGAGCAAATGACAAAACCGGATGGGATGGGACAGACCAGAAGATGAGAGCCTGAGGAAGATGCAGATGATTTCCTGATGGTGGCTTAATTGGAGTGGACTTACATCTGAGCATTTACCAGGAGGAGGACAAAGAACTTTCATCATTTAGGATTTTCTTTCCACAGACTGCCAAGGACATTGCTAACCCTTTTTAAAGTAATGTTGTAGCTGCCAGGGACTTGGTCTGACCGCTCAGATGATATGGGGGTCGAAAGGGAATTTTTTCCTCCCATTGAACAGGGGGTTTATTTTTGCTCTTTCCTGGCAAAGGCTTTAAGAGATGTTGAAGTTTGTATTGCATACACATTGTACATGCTTAAGATAATTAGCTTGTGCATGTTGTAGGCATATGTTTTTGTAAAGAAGTAGAAATGTAGGTAATTATTGCCAATGTATGGGATCAAGAGGTGGATTGTATCAGTTGTGGATTTTTTACAAATGTTCCCATCCATGTGTAAATAATTTCTCTCACCCACAGGTAGTTTTAAAATGGCTACCGCATATTTAATGAACCATGTGCTTGTGGGGGGGGGAGGTGCAGCCATGTGTGGATGACCTCACTCAAAGTGACCTGGGAGTGGTCAAAAGATATGACCACATCCTGTGGGAGGTCTTTCTGTGTATAGGATTATAAAAGGGTCAATTTGCATGAGAAAAGCCCTGTTTCTACCTCACCTTTTGGCCCTTAAACAGCCATGATGCAGCCTGGCTTGTTTGTTTGTTCGTTTGTAGTTGGAGTTGGAGAAACATGCGGCCAAGATCTCGTTGTCTTGCACACATCCATTGGAAGCTGTTACAACTACCAAAGCTAAGTATTTATTTGATATTCTTGGGACAAGGGTTGTATGTTTAAGAAACTTATTTCTGCTGTTTACAGACCATAGGCTGTTCATGTGTTAGGCATTGTTATATCTGCCAGTCTTGTGATATGTTCCTAATATTGCAATAGTTTGTATGTACAGCATGCTTTTGTTTAGTAAAAGTACATTTATACCCTGCAGAGGTCTGAGCTTCCTTAAATGTACCGCAAAGTAACCCTTGCTAGAAACGCAAGCAAAACACCATCAGATCATGAATTTATTTTAACTCAAAGGGGCCAATATCTTGGTCATATGCAACAGCAGTTTCCAGGAAGTTTCAACATCTTCCATCCAGCCTCTATTGAATAAAATACACTGACCAAATCAAAGCAACCTACCACCATTGGTACCTAGTGATACCTGCAGTTGGCTGATCTCATGTGAACAGTCAAATACTTTTTGCTAATCAGGTCTTACCCTGAGATAGGGGCAGTGTTATCTGTGGCTGCATTTAGATAGCATGGTGTCCTATGCAAATGTCATGGCAAAGTATAAAACAAATTACCATTTACTGGTGCACGTTGTGCACAACTTCCACAAAGCCAGTCTCATCTGATTTAAAAAAGTTTAGTCTCCCACTTGAGACCTGGGACCACAAAGTTTTCTGTCTTAATCTTTTTTATTAGGATTTTGAACAAGGTAAGACATTATTGGGTAGCACAAAGTAGTACAAAATAGAACTGTCAACATAGGCAATATACAATAAAGAAAACTGGTGACAATAATAGATGGAAGATGATCAGGGTTTCGCTATGAACCCATGGACAGTCCATAATAGCTGTGAGAAACTACAACTACGTCAACCAAGTGAAACCTCTGTGATACCAAACAGTGGAGTTGTATCACTATCCAAATATCATCGGGAAAAAAAAACAAAAAGGAAAAAACAAAAGCAAGGATATCAACATCCTATCTCTTAAAGTAATTTGTCATATGCAAAACCTTGCCAGTAACCCTAAAAAGAGGTCCAACTATAGGGCTGACAATGCATCAAAAAATTAAAAATAAAAAGAGAGAAAAACAAAAGGGGGAATAAAGAGAACAATGAAAGAAAGATAAAGAAAGAAAAAGGAGAGAGTGAGAACACGCCCATCCAGAATCCCATCCAACCACAAATTCGATGTCGGCCTCAGATGTCTGGAAGCTGTAGATAAGAGAGCCAGGGGGTCCATACCCTTTCAAATAGGGATTGTTTATTCCACAGGACACTGACAAGTTTTTTGTGTAACATTATCCAGGTACGCTTTCGCTTCATTAGGGCTAAATCAATCACAGGGCTTTTCTAAGCAGTAGCAATGGCTATTTTAGCCACCAGTCTACTTTAGAGTCTGTGTGGATCGCGAGATCTTTTCCACTGTTTCGTTGAGTAGTGCAATCTGAGGATCTTTTCTAATGTTAATCACAGTGACCAAGAAGATTAAGGAATGTACCCATATCCAGAAGCGCCAGATCTTAGGGCAGGTCCACCGTACATGGAGAATGGAACCAACCTTGCCACAGTCTGAAACAGGAGGTGACGAATCCGGGTACATCTTAGAAAGGTGTTCTGGTACCAGGTACCATTTCCCGAGCGCCTTGTACCCTGCTTCGATCAGGGCAACATTTATAATGCCCTTGTGTATACCTATAGTCCAGGATAGCCAATCCTCCACCGTAGGAGCAATGACCAGGTGCCTCTCCCAAGCAATTTGGTAGGGGAGTTTTGACAAAAGATTTGTATAGCTTGGAGATGCAGCCCCACTGGAGAGTCTTTTGTAAACATCCATTTTCGAACTGTGTGCAAACTACCAGATTAGGACTTTTCTTTTGCAAAGAATTAAGAAAATGGGGTATTTGTTGTAGATGGAAGCTTTCAGCGGGGAGCATCTCCAAATCCTGCACAAAATACGAGGGTGGGCACACCCCTCTATGATCAAGGACTTGGCCTATGCACTAAATTCCTTTGTTCATCCACTATTTGAATTGAGCAGGTGACATACCTGGAGGAAATTGAAGGTTATTGAATAAGGGTGCTACAGGAGTGTGGGGAGAGCAGAGAGACCATCGTCTGCAAGTTGAGTCCCAAAGGCTAATGGAATGGGAGAGCATGGGGAACAAAATATCTTAAGGGGGCCCAAAGCACCAAGTCTATGGGCAGCGAGGAGCATGCTCGCGCTTCTATAGTCACCCAGTCCAGCCTATAAGTATGGTGTAGTTGATATAGCTGCATGAGTTGGGCTGCAATGTAGTATTTCTGAAAGTCCATAACTCCCAGGCCACCCAGATCTTTGGGAGCAGACCTAGTAGTCTGGGCCACTCTACTGCCCTTGGCACCCCTAATAAACTTGAAGATTTTTGTTTGAGACCACAGTTTTTTACAGCAGTTGGTGTATTCTTCAGAGTAGTATTGTGCAGTGCTGGACTTGGGGATTTCCCGGTAACTGAAAGTGTAGGAAGTAAAAAGATAACCGTAGACAAATGCTAGTCCACTGAACAGTAAGATAAGATAATTTTCAAAGCTATGATTGGGATCATCAAAAAAAAAAAACATTGTTTGTCAAGACTATTGAGATAAACTCAAAGCACCTGTCAAAGACTTTCTGTGCATTGATCAATAGAGCCAACAGCCAACTGCCACATCTGTTGCAAATGCAAATCCACTAGTACTTCATATTATCTGTGACTAATATTTCAAGGTCACTAGACATAAGGCAAAAATGAATCCAATAAGCAAATGCTGAGTATTGCTTCTGGCCCTATAACTTTTGCTGTCCTATCAACAAGCACAAGGGAGCATTACGGCACATATAGCCCTAACTGGGGTGGGGGGTCTGAAATCGACCTGTCTATCACAGGTCATCCTTTATTTTTCAGAATGGTAATGGGTGCCAAAACCGAATCTGCTGGTGCTTCCAAGGTTCACAGTGTGTCAGGACCCGGACTTTGAACCTGGCAATGCCTGGCAATGACTCTATTTGCTGAGCCACCTGGAATGCTGTACAGCTCCCTGGACAAATCCTTGAATGATCCTGCAATGAATCTTAATTGCCTTAAACCTAGAACCCTTTGCTCCTCCCATGAACTTCCTGATTTAAGCCATGTCTCTGCACTTCCTGTTTGCCAGAATATTGTGCCTTCACCAGTCAGTATCTCGCTTGTCTCTCCTGCTGCCGTCCGTATCTTCGCTACCATTCGTTATCGACACTTGGCTTGTTCCTTGACTACTCTTCTGCCTAATCCCAACTTGCAACTGCTCGTTACCGACCTTTGGCTACTCCTAGACTATGCTTCTGCTTTATCTGCTACTGGACCCTGGCTTGCTCACCTCCTGGTGGGGCGATCCTGAGGACCGCGACCTGGTACTAACACACAGCAAAATTCATCTTCACCGGTTAGTACTTAGATTTCAAACCTCTGGTGAGCCTGTGTCATCTGCCAGAGTGACTTGCCTGTGTTCCTATCCAGCTGGTTCCTGTGTAAGCTGCTATAGCTACTGGTCTTCGAGCCTGACTCTAGATCCTGACACAGTGTTTCACTAGCCTTGACTCAGCTCAAATAATCACAGGGAAATAGGCCTGCTCTGGAATACTATAAAGTTTATCTAAAGTCAAAAAATTAATTTTAGTTTTGGATAGAGTGATGAGGGTTTAGAACCCCTGTAAAACTTTAATTGGTGTAGCACCCTCCTAGGTAGGTGCTAGTGAGAGAGTATAGTTTTTGACTCTGTCTGCCTATCAGAGGAGCAGCAGGCAAATCTATATTGCTCTCTGCCTATTAGAGAGCAGGATCTGTTAGTGAGGTCTGTTCATTGTGCTCATTATGTGATTAATTATGTCTAGAGAGTGTTTCACACTGGTCCAATAGGGAGGCATGTTGGACAGTGGGAGGAAACATGACAAATGGATGCATAGGCTTTGGAACAGTCCTGCTGATTGGCAGGGGCAGGTCGCCTTGGTGCATTCTGGGATACTGTGTAAAAACCAGGAGCACATGCCCTTCAAGGTCTTTGGATGGAAAGCTGAGTCCTGGAGGGAGGGTGGCCGCTGCCTCCTCCGCTGTAGCACTGTCTTGTGGCCTCAGGAGGTCATCCTGAAGCCAGAGGAATGGAGCTGAACTCAGAGGTCCCGGAGAGCTGACTGAGGGGGAGACACTGGAGATCCTGGAAAAACAGTATCATGAGTAGAGGGGATCGTGTCAAGGGGCCAGACCTGAGGGGGGCCAGACCTGAGGGGGGCCATCCCAGGTTTAGGATAGTCAGTGGACGAGTGTCAGCAGTGAAGGAAAGAGGATGCTAGTGAGAGTGTCCTGAAGATAATTTCTAAGTTCACCAAGTCATCTTATCCGGAGGAAAGAGACTTAATCTAAACTCACCCATAGTGGCAGGGTGATTTAACAGCCATGTTGTACCTGAAGATAGGAGTCCTCAACCAATTGTGCATAGTTAATTTGGAGTATCCCACTGTTCCCTTCTCCTATGCCTAATTTATCAATAAAACGCACAAAACAACTACATACCCCTGGACTGTTTATTGAATGAGCCGAGAAGGAAGGAGAGAGACTGTTGATGTCAAGGTTGCTAACGGTAACCCAGGGGGACCCGTAAGTGTGAAATCCAGCAGTTCTCAGGGGTAGTGCTACATTAGTTTAATTGTTTAATCACCATTAGCAGCATACACTTGTTAGCTGCTAAAAATCAATGCCTGGCTTACCAAACAACAACCTATCAAAGGCCAATGGCAGACTGAAACCTGGATAAAGCTTTCCTGGCCATACCTCACGTCAGCACACAATGGGTTACTGCCTCCTCTGGAGCCAACAGGACAACCTCTTTCTAGCTAAATAAAAGACAGCGCCGCCCCCACTGAAGTGTTTTTTCTTTTTTGGTCATGCTCCAGGCCACCTGTGGGTTGCAGTTGGTAAGTACTTTGGTTACTGCAAGTATATCCCCCCTGCCGAACCTACCCCTCCATGTTCAGCCTCTCTTGGAGTTGAAAGACCCTGAATGTTGCATGGTAAAGCCTCCTAAAAACTGGGTGCCCCTTGTGCCGGGTGGCGGGCAAATGATGCAGAAATGTTCTACAGGTGTGGTATTACTAAGCTCTGCAATGTCACCATTGGGGGTTTTCCTGTCTTGTGTAGGCAGCATCCCGCTCTGCTCTCCTGGCTTTGTCTTTAGTCTGAGAGCTGCAGTGGACAATGTCACAGAGGGCAGGGATATGGAGCGGTGTGGGGTAGTGCCTTGCCAGTCACCAAGCAGCAGCCTAAATGGTCTTAGAGCCAACAGAGGAACTGGTTTCTCTCCTCTCTCTGCAGTCCTGCCAGTTTTCTCTTATGCAGTAAAGACTTGTTGCTGTTTGCTCCCCTGCTGTGCTGTGTTCCCAGGGGTTACACAGTCTGACTGGATTTGTCTCAGATTCTGTGTCTCCTGTCTGCCTCTGGAAGGGCTGCCTGGCCTCACCTGCTGCTGCTTTTGAAGTAAGTCGATAAAAGTAGATGGGTCTTAAAGGGAGAGGGTACCTGTTTTTTCTTGGTGACAGAATTATGATTTTTTTTCTCCCCCATATTTTTTTGCATGAGCTTACCACACCTGTTAGTGGCACAGAAGACTAGCAAAAGGTAGGAGGGGGCAGCGTGGGACATATTTTTAAAAGAGTGCTCAAGGGATGCAAAGAATGGTGTTTTGCATTATTTTAGGAGCCCTAAACACATACACTCCAGAAAACGTTAGACACACCACTGGTCATCTCCAGACCAGGACAATATGCATTCTTCAGATTCCCACACAGGGCGGCTTCCGTGCTCCTCAAGCAGCTCACGTGGCAATGGCTCATGAGTTTAAATCAGCGCAATAGAAAATGCTTTGCCCAGCCCTGGTTGCATGTTGCACCTGCATGCAGTCTGCTGTGACGGGAAATTATTTTGCATGGATTGCCTCAAATGACAATGGATAAGGAAACGGACACAAATTTCACAGCCTAACGGCTGTAGTGGAAAGTTTGCAGCAAATATTCATGCCACAGGCAAGACGCAGTCCCAACCATCACAAAAAGCAAACAGACATTTCCAAATGTGAAAAAGGAAGGGCTTTCTTTTCCCATAATGACAGAGAGTTAAAAGCCTATTGATGAAGAATGGGAGAGTTCTGATAAGAAGATCAATTTACAGTAATGGTCTCCAAGCTTTATTCAATGAAGGTGGCTGATGCATGTTTAAGCAATGCACTTCCAGGAGTCGATGGGGCTTGTCAGCATCTGGTGCGCAAGTTACATAGTAGGTGAGGTTGAATAAAGACAATAGTCCATCCAGTTCAACCTGTGTAGGTGTGTGTGGCTGTAATCATCTCACATACCCCTGAATGTTCTGATCCTTGAGATGTACGTCTAAGAGTCTTTTGAAAGCCACCATACTTCCCTCAGAAACCACCTCTTGTGGTAGAGAATTCCACAATCTTGTAGCCCTAACAGTAAAGAACCCCCCAAAGTGTCTTTGCCTTTCAATAACTTTAGGGATCCTATGGATTGAAAAGTGGACTTGACTCTCACCAGATGCAGTCCAATTAATTTTGTTTATTCTGAGCCAAAAATGCATGAACAGTGTTTACCATGGATTCCAATGGCCTACGTCACACCAGTGCAGTGTGTTCCAGTACAGTCAACTAAAGGAGAACATGTTGCATTTTTTCTGTATGGAACGCATCTGTAAAATGGCAGAACGCATTGAAAAAGCACCTGAACACTTCAGAAATGTGCATGCAGAAAGGCACCTCCAACTCAGAGATTGTGGTGAACTGGCCCGCAGACTTGCAGAAAATCTATACTGTGGCAGGTTTTTTGCCTGTTGACTAGCTACAGCGTTAGTGTAAAGCATTAAGAAATGGCCTTTAGTTCAAGTAGAACCTGCAGAAGTGGGCATGGTTCTGGAGGACTTGAACCTGGCTGCTGACTTTTGGTCGAGGCTTTAATAGACTTAGTTTAATAGCTGGCGCATTAAGTCACAGCAATGAGAGCTTTGTGGTTGTGCCACTGGAGGGTGGATGAAGCTTCCACACAAGGATATGAGAGATGGCTAGCCCTTTATTTGACTTTACAAGCTAGGTGTGCAGTCAGCAAGTTCTGCAAAGTTTGGGACGAGGCATATCAATTTTTTGTCTTTGGCAGCTTTTCTTTGATTGTCAATGTTTCTTTTTATGTGATCTCTCCCGCCCATTTATTCGGCTAGTTATATCCTGTTGTTTGCTGACGTGAGGTAGGGCCAGGAATACGGAAACGTGTTATCAAATACTTACTGTCATTTTCCTTTCCTGGCCTAGCCTCACAGGACTCTCTCCCTAGTGCCCTGTCGCAGGTTAGGTTATCAAACACTTCAGTGGGGGAAGGGCTGTATTTTATTTAGCTAGGAAGAGGTGGTCCTGTGGGGTCCAGAGGAGGCATTAACCCATTTTGTGCTGACATAAGGATAGGCCAGGAAAGGAAAATTACAGTAAGCATTTGATACAATTTTCCGTATTGTTAACAGTTCTACAAAACTAGGCCATGTCTTCAATATGTAGTTTTCCCTTCACTTTCCACAGCACCGCAAGGTGGGATCCACTCTGAGAACAGTATCAAGGCACCAGCCAACTCCTTGACCAGGCCTTTGGTATGTCAGTATTCCCTGAAGATTGGTACCAGTGGCCTAGGACCAAATTGGTTAGGCTACAGTATGTTGTTCTCCTGCAAGTTTCCAAGTAGCATGATCACAAATTTCTTCCTCACTAAATTCTCTTTTTTTTGTCAAGAATATCATTACATTTTTTAGGGTATTTCAGCCATTTTTATTCAATCTTCATCCTGCTATCCGAAGAAGATTGTTTTTCCAGAACAAACTGGGTTGGTATACTGGATCTTTAATAGGTCACGTTCACTGTTGCAGTATCCCTGCCAATTAAAATCTTATTGTCTCAATACCTAACATTGTTTATTATACATAACTTGCGTAGGACTGGTGACCTCTGCTGCCCGTGCTGAGCACATCGCTGTGCTGCAGGGCATGTTGCTGGAAGCTGATGATTCACACTAGTAATGGGCCAGTTCCAGTAATGAGTACTGGGCAATTATCTCCACCTGCTGATTGTGCTACGCATTCACTGCTTACGTTAGATGGTGCTGTGTATACAAAAGAGAGTCCAAGTTTCCTCATTTCTACAGAAGCGTGTATGTAGAAACTAGGTTACTGCCTACATCCATACCAAGCAATTGACCTCGTAAAGATGTGGTTAGAACTAAACAAGTCTCATGTGTATAACTGTCATCTCTTAGTGTAAGTTTGCCAGTGGTTGGCTTATTTGCTTTTTTCCTCTTCATTTTTCCTTGTATAGTTTATGAATGAGATTCTTTTGGAGTAGAGGCTTGGAATCTATTTTTTCCATGATGTAAAATCTGTCCTGGTACATTGTTTGCGTGGTCAATTAAGAATTCATTTTTTCTGGAAAGCTGCCATTATCCTGTTCCATGTAATGTATAAAATATTATTTATTTAAACTCAACCGTTTTTTTTTTTTTTTATATACAGTACTGTTGTTTGTGTCCCAAGTGGTGAGATTTGCCCTCACTTTCTATCCACGAGACACCCAGAAAGAAAAATGTAGCAAAAAAAATCTGACAGGATAACACTTTATATGATGTTTTTTATTAGTTTGTCTTCCTATCCTAATGCCCTTTCATACCCCTCATTTCTTGTCTTGGTGTCATAGAAAGATAAGATAAAGTAAAAATTCCCTTTGGGGACACAGGCTGCCCAAATATCCTACTGGTGTAGAATAAAGTGAAGCAAACATCACACCATATATATCAGTCCAAATATAATTTTTATTTTTCACAATGAAAGTTTCTTTAAAAGAATAACAGCTAACATGTTTCAGATGTTATACAAAAATCCCCCTTCTTCAGGGCTAACACAAAACAAGAAAGTGTTTTATGCAATAAATATCAATATAATTTTCAAGGTTTTATTTTACCCGGAGCTTCAAGCTCTTTACTTCTTTTGTAAATCAGTGTCTGCGTGCTGCAGCACTGTACTAGCAGCATCAGCTGCTGCTTTTCTCATTGTTCGGAGCTACATAAACTATTCATTCTTATTAGACCCAACCAGGTAGACCTTTATACTAGTGATCAACAGATATAGTTTTTTTTCCCGCTGATACCGATTTTTTGGTCATCGGATATCGGCCCATATTTTCGGACATTAAATTTTTATTTTTTTTATGTCTACAGGTACTGTGGTGGAGGGATCTGGGGGTCTAAAAGACCCCAAACCCCTCCTCTGCACTTAAAAGTATTCAAAACGCCAAGTTTGGCTGTTTTGAATGCTGTAAGTTTTTGAATTCGGCGCCGCCAGTACCCGGAAGTAATGTCATGTCATGACATCACTTCCAGGTACTCAACGGCGCCGAGTTCAAAGAAATGTAGACCCGGTCAGGCGGCGGCGGTGCAGATGGAGAACCGGTCAGATGGCGGCGGTGAAGGTAGGATGCCCGGGTCTCCCGGTGGGACAGGAGACCCAGGCGAGCCGCAGAAGGCAGCAGGAGGGGGACTTCCCCTCCCGCTCCTTGGAATGACAGCCGAGCAGCTTCTCAGCCGCATCGGTTGTCATTACAAAACAGCCGACCGTCGGCTATGGACACCGGTACCGGGGTGATGCCTCTAGCTGCAGGCATCACCCCTAGCTGCAGGCATCACCCCGGTACATGCACTTTCCCGAAATATCGGCAATATCGGTAAATCAAAAGGCAGATTCCGATATATTGTGGAAAGTGCATATCGGCCCTCGATATATCGGCTTTGCCGATAATCGGTCGATCTCTACTTTATACTACATATTTGGTATATTATTCAGATGTTTTGTGGTTAGTGTGATACCTTATATGCGTGTAGGGATGTGATCATTTCTTTGCCCATTTTCCAAGTTCATACTCCTGTCATGCAGTGTTTGTTTTGCCCTTTTCCAATATGCTCTCTCCCTGCAAGGAAGATGAGGTAATCAAGAAGAGTAGAGGTATGGCAAGGCTTCTTGGGTAGGTGTGGAAAGGAGAGAGCACATGTTGGATCAGAACAGAGGATTCCTGCTGAGAGAGCACAGACTGTAAGTTGCTGCAGCATACATAGAAACTGTTAATGATTTCATGTTCCTGTTTAAAAAATACCTTGTGTTGGATGGTTCACTGAATGTTAATTCGTCAACACATGGACTTTCAAATACAATGCTGTGTGGATTACTGTCTATGTGGATGATACATTTCTCAATTTGGATTTCACTTGCTATTCACAAGCCCCAATTGAGTGGGGGCACTAGCGAAATCCTGTCCTGATCACACAAATTATAAAGACTCTGCTCCCAAATATTATACAGGTTGGGCCATCATACCCCAGTAGCCGCAGACAGGGCCGGTTTTAGACAAAGTGTGGCCCTGGGCAAACTTAAAAGTGGGGCCCCAAATTTTTTTATATTCTACCAAAAATATAGGCGCATTTAATCAATTTAGCCAAATAAAACATACAACTACATGAAAATATGCTTTAATTAAATAACATTAAATAGAATAAATAAAATATAACAAAATCAATGCAACTATGAATTTTTCATTGAGAAAAAATCCAGTGTAGACAGTGTAGACAAGGCTTTAAGGCCACAGGCAGAACAGCGCTGCGCAGCGCATTGTATCCGCCCGCCGGCACATAGCGGAGCGGAGGCAGCGTGACAGGGGGCGGCTGGGGGCCCTTTGGAAGATGAAGCCGGCTCCTGACAGTGACGGGGCCCCTTTGTAAAATGGAGCCCGCTGCTGACAGTGACACGGGGCCAGGGCCGGACTGGGTATGAAAACCAGCCCTTGAAAAAATTACATACCAGCCCCATAGCATTGCGTCGTCATACCAGCACAACGTTGATTTCTTGTTCATAAAAGGTAAAATCATGCAGTGCGTGCCCCTTTCAATGCAGACTGACCACAGCGTGCCCCCTTTCAATGCAGACTGACCACAGCGTGCCCCTGTCAATGCAGACTGACCACAGTGTGCCCCCTGTCAATGCAGACTGACCACAGCGTGCCCCCTGTCAATGAAGACTGACCACAGCATGCCCCCTTTCAATGCAGAGTGACCACAGCGTGCCCCCTTTCAATGCAGACTGACCACAGCGTGCCCCCTTTGCATTGAATTATGCATGCTGCTGGCGTGGCATCTGTGTGGGACGGTCAGTCTTGCAGTCAGATGATCCACCGCCGTGCAGCCGCTCCCGCCGTATGTGACGTCATGCCGCTCATAGCGGCTGACGTAGTAGAATGTATCCGGGACCGTCACTGGAGCGCAGCGGGGGCCGGGGCTGCAGCACATAGCGGAGCGGAGGCAGCGTGACAGGGGGCGGCTGGGGGCCCTTTGGAAGATGAAGCCGGCTCCTGACAGTGACGGGGCCCCTTTGTAAAATGGGACCACAGCGTGCCCCCTTTCAATGCAGACTGACCACAGCGTGCCCCCTTTGCATTGAATTATGCATGCTGCTGGCGTGGCATCTGTGTGGGACGGTCAGTCTTGCAGTCAGATGGTCCACCGCCGTGCAGCCGCTCCCGCCGTATGTGACGTCATGCCGCTCATAGCGGCTGACGTAGTAGAATGTATCCGGGACCGTCACTGGAGCGCAGCGGGGGCCGGGGCTGCAGTGGCCGCCGGCCATCACAGCGACTCGCGAGCTGTCCCAATGTTTAAAGCGGACAAATCTTAAAGCGGCTCCATCTGAAAGCGGTCCCAGGGCTGGCGGCACGGGGCCCGGGGCCCCTGGACATTTGGGGCCCTGGGCAGTTTCCCAGGTTGCCCCCCCCCTAACGCCGGCCCTGGCCACAGAGAGTGAAAAGAATAGCGCTACATACATATCACAATATCACTAAATGCAGTGAACAGGTAGCAGAGGAGCAAATATTATTGAAAACTCACTTTCGTTTCCTGGAAACTATCAGCTATTACGCTGGCTTCCCTGTGTTACCTGGCCATTTACTCATACCTTCTGCTAGTATTTATTAATTCTGTATTGTTTAAAGAGCACATGATGTTCTATGCAATTGTGCTCTGATGGTATTCATTTTTTACAAATACTTACATTGCGCTGTCAATTTTACGCAGCACTTGACATATATACTGTATATATATTGTACATTCATATCAGTCCCTGCCCTCACATTCATCCATACAAATACTAGGACCAATTTACACAGGAGCCAATTGACTTCCCTGCACATCTTTTGGAGTGTAGGAGGAAACTGAAGTATACCCACACAGGCACAGGTAGAATATGTAAACTCCGAGCAGGTGGTGCTGTGGTTGGGAGATATCATTGATATGGGAGATCCCTGCACAAAGGTCTAATTCAGAGAATGGGAATCCAACAGTCTCTGAAACACAATAGAAAGGGCAAATATCTGGTCCTTGATGGTACTAAGAGCCAAATGTTGGTCTATACCCAACTGCAGAAAATAGAGGCTCCCCCCTCTTCTCTCACCCCTAGGCTGAAAGCCCTTTGACTCACATTAAGCGAAGTATACCTTCTACATCTGATGATAGACCTTGCAGGAAGTGGACTCCCCAACCCTAACTGCTTCCTGCACAGCCTATAGACAAATGATGGCTAGGTGGGAGCTCGCTTATGCTGGGTGGATGTCATTTGACATCCTCCCCAGAACAAGCTGCACTGCGGCACGATCTCTCACCTGTGTCCACCAGACAAAATAAATTAGCTCAAATCGCACTGAAAAGAATCGCATGTGAATTGAACAGGAATGCGGTGCGATTCCTTTCCGATTCGCATGCGGTTTCCCACACCACTTCTGTGTGAACCCAGGCTGGAGTCACTATGACAAACCAGGGTTCACACAGGAGAGGTGGTGGAAACTGCATGTGATTTGGACAGGAATAGCACCACATTCCTTTTCAAATCACATGCAATTCTTTGCAATTCAATTTGAGCTAATTTATTTTGTATTGGCTCAAAACGCAACGCAAAGGTATTGGTTTTAGGTATCAGAGCATTTGCATGAGTACAAGTGCTTCGTATTGGCACCGATACCGGTATTGGTGCAACCCTACTAAATATCTTCTCCAAAAAGGGGTAATTTGGGGGATACTTGTTCTGTTCTGGTGCTTTCAGGCTTCAAGAAATGTCAGTACATCAGGAATGATCGATTTTCAGATATATACCAAAGTTTGTGGACTCTATAAATTTCCTTCAGACTTAATAACATACACTGATTTGGGTTACTTTCACCAAAGAATTGTAGCATTATGAATTTTGGCCTAGATTTTTGAAGAAAGATTATTTATTTGCAAAATTGTATAGCAGATTTGAAGAAAGCGCGTTTTTTTCCCCAACATTTTTGATCTTTTTTCAATTATTTAGCAAAAAACAAAAACCCAGTGGTGATTAAATGTCACCAAAAGAAAGCTCTCTTTCATATGGGAACAGATGAAAATGATGTCAGACAAATAATGAATGCCCAATATGAATGGTGCCACATCCCTGAGAAAAATGAAAATGCAAGATATAGTGGATGGGAATTTTTAGGCACCAAAGTAACTTTACACCAAGTTTATTGTACATCAAATTAACCACTTCAGCTCCAGAAGATTTACCCACTTCGTGACCAGGCCATTTTTTTGCGATACGGAGTTGCGTTATTTTAACTGACAATTGCTCGGTTGTGCGACGCTGTAACCAAATAGAAACGTTTGTCCATTTTTCCCACAAATAGAGCTTTCTTTTGCTGGTATTTGATTTTTGCGCTATAAACAAAAAAAGACTGACAATTTTGAAAAACAAAACAATATTTTGGCCAAAACAATTTAGGCCAATATGTATTCTTCTACAAAGTATTGGTATAAACAAAAATCCCAATAAGCGCATATTGATTTGTTTGCGCAAAAGGTATTGCATCTACAAACTATGGGATACATTTTTTTTTTTTACTAGGAATGGTGGCAATCAGAGACTTATAGCAAGACTATGATATTGTAGCAGACAAATCGGACACCTGATACTTTGCTAAAAAATATGCACTGTCACTGTACTAATGACATTGGCTGGGAAGGGGTTAACATCAGGGGCGGTCAAAGGGTTAAATGTGTGCCTGGGTTGTGCTTACTCACTGTGGGGAAGGTGCTTTAGCTAGGGGAAGGCAAAGATCCGTGTTTTTCAGAAACACAGGCTTAATACCTTCCCCTCTGACAGAACGACAGTCTGCCTTGTTTACATAGGCAGATCACCATTTTGCCTGTGTTCTGTCTAATTGGTGGGTGCAGGCGGACATTGAGTCTGCGGTACCCGCTTAAGGGCTCCTGCTGTGTAGAATCACAGCAGGAGGAGGTTGCCGGAGGCATGAAAAAACCCCAGATCAGAAAGTGTCAGATCACGTATTAGGTACGGGCAGAGATGTATAGTAACTAAGTAGAACTACTTCACTACTGTACTTAAGTACCGAAAGGCGGTATCTGTACTTTCCTAGAGTACAATTTTTTTCTCCTACTTCCACTTTTACTTCACTACATTTTTTCGATGATTTCAATACTTCTACTCCAATATATTTTTTTTTTGTGCTGCATAGTTACTCGTTACTATTATAAAAATTAACACTGCCAGAACAGTAGATGGCAGGTTTATCAGCGCATACGAAAATAAATGCTACTGTATGTATAAATAAAAGCTGCATTTGAAATAATAAAAAACAATATGATGTTCAAACTTTTGACTTCTTTCTTTAATAACTACATAACACAGTACTTGTACTTTTACTTTCAGTACTTGAGTAGCAATTTTTTTTTCAAAACTACTGGTACTTTTACTTTCAGTACTTGAGTAGCAAAATTAAAAAAAAACTACTTGCAATACTTAAGTACAAAAAATGTTGAATACTTTAGTACTTCTACTCAAGTCACTTTTTGATAGAGCACTTCCACTTCTACTCAAGTCACTTTTTGATCGAGCACTTGTACTTTTACTCAAGTATGGGTTTCGAGTACTTTATACAACTCTGGGTACGGGATCCGGCGCAGAGCGACCACCCTGCCATAGTAAATGTACAGCGGGCAGTCCGGAACTGGGTAAAAACAGAGATAAAACATGTAAATCCCCTGTACAAATTGGTCACAAGTGTAAATGCATGGATACCCCAAAGCCAAACAGGGAACATGAGTGTGGAAGTGTACAAGGGTTGGCCTCATCACCAACATTGTAAGTTTGTTTATTCAAAACATCCAATGTGGTTAGCCATATCATTATATTAGTTGGTTAATATATTGTCTTTTGTAGAACCTACCCTTTTGCACTAACCCCCTGAAAAAAGACAAGGAAAGTTGCAAAGCGTCAGCGTGCACTTTCACACTCATGATCCGAGTGTGGCTTTGGGGGTATCCATGTATGTGACTAATTTGTACAGGGGATTTACATGTTTTTTTTTCTTTGTACCTGTTTTTAATGTAATGCACAATAAACTCTTTTGCATTTTTATTGGTGTAAAGTTACTTTGGTGCCTACAAAGTTCCATCCACTATATATTGCATGTTCTTTCATATGGGTACAGTGTTGCATGACAGCGCAATTGTTGGTTCAAAGTGTGACAGTGCTGAAAACTGAGGAATGGCCTAGGCAGGAAGGGGGTGAAAGTGCCCATTATTGAAGTGGTTAAGCATCCTAGGAATCAGAGGCATCAAGATGCCCATGTCCCTTAGAACCTGGGCTTCAACATTTATGTTGTTAAAGCCAATGTCTGAGAAGCGGGGTTTTAAGTTGTACCTGGGGACAGCAGATCTGGGTGGTCTGGCACCACCACAGTCCACAGTGCGTCTTACAAAAGTGGAGTACCATATCTGCCTGAGCCAAGCTAAAGTAATGAGGACTACTTTAAATGCCCTCCATTTTAATCCGGAGGGGCAGAAGAAGAAACCATTTAAAGGAAGGAAAGGTATACTGTAGAAAAGAGTGTACTGATCCCACAGAGCATCCATTGCTTCTGCCAGCAGATAGCTGTCCAGGAGGCAAGGAGGATCCAGCCTCCCCCAACCTGTGACACAGCTTGTGGAACACCCTTGGTTGCAGAGACCACTCTTCTGACACTAATGCCCCATACACACGTGCAGATTATCTGAAGACTTTTGTCTGCAGACTTACCTTTTCTATGTAGTGCAAGGGCCTGCCGGATTGCATACAAATTGAAAATGTTTAGGTTTGACCTCATATTATATGGTTTTGGTAAGTCTGCAGACAAAAGTCTGCAGATTATCTGCATGTGTGTATGGGGCATTACACTCTCAGCTGAAGTAATCTGCCTGCCAGTTGTCTATGCTGGGAATACAAATGGCTGGCAAGGCTAGCATAGAAAGTTCTGCCAAGGACAAGATCCACTATGCCTCTTTTGTTTCTCCCACACCAAAACTTCTGAATGTAAACATTCAAGGTTTTGGAGTCCAAGGTGAGACAAATACCCCTTTTGGGTTTTGAAAACCATGATATCTTTCTGCAGCAGGGACAGGGGTTAAAACCCTGTGGTCCAGAAGTCTAGAGAGTTCCCAATAAAGGGATCATCAAGTCCCTGAGGGGATACAGGGAGGTTTAAGGTAAGAAAACAAAGAGGGGGTGAGAAACAAATCTTAAGTTTATAGCCATGAGGTACCACCTCCTGCGCCCAGGAATCAGGGATGCAAGATATCTAGGCAGAAGCAAAGGTCAACAGCCATCCCTCCACTCAGGGAACTGGGGTAGAACCTTCCAGCTGAAGAGGACTTGTTGATGAGTTTGACAGTTTTGGAGTGCAAGACCTTGTGGTAGGGTGGGGAGATGTAATGTGGAAGTAGAGGGTGACGAGACTAATCTCAGCTAAAATTCAACTGCTGTAGACATCTGTTCCATGCATTCAATGATCTAAGGATCAATGGTAACAGCTCTCAGATCCCTACTTAGGGACAGACATAGGTTGGCAAAGCAAAATTGCAGCCAAAATCAGGTGAAAATCAGTACGGGCCAAGAAGAACATAATTCTGGAAAAAGTTGGCAGCCACTTATCAGTTATGTTATCAGTTTTGTATAGAAACTGCTGGATCCACAATCGGAATGGACCATGTTTGAACTAAATCCTCACTAATCAAGTAGAGAGACAGCAATTGGGGGGTAAACTGTCTCTAAGGAGGTTTCCAATCTTTATACTGAAATAACTAAAAGAGCACAAGGCAAGAGAAAGCAATGGTAGAAGCAACAATTTGATCCCCTAGCTTATGATAAGTGATAGAAACACCAACAGAAAAATATTGCTAGAAAAGTTACAGGTCAGTTTTTAAAACAGCAGCGATTAAAAAATAAGTCTATCCTCCTAGGACACTAGTGAAAAACCAAGGCATGCTGGTAGTAGGAGTTATATTCTGGGCCGGCCTACTGGTTTTCTTTGCTTGCCAGTGTCAAATCCTTCTGCAGGTGGCAATATAACCCAAAAGGTTCAGGACTTCCTGGGTCCCTCAATGGAGGAGAAAGAAACATATACTTTGAGTTTCAAGGAATTGAACACAGGATAATTTCAAGCTTCTCTTTAATTTGGCTAACAGGAGGAAGAAATCACAGAGTTAGATAAAACAGTGTGGTGATATCCACTTCTAGCCCAAATACCAGGCAGGGGGTTGGAGAGTGACACTGTCTGCATGGCCTGAAAAAGTCATCCTACTTCAGCAATGTTTTCACAAATCACCACAGGGGAAGGTGTATCACAAAATAACAGAATTTTTGTAAAATCTTACCTGTAGAATTCCTTTCTCTGAGTCCTCCGACAGTCGCCGCCTCCTCTAAGTCATCACTATTGGGTATTGTCATCTGCTCCGCAGGAGTAGCTAGGCATATAGACTTAGTTAAAAACAAAAGGCATTTGCATGTATACACCCCTGGGGGCTGTCCCATCTGGTCAATACCCCCCTGCAGTGTCCACTCCCAACTCAGTTTGGTAGCATAGCAGTAAGAACAAGAACCCCAAAGAGGGGCGGGGGCGGCGACTGTCGGAGGACTCAGAGAAAGGAATTTTACAGGTAAGATTTTACAAAAATTCAGTTTTCTCTTACGTCCTCCGACAGTCGCCGCCTCCTCTAACTCATCACTATTGGGATGTCCCAAAGCAGTATAGACATGAGGGGTGGGATACGCAACCGTAGAAGAGGCAACGCCGTACCCATATCAGAGAAAGGAACCTTACAAACACTGTAAGGGAACCCACTGGGCAACAAAAAAATTAACAATGCTCAACAGGAGCAACCGCCCAGAACAGCAAACACCAACAGCCAGGGACCCACAAAAAAAACAAGGGTCCTTCATGGCACTGCCGCACTGAGAACTTTGCGGCCAAAGGAAGCATCAGCTGATGCCTGAACGTCTACTTTGTAGACTTTTGAGAAAGTGTGCACCGACGACCAGGTCGCAGCCTTGCACACCTGGGCCACCGAGGCCCTGTGCCAACAAGCCCAGGATGTACTCACAGATCTAGTAGAGTGCGCCTTAACAGGGAAGGGCAGCACCTGTTCCTTCAAAGCATAAGCCTGTTCAATGGTCTGTCTGATCCATTTGGCAATAGTGGCTGCGGACGCAGCCATGCCCTTCCGAGATCCCTCAGGAAGAACAAACAGGGAATCCGTTTTACGAAAGGATTCAGTAGACGACAGGTAAACCCTGATCGCTCGAACAACATCCAAAGAATGCAAGGCAATCTCCTTCGGATGCTTAGGCTTCGTGCAAAGCGAAGGCAGAACAATTTCCTCATTAAGGTGAAATTCAGTGACCACCTTGGGAAGAAAAGACGGAAGTGTCCTCAACACCACCTTATCCCTATGGATTACCAAGTAAGGGGAGCGGCAAGACAACGCCGCCAGCTCCGACACCCTGCGAGCCGAAGTGATCGCCACCAAAAAAGCGACCTTCTTTGACAGCAGAGGTAAAGAAATCTCCCTGATATTTTCAAAGGGAGCATGCTGTAGCACGGACAGAACCAAGTTCAAGTCCCATGGAGGTAAAGGCTCCTTCCTGGGAGGAACCACGTGTCGCACACCTTGAATGAAGGTGCGGACCAAGGAATTAGATGCCACCGGGCGTTGGAAAAGAATAGCCAGGGCAGACACCTGACCCTTGATTGTGGCCAGCGCCAATCGCTGATCCACTCCAGACTGGAGGAAAGCCAACACTCTAGACACCGAGTACGAGCGAGGGGAAAACCCCCTGGACTCACACCAGGCGAAATAAGCCTTCCAAGTGCGGTAATAGATCCTACCAGAAGAGGATTTCCTAGACTTGATCAGCGTAGGGATAACCTCAGGAGAGAGACCCTTGTCCTTCAGGACCTGGGTTTCAGCAGCCAGGCCGTTAAAGCCAGCGACCGTAAAGCAGGATGGAAGATCGGTCCTTGAGACAGAAGATCTTCCCGCATGGGCAGCCGCCATGGAGGCGCCACTGCCAGGTGAACCATTTCGGCGTACCAGGACCGGCGAGGCCAGTCCGGCGCTATCAGATTCACCAGGTGTGGCTCCGAAGCTAGCCTGCGGAGGAACCTGGACAGCAACTGAATCGGAGGAAAGGCATACATCAGACGATACTGATGCCAAGGGGCCACCAACACATCCGAGGCGTCCGCCAACGGATCGCGCATTCTTGCCACGAAACTTCCCACCTTTCGATTTAGCCGAGACGCGAACAGATCCACGTCCGGGGATCCCCACTTCGCACACAGCATTTAGAAGACCTCCGGGTGTAAGGACCATTCCCCCTGGTCCAGGGCCTGGCGACTCAGGTAGTCCGCCTGCCAATTTTCCACACCCGGAATGTGAACTGCTGAGATTGCCGGGACATGAATCTCGGCCCAAGTCAGAATGTCGGACACCTCCCGGGCCGCCCGAGCACTCCTGGTGCCCCCTTGGTGGTTGATGTAAGCCACCGCTGTAGCATTGTCCGTCTGTACCCGGACAGGACGACCCCTTAGACGGTCCGACCACTGTAGAAGGCAGAGCTTGATCGCTCGCAATTCCAGGACGTTGATCGGAAGGGAGGACTCCTCCTCCGACCAAGTGCCCTGGGCAGACAGGGTGCCCAGGACCCCACCCCAGCCCAACAGGCTGGCATCCGTGGTGATCACCGTCCAAACCAACGGACGGAACGACTTGCCCCCCGTTACCGACGGGGACTGGAGCCACCACAGAAGAGCCAATCTCGTCGTCTGACGACTCAAAGAGACATGCAGATCTAGGGACTGAGCCTGTCCATCCCAGTTGGCCAGGACCTCCGCTTGGAGAGCCCGCGTGTGGAACTGAGCAAAGGGTATCGCCTCGAAGGTCGACACCATCAACCCCAGGACCCGTATACAGGTCCTGAGTGACGATACTGGAACGTCCCTGAGGGACCCGATCTCGTCCCGCAATGCTCGGAGCTTGTCCTCCGGCAGGAACACCTTCGTCTGAGCAGAGTCCAGAATCATTCCCAGGTAGGGAAGGCGAACCGAAGGGCACAATGATGACTTCTGAACGTTGATGGTCCATCCGAACTCCTGAAGCGTCCGGACCGTGATGGACAGATCGCGCCCTAGATCCTGACTAAAACTCGATCTGAAGAGGAGGTCATCCAGATACCCCAGGATCGCAATGCCCTGAGCCCTCAGTAGGCCCAGAACCGGCGCTAGGACCTTGGTAAAGACCCTGGGAGCCGAAGCGAGACCGAAAGGTAACGCCACAAACTGATAATGGTCTCCTGCGACTGCAAACCAAAGGTACCGCTGATGACCCTCGAAGATTGGGACATGCAGGTACGCATCCTTGAGGTCTATTGAAGCCAGGAACTCTCCCGGGCTCAGAGAAGCCACCACCGATCGGAAAGACTCCATACGGAATTTTCGAACTCGCACAAAGCGGTTCAGAGCTTTCAGGTCCAGGATAGGACGCACCTTGCCCTCCTTTCTGGGCACAGTGAACAGATTGGAATAAAAACCCCGAAACCTGTCCCGGTGAGGCACCGGGACGATCACCCCCTGAGCAAGGAGGTCCTGGACCGCACGGTGCAAGTCCTGCAGACGCTCCGGAGGCAAATGAAGATTCGAGGGGAAGAATCTGTCCGCTGGCCGGGAAAGAAACTCGATCTTGTATCCCGACCGAACGATTTCCTGAACCCACCTATCCGAAATCCGGAGCAGCCAAGGTTGAAGGAAACCGCGCAAACGCCCCCCCACCCCAGAGACGGGTGAGGGCGCGCCTTCAGGCAGAAGTGGACTGACCCGACGTATCGGTATTGCCTGACTTCTGCTTACCCGCCCAGGGCTTCTTCTGTCCGCCCTGGGACTTGAAGGGCTTGCCCTTGAACTGGTTCCGAAAGGCACGAAAGGAACCCTGACTGGATCTAGGCGTAGAACTCCTCTTGCCCCGGAAGGGCTTGTGCTTCGGGTTCTGGGGTAGCATAGTACTCTTGCCCCCCGTGACGCCTTTTACCAGGGTATCCAACGCCTTGCCAAAAAGGCGAGAGCCAGCATAGGGAAAGTCCGCCACCGTTTTCCGCGAGGACTGGTCAGCCGACCAAACTCTTCAGCCATATCAGGCGGCGATTGAGCACAGCGACACTAGAGAGGCGTGCTACTAGCGGGGCCTCATTCAAGGCCGCATCACACAGATACATGATTCCCTGGTGGAGCTGATCCACCACATCCAGCCGGGCAGGTGGAACACCATCAGTCACAAGGCTGCTCCTAAGCACCTTAGACCAGTCAGCAACCGCCTGCGCCACTAATACGGATGCGAAAATCGGTTTGAGTAGAGAGCCCGCCACCGTATAGGAATGGCGGGCCAAGGACTCCAAACGCCGGTCCGTAGGAACCCGGAAAACCGGGGAATCCTCCGTAGGAACCAAGGTAGCCTTATTCAGCACCGCGACCGTGTGATCCACCTGCGGCGGTACACACCAGCGCGATTCCGTAGCCGGTGCAAAGGGATAAAGCAATTTGAACCGACTAGGCACCACGAACGGACGCTTTAACGTGCGCCACACTTCATTAACAGTGTAATGAAACTCAGCGGGACAGGGAAAAACCTGTGCCGACTTGCGGGTCCTGTGTGTCCCAAAGGAAGACACAACGCCCGGAGGGCTGGGCTCATCCTCCAAATGTAAAGTGTCCTTTACAGAAATAATTAATTCATCCATGGTCGCCCGTTCCTCGGGCGACCCCGGGGAGAAGGTATCAACCCCCTCTACCTCCGCCTCCCCCTCAGACCCCTGCAGGTCCACGGATGAGCGGGACCCCGAAAAGGGCACGCTCGCAGCAGCAGCAGCCATATCACCATCTGAATCAGAGGAGAGGGACAACCTGGGCCTCTTACGAGCAGCACGTTCAGCCATCAGCATTTCCATATTCGACACCAAAGTCGCCACTACCACGGCCAAATCAGGTCTCAGAGGGGGCACCGGAGAACTGGGGGCCCCCACCAGGGCTGGTGGAAATTTGCTATCCTGAGACTCCATGCTCAGGTGAGAAAAAATCAGGACAGTGCAAGAATCAGGTGCTGTCCCCTTAAAAGCGCTGCGAGTGCGCAGCCCACCGCTCCAGCTATAGAATAGAAAAAAGACCCCCAAACAGGAAGGAGACAAAACTGAGCCAGAAGCGACAGTACAGAGATATATTGAGAGCAATAACCTGCAAAGCCCCCGCAGAGCGTTGCCACCGCTGTCCTGCTTCAGAGGAAAGAGGAAGTGCTGTGAAAGTAGGCTGAACTATTCTGCTGCATGTCCCAGGGAAAATGGCTGCCCCATAGAAATGTATGGGAGGCTCCACCAAAATGGCCGCCGACATGCGGCCGGACCGACCGATCGGTCACTGCAAAAATGGCGGCGATTGGCGCCAATGCAGCATGTAGATTCGCCCATAGAGAAGCTCACATGCTTGCCCAATGTGTAAAAAATGGCGGACCGCGCGGTATTACCCCGCCGCGGTCCATACACAGTCTGCACCCCCAAACACCTAAGTGACCCAGGGAAGGGGACCCCGCAAACACACACACAACGCCGCAGCACATGTACACGTGAACCCCGCAGGGATCGCAGCAGGGGGTCACACAAGGCACAGACATGGGGAACACAGCAACCAGGACTGCCACCCCACACAGAGGCCCCACACAGAAGCACTTACCTGCACCCGATGGCGTGGGGAGCCTCACAGAATGGAAAGCCGCTGTCCTCATCTGACAGGAAATGCCGTTTGCTAGGGACATTGCACTGCTTAGCCACAGATGCAACCGGTGAGGTAGCCACCTCACAGCTGCATCCCTGCAGCGAACAGGGATGGGTCGTTCATAGTGCCAGGGCGAACCATAGCTGAACACTAGATGGCGGGCTGGAGGTCCATCTGACCCTCTGTGCCCTGGAGACCCAGGGCGGCCAGTCCAAATCCCAGCACCGCATGATCATCTTCGTCCGAAGAGTCGACTAAAAACTAAAGCTGATCAAATAAACAGCTAGTAAAGAAAGAAAAAAACTGACATTTTTCAATAAAATTAAATAAAAAGGAAGATAGGCTGAGACCGAAGCCCCAGCACAGGGAAAGCCTAACTACTCCTGATGCAAGGCAAATTAAAACTGAGTTGGGAGTGGACACTGCAGGGGGGTATTGACCAGATGGGACAGCCCCCAGGGGTGTATACATGCAAATGCCTTTTGTTTTTAACTAAGTCTTTATGCCTAGCTACTCCTGCGGAGCAGATGACAATACCCAATAGTGATGACTTAGAGGAGGCGGCGACTGTCGGAGGATGTAAGAGAAATTTTAATTTATAAATCTATTGGTAGGTTTACACATTTTAGGCTTTTTGGAAGCAGTTATCCTTCATATATCAGAGGGACCTAGAGCATCCTCAATGAACATTTAAAGTAGTTGTAGACCCAATTCATGGATTTTGAACTAAGCACATATATCTGTAGTGTTTACTTATCCCTCTCCAAAGCTCTGGAGTGTTGTTTCTCTCTGGTACTTCATTCTCTGACACATGAGATAGCATGAGCTAAAAATTTGTGTTGGGAAGTAAGAGGGAGATAAGCACGGAGATTGTCTATTCAGAATACAGCTTTACATGTTTTTTCGTTTCCTTGCGTGCGGAGGGGATGTGAGTCCCTTTCCTACAATCAGCTCTCACACAGTGTAAATGCAGTCTCCACGTCCTCTTCACTGTGCCGAGACAGATGAAGAAAGATTTTTAACATGATCTGCACTTCTGAAAGGGTGTAGAAAGGGGAAGACAGCAAATATACAAATAAAACCTATGTAGAAGGATTTGTTTCAGCTCTGTGTATCATATGTGGCTGTTCACTTCACTAGGTATATGTGGGGGTTTACAACCTCTTTAAGCACCTAACATGAGAATTAGAAAATGTTGCCAACATTCCACAAACCCATGATTTACTCAGAACGCTAAAATGCAGTATACACAAAGAGGTAAATGAAAATTAGAATTGGCAGTGCCGGAAAATGAAGGGTATGACAGTAAATGTTTATCGCTTGTAGATTTGAAATGATGATACATTGATATTTCAGTCCTGCTGTGAGGGAAGATGTGTACTATCTGAGACATGGGTGTGCAATGCTGGCTTTCAACTCTGCTGTTCAGGAGAGGATTCAGCACCGTATTTCACCCTGCCATAGTGGGGCAGGACGCTGTATCTGTGCTTTCTGGACACGTTAAAACCCTGGGATTGGATGCACAGGGGGTAAATGGCTCAGTGCAAGTAGCTGAATTGGTAAGAAATATAGAAACATTGTGCTTGTATCACTTGCAGCAAACTATCTTCAATGCAGGACATCCAGATATATCTGACAATTGCAAACACCTTTGTTTTTAAAAATGGACCTCCAGATACCCTTTTTTTTTCTTTAATTAAAACTGAGCTCCGTATGTACCACAACGTCTAACAACATCACATCACAGGAACGCCTGCCCCACTTATCCCTCAAAAGTAACAACTGAGTCTGCTGATAGGTTGCTCAGGCAGTGAGCAGTGCCTTGTGGAATAGGGAAGTGTGTTATGTTCCTATTCCAAGTAAGTATTAAACTGCATGCTGCTCCCGCACCTGAATAGAGCTTAATTTAAGGAAATCTAAATGGTGTCAGATAACTGGATTTTTGTCTTACCATAACATCCTTTTCTCTGATGTTCATTGACGGACACAGCTTCATATCTTCATTAGACAGATGGGTTATGCTGCTCTTCCTAGGAGTAGGATACTAGGCGAAAAAGGGTTAACAAAATTTAACAAAGCTTAACTACGTGAACTTGGTGAACGTGTGTACAGATGCCCAGGTGGCCGCTTTGCAAACCTGGACCACTGACGTCTGGTGACGGAAGGCCCAGGAGGCACTAAGCGCCCTTGTGGAATGCGCCCTAACAGGGAAAAGAGGAACCTGACCCTTAATTAAATAGGCCTGCACCACCGTTTGCCTGATCCATCTGGAAATGGTCGCAGCAGATGCAGCCTGCCCCTTACTAGGGCCATCTGTAAGGATACACAAGGAATCGAATTTCAGAATAGACTAAGTCACCATCAAGTACACCCTGATGGCCTGGACCACATCCAAAGAATGCAAAGCGACCACCTTCAGATGCTTTGGCTTAGGACATAACAAAGGCAACACGATGTCCTCATTCAAGTGAAAACCCAAAACTAACTTCGGAAGGAACGATTGACATGGGCAGAGAACCACTTTGTCCCTATGAACCACCAGATAAGGGGACCAACAGGACAATGCAGCCAGCTCTGAGACCCTGTGAGCAGAAGTAATAGCCACCAAGAAAGCCACTTTCTGTGACAAGGTAAATAAAGGAATTTCATGTATATTCTCAAAGGGTGGTCTTTGAAGGACCGACAATACCAGGTTAAGGTCCAAAGGAGGTGTGAAAAGTGAGAAAGTGTGAACCAAGGAATTCCCAGTCTTTGGAAGAAAATTGCCAAAGCTGAAATCTGCCCCTTAATGGTGTCCCCAGCCAAACGCTGATCTACACCTTTTTGGAGAAACTACAATAGACGTGATACTGAAAAGGAACGGGGCAAATCCCCTTGGATTCACACCAGGTAATATACAATTTCCAAACTCGATGGTAAATCTTCCGAGAAGTAGACTTCCTAGCTTTCAACAGTGTAGGAATCACCAATTCCAACAACCCCCTATCCTTCAGCACCTTGCTTTCAATAGCCTGGCCGTTAAAGACGGCAACCGTAAAGCAGGATGGAAGATCAGTCCTTGTGACAGAAGATCTTTTCTGAGAGAAAACCACCAAGGGGCATCGGCTACTAGCCTTACCAGACCCGCGTACCAGGACCGACGAAGCCAATCTGGGGCCACCAGAATCACTGGAAACCCTTCTGCCTCGATTCTGTGCAGAAGTCTCGGCAGAAGTTGTATTGGAGGGAAAGCATAAATCAGACGATACCGACCCCAGGGGGCCACTAGTGCATCTGCGGTGTCTGCCAGAGGATCCAGAGATCTTGCCACAAATCTCAGAACCTTCCGGTTGAGACAAGAGGCCAACAGGTCCACATCATGTGTCCCCCACCAAAGGCAAAGTTGTTGAAACACTTCCGGATAAAGGGACCATTCGCCCGAACACAGTGCCTGACGACTCATGTAGTCTGCCTGCCAATTTTCCTCCCCTGGAATGTGCACAGCAGAGAGTGCTGGAACCCAGCGTTCTGCCCATCGTAGAATACCGGCCACCTTTCAGCCGCCAGGGCACTTCTTGTGCCCCCTTGGTGATTGATATATGCCACAGCCCTGGTGTTGTCTGATTGAATCCTGAATTGAATGATTGACACCCCTGCAGACGATCCGTCCACTAGGACAGGCAAAGAATGATCACACGGATTTCCAGGATGGTGATCGGCAGACTGAACTCCTCCCTGGACCAGAACCTCTGGGTTGAAGTCATGCCGAGTAACCCCTCACCACCGGGACAGGCTGGCGTCCGTGGTAACCACTGTCCAGGACATGGGAAGCATTTGCCTTCTTGAAGCACCGGGGAGCGGAGCCACCAACATCCTCTCGTGCCCCGACTCAACAGGATCAGAGAGTCCAGAGACTGTGGATCCTTGTCCCATTTGGTTAGAATTTCTTTTTGCAAAAGCCTGGTATGGAACTGGGCACATGTAACGGCTTCGATATCCAGATCCTCCTGCAGGACAGATGATGATTCCACCCTCAGAAGGAGATCCTCCAGGTACCCCAGTACCGAAATCCCCCACTTTCTGAGAAAGGCTAACACCGGAGCCAACTCCTTTGTAAATTCCCGAGGAGCTGAATCGAGATCAAAGGGCAACGCTACAAATTGATAGTGCTCCTCGCCTATGGCAATGCGGAGAAATCGCTGATGCCCGATGTAGATCGGGACATGAAGGTGACCGTCGATGTCGGTGGAGTCTAGAAAGTCCCCTTGATTTAGAGAAGCCACAACTGTGCGAATGGATTCAATTCAGAATTTTTGAACCCGCACAAAGTGGTTCAGGACCTTGAGATCCAGGATTGGACGAACCTTCCCCTCCTTCCTGGGTACCATGAAGAGGATTGAATAAAACCCCTGAAAACGTTCTGACTGTGGAACTGGGACTATTACCCCTTGTAACAACAAATCCTTTACCGCTCCTAGGCCTTAAAACCTATCGGCGAAAAGACACAAATTAGAAGGGAAGAACCTTGCCGGGGGCAAGGATCGAAATTCGATCTTGTAACCAGACCAAATAAACTCGAGTACCCACTTGTCCTGGATAAATGAGGTCCATGGGCAAGGAAAGAAACAAAGACGTCCCCTCACCCCTATAATGGGTGAGGGAGTCCCTTCAGGTGGAGAAGGGCTTGTCCGCAGGGCCAGAAGAACGCGCCTTGGATTTACTACCCCAGGGTCTCTTGGAACCCCCTGTAAAGGAGCAAGAAGATTTTGACCCTTTGTCCTGCGACCCCGGGGGACGAAAAGGCCGCTTGTGAGACGAAAAACTAGGACCACTTTTGCGGCGAGGCTCTCTGCTCTTAGAAACCTGTGGAAGCAAGGTGCTCTTGCCTCCCGTGAGTACCTTAATGATCTCTTTCATGGAGGCTCCAAACAGACGGTCCCCTACAAAAGGAAGGACCGTCAGAACCCTTTTGGAGGCTTTGTCCGCAGACCAACATTTCAACCAGATCATGCAGCGCAAAGTCACCGCCGTCACCGACGCTCTGCAGGCCAACAGAGCTGCATCCAAGGAGGCATCACAAATGTATTGCAACCCCTGTATCAACTGGTCCACCCACTACACCATTTCATGAGGGTGCTAAATCCAGGCGTAAAAGTTTTGGCCACTCAGTCAGGGTCTGAGAGACTAAGGTTATGGCAAACACCGGTCTTAGGATTGAACTCACTACAGTGAAAAGATGGCGGACCAAGGATTCAGCCTTTCTGTCCGCGGGATCCTTAAAGGATGGAGCATCCTCTACTGGTAGTAACGTGACTTTATTCAGCCTAGAAACCTGGGAGTCCACCACCGGTGGTAATGTCCTTTTCTTCAAAAGAGACTCTTCAAAACGATATCTCCTAGCAAAACGTATCTCAGCCATGCGTTTTGGAGACCCCCACTGACTAGTGTTAATCTCGCAAAAATAAGCGGGGAAGGGAAACACTTTAGTCGCTCTGGATGGCCTGCGGGTGCCAAATTGCACCGGAGTATCTGACGCAGAGTCCTCCATCTTTAAAGTTTCTCGCACTGACACAATCAGTGCTTCTACCAGCGCTTTCTTATGTGCAGAGGTGGAAGAGGAATCATCCTCACTACCCGAGGTGCGTGAACGCAGACCCCGTGGGGTGGCTTGCATCTGTGGTGGCCAATTCAGCCTCAGAGTCTGAGGAGGCAGATGAAACAGGTGAAGGCAAGGGCGCTTTTTGCCAGGCCTTTTCTGCAAAACCAGGTCCACTTTAGACACTGACTGTAGGACTGCCGTCATGGCCGCCATAGCCGAGTGGGACTCGGGGATCCCCCCCCCTTTCTGAGAGTGGGTCCAGTGGTAAGATGTTCTGCAGGCTCCATGATACCCTCATGCCACAGTGATATTTTCGCATATATATGCAAAATATATATATAAGACCATATACCATAGGCTGTTAAATCACAAATAACCCCCGCAGTACAGACACCCATGGGACTACAAGTACCAGCATCACTGCAATGAGAAGGTAACAGGCCGGGAGATACCACCCAAGACTACCATCACGTCTCAGCCGAACAGTGAGAGGAGAGAAATGAGCACCAATCTGCAGCACGCCGATCCCAAGAAGCGGCCGTCCTGACACTAGAGGGCGCCGCTTTTTGCAGCTGCAAGAAAATGACCGCCACTCCTGCCTATGAAGGCACATAAAACATGGGGCCAATCTACAGAAACATGGCGGCTGAATGGCTGTGCATGTTCTCCACTAGAAAATGGTGGCGGTAACCAGCCGGGGAGCTGCGCCGGGAACCTCAAATAGGCACCCGGCCGCTCACTGCAGGGAGCAGACCGAATGCAGCTGAAAGTTTACCCCACCAGATCAGTCCTTCACCTCACTGAGGTGACAGACTGACACAGTACATACAGCAGCCAACCACTATCCTGGGGGAAGCCCATACAGAGGGAACCGCCAGTGAGGGGGGAAGGGGGAGATGTGGAAGGGAAGGACCCAGGAGACCTACCAACCCCGGCAGGTCCTGGCAGTCACCCCAGATTCCCAAAGGAGGGGGGGGGGCACTACTCACCATACCTTAGGAGCAAGGCGGGGTTCACTCCAAGCAGATCACCTCCCCATCCCAACACGGGGGGTGCTGCGGCCGCAACCAGGTCGTGTGCATCCTCGCGAGGTGTCCCACTCATGGGCCAGTCCCTTCAGTGGGACCCTGTCATGGCCAACCTAGTGTGGAGCTGAGGCCTACGTGCGCTCGCTGGCCAGACTGGGATGACCATAAGGATCTAGGATATCCAGTGCATCACCCAGTCCGGCAATTGATTATAGTTCTCACAGGAACAACTTGATTGTAAAAGGAAAAAATAATAAAAAGAAAAAATTGTGTTTTAAAAGGAAAAAGGTGCCAGGACCAGAGATCCCAGGAAGGAGCTAAGTCCTTACTCCTGACTAGGCAGAAAAAAACTGAGATCCTAGAGCAGGAAGTGGGAGTATACCAATTGGGACTGCCCCATGGGTGTAGTTAAGCTTTGTTAACTTTTGTTACCCTTCTCTGCCCAGTGTCCTACTCCTAAGAACAGCAGTATAACCCATCCATCTAATGAAGATAGGAAGCTGTGTCCGTCAATGAACGAAAGAGAAATATAAGTTTAACCATGTTTGAACTAAGTACAGGTTCAATTTAAAGTCCAGTTATCACCATAATCAATTATTTTACCTGAATCGGATCAATTATATTTAAAATGAGCTTTTTCTTTAAAAAGATGTCTAAATAAGTCAAAGTAATGTAATATGCAAGTACATATAGTATTTAGGAGCATTTCTAGCCTTCAAAATTGGTGCGTTTTCATATGCAAACATTGAATGGCCACCCTAACTATAGTAGCAATCTACTTCACTTGGATTTGTCTGGTGATTTGATGATCCTGGAATATGACTACTAGTAATTCTGGAACACTCCCATGGATGCCTCTAAGAAGTTTCCTACAGGAACCAATGAGATTTAAACCTGTATTAGATATTTTACTTGATTGGTGATGCAGAGTTAACACAGGACTCAAGAAATGCATACCTACTTTCCCTTTATAGAGGTGTGTGTGCTTATTTTGCAGTGGATTACACAGAACTCATACAGATTAAAGCTGAACTCCAGCCTTGCCTTCAATGTTGGACAGTTGTACAAACTTCTTTCCTATGCCCGAAATTGCTTACTTTGCTTTTCCTTGGTGGCAGGTGGTCTTTCCTTTTAGATTGAATGGTGCTCAGGTAATGAGATGTGAGCCTTGGGTGTACTGGGAGCTGTCATTGGAGGTGGGTCCGTGACAGTCTGGGTGCATAGGAAGTGGGTTGGATGACAACGGTTGTCATTTACCTGGAAGACTGGCAACAAAGAAGTACAGGGGATAGCTCCAGAATGAAGCTGTTATTGCACAGCTTTTTTTTTTTTTTTTTCTTCACAGATGTAAGGCAGGGTTTCAAGTAAAGGCCTGGAGTTCTACCTTAATATCTGGAGCCAAATAGAGTTTAGGTAAGGCCATATATCCCTTGCCCATGTGTACTGGAATACCATCAACATTGCTGGCTGCTCTACACAGTACACTCCGCAGCTGATGTCTATATATAGTTATTCCGGCAATAACACTGAACTACAGGTATTTCTCGCTTGATTTAATACTTATTGTTTTGCCTGGCAACAGTGTTTGTTTTCTCGGTGCACCTTGCCAGCACTCCTCCATATGCCGTGTAATATTGACTCAGCTCGGCCTGTGGTTTTCGCCATGTCACAGGGATGAGACTAGACAGCGACAAATGATGTTTTGCTGAACACTTTGGATACAATGCTGTTAAAATTAAACAGAGTATCAGCATGTAGGAGTAAAAAGACAAGCAGATCCTACAAGATATGGAATCAACTCTGAAATGGATGCCTTTCGTTTAAATGGATTCGCTTCGCTTCAGATTACTGGAAGTATTATAAAACATTCATTTAAGGCTTGGGGCCAGAATGAACGGAAAATAAATAGACAGTCAACCTGTTTGCAATAAAAGACGATGCAGATTTACAATAACTGCAGAGGTGATTTCAGTGCATTACCGGCATAAGCAATCTTGAGTGAATGTGATTCTTACAGCTTGAAATATTTGGTAAATAATTTACAGAAAGACATATGTGCTTGTAATACAGGTATGAGACTTTACAGTTCCACAATCTGAACCTAAACTATAAGGGAACAATAAGGGTCACAGGGGACAAAGGGACTACATTGGGTATAAATGTCTAAAAAGCGGTTGAATATTGTCAGCTAATGAGGTCTGGCAGCTGCCAAACCTCAACTTGCACTTGCCAGGCTTATGATGTCTCTGAAAACAAACAGTATTACCCATAGCAATCAGTAATTTTTTGTTTTTACTTACACAGTCACAATACAATATGAGGCTTTGTGCAGATTACGCTGATCCATTCACATCAGTTCCTGCCCTAAAGAAGCACTGGACCTCATGTTTGAACTGCACATAGATAAGGCCATGTTGTCCTAACCACTATGCTACCAAACAGATTCATCCTCTCCTTTTGACAAATTATTACTAACGACACAGATAGTATATTCTTCAGACCATTCTATACACAAGACCTACTTTTCCTGCAGCTAATTGTTATTCTAGGGTATTTCTACCCACCCGGTAAAGTTTAGAGTTTTTTTCAGCCATATAGTTACATAGTAGTTGAGGTTGAATAAAGACAATAGTCCATCCGGTTCAACCTGTGCAGGCGTGTGTGTGTGTGGCAGTTACGTTTTTTTCCCCATAACCCTGAATGTTGTGATCTTTGAGATGCACGTCCAAGAGTTTTTAACAAGTAGCTATATGCGGCCCTCTCATTCCTTTCTTGGGGTGGTGGCTGGTTTAAAGTGACACTAAGCCCCCATTCACATCGGTGCGATTTGACATGTCAAATCACATGCCAAGCTGCAACCTATTGCCGGCAACAGCACTGTCCCAATCAGTGCGACGCCAAACAGATTTCCAAAAATTCGTTCCTGCACTACTTTTGCAACTTTGTGGTGACTTCAATAGACATCTGTGCATGAACCCACACAGATGTCTTTCAAATTGCCCCAAACTTGAACTGAAATGTGGGTTTGAAATCATGCGAGTTAAGCTGAACAAAACCGTGTGAATGAGGGCTAATTCTTAGTTGTTTTCTTTTTTCCCTAATGTTGTAAATACATACCTTATGTGATGCCACTTGATATGAACATCTTCCTTTTAACTGATTCAGGTTGTCCCCTAAGCGTGGCGCAACTTTGATGTCTCCTTCTAAAGTCTTGTTCACTTAAATGTACACCTGTGTGAGGGCCATGTTTTGTCTGTACAGGTGTTGCATGCACCGCCATGCAGGCAGTCCCATTCATGTCATTTGGGATGCAGCAGCTGCACGGACACAGCTGTTACCCCCAATTTGACATTTATGTGGGTACAGGTACATTCCTCCGAAAGCAGTGTGAGTTCAGGGACATGCACCTGCACCCACATGGATGTCAAATTAGGAGCAGTGGCTGTGTCTGTGAAACTGCTGTGTCCCAATTGACATGAATGAGACAGCTGTGCATTCTGTGCAGGAAAAAGATGGCCCTCACATGGGAGTATGCTTAAGTACACCTGTGTGAATAAGGCCTTACAGTGTCCCACAGTAACAACAATATGTGTACACCTGGCATGCATACAATGCTAAAAGTGCTAAGCCACTCTTACCCTCCTCCGGTGCAAATGCTCCTCCTCACTTCACTGTGTATTCTGTATGCACCCTCCCCTACCTGGGAGTTCAAAGAAGCAGCACTATGTGGCTAGGAAATGAGCGGTGGAGGAGAGTTATGTGAGTGTTGAGCACACACTGGGGCACTGATATTTACTGGAGCATGCTGCACTGCTTGCAACCCGTGCATACATTTAAAAAGAAAGTTGAGTGTTTAGTACTACATTAAGGAATTTAACTGAACGAAACCCCAGCTGTTTTCCAGGTGATGAAGGCTACACTTTTTTACATACTTTTGAGAAAATGGGAGAAATAGAAGATTCAGTTATTAGCTGAAGGCAGGATAGGCTTCCCTGAAGAGATACGTTTTGGGAAAAGTCCTGGTGGCGAGCATGGGAGGGGAACTAGAGAGCAGGAGGTCTTGGGGGAGCGGAGAGGATGGTATTTTAGTAAACGTTTTCTATGATATATGGTGCTAATCAGCTAGGAAATATAGGAATTAACTATATATACATTGTGACCTGGTGACCTTTTTTCCCCTATTTTTCTTTTATCATAGCCCATGTCCTGAATTATGATCCTCCTCCCTTTGTCCTACCCCCCTACAGTGTTATCAGATACCATCAGTTATGATCGAGTAAAACCATTAAAGTAGTGAACTACCACCTACATGTGCAATGTTGGTATCCACCATCGGGTCACCGCCTCTATGCTGGTAATTCTTAAGCGATATGTAAGTGGCATAGACTAAGCCTGTAATTTTGAATTGCTGTTATGTAAAAAAATATGTATATATTCAATTTATATGTTTTTTTTTTCAGTTAGGCCATTCTTCATTGCTTCTTAGATTAAAAGAACGCGTCGACCTCTTGGGAATTTTTGAGCAAAGATATTTGTGAAATAATACATATGGTCATAATTGCCTTGAAGGGATGAGAATCCCTTGTTATTTTAATGATTATAACTGTGTAATAAAATTCTTTGTATTTTTATATAAACGTCTCTTTCCTCTCTTGTTCCAGTAAAGTCTGACATAAATGAGTTTTTGAGATATGGTAAGCAGCAATCGTTGTTATATTGTTAATTACCAAAGATCTATATTTTATTTTGAAATTAAGTATGGCCCTCAATAGACGTAATGTGGCCCTTGAAAATTGTTATACAGGCTGTCCCCGGGTTACAAACATCCGACTTACAAACAACGATTCCTACTTACAAACAGAAAGAGACAACAGGAAGTGAGGAGAAATCTACCCCTAGGAAGGGAAATACACTACTGTAAGAGTTATCATGGGAAAAAGATGTCTCCACTGAAGTTTTATCACTAATCCTTGTTTCCACAACTCAAAATTTTCAAATTCCAGTTGTCATAAGGACAAAAAGTGAGGTGAAATCTTCTGAACAGGGGTAGAGACAGCAAAAAAAAAAAAAAAAAAATGGTACAGGGGTGTTAACCCTTCCCTATGTTATCCAAAAAACTTAAAATTTATTCTTTTGGCCTGGAGCTGACTTACATACAAATTCGACTTATGCCCCATACACACGTGCAGATTATCTGCAGACTTTTGTCTGCAGACTTACCTTTTCTATGTAGTGCAAGGGCCTGCCAGATTGCATACAAATTGAAAGTGTTTAGGTTTGACCTCATATTATATGGTTTTGGTAAGTCTGCAGACAAAAGTCTGCAGATAATCTGCACGTGTGTATGGGGCATTAAGAACAAACCTACAGTCCCTATCTTGTTTGTAACCCGGGGACCACCTGTACTTGGTTAGACTCCATTTTTCATTTGAGTTGGACATGTTTGATATAAATACTGTATATGAACATAATCAATAGGCAGTCCCCGAGGAGGTATAAGGCAACCTAAGAAAAAAAACAAAACTGATAAAAGATATGAAGCTGTTCAGAAAAGCCTGTGGGGTTATTTTTCATTTCACTGCAATTGCAAAAATTGGCCCTACTATGTATGTATGAATGTGAGTTAGGGACCTTAGATTGTAAGCTCCTTGAGGGTAGGGACTGATGTGAATGTGCAATGTATATGTAAAGCGCTGTGTAAATTGACAGCGCAATATAAGAACCTGAAATAAATAATAATAAATAAATGTGAGCGTAGTATGTTTTAACAGCTCTAAAACACAAAAAATTGTTTAATGCAATATTTTTTTTATTTTTGCAACTTAAAAAAAAACAAAAAGTTGATAAAAGGTATGAAGCTGTTCATAAAAGCCAACACTGAAGCCAGCCAAAATAGTTTGTCCTCAACATTTATGAACAGGTTAATAGATATGTATTTCCATCATTCTCCCCAATGGGTTGCTCATTCTAAATATACTAACTTAGTCTCCTCTTTTAGTAAGTGCCTGTTGACATTTGACTTACTCTTTGTTTGAAATGAGTGCCAAGCTGAGATCAGTGCACAGCACATTACACCAGGGCACTGTGTAAGGACAGATTGTATCCCCAGAGAGAAAGTCTATGTGACCTCTGATCACAGTTCAGGTTTGGCTGTTTGTCATGTTCTGGAAAACAAAGGAAATATATTCTCTCCCGGGCTGGAGGAAAGGGTCGCCATCACTCTGCTCCATGGAAAAGTGTTTCCACTCCATCAGTTCAGACATGGAAATATTCTTATAGGGCTTGTTAAGGAGCCTCCCATGTGTGATCTCTTTTCCAGTGGAACCACCTGAAATGAAAAGATGTAGCTAAATGCATGAAATAACAATATTTATTATCTTTTTTATTTCAAAATGTATGTATACTACAGGGAGTTATAAATTGATAACAGCAAGAGAACCAAAATTATATTTATTCTATGAGCACCACAGCGGTTAGTGCGGATAACTTAAAGCCCTGCATTAAAAGTATCTGCATGCAGTTTGTATGTTCTTCCCAAACGTCTTATCGCATCATGGAAGTTTTTTTCCCAAGTTCAGATCTGTTTAGCTATGGCATGCAAAGGAATATGTCCAAAGACAAGTCTTGGTTTATTTAAGCCTTCATAAATGCCTGACTACTAAAATAATAATAGGATCCCATAAACATCAAGGTATTTTTTCACAGAGAGGGTTAAAGCGGAGTTCCGGACACAAATTTTTTTTCCAATAAAAATACCCCTGGGACAGTCAGCGCTAGTACATTCCACAATGGATAGCCTCTGTACTGTCCCGGGTCGCACTTACCTTTTAGAAGAAATACAGGTCCTTCTCAAAAAATTAGCATATTGTGATAAAGTTCATTATTTTCTGTAATGTACTGATAAACATTAGACTTTCATATATTTTAGATTCATTACACACAACTGAAGTAGTGCAAGCCTTTTATTGTTTTAATATTGATGATTTTTGGCATACAGCTCATGAAAAACCAAAATTCCTATCTCAAAAAATTAGCATATTTCATCCGACCAATTAAAAAAAAGTGTTTTTAATACAAAAAAAGTCAACCTTCAAATAATTATTGTAGGGGATATGCTGCGCGTATATAAAAAATTGGGATAGATCACAAATAACATAAAAAACTGAATGAGCTGCCAACACATTGATCCATGAATCAGAACTATAGATCTTTCAAAACAGTTAAAAGCAAAGCAGGTGTGGCGCTAAATTGAACTGAGGGACCACATAGTCCATATATACAAACAATAAACAGTCCAAATCTGTATACTGCAGAATCCAAACAGGAGAGGACAGGGTGCTCCTATAGTCACTTCAAAATCATGAACACCTTGTGTGAAGAGAACCGCCACCATCAATAGAATTAGCCTCTTACCATAAGGATATGACCTAAAGGATTTATTGACACATCCAGTTGCCATCATAGGTCGTGGCTTAGATCCGTTCCTGTCAGTCAATTCCTCAGGTTGAAGAGGAATTGTTCCAACAGGCAGGATTTTTTGCGTGAGTCTGCCATGTTGAAATCAAGGTTTCTGGAGAAAGGCTACAGAGAGGAAGAGCTCGAGCAAGCTCTTGTTAAGGCTGATAGCCGCAATAGAGAGGAGCTTTTACAACCTCGAGCGCGCAGGGAAAATGAAGATTTTCAGCATGCATTTTTTTCCTCCTACTCTGTTCAACATTTTTCAGTGCGAAAAATTATCCAGAAACACTGGCACATTCTGAAAGGTGACAGTGTTCTGGGAGCAACCTTACCGGATATACCCAAAGTCATCTTTAGAGGTGTACCACCCTTACGGCTTCAGATAGCCCCAAATATCATAGACCCCCCCAGGACCGTGTCCTTTTTTCAACAAAGGGGAGGTTTTTATCCTTGTAGGAAGTGCCCAATATGTAAGATCAATTCCAGCAGATCAAGAAGAGTTGAATCTTTTCGGTCCAATGTTACACAACAGGAATATAAGATCAAACCGTTTGTCACGCGTTCCACGCGTTATGTGGTATATCTATTGCGTTGTCCGTGTGGCCTGGAATATGTGGGCCGCACAATACGCAAACTGCACGTACGACTAAACGAGCACGTTGGCAATATTATCAAGTCTTTTCCTAAACATAGCGTGTCGAGACATTATGCCTCATGCCACAATAGTGATCCAAAAGGCACCATGTTTATTGGGATTGACAAATACCCTGGTGATTGGAGGGGTAGTAACTTGACAAGAGGGGTCTCTAGATTAGAGACCAGCTGGATCTATCGGCTTAAAACCTATGCCCCCTATGGGCTTAACATTGATTGGGATATAAACTCCTTCATCAATAATTCTTGATCGATGTCTAATATATGTAGCTTATAGTGGTGAGCTTTACACATGTGTGATCTTAGATACACTTTACCTCTGTTGAGTGCCCTTTTTTAATGTTTTTTATATATATATTTTCTATGCAATGTATATAAAATTTTTATATATTTTTTGTTACTAATACTTTGTTAGTTTATTATGGATGTTTGGCATGGTCGGAGTTCCCTGCATACTCGTTATCTGCCGCATGATGGTGCCATAGTCCCTTGTGGCCCAATGTGACTATCTGTATATATTGGTCTAATGAGCTCTTTTGGGCTTATATTATCATATGATTAGTTGTGTTTCCTCACTGATAATGATTTATTTTTCATTACAATAAGGTGAATTTGGGATGCGGTGTGTGGTATTTTGTGCTTTCAAGCGGTGACACGCTTGTTATCCTCATACTGCATCCTGATACTCTTTGTGAGGTTTTTTGGCTATTGTTATTTTCCATGCCCATTTCCGGTTCCGGGCGGTGACACGCATATGGACCGCATCGGGAGGTTGGGATGTCGTTTGACATCCTTCCTGTTCCGGGTGATCATCTCGTGGGAGTTTGTCTTCCGTAATTGAGATCCGCCCATGACCCTGCCCCTCTCTCGTTTCCTCAGCGTATAAATGACGGACGATTACCGCAGGCCACACCCCCTGACGACGTCAGCATCTGACGAAACGCGTAGGAGGAGCCTGCGGTGCGTCACGTTGGGCCCACGAGAGAGACGCGGCGGCCATTTTGTTGGCAGGATATGAGTTCCAGGGAAGCTCCGATACATGCTTACTGCACACGCCTGATTACCTGCTTTTTAATGTGAGTTGCCACTTTACTGTCCTTTACAATAAAAGTTAGCTTTACAGTATAACGCTATGGGAGTTGTCCCCTTCCTTTTTTATGTGACTACACTGGATCTGGAGTAAAGCGGGCACTAACTTACTTACCTAACTGGTGGAGAGTTCACAGGCAGTTTATGATCTCTGTCGTGGGGGTCATATCCTTATGGTAAGAGGCTAATTCTATTGATGGTGGCGGTTCTCTTCACACAAGGTGTTCATGATTTTGAAGTGACTATAGGAGCACCCTGTCCTCTCCTGTTTGGATTCTGCAGTATACAGATTTGGACTGTTTATTGTTTGTATATATGGACTATGTGGTCCCTCAGTTCAATTTAGCGCCACACCTGCTTTGCTTTTAACTACTTCAAATAATTATGTTCAGTTATGCACTCAATACTTGGTCGGGAATCCTTTTGCAGAAATGACTGCTTCAATGCGGCGTGGCATGGAGGCAATCAGCCTGTGGCAATGCTGAGGTGTTATGGAGGCCCAGGATGCTTCGATAGCAGCCTTGAGCTCATCCAGAGTGTTGGGTCTTGTGTCTCTCAACTCTCTCTTCACAACATCCCACAGATTCTCTATGGTGTTCAGGTCAGGAGAGTTGGCAGGCCAATTGAGCACAGTAATACCATGGTCAGTAAACCATTTACCAGTGGTTTTGGCACTGTGAGCAGGTGCCAGGTCGTGCTGAAAAATGAAATCTTCATCTCCATAAAGCTTTTCAGCAGATAGAAGCATGAAGTGCTCCAAAATCTCCTGATAGCTAGCTGCATTGACCCTGTCCTTGATAAAACACAGTGGATCAACACCAGCAGCTGACATGGCACCCCAGACCATCACTGACTGTGGGTACTTGACACTGGACTTCAGGCATTTTGGCATTTCCCTCTCCCCAGTCTTCTTCCAGACTCTGGCACCTTGATTTCCGAATGACATGCAAAATTTGCTTTCATCCGAAAAAAGTACTTTGGACCACTGAGCAACAGTCCAGTGCTGCTTCTCTGTAGCCCAGGTCAGGCGCTTCTGCCGCTGCTTCTGGTTCAAAAGTGGCTTGACCTGGGGAATGCGGCACGGCACCTGTAGCCCATTTCCTGCGCACGCCTGTACACGGTGGCTCTAGATGTTTCTACTCCAGACTCAGTCCACTGCTTCCGCAGGTCCCCCAAGGTCTGGAATCGGTCCTTCTCCACAATCTTCCTCAGGGTCCGGTCACCTCTTCTAGTTGTGCAGCGTTTTCTGCCACACTTTTTCCTTCCCACAGACTTCCCACTGAGGTGCCTTGATACAGCACTCTGGGAACAGCCTATTCGTTCAGAAATTCCTTTCTGTGTCTTACCCTCTTGCTTGAGGGTGTCAATGATGGCCTTCTGGACAGCAGTCAGGTCGGCAGTCTTACCCATGATTGCGGTTTTGAGTAATGAACCAGGCTGGGAGTTTTTAAAAGCCTCTGGAATCTTTTGCAGGTGTTTAGAGTTAATTAGTTGATTCAGATGATTAGGTTAATAGCTCGTTTAGAGAACCTTTTCATGATATGCTAATTTTTTGAGATAGGAATTTTGGTTTTTCATGAGCTGTATGCCAAAAATCATCAATATTAAATAATAATATTAACTAATAAAAGGCTTGCACTACTTCAGTTATGTGTAATGAATCTAAAATATATGAAAGTCTAATGTTTATCAGTACATTACAGAAAATAATGAACTTTATCACAATATGCTAATTTTTTGAGAAGGACCTGTACTTACTTTGAAAAATTCTTCTCCAGCGCTGCCATCTCGGATTGTGGGCAGCTGAAGCCAGGGCGTCCTCTTCTGCGTCCTCTTCTCCCAGAATGTGCCTGCACCGGCCCCGCTCGTCACTGTTTAGCAGGGAATGAGGGGCCGCACCGGAAGTGACAAGGGGGCCGGTGCAGGCGTATTGATTCCTGGGAGCGATGACGTTCAGCTCCCAGGAATGAAGTGACGGCGCGGGCCACGTCCGCAGAGGGAGGAAGTGGAAGAAAGGTGAGTATATTTTTCTTCAATAACAAGGTAAGTTGACCAATAGCAAGCGGATGGCCCAAAGTCGATTTTGTGGCCGGAACTCCGCTTTAAAGCGGTAGTATCCCGCTTTTTGACACTTTTACCTACAGGTAAGCCTATAATAAGGCTTACCTGTAGGTACAAATAATATCTCCTAAACCGGCATGGTTTAGGAGATATTTACAGTGCATGCAGCCGCTCGCGCGAGGGGCGCATTCGCTCTAAAGGTCCGGGGAGACCTTCAATTTATTTGCCGGGAGCTTGCCGGAAAATCACTCCCGCACGCATGCGCGGGAGTGACGTCATTGCGGCTCTGGCCAATCATCGCGCCGGAGCCGTCTCTTCCGGCCAATCACCGCGCCGGAGCCGCCGAACCCGGAAGAGATGGCGAGGGATCATGACAGCGCCCGCAGCGATGTCCGGGGGTCCGTGTCGGGGCTTCGTTCTAAGGTAAGTTACACATAATGGGCTAGTATGCGATGCATACTAGCTCATTATGCCTTTGTCTTGCAGGTTGTTTTATTTATTATTTTTTTTATTTTAGGGTTTACAACCGCTTTAAGCAGACCATAGATGGGTTGATGCCTCTCTGAGAACCATGGGTGGGGAAGCCATGTGTCCATCCGCTGTAGCACTCAGGCTTGCCTGAAGGATAGAAGGACGACTCACACAGTGCAGTCTCCCTTTCCTCTGTAGAGAATGGTCATCTCTGTCTCTAAGTTATTATGGAATGCTCTTAGTTACTTAGTTAGTCTGGTTGAAAAAAAGACAAAAGTCTATCCAGTTCAACCAATAGAACGCTGCCCTAAGCTGTAAACACTGCCTGGCCCACAGCAGGTCACCATAGGAAATATGCAAGTGTGCCTGCATTTGAAGCCTGCAAACCTAAAGGGGATTATTCTAGGGCTGGGATTTTGTGTTTGTTTCATAGGTAATCATACTATTTAAAGTGAATCTGCCTGCCCTACGGTAAGGTAACAGTGATGCTGTGCAGGGACCCTTTGGTGCCTGCACATGGCAGTGCTAATCCTCAAATTATCCCTGTGTAGGATTCTAGACCCAGGCTATACATAGGAATTGGAAATTAGGCTTCATGCATGCTTGTGTTTAAGCTTAAAACTAGACTGAGATCTTCAGACACGGCAGGAAAGATGTAGGTTACCTTGAAAATGCTTGGTACGTGTACAGTCACACTCCAGCAAGTCATGGGTCACACAGTCACTGTCTTCATCCAGAGTGAAAAGGTCTCTCAGCTCATCCACAGAAAAACAGAAATGTTCCGACTTCTTGGCCAGATCAACTACAGCCCCGGAGAGACCCTGTTTACTAATCTGCCTCTGATAAATCTTTTCCTCTAAAGTACCTGCAAGAAAATGTGATACAGAAGGTCAAACATATACCAGGCTAAAGAGTAGGTCAGGCATAGTCATAATGGGGTTCATGTACTAAAACTGGAGAGTGCAGCTCTGCATAGAAACCAATCAGCTTCTAGGTTTTTTTTTTTGTCAAAGCTTAGTGTTACTAAACCCAGGCCACAACAGTAAAATCAGTCTGCACATGCAGTAAAGCATGCTTGGTATACTCACTGGAACATAAGGGGTTAATCCTCTGCATTGTGTAATAAGGCTGTTTGATCCTGTCTTCTCTATTCCTCCCACTCTTCCACAGTCCCCAATCCATCTGCTGATAGAACAAAGCCTTGGAGGCTTTCTGCACATGCTCAGTTTAGTGTGTATTGCTAGACAGTTTTTTTTTTTGGGAGATGTATGTGATTGGCACAGGGCCAATCAGCACTGTCCATACAGAGGGTCAGGGGTCCTGCAGCCTCATAAGACAGCCAGAAGAAAATGAAAACTCCTCCTACAAGCCTTACCCGTGCTTGGCGTGACTCTGATAAAAGTTGCAAGACTGCTATATACTGCTGATGAGAAAAGGTATTTTATATTTACTAAAATAATTGCATTTCCATGTTCTGTGTACTGTGGGAGACCAGATAAAGCAAATGCTATATGCACTTCCGGTTGCCGTATGGTGATCTGCAGTGACGGACGGACTGCTCCGAGAGAACGCCACACCACCGTGGAGAGGGTGAGGAGACCCCCTGGGTGTCTGTCAGTTGATCTGCATTTGTGCAATCCATGTTATCTGTGATAGATATACTTGTGAGTGTAACGATATAGAAAGTTTAATACAGGCATGTCCAACCTGCGGGCCGCAGACAATGCGGCCCACCGGCCGCAGAACTCCAGACAGTCTCCCACCTTAAATCCCTGCTGTCACAGTGCCCAGACTCTGCCTCTGCTACCAACAGGATAGCTTTGGGTATTCCATTCACAAATGCCCATTCAGTATTTCTGCTGCTGCAGCTGCGATCGTCATCAACAGTGCCCTTGTCTGTGAAATCTCTTGTGTGACAGCATCCCCATCCCCCACCACTGCCCACCCTGGCAGTGCTCGTGGCTGGTTGGTAGAACCGCCGGCATCATATCAACCAATCAGGTGGCTTCCCCGCCCCCAGTCCCTGGCCTACAGAGTAAGAGAAGAGCGGAACTTCCTCCTCCTAATCCTGCCCCAGCTTCCTCATGTATGTCCTGTAGCTGCACAAAGAAGACTTGACCCACACTCTCTGGGGACCCTGCTGTGAAGGGGATCTTAAGGGGATCACTGGGGACCCTGCTGTGAGAGGGATCTCTGGGGGATCACTGGGGACCCTGCTGTGAGGGGGCTATCCCGGGGGATCTCTGGGGGCCCTGCTGTGAGGGGGATCTCTTGGGACCCTGCTATGAGGGGGATCCCTGGGGAATCTCTGGGGACTCTGCTGTGAGGGGGCTCTCTGGGGGATCACTGGGGACCCTGCTGTGAGGGGGGTTTCTGGGGAATGACCGGGAACCCTGATGTGAGGGGGCTATCCCGGGGGATCTCTGGGGGCCCTGCTGTGAGGGGGATCTCTTGGGACCCTGCTGTGAGGGGGATCCCTGGGGACCCTGCTGTGAGGGGGATCCCTGGGGACCCTGCTGTGAGGGGGCTCTCTGGGGGATCTTTGCGGAATGACTGGGGACCCTGCTGTGAGAGGGATCTCTGGGGGATCACTGGGGACCCTGCTGTGAGGGGGCTCTCTGGAGGATCTTTGGGGACCCTGCTGTGAGGGGGATCCCTGGGGACCCTGCTGTGAGGGGGATCCTGGGGAATCTCTGGGGACCCTGCTGTGAGGGGGCTCTCTGGAGGCTCTTTGGGACCCTGCTGTAAGGGAGATCTCTGAGGACCCTGCTGTGAGGGGGATCTCTGGGGACCCTGCTGTGAGGGGGCTCTCTGGGGACCCTGCTGTGAGGGGGCTCTCTGGGGACCCTGCTGTAAGGGGGCTCTCTGGGGGATCACTGGGGACCCTGCTCTGAAGGGGAGCACTAGGGACCCTGTTTTAAGCTGAGGTGAATCTGGCAACCGTGATGTGAGGGGGTGAATCTGACAACCCTAATTTAAGGAGGGGGAATCTGGTAACCCTAATGTAAATTAAGGAAGGGGTGTCCTTGAGGTAAGAGGGGGAACTTTGGGGACCCTCATTTAAGGAGGGGGAATCTGGTAACCCTGATGTAAAAGGGGGAGACACTGGGGTCCTTGAGGTAAGAGGGGGAACTTTGGGGACCTTAATGAAAGAGGGACACTGACATAAGGGGGAATTCTGGAGACCATGAGTTAAGGGCAGGACTTTGGGGACCCTAATGAAAGGGGGGCCTCTGAAGTAAGAGGGGAACACTAGGGAACCCGCATTACCCACCAGCATTACCAGCCAGCAGTAACCACCAGCAGTACCCGCCAACATTACCCACCAACACTACCCACCAAAAAGTAATCGTCAGCAGTAATCGCCAGCATTACCCACCAGCAGTACCTGCACCAGCAGTACCCGCCAGCAGTACCCACCAGCAGTCTGGAAAATAAGTAGAAAAACTGAATTTTTGTAAAATCTTACCTGTAAAATTCCTTTCTCTGAGTCCTCCGACAGTCGCCGCCTCCTCTAAGTCATCACTGTTGGGTAATGTCCTCCCATCCGCAGGAATAGCTAGGCATATAGACTTAGTCCAAAGACAAAAGGCATTAGCATATACACACCCATGGGGGCTGTCCCATCCGGTCAATACCCCCCCTGCATCTCCACTCCCAACTCAGTTTGGTAGCATAGCAGCAGGTAATAAGAACCCCAAAAGAGGGGCGGGGGCGGCGACTGTCGGAGGACTCAGAGAAAGGAATTTTACAGGTAAGATTTTACAAAAATTCAGTTTTCTCTTACGTCCTCCAACAGTCGCCGCCTCCTCTAAGTCATCACTGTTGGGATGTCCCAAAGCAGTATAGACATGAGGGGTGGGAGACGCAACCGTAGAAAAGGCAACGCAGTACCCACATCAGAGAAAGGAATCTTAATGAAAAACATTGGGATAGAAAAAGGCGGGGCTTTGCGGGCCAGTGGGAGTAGAAGGATCAGAGCCAAAACCAATTGTAAAATCAAAAAAACATTTTATTGTAGCAAGTAAAAAGCAAGCATGGGTGACCATGCATGTATGATAGCAACAAGATAACACGCAAAATGGTTAAAATCAATTCTAACATCACTGTTTATATAGAAACATATCCCAAAAGGGATTAGAGCGAACAACAAAGCCTGTGTAGGTGGATGATGGGTCTCAAGCTGAATTCGGTCACGGTAGGTCCCCAGCAAGCCGACGCGTTTCGCTTAAGGCTTCCTCAGGGCCTGAGAGACCATAACAGACCGATGTTTCTATGAGTAACATAGATAAATAATTACATTTCAGTTTACATGTTCAATGATATAACATACATCATGCTGCTAAAAGTTTTTACATATAAGTTTTTGACTTAGGTTTTGTACTGACCCTTTTTGAACAGTGACTTGTGTTAGGCGGCAGGGCTATAGCGATGCATAGGCAGTTCGGAAGATAATACTTCCGTGTTCACCACATATACTTTATATAGGTATCAGAAAGAAATTCCTTGCATAAAATCCGACATATTAGGTCCCAGCTGTGTCATCAAGGTCGAAGCTGTGAATCAAAGTATCAATAGGTGTATATTTAAATTCACACAATTATTATCTCTATTATTAACCTATCCTCATACACCCCTACACAGGATGAACTTGAACTTTTGCGTCGTGGCCTCAGTTTCTGCCCCGACAGCAACACAACACATTTTGACATTGTCAAGGATGTACAGTTGTTTGCTAGAAAGCTGACGTATCGTTATATCTTTGATAAAGAAAGACAGAAAATTAAAAAAGATAAAGAACTATCGGATTTATGGAAAGATTTCTCAGTAAAAGATTTTAGAGCATTAAAGGATCTTATCCAACTCCTGGAGGAAAATGATCCCCCCACAGTTTCAGACACAGAGGAAGCAATACTAGAGATAGAGGATGACAATATGGACCTAGAAGGGACACATACAATAACTCAGCAACAGATGGACATGATTGAGACACCTCTGGCCAAGAAAAAATCCAATAGGTTCCCTCCCTTGCAGACCAACTCTAATATACTAGCCTTTGTTAATAAAACGACAGCAGATATTAACCGCCTAAAAATCCACAATGCTAGGAAAGATAATCTAAGTGAGCATTTAAAACAAGCTCTTGAGTCACTTAGAAAAAATTCCCAGATTATAATAAAGCCCTCCGACAAGGGGGGCAATATTGTAATTTTGGACCACCTTCAATATCGCAACATGTGCTGGGACATTCTAAAAAATAGGGAGTGGTACAAACCCATCAATGAAGAGAAGATACTGTTTGCTCAAAACAAATATAAAGTACTAATCTATGAAGCATACAATAATGGTACAATTAATAAGGATACATATGAAGCAATAAAAATTGACTCACCCCGTATACCCACATTTTATACATTGCCGAAAACACATAAAAATCCAAAAAATCCCCCAGGACGCCCAATTATATCGGGAATTGGATCCTATACGGAACCTTTGAGCAAAATAATTGATCAGTATTTGAGACCGCATGTAACAAGTCTGCCCTCCTTTATCCAGGACACACCGGATCTATTAAGGGCGTTATATGGTCGGGTAATGCCCCCTGGTTGCATTATGATTGCGTTGGATATCGAGGCCTTGTATTCCTCGATCCCACATGCACTCGGTCTTCAGACAATCAAAAGGTTCTTAGACGAACGGGGCCCCCAAGCAAAAAGATATAATCAATTCATCCTGGATGGGTTGGCACACATTTTGGAAAACAATGTGTTCACCTTTGATGGTTCCCATTTCATCCAGGTGCAGGGCGTGGCCATGGGCACCTGCTGTGCCCCGGCCTACGCAAACCTGCACCTGGGTGGATGGGAACGAAGTATTTTCAATGATGAGGCCCTCTCCATGTACCTGGGCCACGTAGTTACGTGGCTCAGGTACATAGATGATGTCCTCATCTTTTGGGACGGGGAGTTTGAACTATTCGAGATCTTTTTTCAAAAGTTACAGATCAACTGCTTCAATTTGAAGTTTACCATGTCCTGGAGTGAGCAACAAATTGATTTCCTTGATACCACTCTTTATTTTGAAGATGATGGAAGTGTCGGATCAACGCTATTTCGTAAACCGACAGCAGGGAACACAATACTACACTATGATAGCTCCCACCCCAAAACCCTAATTAAAAGCATTCCCTACTCCCAATACCTCAGATTGAGACGAAATTGTTCCAAAGATACGAACTTCAAAAGAGAGGCGGACAAATTGAAAATACAACTGTTACAGAGAGGTTATAGTGCAACAACACTAAGGAAAGCATACAACAAAGCTAAAGCCAACACTAGGCATGACCTACTCTTTAAAGAGAAAAACAAAAAAACAGATGATAAGGTCAGATTTATTTCAACATACTCCAGACAACATAATGAAGTTCGTAACATCTTACAAAAAAACTGGGAAATTCTAACAAGTGACTCAATCCTTAGAAAATACCTGGATGACCATCCTAACATAACGTATAAAAGGGCCAAATCCATAAAAGATGGTCTAGTTACGAGTCATTACCGGAGACCAAACGAAATGTCATATAGAAAAGGATTGTACAAATGTGGGTCATGTGACTTTTGCCCATATATTCTTGAAGGTGAGTCCTTCATAATGCCTAATGGCCACAGAAGATATATCAGACAGTTACATGTCAAACAAAGGCAGTAGTATACATTATGTTATGCCCATGTGGGGCGTTTTATGTGGGTAAAACCATAAGGCCCCTGTGGAAGAGAATCTCTGACCATATCTCGTACATCAACAATGGCCAAATTAATACTCCTATAGGTGGCCATATTGGATTGAAACATAAATATGACCGCAGCATTGTGAAATTCACTATATTAGACGTTATCCCCGAGGATACAAGAGGAGGTGATATCGATAAAAAAGTTTTAGCACGCGAGGCCAGATGGATATATGACCTAAAGGCTACCGTATACCCAGGTTTGAATGATGTTATCAGCTACAAACCGTTCCTATAGAAAGTATATTATAGTCTTCCTTCTAAGATTATATTATAGAAAGAAAAAAACTCTTGCCCCCTCTTTCTCTCATGCTTCCCCTATCCCCATAGGGTATCCCTTATTGCATTGGAAGTAGGACAAACTAAGAGAAGATTTATCTCCAAATTAGGGACTAGCACATTTATTATATATATTTCTTTGAAACAAATCTGAACAAATTGAATAAATTGAAAAATTAGAATATAATAAATAATAGAGATACATACTTCATATAAATATCACTAGGATAGGAAATAAGTATGAATCTGTTTATGTATACAAAAAATAAAAAATTGATATGTGTATAAACGTATTGTCTTATATATTGCAGGTGACTGGAGAGGCGACGGGGCTATGGTAAATAGCGTGGCGCAGCAATGCAGAACAAGTAATTGGCACCACTCTGTCAGGGATGGTATCTATACAGATATTGAATACGAATCTTGTAATTTAAATATCACCTTGCATTTAATATCGACATATATCCCCTGTGCAATCATAATAGAGATAATGTAATGAGGAGTTTATCCACTAGAGGGAGCCCAATTGTGCTGACATCCTGGTGATCAGAAGGCATCTGACTGTAGGATGCAGTCTGAGTGACGCGGGGCTGAATGTAAGCAGGTATACGTGCTACCGGTATCGTCACTTCCGATGCGTCTGGTCGCAGCCGGAAATGACGCGGTTGGGCGACGCTATCTCCGGAATCCTTACCAGGAGAGGAGATGGATCTCACTTCCGGAGCGACCGGAAATGGTGCGGTCAGGCGACGCCATCGCCGACCGTAATGAGATACAAACGCTCTTACCTGGGAAATGTATGTTTTAGGCGCCAAACAAAGCGATATGGGCGGACCTTTCCCCCCCCCCCCCTATATAACACTCAGGCTAGGCAATAACAGGTAGGCAGACGGCGAGCATATGACCACACAGAGGTAAGTGATGGGGGATGTTGGGGGCTCAACAAATATACCTAAGGAATATTAGTCAAATAAATGTATATGTGGGATAGAATAGTGGTAACTCTGGAACTAACCCATCTACCTATGTCTCTTAGGGCTTGGATAGCCCAGGACTGCGGGTCCATATAATTGGATAGCCGTGCATATAGGCCTTATTTATCTGCCTGAAGTGTTTCTTGGTCTGAGGAGAGGTAAGTATGACATGGACCCCTACCTGCCTTCAATATTTTCAATATATTAGATGCTCCCTTAGAGTTTTGGTTCTCTACTATGGTAGTAATTCCCGTTTATACTCTCCTATTCTAGGTCAATTTTGCTATCTTGTAGGACAAGTTTGGGGATATCCCTCCCACAAACTGCACAGAAAAAAGAGCCCTTTGAGCCTGGTTTAATTTGTGACAATATAAACACTAGGTGAGTGTCTGTATTACTTATTTCAACCCCCTATATAATCAACAGCATTTCCTACTACTCCCCTTGTTCAGCCAGATATAATCCTTTGGAATATGTACCATCATCTGATGATTAATCCCAGATGTTGGAGATATAGTAACTATGGATATATGGCGAACAATATTTAATATATGTGCCTATGTCCCTAGATTGATTGGATCTGGGGGTGAACGCACATATGAATGAACAAACCAGGAAGAGGATACCCATTTGCTGAGGGGTGATTATACCCCAAGATGCTTAAGTGGAGCCATATCCAGCAGGTGGGTTATATAGTACAGAATATAACACAGACGTCATTAAAATCACTAGCAGCCATTGTGTGAATTTAAATATACACCTATTGATACTTTGATTCACAGCTTCGACCTTGATGACACAGCTGGGACCTAATATGTCGGATTTTATGCAAGGAATTTCTTTCTGATACCTATATAAAGTATATGTGGTGAACACGGAAGTATTATCTTCCGAACTGCCTATGCATCGCTATAGCCCTGCCGCCTAACACAAGTCACTGTTCAAAAAGGGTCAGTACAAAACCTAAGTCAAAAACTTATATGTAAAAACTTTTAGCAGCATGATGTATGTTATATCATTGAACATGTAAACTGAAATGTAATTATTTATCTATGTTACTCATAGAAACATCGGTCTGTTATGGTCTCTCAGGCCCTGAGGAAGCCTTAAGCGAAACGCGTCGGCTTGCTGGGGACCTACCGTGACCGAATTCAGCTTGAGACCCATCATCCACCTACACAGGCTTTGTTGTTCGCTCTAATCCCTTTTGGGATATGTTTCTATATAAACAGTGATGTTAGAATTGATTTTAACCATTTTGCGTGTTATCTTGTTGCTATCATACATGCATGGTCACCCATGCTTGCTTTTTACTTGCTACAATAAAATGTTTTTTTGATTTTACAATTGGTTTTGGCTCTGATCCTTCTACTCCCACTGGCCCGCAAAGCCCCGCCTTTTTCTATCCCAATGTTTTTCATTAATCCTTAACAGGGGTAAGGGCCTATCCTACACGGCATTTTTTTTGTTTAAGAAAGGAATCTTACATGCACCGTAAGAAAACCAACTGGGCAACAGAAAAAACAATGCTCAACAGGAGCAACAGCCCAGGAAAGCAAATGCCAACAGCCAGGGACCCAGAAAAAAAAAATTCAAGGGTCCATCATGGCACTGCCGCACAGAGAACTTTGCGGCCAAAAGAAGTATCAGCTGATGCCAGAACGTCTACCTTGTAGAACTTGGAAAAGGTGTGCACCGACGACCAAGTCGCCGCCTTGCACACCTGGGCCACAGAGGCCCGATGCCAATAGGCCCAGGATGCACTCAAAGACCTGGTAGAGTGCGCCTTAACAGGGAAGGGCGGAACCCGTTCCTTCAAGGCGTAAGCCTGCTCAATGGTCTGTCTGATCCATGTGGCAAAAGTTGCTGCGGACGCAGCCATGTCCTTCCGAGATCCTTCAGGAAGGACAAAGAGGGAATCCGTCTTCCGAAAGGATTCCGTAGATGACAGGTAAACCCTGATCGCCCTGACAACATCCAAGGAATGCAAGGCAATCTCCTTTGGATGTTTAGGCTTCGTACAAAGCGAAGGCAGGACAATGTCCTCATTAAGGTGAAATTCAGAGATCACCTTGGGAAGGAAGGATGGGGGTGGCCGCAAAACCACCTTATCCTTGTGAATTATCAAGTAAGGGGAGCGGCAAGACAACGCCGCCAGCTCCGACACTCTGCGAGCCGAAGTGATCGCCACCAGAAAAGCAACCTTTTTCGACAGCAGAGGCAACGATATCTCCCTGATGTTTTCAAAGGGAGCACGCTGTAACGCGGACAGAACCAAGTTCAAGTCCCATGGAGGTAAAGGCTCCTTCCTGGGAGGAGCCAAATGTCGCACACCTTGAATGAAGGTGCTCACCAAGGAACGAGACGCCACAGAAAAGGACAGCCAGTGCAGACACCTGGCCCTTTATCGTGGCCAGCGCCAGGCGCTGATCCACTCCAGACTGGAGGAAATCCAAGATTTTCGACACCGAGTAAGAACGAGGGGAGAACCCCCTGGATTCACACCAGGCGAAATAGGCTTTCCAGGTACGGTAATAGATTTTACCAGAGGAGGATTTCCTAGCCTTGATCAGGGTAGGGATAACCTCAGGGGAGAGACCCTTGTCCCTCAAGACATGGGTCTCAACAGCCAGGCCGTTAAAGCTAGCGACTGTAAAGCAGGATGGAAGATCGGACCTTGAGACAGGAGATCTTCCCGCAGAGGCAGACGCCACGGAGGCGCCACTGCCAGGTGAACAACGTCGGCGTACCAGGACCGGCGAGGCCAGTCCGGCGCCACCAGAATCACCATGTGCGGTTCCGAGACCAATCTGCGAAGGAACCGGGATAGTAACTGAATCGGAGGAAAGGCGTACATCAGACGATACTGATGCCAAGGGGCCACCAACGCATCCGAGGCGTCCGCCAACGGATCGCGCGTTCTTGCCACGAACCTTTCCATCTTTCGATTTAGCCGGGATGCGAACAGATCCACGTCTGGGGATCCCCACCTCGCACACAGCATCTGAAAGACCTCCGGGTGTAGGGACCGTTCCCCCTGGTCCAGGGTCTGGCGGCTCAGATAGTCGGCCTGCCAATTTTCCACACCCGGAATGTGAACTGCTGAGATCGCCGGGACATGAGTCTCGGCCCAAGACAGAATGTCGGTCACCTCCCGGGCCGCTCGAGCACTCCTGGTGCCCCCCTGGTGGTTGATGTAAGCCACCGCGGTAGCATTGTCCATCTGTACTCGAACAGGCAGACCCCGGAGACGGTCCGACCACTGGAAGAGACAGAGCTTTATCGCTCATAATTCCAGCACATTTATCGGGAGGGAGGACTCCTCCTCCGACCAAGTGCCCTGGGCAGACAGGTTGCCCAGGACTCCACCCCAGCCCGACAGGCTGGCGTCCGTAGTAACCACTGTCCACACCAATGGACGGAAGGACTTGCCTTCCGCCACCAACGGGGACTGGATCCACCATAGAAGAGCCAATCTGGTCTGGCGACTCAAGGAGACATCCAGATCTAAGGACTGAGGTAGTCTGTCCCACCTGGCCAGGATCTCCGTCTGGAGAGCCCGTGTGTGGAACTGGGCAAAGGGAATCGCCTCGAAGGCTGACACCATCAACCCCAGGCCCCGCATGCAGGTCCTGAGAGACGAGGACTTGGTGCCGAAGCGAGACCGAAAGGTTACACCACAAACTGGTAGTGGTCCTCTGCGATAGCAAACCGAAGGTACCGCTGATGACCCTCGAAAATGGGGATGTGCAGGTACGCATCCTTCAGATCTATCGAAGCCAGGAATTCTCCTGGACTCCAGGAGACCACAACCGAACGGAGAGACTCCATTCGAAACTTCCGAACACGCACAAAGCGGTTCAGCGGTATTAAGTCCAGAATAGGACGCACTTTGCCCTCCTTCCTGGGCACAGTGAACAGATTTGAATAAAACCCCCGAAACCTGTCCCGATGAGGCACCGGGACAATCACTCCCTGAGCAAGCAGGTCCTGCACCGCTTGATGCAAGTCCTGCAGACGCCCCGGAAGCAGATAGAGATTGGAGGGAAAGAATCTGTCCGCCGGCCGGGAAAGGAATTCAATCTTGTAACCTGACCGAACGATTTCCTGAACCCACCTGTCCGATATTCGGAGCAGCCAAGGTTGGAGGAAACCGCGCAAACGTCCCCCCACCCCTGAAACGGGTGAGGGCGCCCCTTCAGGCAGAGGCGGAGTGTCCCGCCGAGCCAGCATTGCCGGCCTTCTGCTTACCCACTCAGGGCTTCTTCTGGTTGCCCTGAGCCTTGAAGGGCTTGCCCTTGGATTGGTTCCGAAAGGCACGAAAGGACCCCTGATTGGATCTAGGCGCAGAACCCCGCTGGCCTCGGAAAGACTTGTTCTTCGGGTTCTGGGGTAGCATAGTGCTCTTGCCCCCCGTGACGCCTTTCACCAAGGTGTCCAACGCCTCGCCAAAAAGGCGAGAGCCAGCATAGGGAAAATCAGCAACAGTTTTCCTTGAGGACTGGTTGGCCGACCAGCTCTTCAGCCATATCAGTCGCCGGTTAAGTACCACGACACTAGAGAGGCGAGCCACCAAGGGGGCCTCATTTAAGGCTGCATCACACAAATACATTACTCCTTGGTGGATCTGATCTACCATTTCCAGCCGAGCAGGCGGCACGTCATCAGACACGAGATTGTACTGTCCCCTTTAAGAGCGCTGCGGTGTGCGCAGCCCACCGCTACTGCTACAGTGATAAAAGACCCCCAAAGGAGAAAAGAAACTGAGCCAGAAGCGATATACAGAGGGAAATTGAGTGATAACCTGCAGAGCCCGCAGAGCGTTGCTACCAGTGTCCTTGCTGCTGATGGAAAGGAAGAGCTGCTGGAGAGGGCTGGGCTATATGCCAGACCCCGGGAAAATGGCTGCCCCATAGGGATGCATTGGAGGCTACGCCAAAATGGCCGCCGACATGTGGCCGGACCGATCGTTCCACCGCCCACAAAATGGTGGTGGATGGCGCCAAAATGACATGCAGGATCGCCCCAGAGGAGCTATACATGTGTGCCCACAATAAAGATGGCGTACCGCGCGAAAATGCACCGCTGCAGTCGCCGCACAAACGTCTGCACCCCCAACATGCACCTAAGGTGACACAGGGACAGGGACCCCCAGGCAACATACAGATCTGCACAAGCGATCCCCGCAGGGATCGCACAGGGAGTCACACAGGCACAGACACGGGGAACACACAGCAACACAGACTGCCACCCCAAACAGAGGCCCCACACAGAAAAGTACTTACCTGTACCAGATGGCGTGGGGAGCCTCCATGCACGGAAAACCTCTGTCCTCATCTGACAGGGAGTGCCGTGAGCCAGGGACATGATGCTGCAGCACCGCAGACGAGTCCTGTGAGGTAGCCACCTCACGGCTGCATCCCTGTAGCGAACAGGGATGGGTCGTTCGTAATGCCAGGGCGAAACATAGCTGAACGCTCGATGGCGGGCTGGGGGTCCATCTGACCCTTTTGCTCTGGAGAACCAGGGCGGTCAGTCCGAATCCCAGCACCGCATGATCCATCTTTATCCGAAGAGAAGACTAACACTAGAAGCTGACAAAATAAACAGCTAGTAAAGTAAAAGAAAAAACTGAAATTTTCAAAGAAAATCAAATAAAAGATTAGGAAGGCTGAGACTGAAGCCCCAGCACAAGGGAAGCCTGACTATTCCTGACGCTAGGCAGATTAAAACTGAGTTGGGAGTGGTAATGCAGGGGGGGTATTGACCGGATGGGACAGCCCCCATGGGTGTGTATATGCTAATGCCTTTTGTCTTTGGACTAAGTCTATATGCCTAGCTATTCCTGCGGATGGGAAGACAATACCCAACAGTGATGACTTAGAGGAGGCGGCGACTGTCGGAGGACGTAAGAGAAAGGTATGTGCATTAGCGTGTGTAAATTGTTGCTTTGTCATAATATGTCATGTCCTTGTTCATACATGTATGACATGACATTTTCTGGCTGCCGAAGTCATTAGTGCTAGGGGTGCAATTAGCCCCCAGCACATAACTGTAAATATCCCAGCATATGCAGTGTTTCTGACTCCTACCACCATCACCACTTCAAATCACTGAAGTGGTCATGGTGGTTAGAGTGTTCCTTTAATATCTCTCAGAAGAAGTAAACCTCTGTATACTGATTCCATTTCATTTGATCATCCTCTAGTTGTGTTAAATTATCGCGGGGGGTGGGGGGGGCAGCGAAGCAGGAAGGGCGCGGAGGCGTTTTATTACTTATATACCTTAACTATAGTATATATTTTATATGCGGCCCGAGAAAATTTCTCTACACTCAATGTGGCCCAGAGAAGCCAAAAGGTTGGACACCCATGGTTTAATAAAAGTGTGTTTTACAAAAAATAATGGGATTACACTATTGTGGCAAATTTCTTTCTTTTACCCTAATGTACTGAGTGCAAGAGGTGGAGAAAGAGCCTTTTCCATACCCAGAAATGAGTCCAGGGGATGATGGAGCAGGATTAATGTTGAGCAGTGGAATTCAGTGCCTCTTTAGTGATTATCACCCTCGTTTGTGAGCCTTTCCATGAGAGTGGCATCACGGTCTGGTGAGTTGCCATCTTCTCTAGGATCTAGTCACATATTGGTGGATCAATACATATCTGTGCAATATTTATAGGACAACACATACAGTGCTCCTGAAATCAATACAGCAAAATATATTGTGCCCAAATGGTAATTATGTAATTACAATGCACTGGATATATGCACTTTATATTGATTTGGGGATGCACTTCAGAAGATGCACTTTATATGATTCATGTGTTTGATATGTGATACAGCATAGCGGCTATGCTATGCCATAGCCTATATGCTTTTTGCATTTTTTCACGCTCAGTAACTACATTGGCTTAGCTATTAGGCTAATTATATTCACCCCCACTTCTAATTTTTTTTTCTCATTATTCTGGAGACATGCGCTGTTGGTAATATCTCTATTACAATTTTCTCATACTATACCATTGTGGGTTGTCTACAGCAGCAGTCCATTTTTTACACAACCATTTATTTTGGCGCGAGTGTTCATCACATCATACATATTGGTGGAGGAGTGTGAGGTGATTGTCTTCAAGTTGCACACCTGGGATCTGGATTCTTCTTTTCCCTGGACTTCTATTACATCTATTAAGAGACTCTATCAAGGATTATATGTTACTTTGATGGATTGTATTTTTTTGCTAATGAGGATGAGCGTCTGTGAACTCTGACCTTGTTTTGTTTGCGCTACTAATACCTATTTTTTTCAGTGAACTAATTGGTATTTGTTTGATGTATGCTTAATTTTTAAGTAGCAGCAACGTGTCTATAAGTAGCTATTAACAATTGGGTTTTTTTCCCCTATAGGTCATTTTTATAGTGCGCAGGGGACCATTTTATATTTTTTATAATTTCGTGTGTATGAAAAGTGTTTTTTGGTCTTTTTTATAAATATCTTGGACTATTTACTTTCCAAAAAGGGTTAATTTAGGGCCGTGGACTTCAATGTATGGCCCTCCAGTTGTTCAGGAACTACAATTCCCATCATGCCTAGTCATGTCTGTGAATGTCAGAATTTTACAATGCATCATGGGATGTGTAGTTCCACAACAGCTGGAGGGCCGTAGTTCGAGGATCCCTGATTTAGGGGATATTTGTAATGTCCTGGCATTTTCGGGCTTAAAAAAATTAGATAGGACGTCAGTACATCAGGATTGATCAATCTTCAGATATATACCATCGTTTCTGGACTCTAACTTTTCTACACTCTAAATAATAAACACTGATTTTGGTTTTTTTTTTCACCAAAGAAATGTAGCAGAATACAGTTTGGCCCAAATTTTCAAAGAAAGATTATTTATTTGAAAATATTAATATAAAATATTCATTTTATAACAGAAACAATGGAAAACTTGTTTTTTTTTTTTTTCAAAATTTTCAGGCTTTTTTGATTTATTTAGCAAAACATAAAAACTCAGTGGTGATTAAATACCACCAAAAGAAAGCTCTATTTGTGTGAGAAAAATGATGACAAATTTCATATGGGTGCAGTGTTTCATAACCGCGCAATTGTCATTCAAAGTGCGACAGCCCTGAAAGCTGAAAAAGAAGCAGGAGCTGTGCCCGTCAATAAATGAAAGCTGAAAAATTTGATTTTTGACTTACCATAAAATACATTTCTCTGATCTTTTTTGACGGACACAGCTCCTGATTCTTCTTAACCATTGGGTTGTACTGCCCCCTACAGAAGTAGGACACTAGGCAGGAAAAAGCTTGACTACGCCTATGGGCAGTCCCAGGGGGTATACACCCACACTCAGTTTTGTTACAAGCAGTGTCAGAAGAAAGCCAGCTCCACAGAGGGGTGGGTGCTGTGTCTGTCAATGAAAATCAGAGAAATAGATTTTACTGTAAGTCACAAATTCCATTTTCTCTTTCGTTCATTGACAGACACAGCTCCTGGTTCTTCCTAACCATTGGGACGTCCAAAAGCAGTGCCAAACATGAGGGGTGGGAAAACATTCCCAAGGCTAACCATAGCCAACCAGGTAACATAGAGCTCAACCAAAACAACTGCGATGCCGCAAGGGGGACGCCGACAAGGGTCCAGGACCACCTACTGGACCCCGCAAAAAAAGAAGGGGGTCGGTCTCCGAGCCCCTCCTTAGAGGCCAGCACAATAGGAAATAGCCCCCTTAAAAGGTGTCCACCCGCCGTGACGTGGACGCAGAGGCAGGGTACCCTAATGGTCCTGCAACGCTAAAAGGGGTAGGTGACCTCCCCAATAATGGCGGCATGGTTATCAAAAATTAAACCGCCCCCACAGCACCACCCCTTCCAAGGGAGGTGCTAAGCTGGCCGCATGGGCTAGTAGGCTGCAAGCTGTGGTCTCAGTTTGTGTGGAGGCCCAACCGCAAGTGCACTCATCCCAGCTAGGCTCATTGGGGTCGCCCCCCCTCAACGGAAGCCGACTCGGACGCGGCCTAAATTTTTGTGGATGCCCAGCTGCCTGGGCACAAGCCTCAGTGGAGCCGACCATCCAGGGGCAGCGGAGGGGAGGGCGGATGCACAAATGGAGGGTAGTGGCTTCAGCCACCCTCATTGGGGCCACCTCACATAGCTCCCGACCTGTAGGCCGCATCTGGCCGGGTGAGGCGCAGACCCGCGGTTGCCAAACCATCCACTTCCCCAGCCCAACAACTGCAGCAGGGAGCCCAAAAAATATCCCTGCCCTAATCACCAACCCCCAGGGTAGCAGGGGAACTCTACTCAATCCTCCATTGTGCACCAGGAAAAAGCCCCCCTTAAGAGCATGTGGCAAAAGTCAGCTCATAACCTCACCCAGGTAAGGGAGGGGGGGTAGTGGGGGGGACCCACAGTGACCACCAAAATTTTAAAGGGGTGGGGAGAAAGGGGAACTCGGGGGTCCCACTGCCTCAGGGAGGGGCCCACTTCCACCCCAAAACCCTCCAGGGGTAGAGGGGGGACAGCTACTTAGCATACCAGGAACAGGGTGGACACCCCTCCTGACAGACCACTGCTCCATCGGTATGTTGGTGGCTGTCGGCCAGGAGGAATGCTGAGACTCAGGCCGGGGCCAGGTCGTATACGCCCTTGCGAAACGTTTAACTCGCAGCCCAGCCCCCATCCAGTGTGGCTATGTCGGGGCTGACCTAGTGCGCAGCTGAGGCCTGCGTGCGTTTGCTGGCCAGACTGGGGGGACCCTCTGGATCTAGATTATCCAGTCTGTTGCCCAGTCCGGCAGTTAATAGTAGATTCTCACAGGAACAAAATAATAAGGATAGGAAAAAATGCATTAAAAAGGAAAAAAATTGCCAGGACCAGAGATCCCAGCAAGGAAGTCCTTACTCCTGACTAGGCAGAAAAAAACTGAGTGCCTATAGCTGAGTGTGGGTACTCAATCAGTGTCCACCATCAAGTGGATATAGGAGGAGTCCCCTGTAGTGCATTTGCACATCCTTCCCAGCAAGGAGTATTATCTCCAAGGGTTAGAAAGGCTGGATTCATCTCTTTTTCATGGATAGTGTAGGACCCACTGATAATGGGGTACTTTGACGCAGTAGTGGGCTTGAGCACGATATGGCCATATGGTGGGACCAAACCCCCATTTTTATTTATGGATTGTCTTCAGATTTGGTGGTTATTTCTTTTGCATTTGCGTGCTATTCTTTTTTTAATATACATGTCTTTTGGTTCATAGCTGCAGCAGCTTTAGAAATACATGGGTATGCTCCCCCAAATTTTTTGCCTGTTTATTATGTATTCGGTCTGACCAGACTATCGAGGTTGAGCAACCCTCCCCACCCCCCCACACACACCTGTACTCAATCAGTGTCCACCATCAAGTGGATATAGGAGGAGTCCCCTGTAGTGCATTTGCACATCCTTCCCAGCAAGGAGTATTATCTCCAAGGGTTAGAAAGGCTGGATTCATCTCTTTTTCATGGATAGTGTAGGACACACTGATAATGGGGTACTTTGACGCAGTAGTGGGCTTGAGCACGATATGGCCATATGGTGGGACCACACCCCCATTTTTATTTATGGATTGTCTTCAGATTTGGTTGTTATTTCTTTTGCATTTGCGCGCTATTCTTTTTTAATATACATGTCTTTTGGTTCATAGCTGCAGCAGCTTTAGAAATACATGGGTATGCTCCCCCAAATTTTTTGCCTGTTTATTATGTATTCGGTCTGACCATACTATCGAGGTTGAGCAACCCTCCCCACCCCCCCACACACACCTGTACTCAATCAGTGTCCACCATCAAGTGGATATAGGAGGAGTCCCCTGTAGTGCATTTGCACATCCTTCCCAGCAAGGAGTATTATCTCCAAGGGTTAGAAAGGCTGGATTCATCTCTTTTTCATGGATAGTGTAGGACCCACTGATAATGGGGTACTTTGACGCAGTAGTGGGCTTGAGCACGATATGGCCATATGGTGGGACCAAACCCCCATTTTTATTTATGGATTGTCTTCAGATTTGGTTGTTATTTCTTTTGCATTTGCGCGCTATTCTTTTTTAATATTATACAATACAACTCAATGAGAGGAGGCGGGGCGGAGGCGGGGCAGAGAACAGCCTTAATACATTGCATACAATACAACTCAATGAGGGGAGGCGGGGCGGAGGCGGGCAGGCACGGCTCAGTACAGATACAGCTACTGCGAGATTTCTGGAATAGAATACATCCCAGCACACACTGCGAATCGCCGAATGACGTCATCGCCGATCGGACCCGGAAGTGAGGAGAGGAGGAATAAAGCCGAAATTAAGGTATTTACTAGCAAAAAAAAAAAAAGTTTCCATTGGTAAAAGCCATTTTAAAGAGGATTACATAGATCTTAAGTTCCAAAAATGGGTGAAACTCCACTTTAAGTTCTGTAAGTTTCTAGCTGGGGGCCTCCATGGATCTGACTTATTTTTCCAGCACATCCTACAGATGCTCAACTAGATTTAGATCTGGAGGATTTGAAGTCAACACCTCCAACTCATTGTCGTGTTCCTCAGACCATTCACCAAGCTCTAATGATCAGAATCCTCTGATTCCGCCAGTATTGAATTGAATTGTAACTGTACATATTACAGATATTGTACTGTATCTGGCCTCTTGCTGTAAAGAGCTGTGCAAACTGTTGGCTTAATATAAATGCTGTATAATAACAATAAACATTTAGAGAGACCACTGCTATCAGAGAATACTGTTTCAATGAAGGATTATACTCGGTCAGCAACAATGTTGAGGTAGGTAGGTATTGGTCAAGTAACATCCACATGAAAGGCACTACTAAGGTCTCCCAGCAGAACAATGCCCAAAGCATCATACTACCTCCACCGGCTTGCCTTCTTCCCATACTGCATCCTGGTGCCATCTTTTCCCTAGGTAAGTGATGCATGCACACACACCTGGCCCTCCACATGGTATAAAAGCAAATGTGATTCATTAGACCAGGCCACCTTCTTCCATTGCTCCATGGTCCAGTTCTGATGCCTTACGTGCCCATTGTAGGCGCTTCTGGCTGTGGGCACCCTGACCAGTCTGGGGCTACACAGCCCATACACAACAAACTCCAATGCCCACTTTTTCTGCATTCAACTCATCAAATTCAGGGAGAACTGGTTTACTTACTATAAAATGTAAATCCCCCACGGGCCTAATATCTCAAATGTGAAAACCAAATATTACCATAATCATGTGCAGCTACTTTTAATAATAACCGTCAAACAAGTGAAAATACAAAAACTAGACATGACTTTTAAATGTAAGTCAACAGTAGTGCAAAGTCTTCTATCATAAAAACAAATCAGTGATCCAAAAAAAAATCGAATTAAGCACTTAAGCCCAGGAGGATTTGGCTGCTCAAAGACCAGGGCCTATTTTGCGATTCGGCATTGCGTGACTTTAACGGACAATTGCACGGTCGTATGACGCTGTACCCAAATGGTTTACGCAAAAGTTATTGCGTTTACTAACTACGGGAAAGATTTTTGTCATTTTTATTGTTTTTTTTAAACTAGTAATGGCGGCGATCTGCGATTTTTTTCGTGGGACTGCGACTTTGCAGCGGACAGATCGGACCCTTGACTGACATTTTTGACACTTTTGGGGGGACCAGTGACATTACTACAGTAATCAGTGCTATAAATATGCACTGTTACTGTAAAAATGACACTGGCAGGGAAGGGGTTAACTTTATTAGAGAGCAAGAGGTTAAGTGTGTCCCTAGGGGCGTGCTTCTAACTGTAAAGGGGTGTAGCTTTTGATGTAACCACAGAGACATACGATCCTACATAGCAGGATCGTATGATCTCTGCTGATACACCAGGGAGAATGACAGGCAGCTTTGTTTACATCAGCCGCCTGCCTTTCTCCCTCTCCAGCGGGAGATCGCAAGTGACCGGCGCACATCGGAACCGCCGGTCACTCGCGCGGGGATGCCCGTGAACAAACGGGGGCGGGAGTGCGCCACCGGCGGCGGGCGCTCGCCCTCTATTGGCTCGCGGGCGAGTTACGTACCCATACTTTGCCTGCACAGGGCTGACCGTATGTACTTGCGGCGGTCGGCAAGTGGTTAATAGTGCAAACAAAAAGTCCAATGAAGTCCTCTGAAAGCATTTCCATGCAGATGTGTAAACCCCAGTGATGTCCTATTAGACGTACGGTGACGTATTTCTAATAGGACATCACTGGGGTTCACACAAATGCTTTCAGAGGACTTCATTGGACTTTTTGTTTACACTAGTGATTTGATTTTTTTGGATCACTGATTTGATTTTGTGATAGAAAACTTTGCGCTACTGTGGACTTACATTTATAAGTCATATCTAATTTTTGTATTTTCAATTGTTTGATGTTTACTCACTGTCAATAGCCTACTGATTTTCAGATGCCATTGTAACGAGACAATCAATATCATTCACTTAACCTGTAAATGGTCATAAAGTTATGGCTGATCAGTGTATAATACAAGTTTTATTCTTGAGTTTATGAACACCTTAATTGTTGAAGTGATTATAAATGCGTCAGAAAACAAAGCATTTCTACTGAATAAGATTGTATGTTCTCTTCTCTATTCTACCATTTGTATCATTATTTTTTCTATCCGATCACTGGACTGTTCAGGTTCGATAATCAGAGAAAGCTGTGATGGCTGCATATTACATGGGTTACCATTTTCTTTAGTTCTCTTGCCAGAACTAGACATAAGTCAAGAGGTAACCACAGAATGCACAAGTAATGTAAACTGAAGAGTAGTCACAAATTGATACACAGTTCGACACATACATATATGGTGTGTGATATGAACATTGTGCTGGAACAGCCTTACATTGCAACACACTGACACGATGGTTCTATAGATAAGGTTCTTGCTGGGCACATTAGATAATAGTAAGTATGCTTGTTCTTGGAGTTATCTAATCTTGATGTGTGTAAGTCCAGGAAAAGGCAGGAAATGACACTCAGTAGCATCAGGTAAAATCAAAGGTTAGGCTACAATCCGATTGTACAATCTACCTTTACCTACAATCTTTAAGTCTACCAATAATTAATATAAACCTAATGGATAGTTTAGGTGGGCACGTGACTAATTGTTGGTAAAGGTGACCACAAAAAATAATATGACAGCTGAATGCAGCTAGACCAGGAGATGGTCCGGTGCCTATGGAGAAGCAGCAGACATCGACCACTCAAACTATTTGGGGAAAGAGTTAGGCATATTTAAAGACTTTTAAAAGGCATCAACTGTGCAATCTCCTTTAGGCTTCATACACACTGCACGTTTATTTCTGTATCTCCTAGGGAAATTTGGCGTTTTTTTCTTTCCAGCCTCTAAATGCTCCTGCATGCAAGCTTATGTGTCCATGCACACATGGGCGTTGAGGCCCCATTCACACCTCCGCATATTGTAGCTTGAAGCTCCAAAATGCTGGAGAAGAAAAAAAACAATTATTCTCATGGAGTTGGTTTACATCTCCACTACAAGTCGCCTGAAGTCAAAGGCCTGAAGCTCAAAAAAGGTCTGGAGCTTTTAATGTAGTTTGAATCGTGCAGATTGGTGTTTTTTTTGTTCCAAAGAAATGCATGGAGAAGCTTGATTTGAGCGTTTTTTAATGTTTTAATGCAGTTTGTTGCGTAATTTTTAAGCGTTTTTCTGCTCAAATTCAATAATTAAATGAAAGTCAATAAATACTAAAAATAAACTAACAAAATAAAAAACCCTAACCCCAACCCTTATATTAACCCCTAACCTAACAAAATAAATAAATAATAAGTAAATAAATAAATAAACCCCTAACTCCCCTTACAAAAAAAAGCAAAATGATGAAACAGATGATACTTTTCTCTATTAGCGAATTTAAAAATGCCAAAGCTCAAAAACGCTGTATAGGAATGGCCAAAAACATGCATACAAACGCTAGTAAAAATGCTTAAAAATGTGACACTCAGGTGTAAATGCAGCCTTAGAGGCAGACAAAAAACCCACAGCCAGTGCGTCCAGGAGCAGTAGAGTTTTGGCAGGAAAAAAAAACACTTAGGGCTCTTTCACACGGTCCGCTCCGTAGGCGGATCCGTGTTGCTCAGCGGGGATCGATCCGCGATCCCTGCTGAGCCGGGCGGATGACAGCTCCGTCTCCGCTTGCAGAGCGGAGAGGGAGGTGTCTCAGCCCCCGCTGCCCTCTATGGGGGATCGGATGAGAGCGGACCGCTTGTCCGCTCTCATCAGATCCGATCCGCTCCGATTACTGAACGGATGGAAAAAAATGGATTTTTGTAAAATCTTACCGTAAAATCCTTTTCTCTTAAGCTCATTGACAGACGTAGTCCTCCTTGATTAATATCAACTCGGGTTATACTGCCCTCTACAGGAGTAGGACTAGACAGGAAAGAAAACGTTCTGGCCACACCCTAGGGGCAGTCCCAGAGGGTATATCCTCTCACTTCCTGCTAAAGCAAATCAGTTATGTCACAAAGCAGTGTTTAGAGAATTTAACCCAACCCAACTCAAAAACAGAGGGGCGGGTACTACGTCTGTCAATGAGCTTAAGAGAAAAGGATTTTACGGTAAGATTTTACAAAAATCCATTTTTCTCTGTCGCTCATTGACAGACGTAGTCCTCCTTGATTAATATCAACTCGGGACGTCCCAAAGCAGTGCCACAAATGAGGGGTGGGAAAATGGAAATCAAAATCCAATCTAGAAGGCCCAACCGGTGCCAACTGGAAGTTTTAAAGGCTCATCAATCACACGATGAGACACGACGGAAAAAAACCCTCGAGGTAGACCACCGGTCTCCTCAAATTGCGGCGTGCAAAACCTTGCGGCCAAATGAGGCATCCGCCGATGCCATCACATCAACTTTATAAAATTTTGTAAAGGTATGAACCGACGACCAGGTAGTCGCCTTGCACACCTGGACCACTGACGCCTGATGGCGGTAGGCCCAGGAAGTACTTAGCGCTCGAGTGGAGTGCGCCTTAACAGGGAACGGAGGATTCCGACCCTTAATAGAATAAGCCTGTACCACCGTCTGTCTAATCCATTTGGAGATAGTCGCGGCAGATGCAGGCAACCCCTTTCTGGGGCCATCCGTGATCACAAAAAGTGAATCCGTCTTACGGAACGATTCCGTAGTCTTCAGGTATACCCTGATTGCCCGAACCACATCCAAGGAATGCAACGCATATTCCTGAGGATGATTGGGCTTAGGACACAAGGAAGGTAGCACAATATCTTCATTCAGATGAAAATCTGAAACCACCTTAGGAAGAAAGGATGGCTTCGGATGAAGAACTACCTTATCCCTATGAACCACTAGATATGGGGAATGGCATGATAATGCAGCCAGTTCTGACACCCTGCGTGCAGAAGTGATAGCCACCAAGAAGGCCACCTTCTGGGATAATGTAAGCAAGGGAATCTCCCTGATATTTTCAAAGGGAGGTTTCTGAAGAACCGACAAACACCAAATTAAGATCCCAGGGCGGTAAGGGCGCGCGCACTGGCGGAGCCAAGTGCCGCACCCCCTGGACACCAAGGAATGAGTAGCCCAAGGCTTCTGAAAGAAGATTGCTAATGCTGAAACCTGACCCTTGATAGTGCTCAAGGATAGTTTCTGCTCAACCCCCTTTTGCAGAAAAGCCAAGATTCGGGTCACCGAATAGGTACGTGTGGGAAATTCCAAAGATTCACACCACGCGATATAAGTCTTCCATGTGCGATAATAGACTTTGCTGGAAGTCGCTTTCCTTGCTTTAATTAGAGTAGGAATAACTGAAGCTGACAACCCTCTGTCCTTCAGTACCCGGGTCTCAATAGCCAGGCCATTAAAACCAGCGACTGTAAAGCATGATGGAAGATCGGTCCTTGAGACCACAGATCCTCCCTTAGAGGAAGTCTCCAAGGAGCGTCCGCGACTAGCCTGTCCAAGTTGGCGTACCCGGCTTGACGAGGCCAGCTTGGAATTTCCAGGATAACTGGAGTTCGCTCCACATCTATCCTGCGGAGAAATCTCAGCAGCAATTTGAGAGGCTCCGTCCGCTAGAGGATCGCGGGTGCGAGCCCTGTTGAGCCAACCTACCAACAGATCCATATCCGGGGTGCCCCAATGAAGGGACAGCTTGTGAAATACCTTTGGATGAAGAGACTATTCCTCTTGATCCAGAATCTGACGGCTGAAATAATCTGCCTGTCCACCCCCGTGATAAATATCGCGGAGAGAACTGGAACAACTGTTCCCCCAATAAGAATGTTGGCCACTTCTATGGCCGCCAGGGCACTCTTGGTGCCCCTTGGTGATCGACATAAGTCATGACCGTGGCATAGTCCGATTGGATCCGAACCGGGCTGCCCTGGAGCTGCTAGGTCCAGTAAGTCAGACAAAGTCTGATCGCTCTCAGTTCCAACCCATTTATCGGTAACCTGGAATTTATCAGAAGAAATGACTTCCCCTGGCTGAGCATCGGAGACCGAAGCCACCAGACCAGAGCCTCCCTGGTCCGCTCACTCAATCGGATCCGATTGTCCAGGGAATCAGGATTCCGATTCCATATGAGAAGAATCTTCTCTTTGGAGAATTCGGGTATGAGACTGGGCAAACAGTACTGCCTCTAAGGAGGCGACCATCAATCCCAGCCAGTTGACGGACAGCAACATCTGAATCATTGACTGAATCTTCTGGAGTTTCTCCGCATGGAGAAACACTCTTGCCAAGGATGTATCCAAAGTTAGGCCCAGATAGTTCAGTCTCCTGGTGGGAACCAGGGATGATCTTTGGGAAAAGCAACGAAAACGCTGATGTCCTGCGAAGATGGGGATATGAGGATAGGCATCCTAAATGTCTATGGACGCCAGGAAATCCCCCTGATGCAGGGAGGCCACCACTGTATGGATGGACTCCATCTCTTCCAAGACCAGAATTGGACGCACCTAGCCCTTTTTCCTGGGCATTGTGAACAAGTTTGACTAGAACTCCTCCAAGGAATGGGAACTACCACTGCTTGTTGTATCAAGCGGTCCCCTGCAAAGCTTTTTAAGCGACCCGGGGATGTCGAATATTGGAAGGGAAGAATCGCACTGGTGGAAGTGATCGAAACTCGATCTTGTATCCCGACCATATGACCTTGCGAACCCCTTTATCCGGGATTCTGGAAAGCCCTGGATCCGGAAACTGGTGAAGACGTCCCCCCACCCTAGAGATGGGTGGGGCCCATTCTGTCAATCATACGGGATAACAGTGGCTTTATTTAGTCTGGAAATCGGTGAGTCCACTATTGGTGATACCGTCCATCTTTGAAATGAGGGATTCCTCAAAATGATAGCGCCTAGCAATGCGTTTGGAAATAGCAGGGCTCATTTACGGACGACCCTATTTGGGCAAGGGAAACCCTTCACCATTTTGGTAGGCTTGCTAGTACCAAAAAAAGGAATATGAGTCTCAGCTACCTCTGCCGGTGTAACCTCAAGATTTAAGGTTTCCCGGACAGACACAACTAGTGCTTCCACCAACGCTTCTTGTGCTATGGCGGAGGCAGAAGCGTCCTCCTTACTGTCTGAGGAGACCGTACCTGAGACAACAACCCCAGAAAAGGGACTGCAATGACCAGCTCAGAATCCGTATCTGAGGTGTCAGATGACATAGGGGTAGGCGGGGGTCGCTCTTCTTGACCCCCATCCCTGACAGGCTACCTCCACCCGGGATACCAAAGACTCCAAAACTGCTGATAATGCATCATCACAAGTGGGGTACTGGAGGGTCCTGTGGCCACCCTGAGGGGATCAGGTGGGGATACGTGTGTGGCAGGGTTCATGTAACAAGACACTTGCCAGCAAACACAAAAAAATTAATTGCAAGAAAAAAACATTTTTTTTTTTTTAACTTAGTCCCCCAGCGCAGTAGCGCCCCTCAGTCTACCTGCTTGGACCCCTCAGAAAGAGAGAGAGAGAGAGAGACCCCAAGGCTCACCTGATGAACAGAAGTTTCTTATCAACCTGCTTCCAGCACTGTCTGTTACAGACAGGAAGTCTTTGGCTTGCTTTCCCTGGGCCAAGGAGGCGTCTCCGCCCCTTTACACGCCTTCCGGCGCCTCCCAATTACTTGACGAGGTGTTTGGTCACCTCAAACATGGCCGCCCCCATGCTGGAGACACGAGGCTACGCCAATATGGCGGCCTCGTGCGATCTGCAGGAAAATGGCGGCGGCCTGTGTAGGATAGCGGCGGCTTGCCAGCTAGCAGCGGCCTGCGGGATGAGTGCATTCGGCCTGTGCGGCCTGCGGAAGTGCCTTGGCCTGCGGGAGGTGTCCTCGCTTTCTGGAGGGATGGCGATCTGTGGCAGCAATAACTCAGGCATAGGCATCGGCCTGTGTACACACTAGACAGGTAGGATACCTCTATACCTCAATAGTAATGCCTTTTAGTAGTCTGCCACTGACTTCAGTCACCCTTACAGTCATATAGTGACTTTAGATAGTCAGCTCCCAAACCAAGCCTCCTGGTTTCTATTCACAAAAATCACACTCAAATTGGGGGATCTGTGACCTGTTATAGGATAGAGGGGAGACCCAGAAACTGAGTGTCCGACCATCCCAGAGAGGGACCCGCATCCCCAACAAACCCGACAGGGGGAGAGGGGGAACATTCTACTCACCATACCGGAACCAGGCGGGCGCCAACTCCTGACAGAACCCCTCTCCACCGGGGTGGGGGGGCTGTCGACCAATACGGACGCCGTGACTCTGTTGGTCATTGGCGTCCAGGCGAGACGTTTAACTCGCAGGGTCAGTCCCCGTCCAGTGGGACTATGTCGCGGCCAACCCAGCGCGGAGCTAAGGATCGGATGCGGATGGCAGCTGGTGTCAGCGGAGGTGTCTCCGCTGACACCCGCTGCCCCATAGAGCTGCATGGAGGATCCGATCAGATCTGCCTAAAAACTGACAGGCGGATCTGATCGGATCGCCCGTGTGAAAGAGCCCTTAAAGCGTCTATATGGGCCTAAGCGCTAGGCACGTTTAGCACTTGAGTGTTCATTTATTTCAGCGGCCAGAAAAAATTATTATTTTGGCCCATTAAATGAATTGACACCCAAGTACTTGATGTGCCTAAACGCGGTATACGAGTTTACGAGCGGCAAGTGTTTTTTTCTGCCAAAACGCTGCTGCCAGGAGGAAAAGTGTCTGGGAGAGGTAGCAAAATGTCCTGTGTGCATGAGGCCCTAGGTATAACAATAATTTATTATACAGTAAACCCCAGTTATATCGCGGTTCAGTTTTTGCGGTCCCGGTTTATTGCGTTTTTTCCTGTAATGTTGTTTTACTAATTAAATCATTGATAATTAAATATTTTTGTCTTTTCCATAGCTCTTGCTATGTCTCTCAGTATCTTTTATGTGTTTAAATGAGTTTCTATTATTTTAAAAATGTGTTTAAAGACCTTAAAATGTGTTTAAAAGTACAGTGAAAGTTATAAAAACATGCCTACAGTGTATTTAACTACCTCAATACTGGGCACTTAAACCCCCTTCCTTCCCAGACCAATTTTCAGCTTTTAGCGCTGTTGCATTTTGAATGACAATTGCGCGGTCATGCAACACTATACCTAAACCAAATTTGTGTCATTTTTTCCCCACAAATAGAGCTTTCTTTTGGTGGTATTTGATCACCGCAAGGTTTTTTCTTTTTTGGTGCACAAATAGAAAAAGACTGAAAAGTTTGAAAAAAAAAAAAAAAAGTTTTTTTTGTTTAGGTTATAACATTTTGTAAATAGATATGTTTTTTCCTGCACTGATGAGCACTGATGACGCCGCACTGGCAGGCACTGATGAGGAGACACTGATGGGGTGGCATTGATATGCAGCACTGATGGGCACTGATATGCAGCACTGATATGTGGCACTGATAGGTAGCACTGATATGCAGCATTGGTGGGCACTGATAGGCAGCGCTGATGGGCACTGATAGGCAGCGCTGATCGGCGGCACTGATAGGTGGCACTAATGGGCACTGATCAGCACTGATGGGCAATAATGGGCACGGGTGGGTGGCACTGATAGATGGCAATAATGGGCACTGGTGGGCAGCACTGATAGATGGCATTGGTGGGCAGCACTGATAGGGAGGGCACCACTGGCAGGCTCTCTGAGCCCTGATTGCCATCCCCGGTGGCCATGGTGAGCATCCCTGGTGGTCATGGGTGGGCATCCCTGGTGGCTCTAGTGGCACCCCCCCCCCAGGCTGCACTGGTAATCAATGTTCTGATTACCAGCACAGACCCCCCCTGTGATCAGTGAGTAATTAGAAAAACTCACTGATCCCCCTGGCTGCAGCACAGATCATCTTCTTCTCCTCACTGACAGGATCTGTGTGAGGAGAAGAAGAGATCGAAGCCGTTACAACGGCTGTGATTGGACACAGCCGTCATGTGATCAGGAGGGCCAATCACAGGGCCCTCCTGCCGCAACTTGTTGCTGTGTCCGAGGGACACAGGCACATCGGGATTGCGCTGCTACGCGTGCCCGCGGCGGCCCGATCTCGCTCCTTCTGAAGGACGTTCCGGAACCTCCGATCAGGACGAGACTCCCACCCGGCCGTATATGTGCAGTGGCCGGGTGGGAGGTGGTTAAATAGGGTATTTCTATTTCGCGGATTTTCCCCTTTCGCGGGTGGGTCCGGAACGTAACCCCCGCAATGGAGGGGGGTTTACTGTATACTGAATTGATTGTTTAGGTAAGCCCTTGACTAGATGCAAGTAAAGGCAACCACAGAAAATGTACAGCAACTGAAAACAGCTAGACCTGGAGATGGTCATATGTCTATTGAGCGCCAGCTTTTAGGGGGATGAAAAAACCCCTTTCTGCCATTACTACTCTATGTTTCTAAAGGCATCAACAGCAGCCATTCTCTATTCCGGCAGAAATACACTATGACAGAGATTTATAAAAACTGGAGCACCCAGAGTCTGGTGCAGCTGTGCATGGTAGCCAATCAGCTTCTAACTTCAGCTTATTCAATTAAGCTTTGACAATAAAACTGGAAGCTGATTGGTTTCTATGCAGAGTTGCACCAGTTTTTGCACTCTCTAGTTTTAGTAAATAACCCCACATGGCTTACAGTATTTATGTCTGACATGTCACTTACACTTGTGCTATCAAATTTTGTCTCTAATTTTCATTGTTAATTGGATTATAATCTAATTTACAAAAGCTGTGCATGGTCAAAAGTATGAAAAGGGAAACACATCTATAGCAGACATCATTATCTTTAGTGGAAAACACTATGTGTACTTATGTGGGTTGCTGGTGGTTAAATGTCTCTTGAGGAGAACAGACTGGCTGAAGAAGGCAGATGTTGCTCTTTGAGGAAAGTGCTATATGACTTAAATCTGTATTTGGTTGATCTAAACTAAAGGGACACAGATGGGTTAAAAGAGCACCTGGAATATCCTGGTTTAAGCAGGGTTTATATTTGCAATGGATGATTAGTGGCTGATACTGGATATTACACTGTATGGATGAATAGTTTCTCCTGGATAAAGCTATGAGATTTACACTTGGGGTCCTTTCGCGCAGGCTGTGTCCGGTCCGTTCAGCAGAGGATTTGAGAACAGATCCCTTTCTGAATCAGAGCAGAAAGGAATGGGGGACATTTTTGTGACATCCATGTCTGTTCAGTTTTGTCTGCTTTTTGACAGCAGACCTTGTCAGACCTGTGCTCGATCTATGTGCACCCAGGTGAAAACAGACTTTACTCCCATTAAACACTAAGGAAATTATCAATGTATCCAAAATTGCTACCAAAGTCACATCTGTCCCATAAAAACAATGTAAAATACTTTAGTACAGACTACAAAACTTAAAGTGACACTTGAGGATTATTTACTAAAGGCAAATCCACTGTGCGCTTGGAAGTTCAGTCGCTGTGGATCGGAGGGGGACATGCAAGGAAAATAAAAAACAGCATTTTTGCTTGCACATGATTGGATGATAGAAAATAGCAGAGCGTCCCCTCATGTCAAATCTTCCCCTCAGATCTACAGCGACTGCACTTCCAAGTGCACAGTCTATTTGCCTTCAGTAAATAAACTCCTTAAGTGCCGGGTCACACTTGTGCGATGCGGGAAGGCTGCGAATTTGCAGCCTGTTCCTGCATCGCAAACGCACATCTGGCAGTTCACACTGCCATATGCGATACGCTGGGGGTGTCAATGAAATGTTAACGACACCCCCAGTTTGATCGCATATCGCAGTGTGATCTGACAGTTCGCACAGGATCGGATCGCACAAGTGTGAACCACTGTGCGATCCGATCCTGATGCGGCTGAAAAAATGCCTCATGTGCGACTTTTGTGTGGGTGCAGTGCGAATTTAGCCATACAAAGTGTATGGCTGAATTCGCACTGCACATCCGATCGCATGTAATGAAGGAGCAGTGCGCTCCGATATTACATGCGATCGCCGCACACGCGGAAGTGTGAACCGGCACTAAAGCGGAATTACGGCCTCAAAATTGACTTTACACCATCCGCTTGCTGTAATGTAACTGAAAAAGAATTTGATAATTACATTTTTTTTTTTTTATTTACTTACCTTGTTATTAAAGAAAATATACTTACCTTCCCTCCTCTTCCTCCCTCTGGGCCCGCACCGTCTCTTCCTGCTTGCATTGACTCCTGGGAGCCGAACCTCATCGCTCCCAGGAATCAATGCGCCTGCATCGGCCCTGCTCGTCAGTTCTGGTGCAGGTGCGTTATTCCCTGCTGAACAGCTTCTGGGCATGCCCAGAAGTTGTGCAGGGATGACGCGCCTGCATCGGAAGTGACGAGCAGGGCCGGTGCAGGGTATTCTGGGACTCAGACGTCACCGAAGAGGACGCTCTGGCTTCAGCTGCCCACACCTGAGATGGCAGCACTGGACAAGACATTTTCAAGGTAAGTATTTCTTCTAAAAGGTAAGTGAAACCAGGGACAGTTCAGAGGCTATCGTTGCTGAAATGCACTAGCCCTGACTGTCCCGGGGGTATTTTTATCTAAAATAATTTTTTGAGGCCGGAACCCAGCTTTAATGATATTGAACTCTTCATACTCTTCAGAAATAAACCATTCACATCCCCCTGAGGAAGACATGAGGTCCCTGTGTCGTCACGCGTAGGGGAGGGGCTAGGACGGACGGAGCGCTTCACACACTGTGAGACTGTCGGGCTGCCAGTGCAAGGAGAGGACACACAGCCACCGCGTCTCCCGCTTTCTTACTGCGGCTCGTATGGAGAAGCTGTAAACCGCATATTATAGGTGCATGGTTGCACCGAAGAATGTGAGTTGATATTGATTGATTTTTAATTGAAATAAATGGTTAAATGGTATAAGCACTATTGGAGATTTCCTGTTTTTACATATAATACGGAGATACTTCGGTACTGGAATGGCAGAGGTTGTGATGGAGAGATACATCTGATTCCCGTAATATAAGTTCATTTATATCGTGGTGTGAGCCAAGGATCATTGGAAGGGTCACCCCTGAAAGAGGAGCCCCTATTGATGAGCTTGATTTAATCATCCTTAAGGTGAGCGCCCATTCACAAGAGGGTGCACAGTGATTCAAGGATCCGTGACACTCTGGTCACTCACTTCTCTGGGGAGCACCTGCCACCTGTTGGTGGTTTTGAGCACTGCAAGATATTGTTATTTGCACTGATTCACAAAGACTATATATTTATTTTTCATTTTTGGACATTTAATTATTTTATCATGTCCCTTATTTATTCACTTTGCACTTTATGATTAGATCATTTTGTGTAGTATTTTATTTAGATTGGTTTGGCACTTTAGTTTATTTATTGATGCACTTTGATTAGCATTTGCACCACGCATTCATATGAGAATTTTATTGGATTTATTGAAAGTATATGTTTGTATTTTTGTTTTTTTCAAATATTCATTGGATAATTTTTTCACTTTTTATATATCATTAGCTTTATTGGATATTTATATTAATGAAGATTATTAGGGGTTTTCTCAATTGAACTTTATATGCACCAGGTATTTATTGATTACATTTTATAGATTTTTATTATGCGCAACACATTTTATACATTTTAAACCATACACATCCACTACTTAATGGCCATCTAATCTATTTTTCTTGAAATGGTTTCTTACTGTGTATTTCTCCTTCCTTGTAACATCCTCTGTGAAGTCCTGCACTTCTCCTATACCTCCTCACTTCCATTAGTATAGAACAAATAGTGCACTTTAGTTGTGGTCATGTGCACTGCTCTATGCATGCATACAAATCCGATAGTCCATCTAATGAGTAAAGTGGGTGGCTGTGTTCTGTTATATTGCTTTTGGCACCACTTAAAGCGGAGCTCCACCCAAAAGAGGAAGCTTCATTTGTTCACCCCCACCACTGTCACATTTGGCATTTTTTTGGGGGAGCGGGTACCTGGTTTTGACAGGTACCCACTTCCACTTCTGGGTTAGATCGCCAATCGGCAATCTTCATGTCCGGCCCCTCCTCCTTCCCCCCGCTGCCTTTCAGAAACTGCAGCACAACTTGCACATGCATAGTAGGAAACCTATACTTCACTGGCGGTTTCCCTACTTACAATGCCAGCATTTGAACCCGAAGCCAAATGTCAAATCAGCTTGGGGTGCAGACATCGCCTGATCCCTGGACAGGTAAGCCTCATATTAAAAGTCAGCAGCCACAGTATTTTTTTTTCCAGAGTGGATCTCTGCTTCAAAGTAGAGATGAAAGTATATCCCTTTGTCCCAGAGCATGGGGTGCAGGCTTATCCTAAAACCCATCCATAGGGCTAGTAAATGTAAAGAGGAAAGGATTGTCACTACTCCCGACCAGCCAAGGTGAACATATGATGAGGAGCAACCTCAGCCTACATGTCTCCACCACACACCCTAAAGCATTTCTCCCCGCCCACTGGGACTTTGTCATAGGCCCTATGACTAAAGCCTCGTACACACTACTATTTTTTTTTCCATTCAACCCAGAAGGTTGAACAAACAAAAATTGACAGCTTAGGTCACATCTGGCTGCTGTACGAACAATCCGAAGTTAGAACAGTGATCTCTCCTGCTGAGCTATTGTGTTCTGACAGGGGGGATGCCCCCCCACAACTCCCCCTGGCCACCAGAACACTCCAGTCAGAGCTCTCAGCCATTGGCTGAGAGCACTGATCGGGGGCCGGTCGGTCATCTGGCTTTTCAGCATGCACGTCCGACGCCCAGGTTCTGTTGGATGGGTTGCAGTGCACACGGGCTGAATGTCGGCTGGTTTCTATTGAACTGGCTGATGTCGCCCGAAATTTGGCCCGTGTGTACTAGGCTTAAGGCTGGCCATACATTACACAATTTTTCTTTAGAATTTTACACTGGAGCCTGCAAAGCATTGTACCTGCAGTCAGTGGATTGCGGGAGCAATATCAGGCTTGTGCAGACACTGCTGACAGTTCTCTGCTTGTACCTCTGTACGGGCAGACAGTTACTAAACTGCAGGAAGTGTCAGTGAGCTATGGGGGTGCTGATCTGCGAGCTTTTAGTTCATTGAGAACTCTACAAGCCATCTGCTGTGGTGGAAGATGGGACTTGTAGTTCATTTATTCAAAAATCTCTATGAATGAATGGTGCAGATGTGCAGGTGGAGCCCCACACACACACATCTTATTTAAAAAGAACCCCCACCTGCTGTCACAAGAAAGGGGGTGAGGGGAGTTCTGAACATGTTACACTCTAAAAACGAGTGTAACGTTCTCCTTTAGAGAGAAAAAGGCATGAGGACTCAAGTGTTTAAATTACAGAAAGGCCGATTTATAAAGAAAATATCATAGATTCTGCTATTTAGAAAGACTGCGCCATACAGATAAATAGCTAGACAGCACACTATACAGAGAGATGGCCAGGATGATACTATACCATAAAGAATTTAAAAAAAAGTGTAAATTGCAAAATAGAGTTAATAAGATTTAAAGTGGTTGTAAAGGCATAAACTTTTTTTATCTTAATGCATTCTTTGTGTTAAGATAAAAAAAACCTTCTGTGTGCAGCAGCCCCCCAATACTTACCTGAGCCCCATCTCGATCCAGTGATGTTACACGAAAGACACGGCTGTCCAGGACTCCCCTCCTCATTGGCTGAGACAGCGGTGCAGTGCCATTGGGTCCCGCTGCTGTCAATCAAAGTCAGTGAGACAATGTGAAAGGTGGTGGGGCCACAGCTCAGTGTCTCAATGGACACAGGGAGCTGTGGCTCGGCTCAGGTGCCCCCATAGCAAGCTGCTTGCTGTGGGGGCACTAAAAGGAGGGAGGGGCCAGGAGCAGCAAAGGAGGACCCGAGAAGAGGAGCATCTGGGCTGCTCTGTGCAAAACCGCTGCACAGGGCAGGTAAGTATAACATGTTTGTTGTTTTTAACAAAAATGAGCCTTTAGTATCACTTTAAGTGCATGACATAATTATGGTCCATTGACCAAAAAGAAAAAAACAGGGCAGCAAATCCCTAATGTGGTGTACAATGACCCCTTACTAAATAGCAGGCTTTGACCAATTGTAGTCCAAATCAGAGCTGTACAGAAAAATGTGGCGGGGGACATATTAAATCACATATGGCTGGGCTTTATTATTTTCAATGGAATCATGCCAGTACAGTGGCTTAGTGGTTAGCTCTTCTGCCCTGCAGGGTCCTTAGTTCAAATCTCAATCAGTACACTATCTGAATGGAGTTTGCTTGTTTTCCCTGTGTTTGCGCTGGTTTCATATGGGTTATAAGATTTCCTCTCATACTCCAAAGACATGCTGGTAGGTTAAATTTCTCAAATCTAAATTAAACCTGCTATTAAATTTATGATAAATATGGAGACAAACACAATTGAACTATTAGTAATAATATTGAGGTTTCATGTATAATATGTAAAGAATCTTCTCAGCAATGAGAGCATATTCCGATATCGTTTTTTCATTGCTGATACCGATATTTTGGTCATAGTGTATCGGTATTTGCCAATATCGGCCGATATTTTAGTACATTTAAAAAAAAGTTTTGTTTTTTTTTTACTTTACAGGTACTCTTGTGGAGGTATCTGGGGGTCTAAAAGACCCCAAACCTCTCCTCTGCACTTAAAAGCAATCAAAACGCCAAGTTTGGCTGTTTTGAATGCTGTCATTCTTTTTAATCTGGCACCAGTACCCAGAACTTCCGGAAGTGTTGTCATGACATCACTTCCAGGTTTTTGCATAGAGACCCGATCAAAGCCGAATGCGGCTTTGATTGGGTCTTCGGCGGCCATGCAGGCTGGTTGCCTGGGTCTCCCGGTGGGACGAGAGACCCGGGCAAGCCGCAGCAGGCGGCAGGAGGGGGGACGTCCCCTCCCGCTCCTTGTAACGACTGCTGAGCGGCTTCTCAGGGAGCCGGGGGCTTTTGCAGGGAGAGCCGGGCGAGCCGCCGAAGGCGGGGGGACATCCCCTTCCACTCCTTGTAATAACAGCCGAGCGGCTTCTCAGCTGCATCGGTTGTCATTACAAGACAGCCAACCGTCGGCTATGGACGCCGGTACCGGGGTGATGATTCTAGCTGCAGGCATCAATCCGGTACAAGCACTTTCCTGAAATATCGGTAATATCGGTAACCTCAGGGGCCAATTCCGATATATCGGGGAAAGTGCATAATGGCCCTCGATATATTGGCTTTGCTGATAATCAGTCGATCCCTAGAGCATATCCACAATCTTTTTAGAATATAATATCCACAAACTTTCTGTTGATCTGTGGATTCTGGTGAAGGAAATTCAACACTGTTATCACTGTTATACAGGGAACTTAGACGATTGCGTTAGGGTTACAGTAAGTTAAGCCAGAGGGTTAACCAACAGGTATCTCTATCCACACAAACAAGGTGGATAAGGAATCCCCCCCTGCTGGGACATTGTATCCTGAAAACATTGTCAGAATACACTGATCAGCGACTGCAGCTGCTGATCAATAGAAATATTTCCAACATGTCCTTTTGACAAAAGTCCATACACTGGGGGCGTGGCTTGGACATGACCGAGTGAGGACGCACTGCTCTTCGGCTCCCGCAGCCCGCCGCTTTTATAGCCTTAAACCGGACGAACAGCCTGCTCCAACTTCTCCTGAACCCCCATGTCACAACGCAGGAGGGCCCAGTCACAGCCTCGGGGCTCGACGAGATCGTCCAAGACCTCCATCAGCTCCTTTTTTACGGAGGACCGGGGCCAGCGTGCAGGCCCCTCCAAGATGGCGCCGGGCCGCGACTCGCGGGAAGCCACTGCTCCTACGGCTGACGGCTGCTCCCAACCCGAAGCGTCTCCTACTATTCCTTCGCCCGTGCTGGTGAGTGACACTGCACCCCCACCCTCCCCGGGATCCTCCGCTTCCCCTGACCGGGGCTCTGACGTTCCAGACCTCCTTGGGGATAGGGATCTGCGCCAGCACATTTGGGCCCTCCCGACTAAGGCTGATCTTGACCGCTTTGCTAGCCGGGTGGAGACGGCCTTCAAGCAGGACATTGAGCAGCTGAAGACCGACACAGCCCATTTGGGTTCCCGGTTGGAATCCCTGGAGCAGAAGGTTGAAGACTCCCTTCCTGTGCTGACACAGTTCCAGGAGCGGTTTAGGGCACAGGATCAGCGCATTGAGGCTCTCCTTTGCCAAATGGATGATCAGGAGAACCGCAGCCGCAGATCTAATATCAGGATCAGAGGGATGCCGGAGGCGACTGCTGCCAAAGACATTGTTCCCACCTTACAGGATATCTTCCGGGAGATCCTGGATTTGCCTGCGGCGGCCCCTATGGAGATCGACAGGGCCCACCGGGCGCTCCGTCCGCCATCGCAAGACGCTGACAATCCCAGGGACATCATTTGTAAACTCCACCGTTATGTTATTAAGGAGCAGATCATGCAGAAGATGCGCAGACGCCCCTTCTTTGAATTTGATGGAGCCCGCTTGTTTTTCTATCAGGATCTCTCTAGACGCACCCTTATGCAAAGACGCTCTCTCCAGCCTCTATTGGAATCCCTGAGGGCCGCAGGAGCTACGTATTGTTGGGGCTTTCCTTTTAGCCTCCAAGCGGAGCACAATGGTAAATCTGCAATACTGCGCACGAAAGATGATCTCCCTGGCTTTCTATCCCGCCTGGATTTGGGCCCTGTGGACTTTGTGGACTGGCGTCAAGACCTCAATGTGGCTGTCCCACAGCAGAATGGTCCCTGGCTCCCTGCTCGGGCTCGGAAGGGCTCTCGGGGTCGCAAGCGCCGATCGGGCGGGGCTTCCCCTGGCCCGGCTCCCCGGGGTGACCAGGCCTAAACTCCTATCCTAGTGACTGTCTGCCCCCGCTCCCCTCTCTGACTCTCGTTTGGGTGGGCCTCCTCCTGAGGCTTTCCTGTGACTGCTGCTGGAATTGGTTTGCTTGGGGGAGGGGGTGGGGGGGTTTATTGCCCTTTGTGGGGTTCGTTATTCATTTCATGATTCCCGGTTTATTTTTTGCACTGTTTTTGCGGGGGCTGTACAGGCTCCTGCTCCTCGTGTCTGACTGCACTTCTCCTGTAGGCCATATCCCTGTCCCTACGGGGCCATGGGAGTTTGCCCTATTTTGGGCACCATGGCTGGCTCCGGCACCCCCCCCCCAGTGGGGGGTCCGCGGGGGGCAGCCATGTTACTGGACATGGGCCCGGGGGTGGGCTCCGCGCCCTCCTCCGACCCCATCGCCTGGCATACTGCCCAGGTGGCCGTGTTTTTCATGGCCTTGTTGTTCATTGAATGTATGTTTATTTGTTCATGGTTTTTTCCTTTTTTTGGTTCTATAACTGTCTCTCTCTGCCTCCCTTTCCTCTCCTTTTTTTCCTCTCCATCCCCCTCCCCCTTCTTTTTCTTCCTCTCCCCTAGGTTCCGGTTTTTCCGCGCCTGGCTCCCTGTGTCCGCAGCAGCGCCCCTGGTGATCATGCGTCTGACATCATGGCTGAGGTTAAGGTAGTGTCCTACAATGTTCGTGGTCTCTGCTCCCCCAACAAACGCAGCCGTCTGTGGATGGAACTGAAGCGACTTAAGGCGCAGGTGGTTTTTCTGCAGGAGACTCATTTCACGGCCGCATCTGCCCCCAAACTCCCGACCCACCTGTACCCCCAGTGGTTCTTGAGCCACTCCCCGGTACCTAAATCTCGGGGTACGGCTATTGCAATCCACAAGACCTGCCCCTTTCAACCGACCGCTCACCTGACCGACCCACAGGGCTGTTTTGTGTTTCTTAAGGGTACCATCGGGGGCCAGACTTACACCTTCGCTACGTTGTATGCCCCTAACACCCAGCAGATTTCCTTTATTGATAGGGTGCTGGAGCTATTGTCTGGTTTTCGCGAGGGTCGTCTGGTCCTTGGGGGGGACTTTAACGTGTCCCCGGACCCGTCGTTGGACGTGTCGGCGGGCCGCTCGGCGCATTCCTACGCTTTTTTACGGCACTTTCACAAATCCTTCCAGGAGCACGCGTTGGTCGATAGCTGGCGTGTGCTCAACGCCTCCGCTCGCGATTATAGCTACTATTCCGCTGTCCACGATGTCTACACCCGGATCGACTTGCTGTTTGTCGATCAGGGTGCCTTAGACTCGCTCCTGGACTCCACGGTTGAGCAGATCACGATCTCTGACCACGCCCCCATTACCTTGCGCATAGCTCTGGCCCCGGTATCCGCGAAGCCCTGGTCCTGGAAACTCAATGAGAACCTACTGGATGACCCTTGGGTCTCCTCGGGGGTCGAGGAGACGCTCGCCCACTATTTTTCCGAAAACGCATCAGGGGAAGTTAGCGAAGGCATGGTGTGGGAGGGGCACAAGGCCGTGGTCCGGGGTTCCCTCATTGCCTGGGGTTCCAAGCTTAAGAAGGAAAGGCAGCTGGACTTTCAGCGGGTCCTCTCTGCTTTGCAGCGTGTGGAACTGTCCCACAAGCGCACCTCTGACCCTGCAGCTCTGGCGGAACTGACTGAGCTCCGTGCCACTTTTGCAAAACTGTTGGATCGCCAGATTACCCGTCGGCTTAGGTACATGGCACATCGGTACTATGAGTTCGGTAACAAATGCGGCAGGATGTTGGCCAGAGCGCTCCGGAAGCGCCGGCTCTCGGTCCATGTCGCCAAGCTGCACACACCGACGGGCACCCCGGTCTTTCACAGCTCTAGAATGGCGTCGATGTTTCGGGACTACTATGCGGCCCTGTATGACCTCTCTCCTGGCGGGGATGCGTCATCTTTGGCGCGTAGGCGCCGGGAGATAGATGAATACCTGTCGTCCGTGGGTTTGCCGGGTGTTTCCTCGGCCCAACGTGAGATCTTGGAGGCCCCCATCACGGTAGACGAGTTACTAACCATGGTGCGGTCTCTTCCGGACGGGAAGGCTCCCGGTCCGGACGGCTTCACCAAAGCGTATTATATCAGATATTTCCCCCTACTCCACAAGCACATGTGCGCCTTTTTCAACAAACTGGCTGAGGGGGGTAGCCTTCCTCGGGACATGTCCTTGGCGCACATTACGGTCCTACCCAAGGACGGCCGGGATCACACTGTACCCCAAAATTACCGCCCCATCTCGCTTTTGAACACGGACCTGAAGCTTTTTGCCAAAGTCCTGGCGAATAGGATGAAGTCTCTGATTCCCGACATCGTGCACCCGGATCAAACAGGGTTTGTGCTGGGGCGGGAGGCGAGGGACAACTCTGTCCGCGCCCTCCATCTTATTCACTGGGTCCGCACCCGGTCTCCCCAGCCCCCCTATCTACTGCTGTCGACGGATGCGGAGAAGGCTTTCGATCGAAGTGGATTGGAGCTTTCTCACGGCCGTCCTACAGCGATTGCATATAGGTCCCCGTATGCTGAGTTGGATCTCTGCCTTGTATCAATCCCCAATGGCCCAGGTTAGGGTCAATGGCAACCTCTCCGAGCCGTTCCCCATCCGAAATGGCACGCGACAGGGCTGCCCCTTGTCGCCCCTGCTATTTGCCCTGACCCTGGAGCCTTTGCTTTGCAGGGTGCGGGCGAATGTGAACATTAAGGGGGTCACGGTGGGCTCTTCGGAGCATAAGCTTTCCGCTTACGCGGACGATGTCCTGTTCCACGTGACGGATCCGGTCACCTCGCTGCCCAATCTGATGGCGGAACTCTCGGAGTATGGTAAAGTGTCCAACTTTCAGGTAAACTATTCTAAGTCAGAGATCCTACCCATCTCTATACCCCCGTCTATGGCGTCGGCGTTACGGTCCTCCTTCCCGTTTTCGTGGACGGTATCCACCATGAAATATTTGGGTGTCCATCTCACCCCCTCCCTGGACTCCCTATACGCTTCTAACTATGTCCCCTTTTTACGGCGGATTCGTGAAGATCTCGAGTCCTGGAATAAATCCTCCTTTACGTGGGTCGGCCGCACTAATATCCTTAAGATGGCGGTTCTCCCTAGAGTGTTATTTCTTCTGCAGATGCTCCCTGTGCCGCTTCCCCGGCGTTTCTTCGCCGAATTGAAGAGCTTGTTTATTAACTTTGTTTGGGGGGGGAAGAGACCTCGGATAGCTGTTGCTTTGTTGCAGAGGACCAAAAGAGAGGGGGGCCTCGGCCTGCCTAACATTTTGCAATATTATAGAACTGTGGCTCTCCAACGCCTGTTGGATTGGCGGTTTCAGACCTCCACTAAACTGTGGGTCTCCTTAGAGAAAACGGTGGCCGGCAGAAACTTGGCATACACCCCGTGGGTGCCAGCGGAGGACAGGGGACTGTCGCATTGGGCATCCCCTCTGACGACCCACTCACTTCGGGTGTGGGATAGGTTGAATGGGGCCTTGGCTCTGGCCCCTTCCACTTCTCCGCTGGCTCCGGTGGGGGGATTTCCTTGGTTCTCCCCGGGTGAGCGGCTATCGTTTCTGGGCTCCTGGGCCAGCGACGGTGAGGTCAGCTTGGCTCGTTTCTGGTCGGATGGGCAGTTGGTCCCCCTGGGGACACTACGTGATGGCTATGGGAGCTTTCCATTTGATTTTTGGAGGCACCGACAGCTGTCCCATTTCGTGGCCTCGCTTTGTCAGCGGGCGCAGATCAGGACCGAGCTTACTGGCTTTGAGCGTCTATGGGCGGCCCGTGACCCCCAGCCGCATCTAATTTCCTTTCTGTATAAGTTGTTGGAGTCGGCCAGGCCCCCCTCAAAGCCTTACTTCATCCGGGCATGGGAGAGGGACTTGGATCTGGAGTTCTCCCCCGAACAACTCCATAGAATGTACCGCATGACCCATTCTAGCTCGGTAGACTCAAAAACGCAAGAGAATAACTACAAACTGCTTACTAGGTGGTATAGGGTCCCAGCCACTCTGGCCAGGTTTTGCCCCGGGGTTTCGGATGGCTGCTGGAGGGGCTGTGGGCAGAGGGGGACGCTCCTCCATGTCTGGTGGTCGTGTCCCTTGCTCCGCCCGTTCTGGGATATGGTTCGGCAACACATTCGGGCTGGCACCGGTGTGGACCTGCCGGACTCCCCGGGTCTTTTTCTCCTGCATGCCCCACTGGTGCCCATTCCGAAATACAAACGAAGCGCTCTTCCACATTTGCTCAATGCGGCTAAACGCCTTATCCCGATCCATTGGAAGACCTCCAGGGTCCCTAGTGAAGCAGACTGGCTTCGTAAGGTGAAGGAGATTATGGAGGCTGAGGAGTGGCTGGCGACTTGTAGGGGTGCTAAGGAACAATTTGATGCTGCCTGGTCCCAGTGGCGTTTTTACGCCCCAAGTTCTTTTCCTGTGTCCTCCAGTCTGGATGTGGCCCTCTTGGCGCTGGCTGATCCTGAGTTCCGCCGACGAGTCCAACAGGCCTCGGAGGTTCCTACTACCTAGCTACATTTCTCACCCTGTCGGTGGTGTGAGTTGTGGGCGCCAGGCGCGGACCTCCCTGTTCCCTTTCTCCCCTCCCTCTTCCCCCCCCCCTCCTTTTTTTTTTTTTTTTCTTTCTTTTCTCTCTTTCCTTTTTTCTTCTCTCTCTTTCTTTTTTCTGTGTTTCTGGCTGGCGAAGCTTCCTCCCCCCCCCCCTCTCTGATGCTCTGGATGGGGATCCTCGATGCTGGAGTGGTGGGCCATAGTGTGTAGATTGGTTTGGTGGTCCGGGGCTCTCTCTTCCCCTGCCCCCTCCGGGGTTTGGGGTTGGGCCAACTGGGGCCGAATGCCCAGGCCTGGGAGAGCCCCGGCCCCGTCAGTTTTTGGTTACTTAGCGGCCGGACCCCGGCCGAGGGTCTTCGATCCCGCTCAGCAGCTCCTCTGATGTGAGCTGGGGTTTGAGGCGAGTCAACTCGATGTTATGTTGTGTCCTTTTTTCTATATGCTTGTGCCAGTGCTCTGCCCATCCATCCTGTATACTTTTGTTCTTGTATTTTTGTCGATTGTTATTGCACTTTTATTTTCAATAAAAATTGATTATACAAAAAAAAAAAAAAGTCCATACACTGATCAAAATTCGTCCACTCACTGCTGGACCAGCTGTATTCCAATCAGTGTATGGCCAGCTTGAAGCCTCGTACACACTACTAGTTTTTTTGTTGAACAAAGAAAACCTGACAACTCAGGTTGGAGACGCTGTACTAACAATCCGAAGTTAGTACAGCAATCTCCACTGCTGAGCTATTATGTTCTGACAGAGAGATGGCACCCCCGTCAGAACACTCCGGTCAGCCATTTGCTAAGAGTGCTGACCGGGAGGCGGTAAGCAGACCTTTTTCGTCATGAGCCCTAGACCTGTCGGACTTGCTGCGATACACACAGGCCAAATGTCGGCCCGTGTGTACTAGGCTTTATTGTTAGGATGGGGTAGTGTCTAGGGATCATTTGGGTACGACAATGCTGTCTGCACTAGCACTAGAAATTACTCTTTGTGCTAATGTACCAGATTTTGTTTGAGTCACATGGACATCTTGCTGTTAGAATCAAGATTGTTACCTGTTGTCAGAAGCCTGTAGATGTGCACGGTGTGCTGCTGACCATCCCTCCATACACGAGCCATTGCCTAAAAGAAAGTGTTATAGGCTTAACTTTTTAACAATGATTATGATGATTATGAAGACTTTAGTGTGTATTTTGGAAAATATAAGGCCATACAGTTTCCTAATAATCACATAAAAAGTGTAGACATTGCATTAGATACATAACAACAGTGCCACCTGCTGGCAGAAGTTCACATAAATACTTGTATAAACCATACATCATCTGAGATTTTAAAGGTACCAAAAACAATATTTAAAGATAGCAAAAAATTTATGAGTTTTAAAAATTGCAGACTTTTATTTGTTTACGTAAAAGAGATAAAAAACAGTCATATTTAAGATCAATGCATACTGTTACATTTTTCCTTACACATTTATACTGTATGATTTTTCTTACACATATATCTCATAAACACAGCAACCTCTACAGTATCATATCCTAATTTTGTTTGATGGAGATTATTTGGTTCCTTCCTCCTGGGATAATCTGAGTGGCGCTCCTGGGGACCAGGAATGTTCTGCAGGAACGCTGCGGCTGCATGTCATTGTTTGTTCCGCTGACATACAAAGTTTTTACATGTGAGTGCATCCCTTTTTATTTATTAAAGTTATACATTGGTAATGCACTATGGGAGTGTTTCCCCTTTTTATTTCCATGGTTATACACTGGATATCCCTGTGACCTATGATTGGTTGTCCCCGGAGAGAGAGACCTATGCTCCTGCCTGGCCATTCCACTACATTGTAGGATCTCTCTTTCATATGAGCGTTTAGCCACCTATAATCTAGTTACAAGAGCTATTTGGTAAGGAGCCATCTCTCACTATATTGTCTGGTGGATTCATTTCTACCCCTGGGCACACCTGATCTTCACCTTTCTTCATTTGTTTGAAGCTTTTCCTTTCCTGGGAATCTGTTTCAGCCAATACCTTCCTTCGTGGACTTCAGTGTTCATTTTTTGGACTGTATATGTTAACATCATACTTTGATTCAGTATAAGTGTTTGTCATTCATAATTTAGCGCTACACCATTCTGTTTTTATTATTTTATTTGGAACTTGTACTATTGTTTCAGGTGTTAGCTGCTTCTCCTAAAGCGCAGTGTTTTTTCTGTTTTTATACACTCCTGGGATCTGTCTATTAGTAAAGCTGCTGACAACATGTGGGTGATGATGGGCAATATATTTTAAATAGGTTTTTGGCCTGATATATATGTTTGATATACTTTTTGGCTTTGGAGACTTATTGATCTGTAGCACTATCTAAGATCATCCTGAAATCCGACGAATGCTCTATGATAGCCTATTCATTTGGTAAGAGACTTCGCTTTATTATGTGCTCCTATACTTTTATGGCACAAGTAAGTTTGAGGGATTTTGGAGCCTCTTCTTTTATAAATTTATAGCTTGATGACATTTTCCAGCTATATACTGGTAGTACATCTTCGTGGGACATATGGGCCCCTTGATGATCACCATATCCCCATGCAGCCCTTCTCCCCTATGTGTGGTATCTGGTTAGACTGTTTTGGGGGATTTACTAAAACTGGAGAGTGCAAAATCTGGTGCAGCTGTGTACAAAAAACATGCAGATAAAAAGAAACTACATAAAGTACCTTAACAATGAGCATCCGGAGTAAGAAAGCAATGAAAAGAAAGACAATGATCTATAAAAGTAACAATTTTATTTAGCTCCAAAATCCATAATGCAAAAATGAAAAACAGCGTTATGAATTGACCTTTCCCTGCTCTGGCGAAGACTGCAGGTTTGATACATATGCTATACGCTCTATCACTTGATCAATGGGACTGACACCTGAGATGTGAATCAATACTTGGCTCACAGAGCGTAGAGGTAATTTTTGGACTGACAGACGGATCTGCTTGCTGTTAGCTGCATGAATATATCATTCTGTCTATCCTCCGCTCTCTGCATAAAGGCGCTGCACCTGATCATCTGCTGGATGCCGAGATTTGTTGTTTGATGCCTTTCACCTGCTACCGCTTCTGCTATCTGCTTGCTCTTTTGCCTTCTCCCGCAGTGCTTATATGAACATTCGTGGACTGGGAACTCATAGATTTGCCTCATGTGACTGGGTACATCTGGATACAAGTGGCATATATTTCCCCATGATGTGATGATCGCACAGTTTTGGGAATTATTTCTTTCAGCTTATTCATCCAGTCTGGCTACTATGTAATCATTTTCTTTGTTCCCTTAGTTTGTGATTTCACTGGGGGGACTCCACACGCTGATACAGCAGTGACAGACTATCCACTTCATATTTGGTAGACCTGTAGTTGTGGTCACATTTACATGTTGGTCTGTACCTGCTGTGTCTCCAGTGTGTTTGAGACCCAGATTGATTTAGGTGCACTCACTTATCCCCAATAGGAACTGATATACAGTCATTAGAGGGATGTCTTAGTAGCGTGTATGTATGGCGTCCGGCGCACCTTTTGGGTTTTATATAGACGTTGTCTGTTTTCCTGATTGATGATGGGGGGAGGTTCTGTTTTTCATTGCTGCATTATGGATTTTGGAGCTAAATAAAATTGTTACTTTTATAGATTATTGTCATTTCTTTGTTACTATACCCCCGTAGGCTCATTGTTATGGTACTTTATGCAGTTTCTTTTTAACTGCATATTTTTTGAACATAGTTTACTTTTGACCATGAAACCCAACTTCATATGAGTAGGTAAGCAACTAGAGGTCTCTCTTGGTTAGACACCTCTTATATATTTTCCGTTCCCTTTATTTTTGATTTTTCTGTGCATGGTAACCAATCAGCTTCCGAGTTTTATTGTCAAAGCTTAACTTCAGCTCCGAAAGGGTTTACCCCCTTCATGACCACAGCATTTTTTGCTATTCAGCACTGCGCTACTTTAACTGGCAATTGCGCAGTCATGCAATACTGTACCCAAATTAAATTGTTAGCATTTTTTCCACACAAATCGAGCTTTCTTTTTCTTTGATCACCACTGGGTTTTTTATTTTTCGCAGTATAAACTAAAAAAACGCTGACTTTCTGTTATAAAACATATCCAATACAATCAAGCCTGCCTTTTAGTTACACAAAGCCGCAGGTTTTAATTGTACACCATCACGGCCTTCTAGCCGCTGGCGTCCTATTAACCAATGACCCTCCTCTGCCCCTCTCTGTCAGCACTGGGGTCACATTAGCAGAGTGATGGAGAAAAACAGAAGGGGAAGAGAAACATTGAAATACTAGTCAGTACCAGTGTGAAAAAGTGTATTGGATTTGGAAGAATAAATTACCTCTAACATTGGGTGTCCTATATGGGTGTGGATGTTGATATATTATGTAAAACTATTAGAATAGTTTTTTACATTTTACAGTGGGGTGCCTCAACTGTCCATATATTTTAAAGGGTGCCTTGACTGAAAAAAGGTTGAGAAACACTGTTTTAGATTACAGGGTGTAATTTGTTGTACTCTATTATGCCAGAGGAAGAAACATTAGATGGTAAGCTCTTCGGGTTCAGGTACTGACATGAATGGTCCAGTGCTCCTTGTAAAGTGCTGAGAATATCAGAGCTTGTTAAATACCAGTAAAAATGAAACCTAAATATTCAAAAATATTTTGAATAATAACAAATAATGCAATATTTTCTTACTGAAACAATGTGGACTGAGACTGGGGAGCAGAATACGGACCTGTATGTCATTAGCAGGATTCCAGTCTATATCATACAGAATTAAATGGGATGCTCCAATCAGGTTTAGGCCCACACCACCAGCTTTTGAACTCAGAAGGAAGATGAAATCTGAGGAATATTTGCTGTTAAATCCATCCACTATACGCTGTCTGTGACCGACCGGTGTCTGTCCGTCCAATCTGGTGCAACTGTACCCATGTCGTTGACACAGTGCTTGCAATATGTTTAACGTCTGGGTGTAGTTTGACACAAGGACTACTCTGCAAGGCATAGTAATTGCAATTAGAATTTAAACAAAATAATAAAACAAAACTGATTAAACTCTACATTTATTTTGAAGATATTTTGCCCTCCATGTTTTCCCCCTTCATCACCATGCTAATTAAATATTTAAATAAAACCTGTTTATACTACATGCCTTATTTTGGACCCAGTGACATCACCACTGTGTCTCTTTGTTTATCTAGGCAATGCGGCAGATCATGGCTGGGGTGGGTGGGGGTCAGGATGATGTATATAACATCCTGAAAATATTGCAGCACCCTGCCTCAGTACTCCTCTAAGAGGCCCTTAACAGTGGGCTAGCTCTTGGGAGGAGTTATACAATTAATAAAGAATGAGAGGGACAGGGACAATTAGGTTTTAGGTTGGCCAGGAAAAATTAGATGATGCTGGACATCCTCTGGCTAGGAAATGAGGTGGGCTCTATAGGACTTACTGCTGCTTCAAATGCACATTATGAGAAGCTCACAGTCTGCAATGAAATCACAGTAAGCTATTTCAGTACAGGGGAGGAGCCTATATAACTGTGCAAGACTAAAAGTAGGGTTGGAGCTCAGGTTTAAATAGCGTTTTGATAAATCTAAAAAAGGTTCATCTTCTGCATCTATTGCCCAAACTAATCTTCAGTTCAATGCGTATGTGTGTGACTATAACGTTTGTTTTTTTCTTTGTTGCTGGTACACGGTTTGATTAGTAGGGTGAAGGTCCTCGGGCCTGCCCTGAAAGTCTTGGGAGGGGGTGGATATGGCCTTTTGGCTTAGTTCCCTTTTTCTCATGGGGGTCCTTTCGAGGAAGCCCCACCTAGTAATTGGGGTTGGTCTGTTTTGGCAGACCTCCCAGAGAACGGGGTCTGCTTGATTTTGGCTAGGTGGACCAGTGAGTACCCCGGTCCCTGTCAGGAGCCTTGCGCCCCAGGGGAATCAGGGAAAGGGCCCTTCTCTTTTCGGAAGAGGTCCATGCGTATGCCATCTGCACTTTTCTTTGTTCTCACTTTTGTGTGTACACCTTTTTTTGCACCAGGTGTTAGTCTGAGTGTGTTTGACACACTACGGGCAAAAAAAAATAAAATAAAATAAATCTTCTGCACCTATTGCCCAAACTAATCTTCAGTTTAATGTATATTTTCTTAGAACCAATATCCTAAAAAAATCCCCACCCATCTTCCTCTGATAACCAGGTTTATTCACTTTGTGTCAGTTCTCGACTTCATGATCCTTCTTCTCCTTTCATAGTCTAGTCACTGGGTGGGGAGGGACAAGACCTGTAGGTGTTAATTAACTGCAGTTCAGAAAAAAACAGGTCTTCTCCCATGTCACACAGGGGCCATACTGTGTGGCAGAGCTGTGAAAATCTCATAACAGGACAGACAAAAATACAAATCTTCTGATATATATAAAAAAAGCTCAAATAAATGTAATTAATATTTGGATATGGCCGTTTGCCTGGAGTTCAGTTCTAAACCCGTCTGTAAAAAGGGAACACTACATGTTACCGCACAACAACTATTCATATTCAGGGTTCGTGCGTGTCATTGTTTCTAAACAATTTTCTGAATTCACAATAAAGGGAGGAACAGGGGGACAAAAATTGGGACTTTAAATGAGGATATGACATGGTAGGGTCAATACCTCCATCCCTAAAACAATTGAATAAATATAAGGGAGTTTGGGACTTTAAATGAAACCGCAGGTGCAATCTGGGGAAATTGTACAAATGTATCTAGACATGTATATACTGGTATAAAGGTGTATAAGATCATAGCATAGTAAAACATAATATATATGAATTGACAACATTTTATTCACGTAAAGAATATATGGTAGATAGTACAGTAATAATGGTAAACATGATCAAAACAGCTGATACCATAAAATACATATTAAAAAACATGGTTATACACGGAATAACATGATTGCACATATGAAATTGATACTGACCTAAATAGCTCTCTGATCACACAACGAGGAAATACTTAGTATAAAATTAATAAATGATTATTATTTGTAACTAATTCATAAAGATATAATGGTAATAGACTGTAGGATGGTATGGTGTAGCATCTAGAGTAGCTCTACGCGTTTCGTGAATATGTTTACTCATCAGGAGCAGATGTGAAGTGTACAGATGTATAATCTATAATAGACTCGTTTAGTGGATATGCCAGTTGGTAAGGGAAGAGAAGGAAAAAAGAAGGGGGAACAAGGCTAGAAGGAAAGCACAAGGCAAATTGGTTTTCCTCCTCATACTTACAGAGCTACCAAGGTATCCAAAGTAAACCGTAAAAAGGAGGAAGTTTGAATATGAATGGTGCCTGGGCAACGTCTTTTCCGGGAGCTGTGGTAATAGGGTGCGTGGAAGTAGCCCAACTCTGGGCGTGACGTTGGGGGGTCTGTTGGTCGTTTCTCCTTCACTGCCAGCTCACCACGGTGGATCCTTGCACTATTCCATGGTTTTAAACTGTCTTGGTATATCGCACTACCTACACTATGGCTTATACGGTGTTACATAAGGTACTACCTTCTCACATCACTATTAATTCTGTTTCACTCAATATTGTTCTTTATTTCCTCTATTTTTCACGTATCAATCTCTTAACCTCGGTGTACTATGTCCTCACTTTTTTACCAACCTCCACTTCTCTGTCCCAGTCACCATTTCACCTATACTTCCGTTGACCACTCTGCCTATGGTGCATATTTATACTAAATAATTGAAGTCTCCCCCCTTTCATTCACCACTAAGGGACTACCACATTACCCTATGATTCACTTTACTGCCAGAGTTGGGCTACTTCCACGCACCCTATTACCACAGCTCCCGGAAAAGACGTTCCCCAGGCACCATTCGTGTTCAAACTTCCTCCTTTTTACGGTTTACTTTGGATAACTTGGTAGCTCTGTAAGTATGAGGAGGAAAACCAATTTTTTTTCCTGGACGACCAAGGCATTCGTGGACATCGCTGGATCAATGGGGTGTCAGGTATGTATTAGGGGGCTGCTGCACACAAAATACTTTTCATCTTAATGCATAGAATGCATTAGGATAAAAACCTTCTGCCTTTACAACCGCTTTAATACCAAATGTTGCACTTAATGTAAAGGATCATTGTTTCACTGTATACACAAATTACATGACATGAACATGGATCTTGATGGAAGCTGTAATCAGTGTATGTGCTAACAACATGAAACATTTAATACAAATATCTGATAAAAAAAAAGAAAACAAAAAACAGGCACTGTGTTGTGTTTCGTGCCTTCATCGTAATTAGAATGCTTTTAAATTACAAGAAAGCGAATAAAAGCATTTAACATTGTTTCATTTTCTCAACAATTATTGTTTAGGAAGTGTTTTCAGGGTGCCATGCACTCATCCTGTTCTTAAAGTGGTTCTAAAGGAAGAAGATTTTTTTACATTAAAGTTGAACTATAGGCAAAACCTTTTTTTCATTATGGATAGAGCAAGGGAGGGTTAACAACCTCTGTCAGATTTTTGCCATTTGTGTCCCATCTTCACTTCCTGTCCCATAGCCAAACAGGAAGTGAGAGGAAATCCCTCCAAATTAAGGGAATTTCTTGGGGACCCCCAGATCACCAGAACTAGTGTTCCCATTGAAAGATTTCCCTTCTATTACTTTTCTGTGGGCAACCCAAAATATGGGATTTTCTTTTACTTTCACTTTCAATGACAATGGTAAACTGGACAAATAGAGAGGCTAAATTTCCTTAACGGGGGCACAAACAGCAGAAAAAACTAACAGGGGTTCTAATCCTTCTATACTCTATCCAAAACTAAAAAAAAAAGTTTTGCCTTTAGTTATACTTTAATGCATTAAGGTAAAAAACCTTCTGGGTGCAGCTCCCCCCCCCCTTCCCCCCCAGTACTACTTATACTTATCTGAGCTCCATCTCAATCCAGCGATGTGCATGAGAGCAGCAGCTCTCCCGGGTCACTAACTCCTCATTGACTCATGCAGCAGCGGCAGCTATTGGCTCCTGGTGCTTTTAATCACAGCCAGTGAGCCAATGAGGGGGGAGCAGTGTGCGGGGCCGAGCTGTGCTGTGTGTGTGTGAATGGACAATGTCCATTCATGTGAGGGTGTCTCGGGAGCGAGCCTGCTCGAGTGCCCTCATAGCAAGAGGCTTGGGGCTATTCTGTGCAAAACCAATGCGCGGACCAAATAAGTGTAACATGTTTTTTGTTTTTTAAATTACAACCTTTAGAATCACTATAATATGTATCTGTAAAATGTATACAGATAATAAATAAATACGTAAAAAAAAAACTGAATTTATAAATCTTATTTAAAACCCAGCCTACATTTCAGTGTCATGCAAGCAATCTGAGATCATTTAGGCTGCCATACAATGACTGAAATTTGATTGGTTAAGCAGAGACTGGTCAAAGTTTGATCAGGGTGTGGGACATTCCTGCTCAACAGTTGTTTGAGCGAGGGAACATGTTGGAAAACCTTTGTCAATCAGTGGCTGCAGTTGTTGATCAATGCATTTTGCCAGCTGTGGGTGTCACTGTCAGAAAACAATGACCTGGCAGGAGGAGGGGATTCCTCCATCCACTGTGTGTGTGGATAGAGGAATCTTTTTTGTTTTTTTTTATTCATTCAGCCCAGCTCATTCAGTGTATAGCTAGCTTTAGAATTTAGTCCGGGTTCACACTATATCAATGACAGACATCGCATGTGATTCAGGGCGCACTGCTCTGAAAATCACATGCAATGTCTGTGCGATACAAATTCAGCCATACAGATTGTATGGCTGAATTTGCATCGGATTCGGACACAACTCGCACAGGACCCTTTTTTGGGTGCGCAGCAGAATCAGATCGCATGGTGGTTCACACCAATGTGATCCGATTCATGTCCGAACTGTCAGTTCGCACTGTGATATGCGAACTGATCTGGGGGTGTCGTTAACTTTGTATTGACACCCCAGCGATTCGCATAAGGCAGTGTGAACTGCCTGTGATTTGAATGTAATGTGGATTAGCAGGGTGCCTGTATCGCATATATGTGAAACGACACTAAACTGACAAATTATTTTAATTTGCAGTTGATTTTCTGATCTGCATTTGATCTTCTAAGCTGTTTCAATCTGCTTTGTACTGTTTTTGTATTCCTATAGACTTGTATCTGGTCAGAAGCAGTCCTGACACAAACAAAGCCCATCAACACAGATCCTTAAAATCCTTCAGTTTATATGCCTACCTCTCAGATGGACTGTGCTCTTTTATTGCTTGCAAAAGCTTCATTAAAACCTGTAGTTTTCCAGACTCCGACTCCAGTACTTCGTCTGTATTATAACTTTGTGGAAATAGATCACTTAAACTTTCATAAAAGCTCATTTCCTCCGTGTTTGGCTTTGTAGTCTTTTCCTGGTAGAAGAAACAACTATTAGTGCTTACCGTCTCTACAGTAAAATTTGTAAATTAGCTTACACAATTAAGACAAAAACGTATGTCACCCATGCCACCCCTTTTGCTTCCCCATCCTTCATTGACCACTCTTTCATGTCACCACTGTCTAGTAATATCTAGATTATGGCAGAACTTAATTATAAGTGCATCTACACGTTGGGCTTCCATTGCCGGCTTCCAGGCCTCAATCACTTCTGCATTAAAAATCCTTCCTGTCCGCCCTTTTTATTTTGCAATCTAAAGTTCCACTTTAAAGTAGTTGTCAGGCTAAAGGTTTTTTACCTTCATGCTTTCTATGCATGAAGGTAAAAAAACCTTCTGTGTGCAGCTCCCCCCCCCCCCCAATACTTACCTGAGCCCCATCTTGATCCAACGATGTGCACAAGAGCAGCAGCTCTCTACGGTCTCTCCCTCTTCATTGGCTGAGGCTAAGACGCAGCAGTGGGAGCTATTGGTCGCTGTCAATCAGCCTGTGTCAGCCTGTGAACAGCTAGTGGGGGGGGGGGGGGGGGGCGGTGGGCCGAGCCACGCTCTGTATGTCTTATGGGGGCACTCGGCAAGAGGGAGGGGCACGAGAAGAGGAGGATCAGGGCTGCTCTGTGTAAAACCATTACACAAAGCAGGTAAGTACAGCATGCTTATAATTTAAAAAACAAAACAAACCTTTAGGCCCCTTTCACACTATTGCGACGCAATTTTACCGCGATTTTTGCAGCGATTTTGAAAGCAATGGCAAGGCTATATGCCTCAAAACACATTAAAATCGTGGCAAGGTAGTGCAGGAATTACTTTGAAGTCGGTGCGACTTCAAAACGCACTGATATGAATGGGGCTCATTGAAAATAATGGAAAACGACTTGTCATGCGATTTTGCAGTCCAAAATCGCGGGACAAGTCGCACTAGTGTGAATGGGGCCTTAACCACTTGCCGACTGCCGCACGACTATTTACGTCGGCAGTCAGCCCCTCATAGGCAGAGCGACGCAGGGCTACGTCACTAGCCTGTAAGGGTTTTGGGAGTGAGCGCGCGCTGCCGGATGCGCGCTCCCGCTCGGTCATGGAACCCCCCCGCGCGTGTGCCCGGCGGACCCGATGTCCGCCGGGAACTCGCGATCGTCCGTGACAGTGGGAGAAAGGCAGGCGGCTAATGTAAACACAGCCGCCTGTCAGTTCTCCCTGTGTAAGAATGGTGATCATACGGTTCTACTATGTAGGACCGTTGATCACTGTTCTTACACATCAAGCCACAGCCAAGCACAGTTAGAATCACGCCCCTAGGACACACTTAACCCCTCCCTCTCCAATACAGTTAACTCCTTAACTGCCAGTGTCATTTTTACAGTAACAGTGCATATGTATAGCACTGATTACTGCAGTAATGTCACTGGTAACCCCAAAAGTGTCAAAAATGTCAGTCAAGGGTCCCATCTGTCCGCCCCAATGTCGCAGTCCCGCAAAAAAAAAATCGCAGATCGCCGCCATTACGCGTTAAAAAAAACAACAACAAAAATGACAAAAATCTTTCCCTTTGTTAGTCAACGCAATTACTTTTGCGCAAACCAATCAAAATACGCTTTTTGTTATTTTTTTTTACCAAACATATGGTAAAAAAAAAATAAGCCTAAAATGTTAAAAAATTTTGATTTTTACATTTTTTTTGGGGAATTTCATATAAAAAAATTTGAAAAAAATGGATTTTTGTAAAATCTTACCGTAAAATCCTTTTCTCTTAGCTCATCGACAGACGTAGTCCTCGGTGATACACCACCTTCGGGTTATGTTACCTCCGCAGGAGCAGGACTAGACAGGAAATTAAAAAGCTCTGGCCACACCCTAGGGGCAGTCCCAGAGGGTATATCCTCTCTCTCTCTGCCTCAGCAAATCAGTTATGTGAAAAAGCAGTGCTTAGAGAATTTAACCCAACCCAACTCCAAAACAGAGGGGCGGGGACTACGTCTGTCGATGAGCTAAGAGAAAAGGATTTTACGGTAAGATTTTACAAAAATCCATTTTTCTCTAGCGCTCATCGACAGACGTAGTCCTCGGTGATACACCACCTTCGGGACGTCCCAGAGCAGTATCACAACTGAGGGGTGGGAAAATGGAAATCAAATCCCAATCTAGAAGGCCCAACCGGTGCCAACTAGAAGTTTACAATGCTCATCCTTAATGATGAGACTCAACAAAAAAATTTTCAAACAGAAAAAAAACCCTCGAGGTAGACCACCGGTCTCCTCAAATTGCGGCCTGCAAAACCTTGCGGCCAAATGAGGCATCCGCCGATGCCGTCACATCAATTTTATAGAATTTAGTAAAGGTATGTACCGACGACCAAGTGGCCGCCTTACATACCTGGACCACTGACGCCTGATGGCGAAAGGCCCAGGAAGTACTGAGCGCTCGAGTGGAGTGCGCCCTAACAGGGAACGGAGGACTCTGACCCTTAATAGAATAAGCCTGTACCACCGTTTGTCTAATCCATTTGGCAATGGTCGCGGCAGATGCAGGCAAACCCTTTCTGGGGCCATCCGTGATCACAAAAAGTGAATCCGTCTTACGGAATGATTCCGTAGCTTTCAGGTATACCCTGATTGCCCGAACCACATCCAAGGAATGCAACGCATGTTCCCGATGATGCTTGGGCTGAGGACACAAGGAAGGTAGTACAATATCTTCATTCAGATGAAAATCTGAAACCACCTTAGGAAGAAAAGATGGCTTAGGATGAAGTACTACCTTATCCCTATGAATCACTAGGTATGGGGACTGGCATGATAATGCAGCCAGTTCTGACACCCTGCGAGCAGAAGTAATAGCCACCAAGAAGACCACCTTCTGGGATAAAGTAAGCAAGGGAATCTCCCTGATGTTTTCAAAGGGAGGTTTCTGTAGAACCGACAAAACCAAATTAAGATCCCAGGGCGGTAAGGGCGCGCGGACTGGAGGAGCCAGGTGCCGCACCCCCTGGATGAAATTCCGCACCAAGGATTTGGTAGCTAAAGGTTTCTGAAAGAAGATTGCTAATGCTGAAACTTGACCCTTGATGGTGCTCAAGGCTAGCTTCTGCTCAACCCCTTGTTGCAAAAAGGCCAATATACGAGACACCGAATAGGTACGTGGAGGAAATCCTAAAGATTCGCACCACGCAATATAAGTCTTCCATGTGTGATAATAGACTTTGCTGGAAGTCGCTTTCCTTGCTTTAATAAGGGTAGGAATGACTGAAGTAGACAAACCTCTGTCCTTCAGTACTTGGGTCTCAATGGCCAGGCCATTAAAACCAGCGACTGTAAAGCACGAAGGTAAATAGGTCCTTGAGACTACAGACACTCCCTGAGACGAAGTTCCCACGGAACGTCTGCGACTAACATGTCCAAGTCGGCCAGGCCGGCTTGAAGAGGCCAGCCTAGAATTTCTAGGACCACTGGCGCTGATTGGATCTGAACCAGGCGTCCCTAGAGCTATCTGGCCCCGACCATCCGAGAAAGTCTGGTCGTTTTCTGTTCCCACACATTTATCAGATACCTGATAGTTATCAGGAAAGGTGATCTTTTCTGGTTGAACCTCAGGGACCGAAGTCACCCGACAAGAGGCTACTTGGCCTATCTGGTCAATCAGATCCGATTCCTGTGAGGTATCGGGACTAATCTTAGGAAAAGGTAAAGGAAAAGATCTATACAGGGAACGGTAACTACCGCTTCCTGTACTTAAATGTTGGAAGGGAAGAATCGCACCGGTAGTAGTGGTTGATGCTCGATCTAATGTCCTGAATACCGGTGAAAACGTCCCCCCACCCTGAAATCGGGTGGGGGCGCACCTTCAGGCTGTGTACTCCTTTACTTCGGGTTTGGCTGGGTTGGTCCTCTGCTTGTCCGACCAGCCCTTCTTGAACCCTCCTGGAGGAGTCTTGCCTTTCCCGGAAGTACCAGCCGGGCGCCCTTTATGGGCGGTAAAGAAAGGTCCTCGCTTGTTGCGAGGTTCCTTAGCTTTTGCAGCCTGTGGCAAAAAAGTACTCTTGCCCCCGGTGGCATCTTTAATGATTTCATCTAGGTTGGCTCCAAATAGACGATTCCCCTGGAAAGGGAGATTGGTCAAAGTCTTTTTGGAACCTAGGTCAGCTGACCAGCATTTTAACCACAGCACACGTCTGAGGATCACTGCTAACTTAGATGCATGCCCTAACAAGGGAGTAGTGTCCAAGGCTGCGTCACAGATAAACCGTAGCCCTTGTATGATCTGTTCTATCAAATCAGATGTCTCCTGGGGAATATCTTTTCCCCTAAGATCTTGGCGTACCATCTTCGCCCATTCTGTAAGTGTCTGGGAAACTAGACCAATAACAATTACTGGTCTAAATGCTGACCCTATCAGAGAAAAGATAGTGCGGGACTCCGCTTCTATCTTTCGATCCACCGGATCCTTAAAGGACGAAGTGTCCTCCACTGGAATAACCGTGGCTTTATTCAGCCTGGAAATAGGCGGATCCACGACTGGTGGTACCGTCCATTTCTTAATGATGGATTCCTCAAACGGATAGCGTCTAGCAATACGCTTGGAAATAGTAAAGGTACGTTTAGAATGTTCCCATTCTCCTTTAATCTGATTTCCAAAACATTTAGGTACAGGAAAAGCCTTCGCCGTCTTGATGGGCTTATTAGTCCCAAAAGGCCTCTCTGTTTCAGTTGCCTCTGCCGGTAAAGCCTCAAGTTTTAAGGTTTCTTGCACTGCCACAACTAGTGCGTCCACCAATGCTTCTTCCTGAATTATAGCAGGAGAAGAAGCGTCCTCCTCACTGTCTGAGGGGGCTTTACCTGGGATAGCAGCCCTTGCAGAGGAACCTGCAACTGCAGTGACCATCTCTGAATCAGAGTCAGAGGTGTCAGATAGTATAGGGGTAGGCGGGGGTCGCTTCCTTGACCCCCGTCCCTGACAGGCCGCCTCCACCCGAGCCACCATAGACTCCAAAATTGCTGTAAATGACTCTATACTCTGTACACCGGCGGGTCCCGAGGCCCCCTCGAGGGAAACAGGTGGGGGAATATGTGTGGCAGGGTCCATAATAACTCCAGTTACTTCCTGGATGATATAATTCAAAGTAAAGAAAAAACTTTTTTTTTTTTTTTTTTTTGACCCTCAGCGCCACAAAAAAAAAAAAAAAAACCCCTTAGTGTTACCTGCTAGGGATCCCTATCGATCGAGAGAGAGAGAGATAGACCCCCAGGCTCACCACTTGATGTTCAGAGTTGAACTGCAACAGCTTACAGCGCTGTCTTAGACAAACAGGAAGTCTTTTGGCTGGCTGCCCAGGAAGAAAGGAGGCGGCTCCGCCCCTCTGCACGCCTTCCGGCGCCTCCCCCAAGCTCCACGAGGTGTAGAATCACCTAAAACATGGCCGCCCCCATGCTGGAGACACGAGGCTACGCCAAAATGGCGGCTCGTGCGATCCAGCAAAAAAAATGGCGGCGGCCTGTTCTGACTAGCGGTGTGCTGCAGGCACACAACACTCTCTCTGCATGGGGATATGGCGTGGTTGGCGGTACCGGCCCTGGCGGACCGCATGGCCATTCGGGAGGCCTGCTATTAGCTGGAGATCTGACTTGGAAGGCAGTCTACATGTTCATGGCTTCTGACTGGTAGGTAGCTTATACTTAACCCATAAGATTCCCAGAATGCCACAGATTACATCTTTAAAAACATGTATACAATAGATTGTTAGCTCCCAAACCAAGCCTCCTGGCTTTTTGCACACATAAAATCACACTCAAAGTAGGAGGATTAGTGACATGTTATAGGATAGAAAGAACTCTTTCTTACCATACAGAGAGGGGCCCGCGTTCACCACAAAACCCGTCAGGGAAAAAGGGGGAACATACTACTCACCATACCGGAACCAGGCGGGCACCAACTCCTGACAGTACCCCTCTCCACCGGGGCGGGAGGGCTGTCGACCGATACGGACGCCGTGACTCATGGTCTTTGGCGTTTCAGCGAGACGTTTAACTCGCGGGTTCAGTCCTTTTAATGGGACTTTGTCGCGGCCGACCCAGCGCGGAGCTATGGCCTGCACGCGCTCGTAGGCTGAACTGGGGTGACCACCGGATCTCAACATCCAGCCCGTCGCCCAGTTCAGCTTTCTTGCTTGAAGATCTCACAGGAACACTGGAGAAAAAAAGCTGTCCAAAAATCCTTTTAGAAAAAAATTCTTGCCAGGACCTAAGATCCCAGCAAGGTATCTAGGTCCTTACTCCTAACTAGACAGAAAATAACTGATTTGCTGAGGCAGAGAGAGAGAGGATATACCCTCTGGGACTGCCCCTAGGGTGTGGCCAGAGCTTTTTAATTTCCTGTCTAGTCCTGCTCCTGCGGAGGTAACATAACCCGAAGGTGGTGTATCACCGAGGACTACGTCTGTCGATGAGCGCTAGAGAAATATTGTTATTTTTGCAAAATTGACACTCTTTTTTTGTTAATAGCGCATGATCAAAAAAATCGCACAGGTGATCAAATACCACCAAAAGAAAGCTCTGTTTGTGGGAAAAAAAGGACGCCAAATTCGTTTAGGTACAGCGTTGCACGACCGCGCAATTGTCCGTTAAAGTCACGCAGTGCCGAATCACAAAATAGGCCCTGGTCAGGAAGGGGGTAAAATCTTCCGGGGCTTAAGTGGTTAATATCCCTTTAAGCTGCAGTTTCAGGTAGGGGAAGCATGTGAGACACAAGGTAAGGAGGATTTGGCTCAGTCAAGAGAGGAAAAGGCAAATTCTTGGCTGACTTTATGATGTATGTGTAGCATACCCAAAATAAGAACTGCAGATGAAAGAAAGGGATCTCCCACTCCCGCAGGCTAAGCACACCAAATCTTCAAAGCTACAGACTGTCTTCTGACTGTGGTTTTGTTTTTTATTAGGGGTTAACAACTTGGATAGGAATGGGAAGGTATGGCATGCCCACTTGACTTCAACAAACTCCAGGGACAACTTCCTACATACAGCTATATACAGTCTCCTCTTCACTTTTCTCCAGCACACTCTTGCCCTCTGCTGGTACACTCCTGAGGGAACTTGACAGTCTCCTTCTCAGTTCAGTTTTTTTTTAGCAGAGAACCTAGAGAATAAAATGGCGGCCGTTGCAATAGATTATGTCACACTGTATTTGTGCAGCGTTTTTTAAACGCAAGTTTTTGGGAAAAAATACACTTCGATTAATTGAAAAAAAAAACTAAAAAGTAAAGTTAGTCCGATTTTTTTTGTATAATGTGAAAGATGATGTTACACAGAGAATCGTGCTCTTTATTTTAAGCAAAAGGATTCTCATTTTATCCAGAATCGTGCACTTCTGGGCCCATGTCAAGGTTGTCTCCGACCCCTGCCAGCCCACCTCTGGGGATTGGCTGAGGCACCATAAATATTCATGGCAGCTCCTCCTTACCCCCCACCCTCTAGTTCTAGAGGATTCTCCAACCTTACAGACACGGGAGGGGGGGGGCCACCAGAGAGCTGCCAGGATGAGTCTAGCCCTGAACTCTGACCCAATTACAGACTCACAAATGTACAATATGAGTCAGAGTATAGCTTGCCTATTCTACACACTACATCTACCACACACTAGACTAGAGGGTACTACATTTTCATCATAACTGTATGACAGTTTAACCCCCTCCCATCCGCGTTACAGCCTATATACGGCTGCAGCGCGGACTTGAATTTTCGGGAGGCCGTTTTTAAACGGCCTCCAGTGACACGCCCCCCCGCGAGCGCGCATCGGGGAGAATCTGTGTCGGCCGTGTCCCTTGGACACGGCCGATCACAGATCGTGGTGAATGGCCAATCACAGCGGCCATTCACCACGTGATCAAGCCGTCCAATGAGAGATGATCTCATATGTAAACATATGAGATCATCTCTCATCGCCGGCGCTCCTTCCTCACACAGACACTGCAGTGTGAGGAAGGAGGGGGAGCCGACAGCCACTGGGGACACAGACAAATGTAATCAGGGCACCGATCACCAGTGCCCTGATTACTGAAGGTAAAAAAACCACACACATTGCCCCCCCCATCAGTGCCCACAGTGCCCGCCATCAGTGCCCCCATCAATGCCCACAATCAGTGCCCATAGTGCTGCCAGTCAGTGCCCATCAGTGCCTGCTAATCTAGGCACTGATGAGCACTGACTGGCAGCACTATGGGCACTGAGTGTGGGCACTGATGGTGCTGCCCATCAGTGCTCATCAGTGCCGCCCATCAGTGCCACCCGTCAGTGTCCATCAGTGCGGCATATTAGTACCTCCTCATCAGTGCCCATAAGTGCCACCTCATCAGTGCCCATAAATGCCACCTCATCAGTGCCCATCAGTGCAGCCTATCAGTGCCCATCAGTGCAGCCTCATCAGCGCACATCAGTGAGGGAGAAAAATTTATTTTCAAAATTTACTCGCAGAAAATAAGAAAAACTTTTTTTTTTTTTTCAAAATTTTCTGTCTTTTTTCTTTTTTTTTGTAAAAAATAAAAAACCCAGAGGTGATTAAATACCACCAAAAGAAAGCTCTGTTTGTGTGAAAAAAATGATAAAAATTTCATATGGGTACAGTGTAGCATGACCGCGCAATTGTCATTCAAAGTGTGCGAGCGCTGAAAGCTGAAAATTGGCCTGGATGGGAAGGGTGTTTAAGTGCACAGTAGGCAAGTAGTTAAACAAGTTCTAAATCTATTTAAGATTTAGAGGTTGTTTAAACTGTCATAAGAAAGCCTTTGGATGTAGTGTTGTAACCTTACTGCTACCAGAACAATTTTTTCATCTTTCACATACATACTAAAATGTACAAAACTGACTCGATGGACCTACAAATTATACATTTTATGAAAGCTGTTCTGATTTTGGACTTCCATTGACACTGTGCTGATTTTTTTTTTGTTTTTTATAAATACGCTAATATGAAAATGTGCTAAATATTCAAGAAATATAAAAGATGTGTAACACTTGTAAAACAAAATCCAAAACTTTAAATAGACCCCTGGTGGCCAACCGGCAGCCCTTTTGCACTTACTCTGAGGCCAGTGTAGGAAAAATGGGATTTTTGACTTACCGTAAAATCCATTTCTCTGATGTTCATTGATGGACACAGCTCCTGCTCTTCATAACCATTGGGTTATACTGCCCCCTATAGGAGTAGGACACTAGGCATAAAAAGAATCTGGCTATGCCTATGGGCAGTCACAGGGAGTATACTCCCTGTCTCTGCTATAGGTCCTCAGTTTTGTTACAAGCAGTGTCAGCAGAATTACAACTCCGCAGAGGGGTGAGTGCTGTGTCCGTCAATGAACATCGGAGAAATGGATTTTACGGTAAGTCAAAAATCCCATTTTCTCTTTCGTCCATTGACGGACATGGCTTCTGATGTTCATAAGCATTGGGACGTCCCAAAGCAGTGTTAAACATGAGGGGTGAGAACAGCAAAAAAAATTCCCAAGGCTAAACAGTAGCCAACCAGGCAACAGGAGCTAAACCAAAACAACTGGAACCCACCTGAAAAAAACAATACACCCTCAATGAGGATCAGGTCCTCTAAACAGCAGCCTGCAAAACCTTGCGGCCAAACGAAGCATCAGCAGATGCCAACACATCCACTTTATTGAACTTTGTGAAAGTGTGCACCGATGACCAGGTGGCCACCTTGCAAACCTGTGTCACTGACGTCTGATGACGGAAGGCCCAGGAGACACTAAGCGCCCGAGTAGAGTGCACCTTAACAGGGATAGGAGGAACCTGACCACTGATAGAATAGGCCTGAATAACAGTCTGTCTGATCCATCTGGAAATGGTCGCAGAGGAAGCGGACAACCCTTTCCGAAGCCCATCCGTGAGTACAAACAGAGTCTGACTTCCTAAAAGACTCCGTAGCTGCCAGGTAACTGGCCGGACCACATCCAAGGCACGCAAGGCAATTTCCTTTGGATGTTTTGGCCTGGGACACAGGGAAGGCAACACAATGTCTTCATTCAAATGAAAATCAGAGCCCACCTTTGGTAGGAACGACAGACAAGGGCGAAGAACCACCTTATCTCTGTGAATCACCAAGTAAGGTGAACGACAGGATAACGCCGCCAGTTCCGACACCCTGCGCGCAGAGGTGATAGCCACCAAAAAAAGCCACCTACTGAGACAGCGTAAGCAAGGGAACCTCCCAAAGATTTTCAAAGGGAGGCTTCTGGAGGACTCAAAGCACTAAATGGAGGTCCCAAGGCGGCAAGGGAGACCACACTGGAGGAACCAAATGTCAGACACCCTGAAGAAAGGTACGCACAAGGAAGTGTGTGACCAAAGGTCGTTGGAAGAAGACTGCCAAAACCGACACCTGGCCCTTGATGGTACTCAAGGCCAATTTCTGTTCAACACCCCCCCTGCCGTTGAAGGAAGGTCAAGATCTGAGCCACTTTCCACTGTATATTGTTTTGTTGAGGTTTTTTTTTTTTCTGTACTTATGTGTCGTTACTTATGCCTTTTTCATGCTTATTCAGGGAAACCTATTCAGCTACATTTTAGACACGATATTGTAATTCAGTTATACTGTATTACTTTTCTATATTTTGTAATGTCTCTTTTGTACCTTATCCTTTTATGTATACTGAATTGTATTTTTATTAGTTTTTGGCACAATGAATATCTTTCTGATTAAAAAAACCCCAAAAACTGTGCTTCATAAAAAACAGTAGTGAGTACATTATTTCCGTAGCACTTTGTGCAGTATCACCATTGCACATGAACCCCACTGACCTGGATAGTCTTGAAGAGAAGAATAGGGTGGTTACAAAGTTTCTTGAGAGCACCGATACAGACCAGGTGGGGGCTGTTCTCCCCCAGCCCTTGCAAACAAGATCTTACTAGGCCAGAGTTGAGAAGCTTTCTGTACAAATCAAGCTGAAACATGGATGGCTTGCAGAAGACTATGCTCTCTATCTTCGGTGGGAGGAATTTATTAATGACCTCCTGTGTTCTTCGGAGGATAAAAAGGCCTGTCAGACGTCCCAGTTCTGAAGCTCTTTCTTCTCCTAAAGTTTTTTGTTCCTAAACCACGTAAAAAAACCAGAAGACAGCTCAGCATGAAAGGAAACCGTAAATGAAATTTGATAAACAGTTCAGCTCACAAGTGCAGAATGGATGATTGGGTCACACAGAGCACCGCTCACTACAGTAAAGTCAGAACACTTAAAAGGGATGTTAGTGGGTTCCAGCTTCTACATTGACAGTGAGACCCTTTCTTCTCTTCACTGCAAACACACAAAGAGAGACAGCCACTGAGAAGCTTCTGTAGACTGGTTTCTGTATGTCATACTTTCAAATTTATTTCTAGAGTAAAAACACTAAAAAGATAAATAATCTTTCGAGTAAAAGAAACATGCGCTCACTACAGTGCTTGGAGATATTTGATTGGTTAAAGAATACGTAAACCCAACATTTCATATTCCTGATATTTGTCTGCTGTACTTGGATGACAAAAAAAAAAAATTCTTGCTCCATTTTATATTGCTTCCTTTGTTTGAAATCCCTAGTGTCCCTGCCAGTCCCTCTGCTTTCCTATTAAAACTGACCACACTAAGCAAGAGAAAAAAACCATGGTCAGTTCTCTGGCTGTGCTGGAAACTCAGCTTGCTCTCCTACAATTGTCAGACTTGTACTAGCACCCCCCCCCCCCCCACATAGCCTTTTGCTGGGAGGTTCAGTGTACTGCTATTTCTCATCCCCCAGCTCTTACGCAGCTGAGAACAGGGGGAATGGGATACATTTTTTTTTAAAAATGTGGAATATCTATAAGCAAATGTTTTGCCCTTCATTTATTTTTTAAACTGAATACTGTGAATAGCTGAGCAGCACTCAGACGAGTCTTTTTCATTCTAGGAGCATGATGGGAAGTCCCCATCCTGCTGGCGGATCACAGCGCTGTATAGTGTATGTAGCTTCAGATGCACACAGCTCATATAGCACTGACAGCTGTGGCATGTGTTAGTGAAATGGTTTGTCTAGAACAGTGTTTCTCAACCGGGGTTCCGCGGAACCCTAAGGTTCCGTGAAAAGTTCCCAGGTGTTCCACTGCAATTCAACATTGTGGCGGATGTATACCCGCCCAATGTTGTTTCCAGTGTTCCCAATGTGCGCTGACAGTGAGTACTGTCAGCACACATTGATACCCAATGCCCTCTCTGTAGTTCCGGCTCAGAGAACTCAGTGGGCAGAGTCAGGAGGAATGCATAGAGCGGGAGTTCTGAATTAAGAGCAAGGAGGCGGGGAGACAAGAGAGTCCAGAATGGGGACCATGGAGGCATGGAGCCGTGGGAGCCGAGAAAAGAGGCACGGAGCCGAGGGAGCCCAGAATGGAGCCCATGGAAGCGGGGAGCCGAGAATGAAAACTGGAGGTGGGGAGCACCAGATCAGAAGGTAAGATCCTGTCTGAATGTTGTCAGTGAAGCACACTGTGGAGGGGGGGCAGAGAAAAGAAGCAAATGGTTGGCTTTACAGGTGAGTTCCTGTGTACAGAAGGGGTGAATACAGACAGGGTGTGGGGGGGGGGGGGGAAGCAAAGAACAGAAGGAGACATCCTGTATATAACAGCACTGAATGCAGACTGCAGAGCAGAGGAGCAGAGAATGGGGCAAACAGCTGGATCAGGCTGAATGTAGCAGGATGTGAGGTTATCATAGCTTGCAAAAATTATGTAGACAATTAAAGGGTATTGCGTTACCATAATCCCTAGACAATGGTTTTAAAGGAAAACCCCCTTGGCATCATGTGGGACTTTAAAGGTAACAGTAGGTTATATTATGGATAACCAATATTGTTATTCTAAAATATTTTATTGAAAACTGAAACATTTATATTCATTGATATTCATACTTTGGTACAAGATATTATGGCCATACAGAATGATGGCTCATTCATTACATTGTAACGATACATCATACAAACACAGTATTCCTTAAAGGAGTGGTACGTAATCCAATTCTTATTATGTAGTATGAATATCAATGAATATAAATGTTTCAGTTTTCAATAAAATATTTTAGAATAACAATATTGGTTATCCATAATATAACCTACTGTTACCTTTAAAGTCCCACATGATGCCAAGGGGGTTTTCCTTTAAAAAAAAAGGTTATCATAGCTTTATGTTATGCCGTAATTGTACATGATCTCCCTTCCTGCTACATTCAGTCTCCTGAATCTCCAGCCACAGGCCCCTGCACTCTGCTCCCCCCCCCCTCTGCAGTCTGCATTCAGTCATATACACAGGATCTTGCCTCTTGCAACATTTAGCCATGTGCTTCACTGTCAGCACTCCTCCTGGCACCACCCTCACAGGTTCAGAGAAGCTGGAACTATAGAGGAGGCACCATGTATCAATGCACATTGACAATATTCGCTGTCAATGCACATCGAAAACAACATTGGTACCATGTGCGTATTTCTTCTGCACAGAAATATGCAACAGGTATGCATTTTTCTGCAGGGAAAAATACTCAAGTGACAGCAACATTGTGGTGTGAACAGGGCACAAAGAAATCTGTTGTTTTCTTTATGTCCGTTCAGAAACCTACGTTAGGAAAATGCATGTCTCTGTGCATGATGTGAACAAGTATTCTATGCAGGTAAAATTTGCACAATTTTCCATCAATTCTTATGCTTTATGTAATGAACAAGGCCCAACTGTTCCTATAGTCTGCTGTCCTATTTATGAAGCACAATATTTTGTTCAAGTACAATAAGGCCTTGTTCACTGCATATGTGCAAAAAACTAATGGAAAATAAGTGCAAATTTGACTTGTTTAGAATATTTTTTCGGCTTGTTCCAACGTAGGTCTCTGCAAGGACATAAAGAAAACGATTGATTTCTATGTACCCTGTTCACACTATAATGTTGGTGTCAGGTGAGTTCTAATATTTATTCTATTTAAAGCTACTTCTACAATATTTGCGGATTCATCTACAGCTCGCTGATCAGATCCAATGTTCCGTGAGCTGTAGATGTGATTTTTTTTTTTTTAAGGGTTCCCCCGAGATCTCAGACTTTTTGCCAACGGTTCCTCCACGGTAAAAAAAGGTTAATAAACACTGGTCTAGACCAAGCAAATTTAAAAATTCAATAAAACATGAATTTAGGCTTTTAGAATTATTCAACAAACAAAATAAGATAAAAACTATTAAATCAGCTTGTTTCTATAGAAAGTCAGTATACAGTTTTTATACTTCTGCACATTTTTATGGTCTTCTGGGAAAAGCAATGCAGGATGTCACAGTGGTAAAGCCAGCAGCCTGACTGTCTATTTAATTACTTCAATTTTTATGTCACCAGTTTTCAAAGTAATCATGCATGGCAGCATGAAACGACATGATAACTGTACAGTTTGGGAGGGGGGGTGGGGTGGGGGCTTGAGCACCCTGGTCATGCCTGCTGTATACTGCATTTTCCATACTTACTTTGGATGCTGAAGGTTCACGGGATTGTAAAATAGGTTCCTCGTATATTTTTCTATAAGTAGTCAAAGATCCAAGTATTCCTGGGTTAACAAAGTTTATTAAAGCAAAAAACTCCTGTAGATCATTTTGTATAGGAGTACCTGGGAGAATAAACAAATTTCTTGTTAAACATTCACTCTGTGTAACTGTCCTGCATGACTGCGAAAATCTGCTGTAACGATATGATTGCTAAATAAAGTTTTGGACTCGTCCTGGATATCCTTGCTGATGACATTTTCTTGCTCTGATTAAACACAGATCCAGCCATTTCTACAGGAACGTGTGCATTGGGAATAGTGTGTAGGCGCAAGTTGTGAGACACTTTGCAGGCTGTATTGGTGCCGATCTGGCACCGATTAATGTAAGAGGCCTTTGTTTGTCCTTATATGCCCTTTAATGAATACATTTTACTACACTATGAGAAATCGTTTTTCTCGTTTTTGGATATCTTTTTTTTTTTTTTGTACCTTTTTGTTCTTCTCCAGCTTGACCTCCATCCTACCTTGCGACAAGGTGCGTGATTTACGTGTTTCTATTGGCCCCTCCTCCTTTTTCCCCTGCCTTCTGGGACCTGTGTGTGTCCCAGACGATGGAACATCAGAAAGCACCGCGTGACTCACGAATGCGCAGTAGGAAACCGGCTGTGACTTTCACTGCTGGTTTCCCTTACTTGCAATGCCGACACCTACACCCAAGCCGATGGTTGACATCATGGGATCCCTGGACAGGTAAATGTCCTTATATCAAAAGTCAGAAGCTACGGTACTTGTAGCTACTGACTTTTCTTTTTTTTTTTTTTTTTTTAGAGGCTGGAAATCCGCTTTAGTTTTTCAACACACATATAAGCTGGTGCTGCCTTGGAATTACTTGAAGTTCAAATCAAGTGAACATTGACTACTTTTGAATAAGTGGTCACAGGCTTTCTGGTGAGTGTTTAGTGTATCCACTAGTCACTGAGTGCTATTGCATGGTGTGGAAAAGAAGAGTTAAGCTGGATGGACTTACGGACTATATAATAATTTTTTGATAGTTTGTCTTTTGCACTAATGGGAGGTGTTATTCACTGATCTCACAATTGTTCACAATCCGAGTGGCTTTTAAATATGTACACTTTCTATATATATATATATATATATATATATATATATAATTATAGTATTCACTTTGTTTTTGCTGTGAAACAACAAGGAAAATAGGACGATCGTTTGCCAGATTTTCTTATAGTGTGTACCCCACTAAAGAGCAAAGAAAGAAGAAAACAAAGAAAGTCAGAAGAAAGGAAGTAGCTTCCATAGACTGCAATGATGATGACTAAAAAGCCTAAACAGCCATGTGCTGTTTGAAATAAATGGCTCTATAATATTAGGCTATATTTACATATATACACACACATATTTACACACACACATATATATATATATATATATATATATATATATATATACACTAGGGTCCTGCATCAGGCTGATGGGGTGTAAAGCAATAGCTCTGTCCACTGTCCTAAAATTAAGGCATTATCCTCTTATTTTGGGGATATGTGATCGAATGACATACTGTATGTAAATACCTTCTGTTTTAGACTAGATTCACATCTATGCAAGTGAGGTTGATGTGTTTTTGAGGAACGTTTCCTGGCACATTTTTGATTATTTTTAATGCGTTTTGCATTACACAAGGAGGTGTTTGTTGCAGAAAAACTCACCAAAAACACACGTACATTTGGTTTTCATGCGATTCCATTGAAGTTTATGGAGCTATAAACGTGCGCTGTGTATAAATAATTCCCTGCACCTTTCCAATATACGCACCGGTGCAAACTGCATAGATGTGAACATGACCCATAAGAACTAACCTTAAGTGGACTGTAATGTGTTTATGCAAACACACTGCAAAAAGCATAAGTGTGAACCTAACCTTAAGAAGTGCTGCAAATATGTTAAATGTAAACTATGGTAAAATTAAAGTTTCTGTAAAGGCAGAAGTTTTTTTTATCTTAATGCATTCTATGCATTAAGATAAAAAAAAAACCTGTGTGCAAAAGCCCCCCAGCCCCCCTTAATACTTACTTGAGCCCCATCTAGATCCAGCTATGTTGCAGCAGTGTCTTGGCTGCCCAGGACTCCCCTCCTCATTGGCTAAGACAGCAGCGCGGCGCCATTGGCTCCTGCTGCTGTCAATTAAAGTCTGTCAGCCAATGAGAAGATAAAAAGGGGGGGCTGAGCCGTGGCCCTGTGTCTGAATGGACATTTGGAGCTTTGACTCTGTTCGGGTGCCCCCATAGCAAGCTGCTCGCTGTGGCGGCACTCCACAGGAGGGAGGGGCCAGGAGCCCCGAAGAGGGATCCGAGAAGAGGTCCACTACACAGGGCAGGTAAGTATGACCTGTTTGTAATTTTTAACTAAAAAGAAAATTTGATTTTTGTCTTACCATAAAATCCTTTTCTCTGATGTTTATTGATGGGCACAGCTCCAAAATCTTCTTGACCATTGGGTTATGCTGCCCTCACAGGAGTAGGACACTAGGCAGGAAAAAGCTTATAGCCTATAGGGTAGTCCCAGGGGGTATACTTCCATTTTCTGCTATACGCATTAAGTTTAGTTGCAAGCAGTGTCAGAAGAAAAATAACCCAACTCAATAGAGGGGTGGGTGCTGTGTCGGTCAATGAACATCAGAGAAAAGAATTTTACGGTAAGACAAAAATCCAATTTTCTCTTTTGTTCATTGACGGACACAGCTCCAGAATCTTGAGACGTCCCAAAGCAGTGTCAAAATGAGAGGTGGGGGAAAAATAAAACAGTAGAAAAAAATTCCCAAAAGGCTAAACCTAGCCAACCAGGAAATATGGAGTTCAACCAGAAACAACTGGAGCAACATACACCCTCAAAGAGGACTAATCTTCTCAAACAGCAGCTTGCAAAACCTTGCGGCCAAAAGCAACATCCGGAGATGCCAGAACATCTATTGTAAAAAAAATGTGAAAATGTGCACAGATGACTAAGCGGCCACCTTGCCGACCTGCACCACAGACTCCTGATGGCGGAAGGCCCAGGAGGCATTGAGCGCACATGTAAAATGCGCCTTAACAGGGAACGGAGCAACCTGACCCTTGATGGAATAGGCCTGCACCACTGCCGTGACGTGATGATTCCTCTGCGAGGTCCATCCATAAGGACAAATAGTAAGGCTGATTTCCTAAACGACTCGGTTGCCGCAAGGAACACCCTGATTGCCTGACCCACATCCAGAGAGTGCAAGGCAATATCCTTAGGATTTTCAGGATTTGGACACAGGGAAGGCAACACAATGTCTTCATTCAGATGGAAACCAGAAACAACCTTAGGAAGGAACAACTGACAAGGGTGAAGCACCACTTTATCTCTGTGAACCACCAGGTAAGGTGAACGACAAGACAACGCCGCCAGCTCCGACACCCTGCGTGCAGAAGTAATAGCCACCAAGAAGGCCACCTTCTGGGACAATGTAAGCAGAGGAAGCTCTTGAATATTTTCGAAAGGCAGTTACTGGAGAACCGACAGCACTAAATTGAGATCCCAAGGAGGCAACCGAGACCGTACTGGGGGAGCCAAGTGGCAAACCCCCTGAATAAAGGTGTGGACCAAAGAATGCGTAGCCAAAGGATGGTAAAAGAAGACCGCAAAGGCCGAAAAAACATAGCCCTTGACGGTACCCAAGGCCAGGCGCTGCTCAACACAGAAATGGAACAGGGATGAACACCAAGAGACTCACACCTCGCAATGTATGTCTTCCAAGCGTGATGGTAAAATCTTCCTAGAGGTAGATTTTTCTAGCCTTTTACAACATGGGAATCACCGATTCAGACAACCCCATATCCTTCAACACCTGGCTTTCAACAGCCAAAGCTAGCGACTGTAAAGCAGGATGGAAGATTGGCCCTTGCCTTTTGTCTGAAAGGAAATCTCCAAAGGGCATTGGTAACCAGCCATACCAGATCAGCGAACCAAGACCAGTGAGGCCAGCCTGGAGTCACTAGGATGACCGTATCCCTGCTGCCTTGATCCTTCACAGGAGACTCGGCAGAAGTCTAAGCAGGGGAAATGCGTATATCAGAAGATACTAGCCCCAAGGTGACACCAGTGCGTCTGTGACATTGGCCAGAGGATCCTGAGACCTTGCCACAATTCTCTGTACCTTCCTGTTGAGACAAAAGGCCAACAGGTCCACCTAGGGAGTTCCCCACTGAAGACACAGCTGAATCTTAGAATGCTGGCTACCACCCAAGCCGCCAGGATACTTCTTCTGCCCCGTTGATAATTGACATATGCCATGGCTATGGCATTGTCCGATTGGATCCTTACCCGGCACTCCTGAAGGCGATTTGTCCAATGAGCTAGACAAATCTGATCACCCGAAGTTCCAGTATATTGATCGGTAGTCTTGACTCCCCCCAGAGCCCAGACCCCTTGAACACATCCGTGCCCAAAACGCCTCCCCACCCGGACAGGCTGGCAACAGCGGGGACCAGCGTTCAGTACAGGTGAAGGAAGGATTTGCCCTGTCGAAGCGCCGGAGAGCAAAGCCACCATATCAGTGACCCTCTCAAATCCCGGCTCAACAGGATCAGATTATCTAGAGACTGTGGATCCTTGTCTCCCTTCGCAGAGGCTCGACTGGAACTGTGAAAACGGAACCACCACAAAGGTAGACACCATCAGGCACAGCGTCCGCATGCAAGTCCTGAAAGAAGACCGACTGCTAAACAACAAGAGCCGAGTCGCATCCTGCAACCTTGGAGTTTTTGTTCCCCTGGAAAAAACACCCTGGCTGAAGCCGAGTCCAGAGTCAGACTCAGATAGCCCAACTTGGTGGACGTAACCAGAGCAGATTTTCGGATGTTCAATTTCCAACCGAGCTCCTACCGAGTCCGCACAATAATTTCCAGGTTGTCCTTTAGAGCAGTTGGAGACTCTGCTCGCAGTCGAAGATAGTCCAGGTACCCAGTACCGCAATCCCCTGCTGCCGCTACAATGCCAAACCAGGGCCTACACTTTTGTGAATACCCAAGAAACCGAGAAGAGACCAAAGGGTAATGCCATTAATTGATCATGCTCCTCACCCACGGCAAGCGGAGAAAACGCTGATGACCAACATATATTGGAATATGAAGGTAAGCGTCCTTTGATGTGGGGATGCCACTAATGTATGAATTTACTCCATTTGGAACTTCTGTACCGGCACAAGCGGTTCAAAGCCTTGAGGTCCAGGATTGGACGTTCCTTGCCTTCCTTTTTGGGAACTGTAAACAGGTTTAACTAGAAACCTTGAAAACGTTCCGATTTTGGAACCGGAAAAAAAATCACCCCTTGTAGTAGAAAGACTTGCACCGCCCCAAAGAGACCATGCAGGTGGTCTGGGGACAAACGCAGATTGGAAGGAAAGAACCTCACTGGAGGATAAGACCAAAACTCGATCTTGTAACCGGACCGGATCAGTTCGTGGACCCACCTGTCTTGAATCAGGAAGGTCCATGGGTCGGGAAAGAAGTGAAGACGTCCCTCCACCTCAGACATGGGTGAGGGCGCCCTTTTAGGCAGAAGAGGGCTTGTCTGTAGGTCTGGAAGAACCCGCTCTCTGTGACGAGACTCCTCGCCCCTGGCAGCCTGTGGAAGAAGAGTACTCTTCCCCCCTTCTAAGACCCTTAATGATATCATCCAGGAAGATCCAAACAGGCGTTCCCCCAGTGGAGAACAAATAAGGCCGTCTTGGAAGACTGGTCCGCAGACCAGCATTTTAGCCATATCATGCGCCGAAGGACTAGAAATTAAGGGAGCTACATCCAGAGAGGCACCACAGACAAACTGCAACCACTGGACAAACTGGTCCGCCAGCTCGCAAGGGCAGGGGGAAGCTGTTCCCCCTCCAGATCCTGGCGCAAATGCTTTGCCTACTCCATTCAAGTCTGGGACACCAATGCTATGGTGAACACCGGCCTAAGGACCGAACTGGCCACAGTAAACATGTGGCAGACCAGAGTCTCGGCTCTCCCGCCAAAGGGGTCTTTAAAAGCTGGAGACTCCTCCACCGGAATTAGAGTGGAGTTATTCAGCCTGAAAACCTGAGAATCCACCACAGGTGGGACTGTCCACTTTTTTTTTTAACAGGGACTCTTCAATGAAATACCGTCTAGCGAAAACGCTTAGGCACCGACATAATGCGTTTAGATCACTGACTCGCAGCAATTTTGACAAGTAGGTGGAAAAAAGGGTATACCTTTTGCCGCTTTAGGGGAGCTGCGGGTACCAAAGGGGACCGGCACCTTCGACACAGCAGCAGCTGCATCCTCCAATTTTTACAGTTGTCTGCACCAATACAATCAGTGCATCCAGCAGCGCCGTTTCATGCGTGATTGCAGTAGAAGAGGAATCATCCTCACTATCAGAGCACTCGAAGTGCGTGGACGCAGACCCAGTAGGGTCACTACATACTAAGCTCAACCTGAAAAATAACAATCAGGATTGTTACATAGACACAAAACAGGCAGATGAGGGGTGCCGACTGCGATCCCGCAAGGGGACCCCGCCCCAGGGCCCATGAATGGACCACCTACTGGACCCCGCGGAAAAAAAAAGGGGGTCGCCCTCCGAGCCCCTCCATAGAGGCCCGCATGAAAATAAATGGCCCCCTTAAAGGGGGCCGCCCGCCGTGACATGGACGCACAGGCAAGGTACCAAGATGGTCCACAGCGCTAAAGGGGGGGTGCCCTGCGCAATAATGACGGCACGCTGTCATCAAATAAAGGTGACCATCCACAGAGCGCCCCCCCCCCCCCTTCGCAGGGAAGGCACTAAGCTGGCCGCGGTCAAAATTTTGGTGGAGGCCCAGCCACACAGATCGCATCCAAGGGAAGGCGGGTGGCTACAGGACACTCACAGGGGGCCAGCCCCCCCCTCTGAGGCGCCCACTCAACCGCCTAGGAACAGCAGGGGAGAGGACGGATGCCGAAACGGAGGGTGGTGACTCCAGCCACCCTCACTGGGGCCTCCCAAAATAGCGTCCAGCTGCAAAGCCACGGCCTAAATTTTTGGGCGGGTCTGCCCGTGTGCGGCGCATACCCGCAGATGTGAATCTATTCGCTCCTCCCAGCTCGACACAACAGCCGAGGAAGCCCTTAGGACTCACCTGCCCAGGTCACTAATTCCCAGGGTGATGAAAGACCCTGTAGTAACCCCCGGTGTGCGCCCAGTAAAACCAGCCAGCAGCAGCCCCAAAGGAAGCCCACCCTTCAGAGCACATGGCAAAAGTAAGCTCACAACCTCCAGGGAGGGGGGGGGGGGGTGAGGGGTACGGAAAATATTAAAAGAGAAAAGAAAAATCCATTTAAAAAGGAAAAAAATGCTAGGACCAGAGATCCCAGCAAGGAACTAGGTCCATACTCCTGACTAGGCAGAAAAAAACTGAATGCCTATAGCAGGAAGTGAGAGTATACCCCATGGGACTGCCCCAAAGGCGTGGTAAAGCTTTTTCCTGCCTAATGTCCTACTCCTGTAGGGGGCAGCATAACCCAATGGTCAAGAAGATTCTGGAGCTGTGTTCGTCAATGAATGAAAGAGAAGAACGAAAGAGAAAAACAAGACTTTACAATCACTTTAGGTAACTAAAATCCAGCCAATTTCAGTGACAATCACATTTTTTGCATTTTCTAAGCTAATCAAGTCATCCTCCAAGATAAGGCTGGTGCTTGCGGTTCGCCCAATCAATCATCTAACTTAAGCAATATTGTGTACACATTATTCTATAGAATATTGACTGTCAAATTCTGCAAAGATGCACAGCATCATAAGTCCATGGTCAACTTAGCTTTGATAACTACTGGCCTAGGTAGCTGTAAAATAAATGTTTTACAAATCTATTTTGAGACTTTGGGGTCCAGGGTTGGATTTCCATTAAGAACACAAAGGTTCAACCTGCATGGAGTTGGTCTATTCTCAACATGTCCTTGGAAGACAGAATCCCTAACCTACAGTCACTGAGAGGAGTCCATGACCAACATTACAGCTTTTTTTTTTTAAATACTGACACATTTTGCGTATTTACCTGAAAGAATGATTCTCTTGCTGCAAGACAAACTGCTGAGAGCCGATGTGGTTTTTATGGAGCTGTTCTTTAGGCGATGCCCCTCATCACAGATGATTAAGTCGAAGTCCAGGCTCTGGATTTGGTCCATAGAGCGTAACAACATCTCATAGCTAATGATCAGCACGGGATACAGGGGAGAGTTGATGAATTCTTCCAGTTTGTGATCCTGTGCACAGGCAGATCATGATAACAATAACAGAAATTGATGTTCAATGATTTCTACAGGGATAGTGTAGTCGGAATTCTGCAACATACACACCTAGAATCTCTAGAAAGCAGTTTCATAGGCAACGTAAACTAGTTTACTGACTTAGGACTTGTAGACTAGGATTATTAAAGTGGTAGTATAGGTGTTTTTGTTGATCATACCTACCTATATAAAGCTTACTTGTAGGTACAGAAAATATCTCCTAAAAGTGTACTGTTAAGGGGATATTTGCTTAAGCAGCACGCACCAGTGATGTCACCGTGATGCGCACTGCGCAAGCCATCCATTGAGAGAGCTGTGCCGCAACCGTGATTAAAAAGGGAAAATTTTCCCAAACAAGCAGTGAAAAAAGGTTGTATATACATATATCAATTCGGTAAGAACAAACACAACTTGCATACCCTACAGCATGCAGCAATATTGCTAATCTGGTATTGAACAGAGCATGTGGACAAGGAGACCCCAACGCATTTCAACACAATGTCCACAATTTACCAATGTATTCTATTGCAACTTGTATAGTGATTGATTTAACCAAGAAAAGGCTTGGAAATCAACAAATGTATGTTACTCTCCCCTTTATAAAGGACAGATGGTGTACCTATTTTAATCTATAGATTGTATCCACTCTGGCCTTTTGTGATATAAGGGACCTTTCTGCATGGTGGCTCTCTTTCCAGTTTTCCTGTATGTCTTGCTGTCCCTTGTGTGGTCCTAATTGTGGTCTAGGCCCTCCTTGCCCATCCTTGAGCCCTTGACATGCAGCCTTTTCTTCATTTAAACAATCACTATACATGCTGCGATGGAATACATTGGAAAATTGTGGATAGCCTTCCCCCACATGCTCTGTTCCATACTAGATTAACAATATTGCTGCATGCTGTAGGGTATACAAGTTGTGTTTGTTCTTACCGAATTGATATATGTATATACAACCTTTTTTCACAGCTTGTTTGGGAGTATTTCTCCTTTTTAATGTTGTGTTTAAACTTTTTTATATATTTTCACCTTTGTTAATATTCCATTACTTACATTGTCTGGATATCGCATAATCCCGTTCCCCTTTAAAATGACCCTCCCGAGGATCATTTTTTGTTCAAAGTTAGGGATAGATACCCAATAACCCTCTCTTTTTCTACCCCTCATCAAGGATTGACATTTGTAATCCTATCGGAACTTAGCAACTTTTTGTATAGTTGAGATAGATTGCTGTAGACTATTTGAATGAACTTCCTTGTAAGAAGAAAGGACTGGCTCTCAAACAGTAGTACTTTTTACATTTGTATTTGCTTTGTCTAGTCATCACAGCGAACAGATGGTACAGAGCCGTTTAAATCTGATCTGTACATTGTGTCTATAAGTCAAGCCGCCTGTTGACAGCTCAGTTCACAGACATTAACATTGGTTGCCTGAGGGCTATTTCTGGAGTTTCTAAAAGCTACTCCAGAAATAGATGTCCACCTCTTTGCTGATTTTTTTATTTACAATAGGATAGTAGAGAGGTTGTTAATAATTGTCATTACCTGATCGACTGAAAACACACGCATTCTCTCTGTGCCTAACCACTTCTGAAATTCTTTCCTCCAGTTCTTCACCAAGCTTCCAGGAGTGACGATCAAAGCTCTCTTTATAATAGGCTTGCCTCCAAAAGGGCCTTGCCGCAGAAGGGTCCATATCAAGGCAATGCATTGAAGTGTTTTACCCAAACCCATCTCATCTGCCAGGATGGCTCCATACTGACCAGAGACCCTATGTGAAAGAGATCAAAGATCTATCATCACAATAACACAATAAATACAGAGCTCCTCTTAGCACTTTAGGGAACAATAAATGTGATTATTCACTGGGAAAAAAAAAAATATATATATATATATATATATATATATATATATATATATATATATATATATATATATATATCACACAGTGAGGGGAAAAATGTATTTGATCCCATGCTGAGTTTGTATGTTTGACCATTGACAAAGAAATGATCAGTCTATATTTTTAAAGGGATGGTTTATTTTACCAGTGAGAGACAGAATAACAACAAAAATATCTAGAAAAACGCATTTCAAAAAGGTTATAAATTGATTTGCATTTTAATAAGTGAAATAATTATTTGATACCCTCCCTATCAATCAGCAAGATTTCTGTCTCCCAGATGTCTTCTATACAGGTAATGAGCTGAGATTAGGAGCATTCTCTTGAAGGGAGTGCTCCTAATCTCAGCCTTTTACCTGTATAAAAGAAGCCTGTCCACAGAAGCAATCAATTAGTCAGATTCCAATCTCTCCACCATGTCCAAAACCAAAGAGCTGTCTAAGGATGTCAGGGACAAGATTGTAGACCTACACAAGGCTGGAATGACAATACTAAACATGACATGCTTTAAAATTGCGCATGCCCCTGGATCAGCAACAAACTTTTAAAAGCCTTTACAGGTTACCACTGTAAACTTACAGAGGAGGTCCACTGCAAGAATTACTGCCCTCGACATGACGTTCATGGGGATACCTCGCATGCATCAGGAAGGACACTATGGGCTCTATGGACCGGTCTTTGAATTCTTGGTGGCTGCGGGACACTACTTGTGCTAGCCACTGCACCAGCTTAAACTGCACTTATGGGACTCGCCACGTCACCAAGTGTTACTGCAATGCTGGTTTGACAATGACCAGGATGTACTAGGCCGCTGGTGCTTGCCAGTTCACCAGAAGGTTGAGCGGCACTAGTACCAACACTCTGCTGCTGCTTACGAGAACCCTGCGATTGCTGCACCTCAACAACAGAAGAACAGGGTCAGGTACCTTAGCAGGGACCACTACTCCATCATCAGAGCTATCTGTCAGGGTGCCGCTGCTGTCTACAGGTTCGTATACTGAGCCTGATTCTGACAGTTAGGCTTCCCCATCGCTCTCATCTGTCATGCTCAATATCCTGCAGGCCTCTTCACTAGTGTACCTTTCGTTTGACATTTTGGCCAATAAATTTACAGTACCTAGTGTGACTCGCAGGTAAAAAAGCACCTGGTTTGAATCGCTACGAAAAAAATCTGCTAGTGCTAGCAGAGATCAGGCATGACTCTGCTAACGCTGCGGTTTTGTGTGTTGTGTATTGTGTAACAGGAAGTCAGCTAAATCTGGGAATGTAGTCACAGGAAGGAGATACATTTCTACCTGATTTAGAAAGTCCATTAATTAATTTAGGGTGTTGGCTACAGAGCTAGCCAGCAGGAAGTTGAAAGGCCTTCACCTGTTCAGAATGAGGGAGTTAAGGCTCTATAATTTGTTCAGAGAAATTCCTATTGTTTGCTGCCTCCAGAAGCTGTGTCCTGAAGCCATGTGGGCTGGGAGCAGGAGGACAGTCAGCGTGTGCCTCCCGACAGGATGTGTGGGCCTGGGAGAAGACCCCCCGGAGTGATGTGTGCCCGGGACGGTAACCAAGGGTGAATACGTCTCAAAGGTGAGAAGACGAACTGTTGATGTGAAAGAAACAAAGGACTGTGTTGCCCTGTGAAGCTATTATAAAAGGACTATTGAGTGTCCGCTGTAGGACAAGGAAGTCTGCCCGACGGTAGGTTGGAGACAGACACTTAGGCAGGTTCCAGTTGTGAGAAGGTAGCCGCCCACAGAGGCAAGGATTTATTTTCTGTTTTATTTTATTTTGGATGTTTTGCTGCATACAGCCTGGTGAAGAAAACACCATTTAATAAACCACACTGTTTGTTTGCAAGCACTTGTCGGCTACCTCTCTGGGAAAACGCACCCCCCAAGGGGTCATCCACACCCGCCACCGAGCTAATCCCTCACATATGGTGGAGGTATGCAGTGGGCATAAGCAGAGATCCCTGCAAGGAAGTGCAAATGTTTGATGAACTTTATCTGGTGCATGAGATTGCACAATCTATGTGTGCAGGAGAGAAAATCCTGACAGAAAAAAAAAAGTGTTTTAAAGAGACAGCGGTCTCAAAATTATTTGATGAACTTTGTTGTGTCTGGTGCAAGTGACTGCACAAACTGTGTGTGCAGGAAAAGAGATCTTGCAAGAGAGAGAGAAAAACTACATGTGTTAAAGAGACAGTGGTCTGAAAAATTTTTGCTGGACTGTGAAAAATTTGTTTGTGGAGTTATTGAAGATGGGGCGTTCAAAACGCCTGAAGAATGCAAAGATAGATGAAATGAGAGACCGGATTCTATGGATGGAGGGGATGTTACCGTCTGAACCAGCCCCATCCATGCCTAAAGAGAGTCTACTAAAGAGGAAGGTTGTTGTCCCTAGCAACACTGATGAAACTGCTATGGAGACGCAGTGTGCTCAGATGAAAAGTAAGCTCAAAATGGAGGAGATGTTGAAACAACTGATTATATCAAATACAGCTCAACAACAGGCAAATGCAGCTCAACAGCAGGCAAATGCGGATTTTCAGCGGAGCTTTGCAGCTCAACAAAAGGCTCATCAAGAGAGCATGGCAGGCTGGAAACAGAGACGCCAGCAGCCAATGGAGGCCATCGGTTTGGAGGAAACCGAGTATGTGTGCAGGGCTGAGTTGGATGCCTTGCAACGGAAAATGGAAGAAAAGGAACAAGCCTTGGAATTGCTTAAAATGGAGCATAGAAACTTGCAGGAAATGAATGAACTACTCAAGTCTCATGTGTTACAGTGGGAAGAATCCACTGCTCTTCTTTTGGTCGAGTTGCAAAAACGCAAAGACACTATAAAGGAGAAAGATACCATCCTTATGGAGAAGGAAATTGAAGTTAAGACTTTGCAGGAGCAAAGTATGTGTGAAATGTTGGAGTTGCGTAATCAGCTGGAAAAAAGTCTTCAGTGTTTGGAAGTTACAAAAATAGACCTGCAGGAGTCGCAGGAACAGAATGTCGCTCTGAAAGCGACATTGTCTCTCAGCGACAAAGAGAAAAGTGAAAGAGAGGCTAAATTACTGAGTACTGTGTATGAGCTCACTACTTTGAGCAATGTGGTAGATGAATGGCGTGCGGACTGTGAAAGTTGGAAAGGGGAAGCCCAACGTGTCCAGCAGCAGTTAAAGGAGAAAGAAGCCTGTGTGGCAGAATTACATTCTTATTCCCAGATGCTAGCCAATGAGGTGAAGGCTCTTATGCAGGGAAAAGGAGATTGTGAACATAAGAGGGAAAAAGTAGAGGCACAGCTTCTGGAATCGCAAGTCAAGGTGTCAGAAGGTGACCGATTGTGTGCTAAGCTGTCAGAGAAGGCAAACCGACTGCAGGTTGAGTTGGACAATGTTACAAATCAGCTTTCTCAAGCAGACAGCAAATCTAGAGAAATTGCGGAAGATTTTTCTATCTTGGAATCGCAGCTGCAAGACACGCAGGAACTCTTACAGGAGGAGAGGTGTCAAAGGCTGAGTTTTAGCACAAAGCTCAAACAAATGGAAGATGAGAAAAATGGCTTCCTGGAACAATTAAAAGAGGAGGAGGAAGCAAAGAAAAACCTATCAGAGCAAGTCGCAACATTGCAAGCTCAGATAGCGTATATGAAAAAACGCATGGAAGAAAGCGTTGGTTCATTACAGTGTGTTGAAGATGTGAAAAAGAAGTTTGATCAGATGCTTGGTGAAGAGAAGACTGTGTCTGCAAAATATGCAGAAGAACGCGCCCGTGCAGAAACGGAGGTGCGTGATAACGAGAGCAAAGCCCTGTTCTTGGCTCGCTCTTTGGAGGAAGCTCTAGAGTGTAAGGTTGAACTAGAAAGAGTTAACCAACAGCTGTGTACAGAAATGGAAGATTTGGTCAGCTCCAAGGATGATGTTGTGAAAAGCGTTCAGGAGCTAGAAAAGTCTAAGCGAGCCTTAGAACAGCAAGTAGAAGAGATGAAGATTCCGTTGCAGGAACTGGAAGAGGAATTCCAGGCAACAGAGGATCTGTCCCAAAGAGGGGATAGTGTGCCTGATGCAGTTTTTAAAAGGATCAGTGTTTTGGGGTCTGTCCTGAGTGAGCCTCAGAAATGTGATGACACGTGGCTTGAATCACCCCTTTGGAATAAACCGTTCCTTCAAAAACTTCAAGCATTGGAAAATGTATCATTAGAGCTTCAGCAAACAAAGGAGCTGAGTAAGAAATGTGGTGATTTCTCAGTTCAGGCTGAAAACCTAGTGGAGAAAACTAAGGCTGTTGGTGAAAACGTGAAGCAAATGAATAAGTGCCTTTCAGGGAGTGTTTCCAAAATGGAACTGGTGAAAGACGGGTGGCAGAAGTTTGATCGTGATCTTGAGATGCATTCCATGTGGAATTCAGATAGAGAAAAGGAACTAGGTGACTTTGAGCGGTCAAATAGTTCAGCAGAAAGTGCATTGAAGAAACCTGTAAAAGAATGTGTTGCAGTTCCATGCTTCTTCACTGATGCAGAGAGGAGGTCTATAATGGATACCACCCAGATCGCTGGGTTCAACTGTGTTGTTGCCTTTGACCCCTATGTTGGTGGAAGGAAAGTTGATGATGTTCTGGTTGGCTACTTCTGTGAAGAGTTTGGCAAGAAATATAAACTGAATATCAAATCAAATAGTAGGCCTTTACTGCGACTCGCTCAGGAGGGCGAAAAGTTTAAGAAGTTGATGAGTGCAAATGCTTCAGATCTGCCTATGAATATGAAATGTTTGAATGATATTGATATCTCTGGGAAAAGGAACAGGGGTCACTTTGAAGAAATGTGTGACAGCCTGTTGTCTCAATTGGAAAATCCTCTGCACAGCATCTTAGAGCAAGCAAAGCTCAAGAAGGAAGATCATTCCCTTTTACAACAAAAAGTCAATGATTGTGTACAGCTGTATGGAGAGGCAACTCAAGTCACAGAGGGATGTCAAGATTCCCTACTTGGAACAAAGCTTAGTGAAGCAAAGGTTCTCAAAGTTTTGTGGAAAACATTTATGGATTGCAGAGAGAGGCGTCTTAAGAATGTTGAAGACATTAAGACTAGCCCAATTGAGTTGCCTATGGATCACGGTCCTCCATGGTGAATTGGACAGACGGTTATGAGGGACAAGCTGTCTGACATTTATGAGAAAGCTGTCAATGAAGATGACAGAAACGAGAAGGAGCAAAATGATGCCAAAAATGCAGTTGAAGAATGTGTATATGAGATGAGAGACAAACTGTGTGGCATTTATGAGAAATCCGTCAATGAAGATGACAAAACAGTTTCATCCGGAAGCTTGAGGATAATAGGAAGCTTATCAGTGAGTCAGCAGTGCTTGACACATGCGTGCCTGGAAATCTGTGTCCCAACCCTAGGGTTGAAACAAGAGGGGGGGGTATGTAACAGGAAGTCAGCTAAATCTGGGAATGTAGTCACAGGAAGGAGATACATTTCTACCTGATTTAGAAAGTCCATTAATTAATTTAGGGTGTTGGCTACAGAGCTAGCCAGCAGGAAGTTGAAAGGCCTTCACCTGTTCAGAATGAGGGAGTTAAGGCTCTATAATTTGTTCAGAGAAATTCCTATTGTTTGCTGCCTCCAGAAGCTGTGTCCTGAAGCCATGTGGGCTGGGAGCAGGAGGACAGTCAGCGTGTGCCTCCCGACAGGATGTGTGGGCCTGGGAGAAGACCCCCCGGAGTGATGTGTGCCCGGGACGGTAACCAAGGGTGAATACGTCTCAAAGGTGAGAAGACGAACTGTTGATGTGAAAGAAACAAAGGACTGTGTTGCCCTGTGAAGCTATTATAAAAGGACTATTGAGTGTCCGCTGTAGGACAAGGAAGTCTGCCCGACGGTAGGTTGGAGACAGACACTTAGGCAGGTTCCAGTTGTGAGAAGGTAGCCGCCCACAGAGGCAAGGATTTATTTTCTGTTTTATTTTATTTTGGATGTTTTGCTGCATACAGCCTGGTGAAGAAAACACCATTTAATAAACCACACTGTTTGTTTGCAAGCACTTGTCGGCTACCTCTCTGGGAAAACGCACCCCCCAAGGGGTCATCCACACCCGCCACCGAGCTAATCCCTCACAATTGGAAGTGACAGTAATCTGTTGTTTACTGCACTTTTGTGATGGGCAGATGGGCTAAACGCAGGTGCTGGTGCTGGCAGGTGTCCTGGCCGATCCTGCTAATGCTGCTTTTTGGGAACACTAAACTATGGGGGACGCTAGTATAGTTTTGATCAGATTAAAGATATTGATCCGTTCAGACACTATACTAGTAATGAAGGTGTTTAGTGTGTGTATATGTGCGTCACTGCCAATCAAAGGGTTAAATTATATTACTAAATATTTGGTGGGGATCTGAGGCTGTCCCAAATTGACGCTAACTAGCGTTAACGCTAACTGACGTCACCTGTGACACTAATATAGTGATCAGAAAAAAGATCTAAAGATCTGCACACTATAAAAGTGACACTGTGACAGGGCAATGAAGGGGTTAACTGGGGGTGATCAGGGGGTTAAATCTTTATTAGGGGGGGGGGGGGCGGGTATCCTAAACCTATTTGGGACAGAAACGAATAGTCTCTCACACTAACTGAAGTCACAAGTGACACTATTACTGTAATCAGTAAAAAAGCTATGTACTATAAATAGTGTGCACTGTGACAGGGAGTAAAAATGTTAACTGGGGGGTGATCAAGGGGTTAAATGTGTGCCTATGTGTACTGATGTCAATGTGCTGATTGTGTAGTCACTGTTAGATGCTTTCTTCTCTCACGTTGGAACCGAAAAGAGGTCCACGAGGGAAGAGAGCATAATTTCCTGTGCCTGTGTTAACAAAACACAGGTACAGGACGGTCTGCCATTGGTCAGGACCGATCACCAGGTCCAGGCCAAAAATCATTGGCCTGGACCTGATGACTAATCGGTTCTGAACCAAATCAGACCATCGTGGGGACGGAGGGCGCGCTCCTGCATGCGACCGACGTAGGGCTACATCGTTTCGCCCAGCCGAGCCAGCCTGCCGCAGTAAATCTGCGGCGGGTGGTCGCCAAAAGTTTAATGACATCCCCGTCTTAGTCGGTAGGGTATAATACTGAGTTGGAGCACCCTTTGCAGCTATAACAGCTTCAACTCTTTTGAGAGGGCTGTCAACAAGGTTTAGCAGTGTGTCCATGGTAAACTTTGACTATTCTTCCAGAAGCGTATTTGTGAGGTCAGGCACTGATGTTGGAGAGAAGGCCTGGCTCGCAGTCTCCGCTCAAATTCATCCCAAAGGTGTTCTATCAGTCAGGACTCTGTGCAGGCCAGCCAAGTTCCTCCACCCCAAACTCTCATCCATGTATTTATGGACCTTGCTTTGTGCACTGGTGCGAAATCATGTTGGAACAGGAAGAGGCCATCCCCAAACTGTTCCCACAAAGTTGGGAGCATGAAATTATCCAAAATGTCTTAATATGCTGATGCCTTAGGATTTCACTTCACTGGAACAAAGAGGCTAAGCCCAACCCCTGAAAAAGAACCCCACACCATAATCTCCCCTTCAAATGATTTGGACCCGTGCACAAAGAAAGTGCATAAAGACATGGATGAGTGAGTTTGGGGTGGAGGAACTTGACTGGCCTGCCTCAACCAAATAGAACACCTTTGGGATGAATTAGAGCAGAGAGCAAGGCCTTCTTGTCCAACATCAGTGCCTGACCTCACAATTGCGCTTCTGGAAGAACGGTCAAACATTCCCAGAGACACACTCCTAAACCTTGTGGACAGCTGAAGCTGTTATAGCTGCAAAGGGTGGGCAAACTCAATAATGAACCCTACAGACTAAGACTGGGATGCCATTAAAGTTCATGTGCGTGTGAAGGCAGGTGTCTTAATACCTTTGATATTATAGTGTATATAACAATTACACTACTAAAAATAATGATTCTGAGACCTATTTTATAGCGTTGCATGTTGGACTATACATAAAATGTATTGAAGAAGCATAGAGTTTAGGATTTACCTCATCCCCATGACACATTCATAAAGAAACAGAACCCCTTCTTTCTGATGCAGTCTCAGATGCACAGCCACATAAGGATCAACCACAACATCTACAAGGGGCAAACTGGACTTGCTGAACATTCTCTGATGATGTTCGGACGGTCTTGGCATCACGATAGAACCTTCCAAAAGAAAACACCAAGCATAACAACAAAGCATATGAACAGACACATTGTCAGCCAATGGATTCCTTATGCCACTACTAATATTTTTTTGTCTGTGCATTGTTGAGATAATTTTCCTTTACTTCTTGTCCCAGGGATGCAACAAGATTTTGGAGGAAATCTCCCAAGTGCCGAAAATTCCCTTCTTAGACAGATGTCCCCATTTCAAGATTTTCCCTCATCTCTGGGTACTAATGTAACATTTTGAATTCCCCCTCACTTCCTTTCTTGGCAACAATGGTCACCAGTACAAACAGAGGGTTTAAGCTCACAAATACACTTTACCCTACCAGTGAACAGAGCAGGTCAGTAATGGGAAACTGTTACAGGGCATGTGACTGTCTATTATTCTGCAGAGTGGAGATCAACTGAGGCATGTTTGGATGCTCTTCCGAACACACATGGCCGAGCCTGCCAGGAAGCTTTCCCCTTTAATAGGCTAATCATCCCCAGCCCGCAGGATCCCCAGGATTGCCCATGCTTACATTTACTAACTCCCTTGCTGATCTGCAATGCTGCTAAATCTCCCTTGCTACCGAGGAAGCACTGAGGGAGAAGGTTTTTGCTAGTCAGTCTAGCAAAGGAGCAACTCCAATTAAACAGTTGTTCCGTGCCCATGGGTAGCAAAGATGAAGAGGACTATCCACTATTCATAATAACGCTGGATAGGAACTACCTTTTACAAACGTGGGCTGAAATATCATCTGGGCTGATCGGTATTAGAGCGGTTGGGGGAGTCTGAATCTGCTTTACTGGCTATATACCTTTGACCCCTGCAATGGTACCTCCATCTGGTGAGTGCGGTCAGATTGGGGGAGCACCATTGCACCTGTCTGCACAGAGTGATTTTCACATCATCAGAATTATGAACTATTTTTTGCACAGATTTTTTGCACTTTGCACAATTATTGGGATTATAATATATAAAAATAAAGAAAAACGTATTTATTTATATATCTTCAGATGATGATATTGATTTATGATTGGTTTCATGATTTTTAGCACTATTCCTTATTTAGTATTAGGTTCTATTGTATTTATTTGCATTTGCACTTTATTTAGATCTATGCATTTTTGTATGGTAACATTTGAGCACATTTGAAACCTTATTCACATGTCAGGTTATTATATATTTTTATATGTAAGGTTTTTTCCTTTTACAAACATGACACTTTACCTCTAGGCAGTGCCACCATACCTTTTCTTTTCATAATCATCCCCAGCTCGCAGCCACACCTATACAAAGGACATGTATACGTGCGGCTGTGGGGCGTAGAATGCTCAGCCACAGATGATTGTGCTATTACAGGTGCAACCTCCTGGTGGGCACATGGGTTCGGAAGATCATCCAAACACGCCCAATCTCATGTCTACTGCAGAGCTATACTGTAACCCCGAAACTAGCACTGCTTCCATTAGCTAGGCGATTGTAGAATGCAGGGCTAAATGAGATCCTCTGCTGTAACAGAATACAACCATTCTGACAAAAGTGACTAATCTATAAATCGCTATATTTGAAAAGTATAACTAAAGGCAAACATTTGATTTTTGTCTTACCGTAAAATCCTTTTCTCTGATGTTCATTGATGGACACTGCTCCAGAATTTGCATTGGGTTATGCTGCCCCCTACAGGAGTAGGACACTAAGCAGGAAAAAGCTTTACCACACCTATAGGGCAGTCCCAAGGAATATACTCCCACTTCCTGCTATAGGCATTCAGTTTTGTTGCAAGCAATGTAAGAACAAAAATAACCGAACTCAATAGAGGGGTGGGTGCTGTGTCCGTCAATGAACATCAGAGAAAAGGATTTTACGGTAAGACAAAAACCAAATTTCTTCTTTCGTTCATTGACGGACACAGCTCCAAAATCTTCTTGCCCATTGGGACGTCCCAAAGCAGTGTCAAAATGAGGGGTGGGAAAAACACAGCAGAAAAAATTCCCAAAGGGTAAAGCTAGCCAACCAGGTAACAAGGAGCTCAACCAGGAACAACTGGAGCTCACCTGAAAAAAATTATACACCCTCAAAGAGGACCATGTCCTCTCAAACAGCGGCCTGCAAAACCTTGCGGGCAAAAGCAGCATCCACAAATGCCAACACACCTACTTTGTAGAATTTTGTGAAAGTGTGCCCAGACGACCAGGTGGCCGTCTTGCAAACCTGCATCACTGATGCCTGATGGTGGAAGACCCAGGAAGGACTAAGCGCCCGCGTAGATTGTGCCTTAACAGGGAAAGGAGGAACCTGACCCTTCATCAAATAGGCCTGCACTAACGTCTGGGCTGATCCATCTGGAAATGGTCGTGGCAGACACGGCCAACCCTTTGCGAGGTCCGTAAGGACAAAAAGTGAGTCTGATTTCCTAAACAACTCGGTTGCCGCCAGATACACCCTGATCTCCAGAACCACATCCAGAGAATGCAAGGCAAGCTCCTTAGGATGCTTAGGCTTAGGACACAGGGAAGGCAGCAAAATGTCTTCATTCAGATGGAAACCAAAGACTACTTTAGGAAGGAACAACTGACAAGGAGGAAGCACTTTATCTCTGTGAACCACCAGATAAGGTGAATGACAAGACAAGGCTGTCCGCTCAGACACCCTGCGTATGGAAGTAACTGCCACCAAGAAAGCTACCTTTTGGGACAATGTGCGCAGAGGAATCTCACAAATATTTTCAAATGGTTTGATAGGTTCAAAAGTTTCTGAAGAACCGACAGTACCAAATTGAGATCCCACTGAGGCAACGGAGAACGCACAGGTGGAGCCAAGTGGCAAACTCCCTGAACAAAGGTGCGAACCAAGAAATACGTAGCCAAAGGTCGTTAAAAGAAAATCGCCAAGGCCGAAACCTGGCCCCTGATGGTACCCAGGGCCAGGCGCTGTGCAACACCTCTCTGGAGGAACGCCTAAATGCGAGCCACCGGAAAAGAACTGGAAGAAACCCCCAGAGACTCACACCAAGCAATGCATGCTTTACAAACGCTATGGTAAATCTTCCCAGAGGTAGATTTCCTAGCCTTAACAGCGTGGGAATCACAGAGTCCGACAACCCCCTACACTTCAGTACCTGGCTTTCAACAGCCAAGCCATTAAAGCCAGCGACTGTAAAGCAGGATGGAAGATGGGCCCTTGGGCCAACAGGTCTTCTCTGAGAGGGAGTCGCTAAGGGACATCGGTGACCAGCCGTACTAGATCTGCATACCAAGACCGGTGAGGTCAGTCTGGGGCCACAAGGATGACCAGAATTCCTTCTGCCTCAATCATTCGTAGAAGTCTTGGCAGAAGTTTGAGAGGGGGAAAGGAGTATATCAGACGGTTCTGGCCCCAAGGAGCCACCAGTGCGTCCATAACTTTGGCTAGAGGATCTTGAGACCTTCCTACGAATCACTGCACCTCCCTGTTGAGACGAGAGACCAACAGGTCTGCCTCGGGAGGTCCCTACCCGAGACACAGCTGATGAAACACCTCCGGATGAAGAGACCACTCCCTGTGGTCCAAGGCCTGTCGACTGAGGAAATCTGCCTGCCAATTTTCCACTCCCGGAATTTGCACGGCAGAGAGAGCTGGAACGAAACCTTCCACCCACCTTAGAATGCCAGCTACTTCTCGAGACCCAAGGACACTTTTTTTGCCCCCTTGGTGATTGACATATGCCACGGCCGTGGCATTGTCTGATTGTATCCGTACCGGACATCCCTGAAGATGAACCGTCCAATGGACCAGACAAAGTCTGATCGCCCGAAGTTCCAGTATGTTGATTGGTAATCTGGACTCCTCCAGATTCTAGACGCCCTGAGCACAATCCGTGCCCAAAACACCTCCCCACCCGGACAGGCTGGCATCCGTGGGGACCACTGTCCAGTACAGGGGAAGGAAGGATTTTCCCTGTTAAAGAGCCGGAGAGCGAAGCTACCAGATCAGGGACCCTCTCATACCTCAACTCAGCAGGATCAGATTGTCTAGAGACTGTGGATTCTTGTCCCACTTGGCAAGAATCTCTCTCTGAAGAGGTCTAGTGTGGAACTGTACAAACGTAACCGACTCCAAGGTAGACACCATCAGGCCCAGCACCCGAATGCTGGACAACAGAAGGGTCCGGAAAGAAGCGAAAACGTCCCCCCACAGACATGGGTGAGGGTTACCCTTCAGGCAGAAGAGGGCTTGTCTGCAGGTCTGGAAGAGCCTGCTCTCTGTGACGAGACTCCTCGCCCCTGGCAGCCTGTGGAAGAAAAGTACTCTTCCCCCCTGTAAAACCCTTAAGGATATCATCCAGGAAGATTCAAACAGCGATCCCCTAAAAAAGGGGAGAACAGAAGGACCAGAGATCCCAGCAGGGAACTAGGTCCCTACTCCTGACTAGGCAGAAAAAATCTGAAGACCTATAGCAAAGGGGGGGGGGGGAGTATACAACCTGAGACTGCCCATAGTAGTAGCAAAGTATTTGTTCTGCCTAGTGTCCTACTCCTTTTCTGAATAATGAAGAAGCTGTGTCAATCAATGAACGTAAGAGAAAGTTTTCAACATTCTCCTTTGACAGAAGTTGATCAAACTATGGACTTTTATAGAGCAGGAATGGCCACACACTGACAAAAATTTGACTGGTCCCTGCTGAACCAGCTGAATTTTTATCTGTTTATGGCCAGCTTAAGATATATCTAGAAAGTGTGGCTTGCCGAACCTCCCTAATGGGAGACATAACACAGACAGCAAAAAAAAAATTACGAGGGGTTTAAAAGACAATGCTGTTAAAGTTCTGCACTCAATATGCAAACAAATTTGGAAAACTTAACAATGGCCACAGGCCTGGAAGTGGTCCTTTTACATTCTGATACCAAAGAAGGGTAGCGCCAAAGAATGTTCAAACTACCGTGCGATCGCACTCATCTCACACGCTAGCAAGATGTGCTAAATATTCTACAAGCTAAGCTTCTGCAGCATGTGGACCGAGAGATGCCATAAGTACAAGCTGGATTTTGAAGAGGCAGAGGAACTAGAGATCAAATTGCCAACGTTCGTTGGATCATGGAGAAAGCAAGGGAGTTTGAGAAGAATGTCTACTTCTGCTTCATTAGCTACAGTAAAGCCTTCGATTGTGTGGATCACATGATGTAGCAAATACTGAAAGAAATGGAAACACCAGACCACCTCACCTGTCTTCTGAAAATCCTGTATGCAAGTCAAGAAGCAAAAGTTAGAACAGGACATGGAACAACTTACTGGTTCAAAATTGAGAAAGGAGTGCGGAAAGGATGTTTATCTACTTATTGAACCTATATGCAGAGTACATCATGCAAAATGCCATCAATGAATTACAAGCCGGAATCGCAGGATCGCAGGGAGAAAGATCAACAACCTGAGATATGCAGATGATATCACACTAATGGCAGAAAGTGAAGAAGAACTAAAGAGTCTGTTAACCACTTCCTTACCGAGTCATGTAAAATGACGTCGGCAAAGTGGTTGTCTAGATCCGAGCCGCCGTCATATGACGTCGGCCCGTTCTAGCTGCTACTGCGCGCCCCCGGCGGCGCGCAGCGGCGCGATCAGGGATGAGGCTCGTCCCTCGGACATAGCCCATCCCTGATCAGGGTAAATAGCCAATAGAAATTGGCTGTTTACCACGTGATCGGCTGTGTCAATCACAGCCGATCACATGAGCGGCTCCAGCACGAGCCGCTCGTTCTCTCTGCAATGCGCGCCCCCGGGGGCGCGCAGAGCAGCGATCGGGGACGAGGCTCGTCCCTCGGACAGTCGATCCCCGATCTAGGTAAAGAGCCAATGAAATTGGCTCTTTACCACGTGACCGGCTGTGTCCAATCACAGCCGGTCACAAATGTCAACAGAGAACACGGTAACTAGCTGTCACCGTGTTCTCCTCACACACTGATCCTGTGTGAGGAGGAGATTGTGGTAACAGCTAGTTACCAAGTACAGTGCACCCCAAACACACTGATTGCCCCCCCCAATAAAGAGCACCTGTCACTAGCCCATCAAAGTACCCGAGTACCTGTCATCAGGTACTCAGATGACAGGTACTCGGGTACTCTGATGGGCTGGTGACAGGTATTCGGGTACTCTGATGACAGGTACTCGGGTACTCTGATGACGGATACTCTGATGACAGGTACTCGGGTACTCTGACGGGTACTCGGGTACTCTGATGACGGGTACTCGGGTACTCTGATGACAGGTACTCGGGTACTCTGATGACAGGTACTCGGGTACTCTGATGACAGGTACTCGGGTACTCTGATGACAGGTACTCGGGTACTCTGATGACAGGTACTCGGGTACTCTGATGACAGGTACTCGAGTACTCTGATGACGGGTACTCGAGTACTCTGATGACGGGTACTCGGGTATTCTGATGACGGGTACTCGGGTACTCTGATGACAGGTACTCGGGTACTCTGATGACTGGTACTCGGGTACTCTGATGACGGGTACTCGGGTACTCTGATGACAGGTACTCGGGTACTTTGAGTACCTGTCAATGGAGTACCCGTCATCAGAGTACCTGAGTACCTGTCACCTACCCATCAGAGTACCCGAGTACCTTCCACCTGCTCATCAGAGTACCTGACGCCTGAAGTACCCAAGTACTTGCCGCCTGCTCATCAGTACCCATCACTACTCATCAGTACTCATCAGTACCTATCACGTATCAGTACTGATCATCAGTACCCATCAGTACAGTATCACCTATCACCTATCAGTCAGTGAGTACTACTCATCAGTACCTATCACCTGCCTGTCACCTGCCCATCAGAGTACCCGAGTACCTGTCACCTGCCTATCGGAGTACCCGAGTACCTGCCACCTGCTCATCAGTACCAGAGTACCTGTCACCTGCCCAACAAAGTACCCGAGTACCTGTCACCCTTCATACAGCCACCATGTCCAAGTCCAAAAAGGTTTATATACGTCGTCCGTTTAAACCTAAATACCGGTGTTATGGCAGCAGATAGCTGCCATAACCCTGGTATTTTTTTAAACGGTGGACGGTTGGCTTTCCGATAAGGGTGGTCCCAGCGGCGGATTCGCCGTGGGATCACCCTTCCGGTATGGCGGAAGAGGCGCCCCCCCCTTCCGACGCGTTCCGGTCCTTTTCCCCGCTTACCGGACCCGCCGGCAGCGGGGAAAACGATCCGGTCCCGAATCCTCACAGACAGGATGTCGAGTGAGGGCAAGCTTGCCCTCACTTGACTCTATGGTCTTGGAGGACCGGAGCTACGGAAAATGTTGTTGCCTAGCAACCGGTTTAAAGGTCCTTTTTTTTTTTTTCATTTTATATTATAATTATTTATTTATTTATTTTTTTTCTATCTTTTAGTGTACTTGTGAGATCTGAGGACTTTTTGACCCCAGATCTCACAAAAAAGAGGTCCTGTCGTGCCTATTTCTATTACGAGGAATATTTACATTTCTTTTAATAGAAATAAAAATGATCAATTTTTTTTTTTTTTTTAAACGGTGTAAAAATAAAAAATAATAAATAAAATAAATAGTAAAAAAAAAAAAAAAAAAAAAAATTAAAGCGCCCTGTCCCCGTTAGCTCGCGCGCAGAAGCGAATGCATACAGAAACCCCGCCCACATATGTAAACGGTGTTCAAACCACACATGTGAGGTATCGCCGCAATCGTTAGAGCAAGGGAAATAATTTGAGCCCTAGACCTCCTCTGTAACTCAAAGATGGCAACCTGTAGAAATTTTTAAATTGTCGCCTATGGGGATTTTTAGGTACCAAAGTTTGTCACCATTCCGTGAGCGTGCGCAATTTTGAAACATGACATGTTGGGTATCTATTTACTCGGCGTAACATTATCTTTCACATTATGGAAAAAAATTGGGCTAACTTTACTGGTTTCTTATTTTTTAATTAAAAAAAGTGAATATTTTCCAAAAAAATTGCGTTTGGAAGACCGCTACGCAAATACGGTGTGATAAAAAATATTGCAATAATCTCCATTTTATTCTCTAGGGTCTCTGCTAAAAAAAAATATATAATGTTTGGGGGTTCTAAGCAGTTTTCTAGCAAAACAACTGATTTTAGCTTGTAAACACCAAATGTCAAAAATAGGCCTAGGCAAGTGGCTAGGATGCATGATGATGCTCCTTGGATGTTCGGCCCCTCTATATGGCTAGGCTGTGAAAAAGTCTCACACATGTGGTATTGCCATACTCAGGAGGAGTGGCAGAATGTATTTTGGGGTGTCATTTTTGCTGTGTACATGCTATGTGTTAGGAATATCCTATAAATTGACAACTTTGTGTAAAAAAAAAAAAGTTTTCATTTTTTTCCCACATTTTCCAAAAACCTGTGGAAAAAAATGATATGTTCAAACGACCCATAATGCCTCATAGAATATACGTTGGAGTGTTTGCTTTCCAAAATGGGGTCATTTTGTGGACTTTTCCATTGTATTGGTGCTCTAGGGCATTGAAAATTGTGATAGCTAGTAAGAAAGTTTTATGTGTATTTATGCTCCTAGAACGCCTGAATGTGCTTCTTGGACGTGGAGTCTCTTTTTGTGGCCAGGCTGTGTAAAAGTCTCACACATGTGGTATCGCCATACTCGGAAGGAGTAGTAGAATGTATTTTTGGGTGTAATTTTTGCTGTGTACATGCTATGTGTTAGAAATAGCTTATAAATTGACAACTTTGTGGGAAAAAAAAGAAAAAAAAAATTTTTTCTTCATTTTCCCAAGAATTGTGGGAAAAAATTACAACTTCAAAAAACTCACCATGCCTCTTACTAAATACCTTGGACTGTCTACTTTACAAAAAGGGGTCATTTGGTCGGTATTTGTACTGTCCTGACATTTCAGGGCCTCAAGAAAGGAGATAGGCAGTCAGTACATCTGGTGTGATCAATTTTCAGTAATTGGTACCATAGCTTCTAGACTCAATAACTTTCACACAGACTAAATAATATACACTAATTTGGGTTAATTTTACCAGAGACATGTAGCAGTATACATTTTGGCCCAAATGTATGAAGAAAAATTTATTTTTTGCAAAATTTCATAATTGAAACTAAAAAAAAATGTTTTTTTTTTCAAAATTTTTGCTCTTTTTTTGCATATATCACGAAAAAAAAAAACCCCAGTTGTGATCAAATACCACCAAAAGAAAGCTCTATTTGTGTGAAAAAAATGATAAAAATTTTGTTTGGTTATAGTGTAGCATGACTGAGCAATTGTCATTCAAAGTGTGAGAGTGCCGAAAGCTGAAAATTGGTCTGGGCAGGAAGGGTGTCTAACTGCTCTGTATGGAAGCGGTTAATGAAGGTTAAAGAGGAGAGTACAAAAGCTGGCCTGATATTGAACATTAAGAAAACTAAGATCATGGGAACTGGTCCCATCACTCCTTGGCATAATAGAAGGCGAAGAAATGGAAACAGTCACAGATTTTATCTTCCTAGGCTCCAAGATCACGGCAGACGGTGACTGTAGTCATGAAATTAGGAGACGCTTGTTTCTTGGGAGGAAAGCAATGGCAAACCTAGACAACATTATAAAAAGCAGAGACATCACCCCACTGGCAAAGTGCCATATAGTCAAAGCTATAGTATTCACAGTAGCAACCTATGGCTGTGAAAGTTGGACCATAAGTAAGACTGAACCCCGAAGAATTGATGCTTTTAAACTATGGTGTTGGAGAAAACTCTTGAAAGTCCTTTGGAAGAGCAGGAAGATCAAACCAGTCAATCCTGAAGGAAATCAACCCTGAATATTCACTGAAAGGACAGATCCTGAAGCTAAAACTCGAATATTTTGGCCACCTAATGCGAAGAGAGGACTCATTGGAAAGGACCCTGATGCTGGGAAACATGGAGGGAAAAAGGAGAGGAGGAGGACAGAAAACAAGATGGATAGATAGCATCATCGAAACAATGAACAAGAAGTTAAGCAAGTTTCGGGAGGCAGTGGAGGACAGAAAAACCTGGCGTGCTATTGTTCAGGAGGTCATGAAGAGTCGGACACGACTAAATGACTGAACAGCAACAACAACAACCATCTCCTACTCTCTGCAAATAAAGAAAAAATTTTTTACTATACTTTAAACAGGGTTCTCCCAAATTGTCCCTAGAGTGTGTTTTTGTGCGTTTTTTGATTATAAGTGCACTACGGTACAGGTAAGTTTATGAATCGGTAATTCTGGTTAAACATGTAGACCAGGGATCCTCAAACTATGGCCCTCTAGCTGTTGCAGATCTACACATCCCACAAGGCATTGAAAAACTCTGACATTCACAGACATGACTAGGCATGATGGGAATTGTAGTTCCTGAACAACTGGAGGGCCATAGTTTGAAGACCCCTGATGTAGACTATGACAGTACTGTATAAATTTGAATATACCTAAACGATGCACACTGTGCATAGCACACCGCTAAACTCTGCACTCTGTATGTGGCACACTTCTCAAACCTGCACTCTGTACGTAGCGCACTCCGCAAACTTACACTCTGTACGTAGCACACTCAGTACAAAGTGCACTCCCGAACTCTGCTCTCTGTATGTAGTGCACCCCTGAATTCTGCACTCAGTTTGCAGTGCACCCTTGAACTCTGCACTATGTATGTAGCCCACCCCTGAACTTGGAGAAAATGTATATAGTCCTTAAGATACAATCAGTGTTAATTTTGTCAACGAAAATGTTTTCGTCAAAGTTTTTGTCAGCGGCATTTTTACAGTGACGAAATTGAAAGCACATTTTCATTCACTGATGAAAACTATGGCAAAAATCAAATCCATTTTCATTTATGAATGAAAATGCGAGGCAGGGAGGTTTACCCTTATGAACTAACTTCTGTTTTTCACGGAGCTCCGCCTGCTTCCACTCCCAGCCAGCAAGCGAGATGAAGCGACTGTGTGCACCGTCTGTGACTACTGCCAGAGACCAGAGCAGCACTGTGCATTACAAGTAGGCCTCCTGAGTCCTGACAAGACTGTCCTGCTCCCGTGTCCCTACTCACGAGATGACCGCCCATGTCCAGAGCAGAGAGCAGACTGAGTGTGTAGTACTAGTGTACAGTACAGTTACAGCAGGCCTGAGGGCTGCCCCCAGACTACTGTCCGTCCAGAGCACTGTGTATGCATTATTACAGGTCTCCTGACCACTGGTAGTGGCATCCAGAGCACTGTGTATTGCAGGCCATCCCTCAGACCTGAGACCACCATCCAGCACTGCTCAGCATTACAGGGCTCCTCTGACCAGTGACCACTGGCATGGGGCATCCAGAGCCACGTGCATTACAGGCCATCCCTCAGACCTGAGAACACCATCCAGCACTCTGCAACATTACAGGCCTCCTCAGACCACTGTCCAGAGCACTATGCAGTGTTACAGGCCTCCTCAAAGCACTGTGCAGTATTACAGGCCTCCTCAGACTATCCAGAGTGCCTAAATCTGTATCTGTGAGTTTGTTCAAACCTTAATACCATAAATAATAACATGATATTAGATTTTTTACTTCAGATGCGATGGCTGCAGTGGTTTTCATTTTCAAGCCAAGAACATTTTTTAGCAAGTACAGAAAACACCTGTTGATCTTGCCAGAATTGCCATGTCCTTGTCACTTGAGAGTGAAAAAGAAAGCAAAAACAGCCTTATCTTTCCTGTGAAAACTACTAGTTTCCATAGTTTGCTATGTAATGGACATGAACAAAGGCAGACTGTAGCCTAGTCTGTATGACAACCATAGCTCCTTTCATAGAAACACTGGTGAAATTAGTGTCAACATGAAGGGAGAGGAAGTGTGTTATCCACAGTTGAAAATAAAAGGTAAAAAACCTGAAAAAATAAAAAACGAATGCAGACACCAGATCTAAGGATTGATAAGCTGAAATATACAGTATCTCGCAAAAGTGAGTACACCCCTCACATTTTTGTAAATATTTTATTATATATTTTCATGTGACAACACTGAAGAAATGACACTTTGCTACAATGTAAAGTACAGCTTGTATAACAGTGTAAATTTGCTGTCCCCTCAAAATAACTCAACATACAGCCATTAATGTCTAAGCCGCTGGCAACAAAAGTGAGTACACCCCTAAATAAAAATGTCTACATTGGGCCCAAAGTGTCAATACTTTATGTGGCTACCATTATTTTCCAGCACTGCCCTAAGCGTCTTGGGCATGGAGTTCACCAGAGCTTCACAGGTTTACACTGGAGTCTTCTTCTGCTCCTCCATGATTACATCACGGAGCTGGTGGATGTTGGAGACCTTGCGCTTCTCCACCTTCCGTTTGAGGATGCCCTACAGATGCTCAATAGGGTTTAGGTCTGGAGATATGCTTGGCCAGTCCCTCACCTTTACCCTCAGCTTCTTTAGCAAGGCAGTGGTCATTTTGGAGGTGTGTTTGGGGTCGTTATCATGTTGGAATACTACCCTGTGGCCCAGTCTCCGAAGGGAGGGGATCATGCTCTGCTTCAGTATGTCACAGTACATGTTGGCATTCATGGTTCCCTCAATGAACTGTAGCTCCCCAGTGCCTGGAGCACTCATGTAGCCCCAGACCATGACACTTCCACCACCATTCTTGAGCGTAGGCAAGACACACTTATCTTTGCACTCCTCACCTCGTTGCCGCCACACGCTTGACACCATCTGAACCAAATAAGTTTATCTTGGTCTCATCAGACCACAGGACATGGTTCCAGTAATCCATGTCCTTAGTCTGCTTGTCTTCCGTAAACTGTTTGCGGGCTTTCTTGTACATCATCTTTAGAAGAGGCTTCTTTCTGAGATGACAGCCATGCAGACCAATCTGATGCAGTGTGTGCGGCATATGGTCTGAGCACTGACAGGCTGACTCCCCATCCCTTCAACCTCTGCAGCAATGCTGGCAGCACTCATATGTCTATTTTCCAAACACAACCGCTGGATATGACGCTAGGCTTGTGCACTCAACTTCTTTGGTCGACCATGGCAAGGCCTGTTCTGAGTGGAACCTGTCCTGTTAAACCGCTGTATGGTCTTGGCCACCATGATAAAGCTCAGTTTCAGGGTCTTGGCAGTCTTCTTATAGCCTAGGCCATCTTTATGTAGAGCAACAATTATTTTTTTCAGATCCTCAGAGAGTTCTTTGCCATGAGGTGCCATGTTGAACTTCCAGTGACCAGTATGAGAGAGTGAGAGCGATAGCACCAAACTTAACACACCTGCTCCCCATTCCCATCCGATGACACCGGGAGGGAAAATGGCTAATTGTGCCCAATTTTGACCTTTTCACTTTTGTTGCCAGCGGTTTAGACATTAATGGCTGTGTGTTGAGTTATTTTGAGGGGACAGCAAATGTACACTGTTATACAAGCTGTACACTCACTACTTTACATTGTAGGAAAGTGTCATTTCTTCAGTGTTGTCAATGAAAAGATAGAATAAAATATTTACAAAAATGTGAGGGGTGTACTCACTTTTGTGAGATACTGTATTAAATTTTTCTCTTTAGTTTAGTTAAAGGATAAGTTAACATTTTGTAACATGTTACCAAATGTACAATCTAAAAAAAACGCAACCATGTGGGGCTATTCCTGGCTGTGTCATTGATTCACAGTGTTCTGTGAGTGATCTACCACTACCGACAGCCTTTGGGGCTGTTGGCTTGTAGTTCTCAATGAACTACCACAGTGCTGTTAAGCGATGTGGTAGTTAATTGAATCTTCCTGTCAGTGTAAAACTGCCTGCCCGTACATCAGCTTACACTGACAGTCTGCAGGAGACCTGCATGGCATCAGCGATCTGCTGATCACTAGTGCAATGTTTTCCAGGCTCCTAAAAAAAAAAAAATAGTAAATGCATATTTGTTTACCTGCAGAAAAATTTGCATTTACAATTTTTGCTTTTTTAAAAGGTGAACTTATCCTTTAAGCTTTAGCATAATAAAGTTACCTCCAGCCTCACAGTAGGCTGCCAACAAAAAAAGTAATAACCTCTTCCTCACACATGATTTTGTGAATATTGTATTAGCAATAACCTGATATTCATACGATTTAAAACAAACAATATCAACAAATATGCTCTTAATTCAAATACATACAAATCTGTGTACCTGGTGCACTTGGATCATGGCGAGGTTTGCAGGTCTGAAGGTCTTTTGATGTAGTCTCTTTGCCAATATTTTTCATTGGGTTGGTGAATGGTTTGAGATGGAGAGAATCTAGTGGAGCCTGAGTGGGTGACACCACTGCTGAATGGAAACATCTCCCACTTGTGTAATCTTCTTCAGTGATTGAACCCATGACCTCAATCTCCTTCCCACCAATCATTAGAGTCTGCCCTTCTTCTAGGTTCTCTAGATCCTTTAGCTTGTATCCGGTGCCTGACAAAACATTTACAGTAAGTAAAACAGTTTACAGGCAGTGTAATAATCACTTAGGATCAGAAATAAACAAGGAGTATGAGATTTCAATTAAAGAACTGCAGAAGATGCAAAAAACAACCTTGAATGGTGATAGGTCAGGGGACTGCTTTAGAGGGTTTACATATAGCTTGATCTGAGAGCATCACTGAAATTACCAACGGGATGAGAGAAATGACAGAGGCTCTTAACCACTTGCCGACCAGTCACGTTGACTGTACTGCGGCAAAGTGGTTCGTTATCGTCTGGCGACGTAGTCCTACGTCACCAGACATTCCCCTCTCTTGGCGGCACGGCGCCGGAGGCTCGCTCCTGCTGTATTCAGTTACAGCAGGAGTCGGGCCAGGGGAGGAGCGGTGGTGATCACCGCTGCTCTTCCCTGATTGTCGGGGATCTAGTGTGGAAATCCGCCCGCTTGTGTAAACAAAGCGGGCGGATCTCCTAAGTGACAGGCAGGGTCAGATTGCAGGGTTCAGCATAGCTGAACCTGCGATCTGTCCCTGTGTCACTCAGTCACCTCCCCCCACACACGTTAGTAAGCACCAGGCATACATTAACCCCTCCCTCTCCAATAAAAATTAACCCCTTCCCTGCCAGTGTCATTTTTATAGTAACAGTGCATGGCACTAATTACTGTAGTAATGTCACTGGTACCCCCAAAAGTGTAAAAAATGTCAGTCAAGGGTCCGATCTGTCCGCCGCAATGTCGCAAAAAAAAAAAATTGCAAATCGCCGCCATTACTCGTTAAAAAAAAACACCAAAAATGACAGAAATCTTTCCCTTAGTAAACGCAATAACTTTTGCGCAAACCAATCAAAATACGTTTATTGCGATTTTTTTTTACCAAAAATATGTAGCAGAAAACAAATTGGCCTAAAATGATAAAAAAAATTGATTTTTACATTTTTTGGGGGGGGGAATTTCATATAAAAAAAATGTGAAAAATATTGTTATTTTTTTCAAAATTGTCGCTCTTTTTTTGTTTATAGCGCAAAAAGTAAAAATCGCACAGGTGATCAAATACCACCAAAAGAAAGCTCTATTTGTGGGGGAAAAAAACACATAAATTGAATTTTGGTACAGCGTTGCACGACCGCGCAATTGTCCGTTAAAGTAACACAGTGCCGAATCGCAAAATATGGCCTGGTCAGGAATGGGGTAAAACCTTCCGGTCATAAAGCGTTTAAAAATACGCTCATTGAGAATTTTTTTGTCAAAAACATGTAGCTAAATACATTTTGGCCTAAATATATGCAAAAATTGAATATATTGGATATTTTTTAACTGTCAAAGTAGAAAAATATTGTTATTTTTTAAAAAATGTCACTTTTTTAAATTAATATCGCAAAAAATAAAACAAAAATCGCACAGGTGATCAAATACCACCAAAATAAAGCTCTGTTTGTGGGGGAAAAAAATACGTAAATTTCGTTTGGGTACGGCTTTGCATGACCGCGCAATTGTCAGTTAAAGTCGCACAGTGCCGAATCGCAAAAAGTGGCCTGGACGTAAGACAGCAAAATCCTCCGGTGGTAAAGTGGTTAAAGGCAATTGGTTTGAAAAAAATCTTTAGAAATCTGGCAAAATAAATTGGGCAAAAAATATAAACAACGGAGGCTACCCATGGTCTTTCGACCATCTTACACATCCCTCATCCCTTTCCTTCCACCTCCTCTCCATTCCTCCTTTACAGTGATCTTCCACTGTGATAACTCTCCCTTAGACACTTAAATATTGGTAGTCATGTGGATACATGGTATGATTCTCTACCAATAACAACTGTCAGGTTTTAGCATTGTTGATCATTCCCAACTGTGTGCACTTTCACTATCCGTACCCATTTTATTGTACTACATGCACATTTGCTATGTAAAAACACAGAAACAAATAAAAAATAAAAACACTGAACTGAAAAAAAGCAAGTAGTAGGTGTACTGATCTTTGTAAATGTATAAATATATATCCATGACCAATATTTCCCTATGCTTAGGTTTAAGCATACATGACCACTAGGTGGCACCGTAACTGTTTGTTTGGGAATGATGTTTAATTCTACTTCTGCATCACAAGCGATACACTAGTCCTCTTATTTGGAAAATACAGTGCCTTGAAAAATATTCATACCCCTTGACATTTTCTACATTTTGTCATGTTGCAACCAAAAACATAAATGTATTTTATTGGGATTTTATGTGATAGACCAACACAAAGTGGCAAATATTTGTAAAGTGGAAGGAAAATGATAAATGGTTTTCAAAATTTTTAACAAATTAATATGCGAAAAGTGTGGTGTGCATTTGTATTTATCCCCCCCTTAGTCAATACTTTGTAGAACCACCTTTACCTGCAATCACAGCTGCAATACTTTTTGGGGATGTCTCTACCAGCTTTGCACATCTAGAGAGTGACAGTTTTGCCCATTCTTCTTTGCAAAATAGCTCATGTTCTGTCAGATTGGATAGAGAGCGTCTGTAAACAGCAATTTTCAAATTTTTCCACAGATTCTCAATTGGATTGAAGTCTGGACTTTGGGCATTTTAACACATGAATATGCTTTGATCTAAACCATTCCATTGTATCTCTGGCTGTATGTTTAGGGTCATGCTGGAAGGTGAACCTGCACCCCAGCCTCAAGTATTTTGCAGACTCTAACAGGTTTTCTTCTACAATTCCTCTGTATTTGGCTTTATCCATCTTCCCATCAACTCTGACCAGGTTCCCTGTCCATGCTGAAGAAAAGCATCTCCACAACATGATGCTGCCACCACCATGTTTCACGGTGGGGATGGTGTGTTCAGGGTGATGTGCAGTTTTAGTTTTCTGTCACACATTGCGTTTTGCTTTTGGGCCAAAAAGTTCAATTTTGGCCTCGTCTGACCAGAGCACCTTCTTCCACATGTTTGCTCTATCCCCCACATGACTTCTCGCAAACTGCAAACAGGACTTCTTATGGCTTTCTTCTTGCCACTCTTCCAAAGCCCAGATTTGTGGACTGCATGACTAACAAGGTTGTCCTGTGGACAGATTCTCCCACCTGAGTTGTCTGTAGCTCTTTCAGAGTTACCATGGGCCTCTTGGCTGCTTCTCTGATTAATGCTCTCCTTGCCTGGCCTATCAGTTTAGGTGGACAGCCATGTCTTGGTAGGTTTGCAGTTGTGCCATACTCTTTCCAATTTCAGGTAATGGATTGAACAGAGCTCCGTGAGATGTCCAAAGCTTGGGATATTTTTTTATAACCTAAACCTGCTTTAAACTTCTCCACAACTTTATCCCTGACCTGTCTGGCGTGTTCCTTGGCCTTCACGGTGCTGTTTGTTCACTAAGGTTCACAACAAACCTCTGAGGGCTTCACAGAACAGCTGTATTTATACTGAGATTAAATAACACACAGGTGGACTCCACCAGATTTTAGTTAGGGGTATCAGAGTAAAGGGGGCTGAATACAAATGCACGTCACACTTTTAAGATGTTTGTAAAAAATTTGGAAAACCATTCATCATTTTCCTTCCACTTTACAATTATGTGCCATTTTGTTTTGGTCTATCACATAAATCCCAACAAAATACATTTACGTTTTTGGTTATAACATGACAAAATGTGCAAAATTTCAAGGGGTATGAATACTTTTTACCGATGATCAAAAACACGAAACGAAAAAAAATAACAAAAAATTACCTTTCCCAATATCTTTGCCCTCCATATCCTTTAAAGTCACTGATCTCCCTCTGGCAATGAGAACAGCGTCTCCTTCCCATTTCTTATGCTTCTTCTTGGATGCCTTGCACCACACCACACTGAGATACTTCACAAGAGAACTGGCCTCTCCTTCCTCCTGCGCTTTGTGTATTGTCTGGTCCAAAGAGTGCACTGAAGAAGGAGATAAGAGAAGAGACTCATTTACTGGGTTAACCAACAATATCCAACACAAATCTGATTTACATAAAACAGAGACCTATTAAACAAAATTGTTTATTCTGCTGGGAGATATAAATTGTGGATAAATACAGAGAGGTTTATTTACTAAAACTGGAGAGTGCAAAGTCTGGTGCAACTCTGCATAGAAACCAATCAGCTTCCAGGTTTTTTTTTTTTTTTTTTGTCAAAGTTTAATTGAACAAATTGAAGTTAGAAGCCGATTAACTACAGTGAAGAGTTGCACCAGATTTTGCACTCTTCAGTTTTAGAAAATCAACCCCCGAATGCGTACATGTGGACCTAAAGGGCACCTTTGTCCCAAAGACCTAAACACACAGCTGCCAAAAGATTTGGTAATATTTGTAAAAGCCTTAGGGAGAAAATGACAGTCAAGGGCTCAAATACAACCAAGGACAAACTCAATTTGTGGGTAGTAATCAGATTTTTTTTAAAGTAGAACTAAAGGCAAATCTTTTTTTTTTTTTTTAACTTTAAATAGAGTAAGGAAAGGTTATAACCCATCTTCTTTTTCTGCCATCTGTTTCCCCATTGGGGAGATTTCCCTCCACTTCCTGTCTGATATCCAAAACAAAAAATCCCTCCAAAGTGAAGGAATTCCAGGTTGTCCCTAGAATTTGTGTCCCCATTGGAAGATTCCCCTCCATTCCTGTTCAGGTGTTGGTAATAAGGGTAAAAAGGACAAATAGAGAGGGTAAATCTCCCTTACGGGGGCACAGACAGCAATACAAACATGACAGGTATTTTAAAGGATAAGTTCACCTTTTAAAAAAATAAATAAATAAATGCATATCTTTTTTGCAGGTAAAAAAAATGTGCATTTGTTATTTTTTTACTAGGAGCCTGTAAAGCATTGCACCCGCAATCAACAGATAGACTCCTGCAGACTTTCTGTGTAAGCTGTCTGCTCCACAATGACACAAAGCATCAATGAACTACCTAGAGTGCCTAACAGCACCCTGGTAGTTCATTGAAAACTTCAAGCCGAGAGCTGTAAAGGCTGTCAGTACTTGTAGTTCTCACATTCACAGAACTCTGTAAATGAATGACACGGCGGGGTGAATGGCATTCAGCAATTGTCACAGCAAGTGCAGGGAGAAGATCCCCTGGTTGCTGTCACAACAGGGGAGCAGGGAGGAGGTGCAGGGACTGTAGCATCTGGGACATATTACACCCTGAATATGGGTGCAACATGTAGCATGTTATAAAAGGTGAACTTACCCTTTAGCCCCTGTTCACATCCGGGAGACTTGTCATGCGATATGACAGGTCAATGGAGACCGCACTGGAGGAACCAAGTGTCCCACGTCCCACGCCCTGGAGAAAAGTATGCACCAAGGAGTGTGTGGGCAAAGGGCATTGAAAGAAAACCGCCAAGACCTCAAGGTACTCAAGGCCAGTCGCTGCTAACCCCTCATTGGAGGAAAGCCAAGACCAGAGCCATCGAAAAGGAACGAGGGTGAACCCAGAGGGATTCACACCACGCAATGTTCGTCTTTCACGTACGATGGTAAATCATGGTTACCATTTTTCTAGCTTTTAACAGTGTAGGAATCACTGAGTCAGACAACCCCCTGTCCTTCAGCACCTGGCTTTCAACAGCCAAGCCGTCAAAGCCAGCGACTGTAAAGCAGGATGGAAGATTAGCCCTAGGGACAGCAAATCTTCAAGGAGCATCAGCGACCAGCCATACCAGATAGGTGTACCAAGACTGGCGAGGCCAGTCTGGAGCCACTAGGATGACCAGAATCCCTTCAGCCTCGATCCTGCTTAGTAATCTCGGCAGAAGCTGGAGAGGAGGACAGGCGTAAATCAGACTTTACGGACTCCAAGGAGCCACTAAAGCGTCTTTAGTGACAGCTAGAGGATCCTGAGACCGTGCCACAAACCTCTGAACCTTCCTGTTGGGACGAGAGGCCAACAGATCCACCTCTGGAGTACCTCACTGGAGACACAATTGATGAAACACCTCCAGACGAAGACACCATTCTCTCTAGTCTAACGCCGGTCGACTGAGATAGTTTGCTTGCCAATTCTCCACCCCTTGAATGTGCACAGCAGAGAGGGCTGTAACGAATGTTGCTGCCCACCTTAGAATGCCAGCTACTTCCCAAGGCGCCAGGGCACTTCTTGTGCCCCCTTGGGATTGACATTGGCCATGGCCATGGCATTGTCCGATTGAATCCGCACTGGAAATCCCTGGAGAAGACTTCTCCAATGATCCAGTTCAAGTCTGATCGCTCAGAGCTCCAGTACATTTTTCGGTAGTCTGGAATCTTCCTGAGACCAGACCCCCTGAGCACAATCTGTGCCTAGGTTGCCTCCCCACCTGGACAGGTGCATGCAAATCCAAAGATACGACCATCTGCTGGTCAGCAAAAGCCGAATTGCCTCCTGCAACTTTTGAAGTTTCTCCCGAGGAAAAAACACTCTGGTTGAGGTCGAATCGGTCAGACCCAAATAACAAGGCCCAGGCTTGTGGACAGAACCAAGGCAGACGTCTGAAGATTCAGAATCCAACTGAACTCCCTCAGCATTTGCAGAGTAATCTCCAAGTTGTCCAACAAGGCGGACGAATACTCTGCTCATAAAAGCAGATCGTCCAGGTAACCCAGTACCGCAATCCCCCGCTTACGCAGTAATGCTAGAACCGGGGCCAAAACTTTCGTGAAGACCCGAGGAGCGGAAGCTAGACGAAAGGGTAACGCCACAAATTGATAATGCTCCTCGTCCACAGTAAAGCAGAGGAAACGCTGATGGGCAACCTATATTGGGATGTAAAGGTAGGCATCCCTATAGTCGATGGAGGCAAGGAAATCCCCCTGATGTACGGACGGCACCACCATGCGTATGGACTCCATGCGGAACTTCTTTACCCACACAAAGCAGCTTAGCGCCTTGAGGTCCAGTATTGGGCGCACCTTGCCCTCCTTCCTGGGAACTGTAAACAGGTTTGACTAAAAATCTTGAAAACATTCTGACTTTGGAGCAAGAACAATCACCCCTTGAAGTAACAAAGCTTGCACCGCCCCATTGAAATCCTTTAGGCGATCTGGGAATAAGTGCAGGTTGGAATGGAAGAACCTTTCCAGAGGATATGATTAAAAAAAATGACTTTGTGGACCCACTTGTCCTGGATCAGGGAGGTCCATGGATCTGGAAAACAGCAAAGACGCCCCCCTACCCCAGATACGGGTGAGTGCGTCCCTTTATGCGGAGGAATTTTTGTCTGCAGGTCTGTCAGCACCTGCTTATGGTTTGCCCCACCAAGACATTTTGGAACCCTTGTCTTGAGACCCTGAGGGACGAAAAAGTCACTTGTGAAAAAGTCACACGAAAAGGAGGGTCCCCGTCTATGATGGGACTCTTTACTCCTGGAAGCCTGAGGAAGAAGAGTACTCTTTCCCCGGTGAGGCCCTTGATGATTTCATCCAAGGAATCTCCCCCACAAATGGAAGATCAGAAAAAGCCTTCTTAGAAGCCTTGTCCGCGGACCAGCATTTCAGACAGATAATGTGTCGCAGGACCACTGCTGAGAATAGACCGTCTAAAAAGCAGGGGAGCAGAAACCAAAGAGGCGTCACAGAGAAAATGTAGCCCTTGGACCAACTGATCTGCCAGCTCAACCAAGGCAAGGGGGAGCTGCTTCTCCTCCAGGTCCCGGCGTAAAAGCTTAGCCCACTCGGTCAGAGTTTGCGACACCAGGGCAATAGTAATTACCGGCCAAACCAGCCACAGCCACATATGCCAGGCCAGAGCCTCCGCCCTCTTATTAGCTGGACCTGTAAAGGCCGGGGACTCCTCAACTGGAATGAAGGTAGCTCAATTTGATCTGGAAACTGCCGAATCCACTACAGATGGAAAGGTCCACCTGTAAAGCAGTTAATCCTCATAAGGATACCGCAAGCAAAAACGCTTAGCAACCACTGCATTTTGGACAACCCCACTGTTTCGTGACAATGTTGTCAAGGTAAGCTGAAAGAGGAACAACCTTGCCGCTTTGGAGGGCCTGTAGGCACCAAAAGAAACAAGTGCCTCCGACGTGGCATCAGCCGCAACCTCCATTTTTAAATTTTCACGCACCGACACAAACTGTGCATCCACCAGCGCCTATTTAAGCGTGGCTAGAGGAACAGAGGAATCATCCTCACTATCTGAGCACTCAGGGTACGGGGACGCAGACCCAGTAGGGTCGCTATATACTAAGCTCAACCCGAAAATATAATCCGGTTAGGCCGTCAACTGCGATCCCGCAAAGGGGACACCGGCCAAGGGCCCACAATGGACCACCTATCGGACCTCGAAAAAAAAAAAAAAAAACAAAGGGTCACCCTCTGAGCCCTCCATAGAGGACATAATAGGACATGGCCCCCTTAAAAGGGGGCCGTCTGCCGTGGCATAGAAGCGCAAGCAGGAAACCCTCACTATAACAGGGCAGTTGTCCCACACAATAATGGCGGCAAGGCTGTCCCCACAGCACTACCCCTTCCAAGGGAGGTGCCAAGCTGACCACATGGCCTAGCAGGCCGCAGCCTAAATTTTTGTGGAGGCCCGGATCCTCAGCCCGGCAGGTGCCCAAAAGAAGAGTGGGGGCTTCAGCTACACACACTGAGGCCATCCCCCAATGGCAATGCCTGACTCGGCCGCATGGCCTAGTAGGCCGCTAGCTGCAGTGCCCAGACACCAGGACGCGAGCCCCAGCGGAGCCAACCACCCAGGGCAGCAGAGGGGAAGGCGGATGCCCATATGGGAGGCCTCACATAGTTTCCAGCGAGTAGACCGCTGCTCAACCCCCCCCCCCCGTTGCGCCCTAGGAAAACACAGGAAGCAGCCCGGTCAGCAGCAACTTCAAACAGCCCCCCTTTAGAGCATGTGGCAACAGCCAGCTCATAACCTTACCCAGGGAGGGGAGGGACGCCCCAAAGACCCACAGTGACCGAGATTTTAGAGGGGCTGGGGGGAGGATGGGAACCCGAGGGTCTGACCATCCCAGGGAGGGGCCCACGTCCACCCCAAAACCGTCCAGGGGCAGTGGGGGGACAGCTAATTACTACACCAGGAACAGGGTGGACACCGCTCCGGACAGGACACCGCTCCATTGTAATGTGCGTGCTGTCGGCCAAGAGTAAACGTTGCGACTCAAGCTGAAGCCAGTTCGTATGCGTCCTCGCGAGATGTTTAACTCGCAGGCCAGTCCGTGTACAGTGGGGCTATGTCGCAGCCGACCTAGCGTGGAGCTGCGATCTGCACGCGCTCGCTGGCCAGACTGGGGGGAACCTAAGGATCAATATTATCCAGTTCCTCGCTCAGTCTAGCACTTGATTGTAGCTCTCACAGAACCAAAAAAACAAAAAGAGGAAAAAATTCCATGTAAAAAGAAAAAACTGCCAGGACCAGAGATCCCAGCAGAGAAATAGGTCCTTACTCCTGACTAGGCAGACAAAAACTGAATACCTATAGCAGGAAGTGGGAGTATACCCCCGAGGGACTGCCCAAAAGGCGTGTTCAAGCTTTTTCTCTGCCTGGTGTCCTACTCCTGTAGAGGGCAGTATAATCCTACGGTCAAGAAGATGAAGAGAAATTTTTTTTTTTTCTTTGACAGGTACTCTTGTGGAGGGATCTGGGGGTCTAAAATACCCCAAACCCCTCCTTTGCATTTAAAAGCATTCAAAACCCCAAGTTTGGCTGTTTTGAATGCTGTAATTTTTTTAATCTGGCGCCAGTACCCGGAAGTGATGTCATGACATCACTTTCGGGTTTTTGCATGGAGACCCAATCAGAGCCGAATGCGGCTTTGATCGGGTCTTCTGCGGCCATGCAGGCTGGTTGCCTGGGTCTCCCGGTGGGACGAGAGACCCGGGCAAGCCGCTGCAGGCGGCTGGAGGGGGGGGGGGCGTCCCCTCCCGTTCCTTGTAACGACAGCCGAGCGGCTTCTCAGCCCAGCGGTTGTCTTTACAAGACAGCCGACCGTCGGCTATGGACGCCGGTGCCAGGGTGATGCCTCTAGCTGCAGGCATCACTCCGGTACAAGCACTTTCCCAAAATATCGGTCACCTTGGTAGCCGATTCCGATATATCGGGGAAAGTGCAGATCGGCCCTCGAAATATCGGCTTTGCCGATAATCGATCGATCCCTACCCCCAAACATGGCAAGCAGACCCATGTTTCCCTTTCTGAACAAAGCACAACACATGTAGCAAAACACGCGGGTAAAAACATGCAAAATTCAGGGCAGCAAAAAGCTACACGAGCTACTTTCCCACGTTTGTTGCGTGTAGGGCAGCCCATTGAAATGAATGGGCTGCCTCATAAAAATGCACACAAAAACTGAACAAATTTACGCACATACACCTGGGTGGTGTAAATGCAGCCTTAAAGTAAACCTGTTGCTAGCAGATACAATAAAGGGCTCCCCAGATTTCCGCTAGACCTCCATGTACATAAGAGACAGTACTCATGCTATGCAGGTAGTAAATTTCTGAAAGTCAGTGCGTGGATAATAACTACAGAGAGTTATGGCAGTAATATTGAGAGCTGTGCTGTTGCAGTAGAGGCATTCTGCAGCACCATAAGGGCTTACTCTTAGTTTTTTTAGTATGGATGCAATGCAGGTTTTTTTTTTAAATTAACGATAACCTACATTTGGTAAAGAAGGCTAATGTTTTCACAAAAAAACAAAGCTCTTTTGACAAACATCAATGATGGAAAATTCTCAAAACAGCCAATAATCATAAGAAATGCCTACTATACAATATGATGATAGAAATAGTTTTGATATAATAGACTCCAAGATTGTACTTTAAGGGAGGTCTTTAAGGGGTTAGGGATGATGGCAAAGCCCTTTGAACCCTGAAGTTAAAAATGACTGCTGTTCATGTGTGGAGAAGGAACATTCATGTTGTTAAAGTATACATGGTAAAGTGGTTGTAAAGGCTGAAGGTACAAAACATCTTCTGTGTGCAGCTCCCTCCAATACTCACCTAAGCCCCCTCTCAATCCAGCAATGTGCACGGGAGCCTCAGATGTCCCAGGTCTCTCTCTCATTGGCTGAAACACAGCAGTGGGAGCCATTGGCTTCTGCTGCTGTCAATCACAGCTAGTGAGCCAATGAGAAAAGGGCAAGGGGCGAGGCCAAGCTGCAGCTCTATTTGTCTTATTGATGCATAGAACGGGGCTCAGGAGCGAGCACGCACCAGTGCCCCCCTAGCAAGTAGTTTGCTATTGGGGGCACTGGTCAAGGTAGAGGAGCCAGGAATGCCGGTGGGGCACCCGAGAAGAAGAGGATTGGGCTGCTCTGTGCAAAACCTTTAGGTAAACAAGACATGTTTGCTATAAAAAAAAAAAAAAAAAAACGAACCTTGAGAATCACTCTTAGGCTGAGTTCACATATATGCGGTGAGGGACACCGCATGTGATTTGGATAGGAATCGCACAGCATTCCTATTCAAATCACATGAGATGTCTGTGAGGTGCAATTTGAGACATTCATTTGTACGGCTCCAATCGCATCAAATCTGCACAAAAAAGGTGCAGGACATTTTTTTCCCACAATGAAATTGGATAGCATGGGTGTTTACACTTATGCGGTCCGATGCTGTCAATCAGACTGTGTTTTGCAAACCATTTTGGGTTTCATTAAATTAACACTGACACCCCCTGTGGTTCGTATGAACGTCACAGGATTTCCTGCACTGCATCAATGTGAACCGTGCCTAAATGCTAAAGTATAGGCAAACCCTAACAATCAACTTTTGCCCCCTTTTGGTCTAGTAAATATTCCTTTGAAAGTGTTTTGTTATATCTGTTCAATACGTGCAAAAAATATTGATTCCGCTTGTCAGAGATGCAGAGCTGCACATTTCCTATTATTAGCCCTTTAAGTTTTTATTTTGGGCTACAGAAAAATATGTTCTCATGTTGTAGAGATGAGGATAGTGGGAGGGATTCACAAGTTTAACTAAAGACAACTGAGCAGGGCTGACACCATCCAGTTCAATAAAAAATGCTGTGTGTTGTCAGCCTACAACAAAAAATTGATAGTCAAGTGCATTTCTGGCACATCAACAGGTATTATTCTTTACTCGCAGGGCCAGTGGATAGTGAAATGGCTTGCATTCCAGAGATTACTGCATTTTGTTGTTGTTTTTTTACATTGACATACAGTATAACTATAATTGTGTGTGGGCTTCTTACACATGTAGCACTGTCCACGTAGGGCTTGCTGTATGATGACTTGTTGGGTCTCCTCTAATTACCAGCACATTGTCACTTAAGCCCCGTACACACGTACCGAATGTCGGCCGAACGATCGGCCGTCTTTTGTCTGGTGCTGTCCTGTCGGCTGAAAAGTGCTAAAGACTGCACACGATTTTTGTCGGCCAACAACAGCCGACTGCAGAGGTGATGTCATGTGATGGTTAACTTTCCGTGTGTTTTTTCTTTTCTGAGCATGCCCAGTCTTGCTAATCTGCTGTTTGTCGGCCGAATTCTGTACTGACTGGCGAACAATCGGCCGTTCTGGTGACGACCAACAAATATTTTAAGGTCTGCACGACAGATTCTGTTCAGCCGAAAATGCGCTGTCGGAAGCATCATACTAACAAGCCTACAATCGGCCGAATATTTACGGCCGACAATCGGTACGTGTGTACGGGGCTTTAGGGTACAGTTCACACATCCATCCTTGCTCCCAATGGCTTGTTGCTCAATAAACAGTCCAGGGGTGTTTTAGTATTTATTGTGGAACTTTAAAGGGAGAAAGCAATAGTGGGATACTCGCACATACTCTAGAATTGGCCACTTTTTTACAAACCTTGATGCGGTGCCCCTTTTTCGGGCTAGCAAAATAGTGGACGTGACCTGGTCAGACCACCCTTTGCACTAGAAGTTACGTGACACTTTAACAGTGACAAGGGGCCCTGCCCCATGGAGTATTCATGAATCACTTTCAAATAATTCATCTGTCTGTTTTAATATAGAACAACATTTCAAGGAATATTTTGCCTTGAATAACCCCAAGGATACTTCTCCAGTGATTATGGTGCACAAAGCCACGATCAGGGGTCAACTTATTCATAGTGTCCCATATCAAGAACAACACAGACTCCCTTATACGCAACAAGGAAAAAGAGTTTTCTGACCTACTGAACCGAGACAGACAAAACCCAAACTTGGACCTTAGAGACAAAATAGATTCTGTCCGGCTGGAACTGAATCCCTGCCTGAGGACCAAGGTGAAAAAGAGTCTCAGATGGACTCAGGTCTCCTTTTACACATTAAAGGATACTGGCCTAGTAAGCGAACGTCTCGATTTCGCCGAACAGTACCTCCTAATTTTCTTAAAGATCTCACTCTCCCTTCTCTCCCAGCCTCTCATCAAGAGATATTGGAGAAGGAAATCACATTAGAAGAGGTAATGGCAGGCAGTCAATGTAAGACTTGTAAGACCCTGAGCCCAGGTGGCTTCTCCGCCTATTAAATGAAATTTGCTGCCAAGTTGGCACCCCACCTCCTCCAGTTTTTCATGGCTGTATGGGACAGCACAGCCCTTGATGTAGATAAGGACCATACTGACGTGGCCAATTATCGCCCAATATCCTTGATCAACAATGACTTGAAACTCCTAACCAAAATATATGCAAATTGGTTCAATAAATTCCTTACTCAATATATCCACCTTGATCAGGTCTGATTTGTCCCAGGCCAATAGGCCGCAGATCCGACAGGGCCATAGAATTGGTCTCTGTATTGCGTTCTAACTGGGATGGTACGGGTGCACGGCGAGGTATGTTCTTGTCACTGGACCTACACAAGGCCTTTGACTCTTTATCCTGGCCTTTTCTGTTTCATACAGTATCTCACAAAAGTGAGTAAACCCTTCACGTTTTTGTAAATATTTTATTATATCTTTTCATGTGACAACACTGAAGAAATGACACGTTGCTAGAATGTAAAGAAGTGAGTGTACAGCTTGTATAACAGTGTAAATTTGCTGTCCCCTCAAAATAACTCAACACACAGCCATTAATGTCTAAATCACTGGCAACAAAAGTGAGTACATTCCTAAGTGAAAATGTACAAATTGGGCCCAATTAGCCATTTTCCCTCCCCGGTGTCATGTGACTTGTTAGTGTTACAAGGTCTCAGGTGTGAATGGGGAGCAGGTGTGTTAAATTTGGTGTTATCGCTCTCACTCGCTCATACTGGTCACTGGAAGTTCAACATGGCACCTCATGGCAAAGAACTCACTGAGGATCTGAAAAAAAGAATTGGAGCTCTACATAAAGATGGCCTAGGCCAGTGATGGCGAACCTTGGCACCCCAGATGTTTTGGAACTACATTTCCCATGATGCTCAACTATACTGCAGAGTGCATGAGCATCATGGCAATTGTAGTTCCAAAACATCTGGGGTGCCAACGTTCGCCATCACTGGCCTAGGCTATAAGAAGATTGCCAAGACCCTGAAACTGAGCTGTAGCATGGTGGCCAAGACCATACAGCGTTTTAACAGGACAGGATCCACTCAGAAAAGGCCTTGCCATGGTCGACCAGAAGAAGTTGAGTGCATGTGCTCAGCGTCATATCCAGGAGGTTGACTTTGGAAAAGCCATTTTGCACAGTGCAATATTTAAAGGTTTTTTTTTTATTCTTTGAAACAAAATAGTTCATACAGTGATAAATCAATAACTGAGATTTATTTAACAAAAAACATGTAAACATAAACAAAGTACATTTAGAATATTACAAATTACAGTACATATTCCCTGCAGTCCCATTAAAGGAACCCGTCAAAAAAAATTAAATAAATATAATATTTTTGTTTTTACATTATATCTTGATACTAGAAAAAAAAATGGATGATGACAGAGCCACGCACAAGACATTTTTTTCTAGCGTTTACAGCATGTAGTTACTGTAACAGTAAGTTGTCTTTGATTTTGTGACTAGTTCTCTTTAAAAAAAGGCTCAAGGCAAAAACATGAAATCTAAAATAGCTTAATATTGAACCACGGGTCGCAAAATCAAGACTTGATCAAATTTCTATAAAATCGTATTTACAATATCATCGTTACTTAACAATAACTTTTTAAATAATTACGTAGGACAAGCAGCTCTGCTGGAACTCCAGCACGTTCTAGCTACGTATGTCTAGAATCAGCCTGATCAAAGCAAGGAGAGAGAGATGATACAGATACATTCAGCTATTCTGGCATTGGACAACTTATTTAAAAAATAAGTAAGTAGGTCACTTTTAGAAAAATTTATTTGACTTTTGGGAAGTCAGGTATTAGCAGTGCCCAAAAAACTCAGTTTCCGATATTAGATGTATATGACTAGTGATAGTTCTCCACCACAACTTGATCGGACACTCCAGTTTCCTTTATAGAGCGGCGGGTGCAAACGGACATGTGTCCATTGACACCCACCAACATCCGATCCTATCTGCTAAAAACAGATGGATGGGGATCCGTTGCCCATCCACCTGGCAAGTCAGGTCAGATGGCAGTCAGGTATAAACAGACAGGAGGTCCCTTTACATCTGACCGCCTATGGAGGAGAGCGGGCTGTATCTGTGTCCACTCTGCATAAGTGGAGCGGACACGGACCAGCCATCTGTCTGCTCAGCGGGGATCAGCGAACAGATTCCCCAGCTAAACTGGCGGACTTCAACGGAGCCTGCCCTGTGTGAAAGGAGCCTAAGGCGTGACCACTTCTAAAGTGATGTCAGCACAGCAGCATTCCCCCAGTAGAACACGGAGATTTGCTCAGCGAGTTAGAATAAAGGTTGACTTTCCCTATTAGGACACGGAGATCTGCTCAGGTGGTTAGAATGAAGGCTCACATTCCCTATTAGAACACAGAGATTTGCTCAGGTAGTTATAATGAAGGATGACCCTCCTATTCAGAAATCAGTCAGGAAAGTAGGGATCTGCAACAAAGTGGCCTAAAACCCTTGTATTGTATACAGATCGCCTGTATGGGGCCTGGAGTTACAAGTGTAATTTATCAAAGTGATGGACTGAAAATTTTTATTTTGGTTCAGACTTGGAAAAGACCCATCATGAGATAAATCTGTATGCTGCCATTACGTTTGACAATGCTAGCTGCCTGGCTTCAATGCGCAGTACCAGGCCCAGAACAAGTATTGAGACCAGCAGTTCCCATTTTTGTCCAACTTTCATTTGCTGCATGCCTGTTCTAGGTCTGTCATTTAGTAGTAATTGCTCTAGAGACAACTAGGCTACTATCCTTTTAAGGCCTCAGGTAGACTACAGCTTCTAAACTGAAGTTTAGGAGGAGTTGGGCATTTTTTTCAGCAGCCCCTGAACTCTCCTCTATGTGATCTAATGTGTACATGAACTCAGTCAATTATAGTAGTTTAGAGGCAGTTGAGGTTACAAGCATTTTTTTGAAAGCAGAAATATTGCGTTTAGGACTGTAGTTATCCGGCATTTCAAATGTTTGTAACCGTGGTAAGCCGCGTCTATGCGCGTTTCCTTTTTAAAAACGTTTTGAGCATATACAAATGTTGCAAAAAACACAAATTTCACCACGTGCTGTTGCCACCATAAATGGGTGAGTCCAGTAGCGATGACCTCTGGTCCTCTCACACAATTTTCTACATCTTCGGAACCTCAGCAACATCAGGAGAATTTCCTCACACATGCTCATGATGGAATCAGGTTGGCGTTTATGTGAAAGCACACTGCTTTCTCCGCTGCTGCTCGCTCTTCTCTCACAGAATGACTGAAATAGTTATTTACTTGTTTTTCATGCATTGTGGGCATTTGGGAGGGTCTCCTGAGATTATACTAAAAAAAAAAATAAAAAAAAACGCTTCTAACCTCAAACGCTCATAACCATTGCTAAACTTACATAAACTCGGTATGCAAAAGCTGTAAAACTGATGTTTTTCACCGTCGGGTTCCGGCTGTCAGTTTGCAGTGTTCAGAGGAGATTTTTGACCTCCCTGTGTACATAAGCCATTAAAAAGAGACCAGCAATGGCAACCCAGGTATTTATCACATGACCAGTGTACTTTAAAGTGTAAGTAAAGCCATACCCCTGATCTGGATCTATCTGCTTTCTATTGATATTTGTGTGCTCATTGGGGAGATTGACCCACAACATCGTCACTGTGACCATTGTGTTGGTGCACAAAGACATTGGAAATCCAAAAACACACAGGAGATCAGAGAAAATCTTTAATGAATAAATCTGTTTCACTGACAACCAGTTTTAAGTGATGAATACACAACTAGAATTTTGTGTGTAAATGTTTGGCTTTCAAAACATTCATTTGGTTTTCTTATAGTTAATGGGGAACAAACCAACATCCATTTTCAATTATAGTAATGATAAAAATCAAAGACTAATGCCTCGTACACACGCATCGATTATTGGCCGGGAATTTTCGGCCAACGTCCGATCGGCCAATTTTCGGCTTGTTAGTATGATGCTTTCGACAACCGACTCCGACTTTTCGGCCGAATAAAATCTGGTGTGCAGGCTATAAAATTTTTGTTGGCCGTCAACACAACGGCCGATTGTTCGTCAGTCAGTACAGATTTCGGCAGACAAAAATCTGATGAGCAAGACTGGGCATGCTCAGAGAAGAAAAAACACACGGAAAGTAAACCATCACATGACATCACTTCTGAAGTAGATTTTTGTTGGCCGAGAAAATTTGTGTGCAGTCTAGGCACATTCCAACCAACAGAACACCACTCTGGACAAAAGTCGGATGATTGGTCGGCCGATAATCGTTGCGTGTGTACGAGGCTTAAGGATAGATAATGGTTCTCATTTCATGTCTGAATAAGCAAAATTCTGACTCTAAGTGCGGGGTTCACACATATGCGATGTTAGACATCGCATGTGATTCACACTGCACTGTTCTGCAAATCACATGCGATGTCTGTGCGATGCGATTTCAGCCATACAGATTGCATGGCTGAATTTGCATTGCATTTGGACCAAAATCGCACAGGACCCTTCTTTTAGTCCACACCAGAATCAGATCGCATGGGTGTTCACACTTATGCAATCCGATTCCTGTCCGAACTGACAGTTTGCATGGCGATATGTGAACTAATCTGGGGGTGTCGTTAACTTTGTTTTGACACTCCTAGCAGTTCGCATATGGCAGTGTGAACTGCCTGCGAGTCGGGTGCGATGTGGGAATGCGCAGTGGATTCGCAGGGTTCCCGCATCGCACCAATGTGAACCGGCACTAAATCCCGTTCACACCGGTGCAACTTGTCACGCAATTTGACAGTTCCAAATCGCATTAAAAGTCGCACCCCATTGCCGGCAATGGAACTGTTCATATCGCCACAACTCATGTCGTGATTATGAAAAAGATTCCTACGCTACTTTTTACCCATTTTGTTGCGACTTGCATAGACTTCTTTTGTATGAAGTCACAAACTAGAAATCGGCAATGCATATCACACTAATATGTGGCTTTGAAATCTCGCTGAAGTAGTGCGATTTCAAAGCCGCACTGGTGTGAACGGAAGCTTAAGGCCCATTTCACACAGGCGGACCGTTCAGATCCTCCGGTCAGTTTTTTTGGCGGATCTGAATGGTCCCCCCATGCATTCCTATGGGGCATCGGATGTCAGCGGAGACATGTCCACTGACATCCGACCCGATCCGATCCGTCAAATCTGGATGGATGGAGACCCTATTTTCCATCTGTCCAGCGGATCGGATGAGATCGGATGAGAACGGACTGACGGTCTGTTCCCATCCGATTTCCCCATAGAGATGCATGGGGAACTGACAGCTGTGTCTCCGCACACAGCGCGGAGACACAGCGGTCATCCTCCTGCTCAGCGGGGGATCGGCGGATCGATCCCCCGCTGAGAAAAACGGAATCCGTCCTACGGACGGAGTGTGTGAAAGGAGGCTAATGTGTTTCTCAGTCAGGAAAAATCATATGCTGTCCCTGTTCACACTGATACAATTTTAGTTGATTGACACCCAACAATGTATGACCAGGGTTGCCATTTTTTTTCTATGGGCCCATTCACACCTGTGTGTTTCTGTTCTGCAGGTGCTTTTTTTTGTTTTTTTTGGTGCAACAATGCAGGTTTTTTTGGCCCCATAGATTTTAATGGCATTGCTTAATAATGCATTAAAATTGCATCAAACATTTTAAATCTAGCCTTATTGTGATGTTTATGTGCTTCATCCAGAATTAGAACTTTAGGTTCATTGCTAGTACCGGTTTGGACCTCCTTTTGCCTTCAGAACTGCCTTAATTCTTCCTGGCATAGATTCAACAAGGTGTTGGAAACTTTCCTCAGAGATTTTGGTCCATATTGACATGATAGCATCACACAGTTGCTGCAGATTTGTCAGCTGCACATCCATGATGCAAATATCCCATTCCACCACTCATTAACGCATTAACTCATGTTCAAGGAACCAGTTTAGGATGATTTGAGCTTTGTGACATGGAGCATTATCCTGCTGGAAGGAGCCATCAGAAGATGGGTACACTGTAGTCATAAAGGGATGGACATGGTCAGCAACAATACTGGGGTAGGTCGTGGCATTTAAATGATGTTCAATTGGTACTAAGGGGCCCAAAGTGTGCCAGGAAAATATCCCCCACACCATTACACCACCAACACCAGCCTGAACCATTGAGACAAGGCAGGATGGATACATAGTTTCATGTTCTTTATGCCAAATTCTGACCATACCATTGTCGCAGCTGAAATCGAGACTATTCAGACCAGGCAACGTTTTTTCAATCTGCTATTTTCCAATTATGGTGAGCCTGTGCAAATTGTAGCCTCAGTTTCCTGTTCTTAGCAGACAGGAATGGCATCCGGTGTGGTCTTCTGCTGCTGTAACCCATCTGCTTCAAGGTTCAATGTCTTGTGCATTCAGAGATGGTATTCTGCATACCTTGGTTGTAACGAGTAGTTATTTGAGTTACTGTTGCCTTTCTATCATCTGGAACCAGTCTGCCCATTCTCCTCTGACATCAACAAGGTTTTTTCGTCCACACAACTGCCACTCATGGGATATTTTCTCTTTTTCAGACCATTCTCTGTTAATTTTCTAGAGATGGTTTTATGTGAAAATCCTAATAGATCAGCAGTTTTTGAAATACTAAAACCTAACACCAACCATGCCACGTTCAAAGTCACATAAATCCCCTTTCCTCCCCATTCTGATGCTTGGTTTGAGCTTCAGCAACCCGTCTTCACCACGTCTAGATATCTAAATGCACTGAGTTGCTGCCATGTGATTGGCTGATTAGCAATTTGTGTTACCAAGTAATTGAACAGGTTACCTAACAAAGTGGCCGGTGAGCGTACAGTAAATACGCAATATACTTTTTAATTTAGGTAAACTTCGATTTGCATTTTTCTGCCCCGACTTCAAAAGCAATAAAAGAAACCTGTTTATTACATCTGAGAATCTATTGAAGTAGCAGGTCTGGATGAAATTTTTAACAGCTTTGATATAAAACTAGGTGCCTCGATGACATCATCTAATGCTCCAACAAATGATTGCCAGAATTTCGTACAAACATAAAATAAAAAAGTCTACCCGTGTATGAGTAGTTTAACAGGGTTTATCCCCTTGCTTTTAAACAATCTTCCACTTTTTGCTGTGTCCTTGCCACAGGAAGTAAAGGGAAATCCCTCTAATGAGACACAGACTGAAAAGAGAAAAAACTGACAGGTGTATTAAAGCCCCGCACACACAGGCCAAATGTCGGGCGACATCGACTGGTTAGAAAAAAAAAGGGCGACGTCCGGCCCGTGTGTACTGCCACCGGTCTGACAGAAGCTGGCCGTTTGGCCGGCTTCTGTCGAATGGGCATGACCAAAAAAGGTCCTGCTCGTCACTCTAGCTGAAAGCACCGACGGGGGGGGCATCCCCCTGTACTAACATCGGATAGTTAGTACAGCGGCTCTGACCTGAGTGGTCAGTTTTTTTGGGGTTGAAAAAAAAAAAAAAAAAAAAAACTAGCAGCGTGTCCAATCTTAACCCTTTCTAACTCCATCCAAAATGAATACAAAGTTTTGGCTTCAATTAAAGTGGTATTAAACCCGAAACCAAAAATATAATATATTGCAGCCTACCTATCCTTAGATGTGTTGTTTGTATTCATTTTCATTCTTTAGGCTTTTTTCTTGGTGATCTGATCAGTAACACAGCTCCTGTATTAGAGTGCCTACACCCTGAAGGAGCAAAGGGGGGCACCTCTGGAAAGAAGCATTGTCAGTCTGGGGGGAGGGGAGTCTTAGATGTACTAGCAGATTTAGATCAGCTTCGGTCTGTTAGTGTAATTCCAGATAATACTATAAGTGGTTACAGCAACAGTTGAGTTCCTTTGGGATAAGGATTTTACATGAATAAAAAAAAAAAGCTAAACCATTGTTAGCACCCCTGTCATTGTTAAACGGTTTGTCCCATCCCTCTAACTGCTATATCTACAGAAAAGCTTGTTCTGTTGTTCGGGGTAATAGGCCAATCACAGGTCGGTGTAATAGGCCCATCACAGGTCGGTGTAATGGGCCCATCACAGGTCGGTGTAATGGGCCCATCACAGGTCGGGGTAATGGGCCCATCACAGGTCGGGGTAATGGGCCGATCACAAGTCGGGGTAATGGGCCGATCACAAGTCGGGGTAATAGGCCGATCACAGGTCGGGGTAATGGGCCAATCACAGGTCGGGGTAATGGGCCAATCACAGGTCGGGGTAATGGGCCAATCACAGGTCGGGGTAATGGGCCGATCACAGGTCGGGGTAATGGGCCGATCACAGGTCGGGGTAATGGGCCGATCACAAGTCGGGGTAATGGGCCGATCACAGGTCGGGGCCACTCGCAGCTGGTCACAATGTAAACAGACTTGCCGCTATCAGCCTTCCTTTCCTCATGTGCTGTCACAGTGTGAGGAGAGCCGGTAACCGGCAAGTATGAAAAAGATCATCTACACTGGAAATCAGGGCACTGATCATCAGTGTCAAAGTTATCTGTGCAGCCCCAAGATCGCCAATCAGTGGCTCCTCAATAAGTACCTCCTATCAGTGCTCATCTGTGCCCTTCAGTGAAGGAGAAAAATGACCTGTTTGCAAAATTTTATAACAGAAACTAAGAAAAATGTTTTTTTTATCAAAATGTTTGGTCTCTTTTCGTTTGTTTAGAAATAAAAAATAAACTGGGCGAATAAATTCTACCAAAAGAAAGCTCTATTTGTCTGGAAAAAAAAATGATAAACATTTCTCATGGGTACAGTGTTGCATGACCGCGCAATTGTCATTCAAATGGCGATAGCACTGAAAGCTGAAAATTGGCCTGGGCAGGAAGGGGGTAAAAGTGCCCAGTAGGCAAGGGGTTATGCTTTAATGTAAGTTTGGTCCTGAAATATTTATTACAATAGTGGGACTGAGCGGGTGACTATAGCAAAGGCAAACTCTCCCTAGAAGGGCTTTTTTGAGCTTCTGAATAACACTTTGGCCGCCCGTATTGTAGAAAAGCTCATTCAGGTCTCATATGTTCAACAACACGTTGTCACAGAAATGTGCATTGAAATGCATTTGGACAGACTTTCAATGTAGTACAATGCTTGTTCATTTTCTATGCATTTTACCTAAATTCTAGTGCTGTCATTTTTCTAGTCACAGGCTTTAAAAAAACATGTCAAACGTGTTTAAAAATACGTACATGGACTTTAAAAGCAATTTCATTTATTACTGAGTGCCAGCACTGTGCTTGGCAACAGAAGGGCCAAGTGATTGTCTACCGTATATAGTTTCCTATACTGTAAAAGATGGCAAAGTGCATAGAAATGGCAGTGTGAGGAGCCCCTACATGATGGTCCACTCACCATGTGCCCTCACAGAAGCTTGGGCACTAGAAATCATCTGTAGATATATACCTATACACACATTTTCAACTAAAAATACAAGACAATGTAAACTTCACAATGTGCTGTATTCAGGCAAGTCCCTTCTCAGTTTTATTGCCTTTAATTTCTCCACTTTAATTTTGGATTTTAGCAATTCTTCCTCCAGGTGTTGCCTCCTTTTCAAGGCTTCTCTTTTCTCCTTGATGTAAAGTCCATATTGTTTTTGGTTGCTTAAAATGAACTGGTGCTCTCTCTTCAGTAAGTGTAAAATGTCTGGGCTGCAGGCGCAGTCTGTTCTCAGATGTTGCCTTGGAGGATTGAAGCATTCTTCTGACCGAGGTAAAGGCGGAGATGGGGATAATCTCATGTCCACCGAGGATAGAGACGGGGATAATGATCTGTCTAGGGACTGTTCGAATTCCTGATCCTCGCCATCTTCTAGAGATGCTTCGGGCTGAGGAGGTATGAGCGCGGATGGCGGAGGCTTTACATCCTCCTCTGGCTCTATCTGCACGGTAACCGCGGCATGCTGATCTGGTAATGGCGATGTCAGAGGATGAATTACCGATTCAGGCTCTAAATGTATGGATTCACTGAAATTCAAAGACAACACACAATTAGCATATGTAATATATTGACTCTACACTTTCTAGAAAACATATTTTGCAACATCAGAATATTAAATTGTTAGGCAGCTTATAGCCATTAGGCTCAATTCACACTGCAGCGACCCCAAAGTCGAGCAACTTCCAGTGCGACTTTGCATTGAGACTTGAGGCGCCTTTAATGCCACTTTCATGGGATGTTTTGCAACTTTGGCCAATTCTAACAATATAGAGTGTGGTACATATTACTGAATTTACGAAACCCTCTAAAGTCGCAGCCAAAGTTGCAAAGATTTTAAAGTGTCACTAAACCCACATCATAAAAAACTATCAATAAATGGTGTATTACATGCTGTTCATACTCACTCAGTTACTATGAGATTTGTTTTCTGTGTTCTAAAAGATACCTGGCTGATCCTGCTGTACTCTACCTCCACCTTCTGTTCGTGTCCCCAATTCAGCTAGGGATTTTGCAATTGTGGTGGCAACTCTGCACATGCTCAGTGTTCAGTGAGTTTCTATGCTGAGAATTTCCTCTCTATCACATCTGAGCAGCCATGTACTATAGAGTCACATGTGTGGGCGTATACACAGTGGTAAATGACAGCCCACTTCCTCCCTCCTCCTTCACGCCCTTTAACTAGCTAAACACAATGGGTGCGGGATGTTACATGTAGAATAATAGAGGCTTCACCTCCGTCTTATTCTAAGACACAAGCTGGAGGGGCGTGACAGCCTGTGACTGGCAGAAATCTTGTGTGGAACTGTGCAAACAGACCGCCTCAAGGGTGGACACCATCAGGCCCAGCACACGCATGCAAGCCTGGAGGGATGACCGTCTGCTGAGCAACAGAAGCTGAATTGCCTCCTGCAATGTCTGGAGTTTTTCCTGAGGAAAAAACACTCTGGCTGAGTCTGAGTCAAGAGTCAGACCCAGATAGGCCAGTTTTTGTGGACAGAACCAAAGCAGACTCCTGAATGTTCAGGATCCCACCGAACTCCCTCAGAGTTCGCAGAGCAATCTCCAGTAGTCCATCAGAGCAGTCGGAGACTCTGCTCACAGAAGATCGTCCAAGTACCCCAGTACCGCAATCCCCCGCTGACTCAAAAAATGCCAGCACCGGGGCCAACACTCCTGTGAAGACCCGAGGTGCAGCGGTGAGACCAGAGGTCAGCGCCACAAACTGATAATGCTCCTCGCCTACGGCAAAATGGGGGAAGTGCTGGCGACCAGCACATATTAGAATGTGCAGGTAGGTGTCCTTGACGTCGATGGAAGTGAAAAGAAATGTGAATGGATTCCATGCGGAACTTCTGTACTCGCACAAAGCAGCTTAGCGCCTTGAGGTCCAGAATTGGACGTACCTTGCTTTTCTTCCTGGGGACTGTAAAGAGATTTGAGTAACAAACCCTTGAAAATGTTTCAAAGTCAGAACTGGAACAATCACCCCCTGAAATAACAAATCTTGCACTGCCCCAAAGAGACACCTTAAGTGATCTGGGGACAAATGCAGGTTGGAAGGGAAAAAACCTTTCCAGAGGACAACACCAAACTCGATCTCGTAGCCTGACTGAATAACTTTGTGTACCCACTTGTCCTATACCAGGGAGGTCCATGGCTCTGGAAACCAGCGAGGACGTCCCCACACCCCAGATATGGGTAAGGGCGCCCCTTCATGCAGAGGCAGCATTGTCCGCAGGTGTGAAAGAGCCCCCTTCGTGGCTTGCCAGACCAGGTCCTCTTGGAATCTCTGATGGAGGCCCTGACATTTGATCCCTTGTCTTAAGACCCTGAGAGACGAAGAGGCCGCTTAGGAGCCGAGGAGAATGCCCCACATTTATGACAGGGCTCCTTGCCCTTGGTAGCCTGCCGAAGAAGAGTACTCTTCCCCCCCTTAGAAGTCTAGTCTGCAGACCAGCATTTCAGCCAGTCAATATCCTGAAGGACCACTGCTGATACCGACAGCCTAGGAATCAAAGGGGTCAAAAAGGCATTACAGACAAACTGTAGCCCATGGCCGAACCGGTCCGCCAGCTTTGCAAAGACACGGGGAAGCTATTCTACCTCCAGGCCCCGGCGTAAAAGCTTAGCCCACTCTGTCACAGTTTGCAACACCAGGGCAATAGTAATTACCGGCCTAATTGCCGAACCAGCCAAAGCGCACATATGGCGGGCCAGAGCATCTGCCCTCCTATTAGTTGGACCTGTAAAGGTCAGGGACTCCTCAACCGCGATGAAGGTAAATCAATTTGACCTGGAAACCGGCGAGTCCACTACAGGTTGGACCGTCAACCTTTTACGCAGTAAATCCTCATAAGGATACCACAAGCAAAAAAAAAAAAAAGCCTAGCAACCACTGTGTTTTGGAAAACCCCACTGTTTCGTGACAATGTTGTCAAGGTAAGCGGAAAGAGGCACACCCTCACTGCTTTGGAGGGCCTGTGGGTGACGTGGCATCAGCCGCAACCTCCATTTTTAAAGTGTTACGCACTGACACAAACAGTGCCTCCACCAGCACTTATTTAAGCATGGCTGGAGGAGCAGAGGTAGCATCCTCACGATCTGAGCACTCAGGGTGCGTGGATGCAGACCCAGTAGGGTCGTTATATACTGAGCTCACCCCCAAAACATAATCAGGGGAGGCCTCCGACTGCGATCCCACAAAGGTGACGCTGGCCAAGGGTCCACAAATGGACCGCATTATGGAACCCGCAAAAAACAAGGGAGTCGCCCTCCGAGCCCTCCATAGAGGACATAATAGGACATAGCTCCCTTAGAAGGGGCCGCCCGCCGTTACGTGGACGCGCAGGCCGGGTACCCTTGCTAAAACTAGGCAGGTGCCCCACACAAAAATGCGGCAAGACTGTCAATAAAAATGAAGTGCCCCCACAGCACCACCAAGTCCAAGGGAGGTGCAAAGCTGACCATAAGGCCAACAGGCCGCAAGCCGCAGCCTAATTTTTTGTGGGGGCCCAGCCCTGCAGATGCTCAAAGGGAGAGTGGGGGCTTCAGCTACAGGCACTGGGGCCGCTCCCCAATAGCGGCGCCCGACTCAGCCGCATGGCCTAGTAGGCCGCTAGCCGCGACCTAAATTTTTGAGGGCACCCTGCCGACAGGACGTGAGCTCCAGCTGAGCCGACCATGCAGCGGAGGGGAAGGCGGATGCCCAAACAGGAGGTAGGTTCCGACGAGTAGGCTGCAAAGCCACGGCCTAAATTCTTGGCCGGATCCAGCCGCGTGAGGCATGTACTCACGAATGGTAAAAACATCCACTCCCCCAGCCCAACAACCCCCGCAGGAAGCCCAGTGGACATCCCTGCCCTACCCACAAACCCCTAGGTGGCAGGGAATCCTGCTCAACCCCCGTTACGCAACAAGAAAGCCCGGTCAGCAGCAACTACAACCAACCCCCCTCAAGAGCTTGTGGCAAAGCCAGCTCATCACCTCATTCATCAGGCTGAAGTCAGATCGTGTCCGCCTTCGCAAGATATTTAACTCGTAGCTCAGCCCCCGTCCAGTGGGACTATGTTGTGGCCAACCTAGCGCGGAGCTGCAGTCTACGCAAGCTCATTGGCTGGACTGGGGGGACCCTAAGGATCTATATTATCCAGTTTGTTGTCCAGTCCGGCACTTGTTTGTAGTTCTCACAGGAACAAAATAAAAAAAAAGAGGAAAAAAATGTAAATTTACAATGAAAAAATTGCCAGGACCAGAGATCCCAGCAAGGAACTAGGTCCTTACTCCTGACTAGGCAGAAAAATAAACAGAGCCTATAGCTGAGAGTTGGTGTATACCCCCTGGGACTGCCCATAGGCATAGTCAAGTTTTTTCCTGCCTAGTGTCCTACTCCTGTAGTGGGTAGTATAACCCAATGGTTAAGAAGAATCAGAAGCTGTGTCCATCAATGAATGAAAGAGAAAAACATTTTTCTGTGGTCAGTTGCATAAAAATACAGAATTCTACAGAATTACATAGGCAAAATACAAAGTACAATACCACCACATATTAGATGCATGTGTAATTTACCTATATAACTGTGTAGACTTCTACCCAGGTACCATTGTTTTTTTAGATCAGCAAAAATGATGTAACTTATCTAATAAAGTTCATTGTGCTGTTCATTGTGATGTTAACGTAGCACTACAAACTGTTGCCTTGGGTCAATTATTTGGCATCTTCACCTACTATAAAGAACATATTGGTGCATATGTCCTCATATGAAAAATATTGCTTGTTTAAAGTGGTAGTAAACGCTTTTACACCACTGATACCTACAGGTAAGCCTATAATAAGGCTTACGTGTAGGTACTGTAATTATCTCCTAAACTTGCACTATTTAGGAGATATTCAGAGTGCATCACTGGCGCATGCAGGTCCGGCATACAGTGGCAGACCTTCAGAGCCTGTGCCGTAAACAGTGGCTCCCGCAAGTATGTGCGTGGCAGTGACGTCATCGCGTTTCCAGCCACTCATGTAGCTGGAGGCCCTCTCTGCGGTGACAGCGTGGCACTGGAGGGCTTTGTTATAAGGTAAGTTTCTCAATGTGCTAGTATGTATTTTTTTTTTACCAACTTCAGTTTACTACCGCTTTAATCCTTTAAGGACTAAGGTTCGAACTAACCTATTTGCTTGAAACCAGTCCTGCAACTTTGATATGTGTAGGTAAAACTATGCATATCCTTAGTGTATCCAGGTTTATCCTTGTTTTTTTTCTTCTTAACCACTGGGTTATGCTGACCCCAACAGGAGTAGGACACTAGGCAGGAAAAAACTTTACTACTCCTATGTGGCAGTCCCAGGAGGTATACTCCCACTTCCTGCTATAGGCATTCAGTTTTGTTGCAAGCAGTTTCCAAAGAAAAATAACCCAACTCAATAGAGGGGTGGGCGCTGTGTCCATCAATAAACATCAGAGAAAAGGGTTTTACGTTAAGACAAAAATCCAATTTTCTCTTTCGTTCATTCATGGACACAGCTCATGAATCTTCTTTACCATTGGGACGTCCCAAAGCAGTGTCAAACATGAGGGGTGGGAAAAAAACAGCAGAAAAAATTCCCAAAGGCTAAACCTAGCCATCCAGGTAACATGGAGCTCAACCAGGAACAACTGAAGCTCACCTGAAAATAATACACCCTCAAAGAGGACCAGGTCCTCTCTAACTGCGGCCTGCAAAACTTTCCGGCCAAAAACAGCATCCGCAGATACCAACACATTTACTTTGTAAAATGTTGTGAAAGTGTGCACAGATGACCAAGTGGCCGCCTTGCAAACCTGCATCACTGACGCCTGATGGTGGAAGGCACAGAAGGCACTAAGCACCCACGTAGAATGCGCTTTAAAAGGGAAAGGAGGAACCTGACCCTTGATTGAACCATCTGTCTGACCCATCTGGAAATGGTCGCGGCAGACGGGGCCAACCCCTTGCGAGGTCCATTCAGAAGGACAAAAAGCGAGTCTGATTTCCTAAATAACTCGGTTGATGCCAGGTACACCCTGATTGCCCAAACTACATCCAGAGAATGCAAGGCAATCTCCTTAGAATGCTTAGGCTTAGGACACAGGGAAGGCAACACAATGTCTTCATTCAAGACAACCTTAAGGAGGAACAATTGACAAGGGCGAAGCACCACTTTATATCTGTGAACCCCCAAATAAAGTGAAAGACAAGACAAAGCTGCCAGCTCAGACACCTTGCGTGCGGACGTAATCGCCACCAAGAAGGCTACCTTTTGGAACAATGTAGGAGGAAGCTCGCAGATATTTTCAAAAAGCGGTTTCTGAAGAACCGACAGTACCAAATTGAGGTCCCACGGAGGCAACGGAGACCGTACAGGTGGAGCTGAGTAGCGAACCCCCTTAACAAAGGTGCGAACCAAGGAATGTGTAGCCAAAGTACATTGAAAGAAAATCGCCAAGGCCGAAACCTGGCCCTTGATGGTACCCAAGGCCAGGCGCTGTTCCACACCTCTTTGGAGGAACCCCAAAATTCAAGCCACCGAAAAGGAATGGGGAGAAACCCCCAGAGACACATACCACGCAATATACTACTTCCAGACGCGATTGCAAATCTTTCTAGAGGTAATTTTTCTAGCCTTCAATAGCATGGGAATCACAGAGTCAGACAACCCCCTATCCATCAGCACCTGCCTTTCAACAGCCAAGCCGTTAAAGCCAACGACTGTAAAGCAGGATGGAAGATCTGCCCTTGGGCCAACAGGTCTTCCCTGAGAGGAGGTGGCCAAGGGACATCGGTGACCAGCCGTACCAGGTCGGCGTACCAAGACCGGCGAGGCCAGTCTTGGACCACAAGGATGACCGGGATACCTTCTGTCTCGATCCTTCACAGAGGTCTTGGCAGAAGTTTGAGAGGGGGAAAAGCGTATATCAGACGGTACTGCCACCAAGGAGCCACCAGTGCGTCCGTGGTGTCGGCTAGAGGATCCTGACACATTGCCACAAATCTCTGAACCTTACTGTTGAGACGAGAGGCCAGCAGGTCCACCTCAGAAGTTCCCCACCGGAGACACAGTGATGTCCAGGTTGTCCTGTAGAGCAGTCGGAGTCTCTGCTCGCAGAAGAAGATCGTCCAAGTACCCCAGCACTGCATTTCCCTGCTGTCACAACAATGCTAACACCGGGGCCAACACTTTTGTAAAAACCAGAGCAGCTGAGGCGAGACCAAAATGGTAACGCCACAAATTGATAATGCTCCTCGCCCGCGGCAAAGCGGAAAAAGCGCTGATGTCCGACATGTATCGGAATATGGAGGTAAGCGTCCTTGATATTGATAGAGGCTAGAAGACCCCCTTGATGAAGGGATGCCACTTCTGAACAGATGAACTCCATCCGGAACTTCTGTACCTGCACAAAGCGGTTCAGGGATTTGAGATCCAGGATTGGACGAACTTTGCCTTCCTTCCTGGGAACTGTGAACAGATTTGAATAAAAACCCCAAAAGCGTTCTGGGTTTGGAACCGCTACAAATCACTTCTTGCAGCAGCAAATCTTGTACCGTCCCGAAGAGACTATGGAAGTAGTCTGGGGACAAACGCAAGTTGGAAGGAAAAAACCTCTCTGGAGGATAAGACCGAAATTCTAACTTGTAGCCGAACCGAATCAGCTCACGGACCCACCCGTCTGGAATCAGAGAGATCCTTGGGTCCGGAAAAAAAACTAAGACTCCCCTCACCCCAGATACGGGTGAGGGTGTCCCTTCAGGCAGGAGAGGACTTTTCTGCAGGCCTGGAAGGACCTGCTCTCGGCTTACCAGGCCAGGGCCTCTTGGAACCTCCGGAGACGTTACGAAAAGATTTGGATCCTTTTTCTTGAGACTCTGAGGGACGAAAAAAAAATTGCTTATGACCCGAGAAAGAAGGACCACATCTGCAACAAGATTCCCTGCCCCTGGAGGCCTATGGGAGGGGAGCACTCTTCCCTTCTGTGACTCCCTTAATGATTTAATCCAGGGAAGACCCAAACAGACGATCCCCCACAAAAGGGAGATCCGCTAAAGCCTTCTTGGAAGCTTGATCCGCAGACCAGCATTTCAGCCATATCCATATCCAGGACCACTGCTGTCACAGACAGCCTAGAAACTAAAGGAGCCGCATCCAGGGAGGCATCACAGATAAACTGTAACCCCTGGACCAACTGGTCAGCCAGCTCCGCATAGGCAGGGGTAAGCTGTTCCCCCTCCAGATCCTGGCGCAAAAGCTTAGCCCACTCTGTCAAGGCCTGGGACACCAAGGCAATGGTGAACGCCGGCCTAAGGACTGAACCGGCCATAGTAAACATGTACCGTACCAGGGTCTCCGCCTTCTTATCAAAAGGGTCTTTAAAAGCTGGAGACTCTTGCACCGGAATCAGGGCGGATTTGTTCAGTCTAGAAACCGGGGAATGCACCACAGTTGGGACAGTCTACTTTTTTAACAGGGACTCTTCAAAGGAATACTTTCTAGCAAAACACTTAGGAACCACCACACTGCGTTTAAGGAAACCCCCCTGATTCGCAACAATTTTGTCAAAAAAAGTTGAGAAAAGGAAAAACTTTTGCAGCTTTTGAGGATTTTCGCAGCCACATCCTCCATTTTTAAAGTTTCCCGCACTGAAAGTGCCTCCACCAGCGCTTTTTCATGCGCGGCTTTAGTGGAAGAGGAATCATTCTCACTATCAGAGCACTCAGGGTGCTTGGACACAGTCCCAGCAGGGTGACTTGAGTCAGCGGCGGCTAGATCAGACTCAGATTCTGAGGAGGCGGGTGAGGGCGGTGGATGCTTTTTGCTGGTTCTGTTTTGCAGGACCAAATCAACCTTGGACACTAATAACTACAGAGCCATCGCCATTGCAGACAGGGTGGACTGGGACCCAGAAGGGCCAACTGCCTCTGAGATGGGATCAGGGGGTGACATTTGCTCCAGGGAACCACACAGGTAATTTAGAAAAAAAACACTGCTAGTGACCCCCCCGCCGTGATAGCGGCACTACAAGTCCCGGAATCGCAGCTATAGCATAGAGAGCGATATCCCTTAGGGCACCCACAATAACTTACCACCCGCGGTCAGCACAGAGCAGAGCGCTGGAAGCTGTACCCATGCGGCAATCAGAGAGAAAAGTCCAGGAGTCAGCACTAGAGGTCCACCACTACAGTCAAAGCCCACAAGGATCCAAAAACATGGCCGCTGTGCTAATCAATGGAAGCCTACAAGAAAATGGCTGCCAGACTACAAAAACATGGCCACAAAATACACAGTGCGCCATCCACAGCAAAACGGCGGCTCCACGCGGCTCCTGGGACCCACAGGGGACACCAAGGGATGTCTGTATAGTAAAGGGGGCCCCCACCAGGACACCCCCCCCTCCCAACAGACCGCGCGTTCAGCTGCCGGTGACCCGCCCCAATCAACTGCTCGACACCCCCAAAACATACCTGGACAGGTATGGCCGCCCTCTGGGAAGAACAGGAGGGGGAGCTAGGTGTGGGTAGATGGGGGTGGTCCACAGAGGACCCCGACATATGGGGGGGACGCTGTGTGGGAAGGAGGGGAACATGGGGGTCCGACCATCTCAGGAAGGGGCCCAAATTCACGCCAAAAGGCCACCAGGGAATGGGGGGACACTACTTTCCATACCATGGAACCGTGTGGGCACTGCTTCAGGCAGACCACCTCTCCATCGGAATGGGTGTGCTGCGGGCCAGGAGTCACGCTGCGAATAAGGCCTGAACCAGGTCATATGCGTCCTCGCGAGACCCGTCCAGTCCAGCATTGAGGACTGGGGAGACCATAAGGATCTAGAATATCCAGTCCGTCGCCCAGTCAAGCAGTTGATTGTATTTCTCACAGAAACAGAAAATAAGAGAAAAAAAAATCTGTTTAAAAAAGAAAAAATACTACGACCAGAGATCTCAGCAAGGAACTAGGTCCTTACTCCTAACTAGGCAGAAAAAAACTGAATGCCTATCGCAGGAAGTGGAAGTATATCCCCTGCGACTGCCCCATAGGCGTGGTAAAGTTTTTTCCTGCCTAGTGTCCTACTCCTGAGCTGTGTCTGTCAAGGAACAAAAGAGAAATTACTTTTTAATTTTACTGTATATTTTAATGCTATTATCATAACCCACCACCGAAGAACAATACAAAATACATTTTCCTACTCCTAACGATCGCAGCAATAACATATATGTATAAATTATTTGTTGTTTGTACCCATAGAAGGGCCCAAAAACAATAGTGAGCATTTTTATTTTATCCTACCTGAAAAACAGCAATTCTGACCATGACCTTTGACTAACCCTGACATTGTTCTCGAGTCTTATCGTTAAGGTCCCATTAACACTTGGCGATTTGGAATCAGAGGCGGAATTGCCATGAATCCGCCCACGATTACAAATTGCGTGGCATTCGCTGCAAAACAGAAGCTTCTTTTGGGCGACAAATTGCACATAGGGCAGCTCACTGAAATAAATAAGCTGGCCTATGTGTGACACACGGAATCGTGTGAAAATCGCCCACACAAAATCGTGAGTGGAAATGCGAGTTTCCACTTTGTGAACTGTGAATGGGGCCCTATTTATTTATTTAGACTTTTGCTTACATTTTTCTCCTACAGTCTTTTTCTCCATTCAAGAGGAGAAAGAGTACAGGGAAGGAGTGTACAGTTGCTGATCACTGTGATAGCCAATCACAAGCTATTACACCGATCCCGTGAGTCAGTAAAACTGCTACAAACCTGGGCAATTCGAACAGTAAAGTATAAATCTAACGTAGCTAAAAACGTCTGTGAAAACAGCATGTCAAAAAACACCATGAGATCCAGAGATAAAGGTGGCTGAAGTTTCATGTAATCAAGTTTTCCTGTAAAATTTTAGCTTGGCTTGTCTCCTAAACCCTAGCCTACTAGTCAAGTTTGCCATATATTAGATTATGAATGAACTTCAGGCAAATATAACATAAAAATTAATGTAGCTATGGGGGAGATCTATTAAATCTGGTGCATGCATAATCTGGTACAGCTGTGCATAGTAACCAATCAGCTTCTAGGTCTTATTGTCAAAGCTTATACAGGCTATACATGGGTCGAATTCCGAACGATTTGTCTGAAATTTGTTTAAAAATTTGTGCATTTTGTAATCTGATGGTGCCACCTATGATTTCGAAATTCGACCAACCAAGCCTTCGATTTCACCTCATGTTGCTACAGAAAATAAATTTTATGGCCTGGGAATATTCTTTTCTTTTCAGGTCACAATTTATGCGCATATGTTTTTCCATAAAATTTTTCGCATGATTCTCCCATCATTGACTAGAAATTAGTTTGTTTTTCAAAAATTTTCCAACATGCCCAATCACTCAAATTTGATGGGCACATGAAATTCGCCCGTTGCTGGGGCCCACTAATGTTGCAAATTTCAGACAAAAATTTATAATTACGATTTTAATTGAACAAGCTGAAGTTAGAAGCAAATTGGTTACTTTATACAGCTGCACCAGTTTTAGAAAAACTCCCCCACTATGACTTCATTTTATTCATCATGACATCATTGTATTTTTTAATGCAAGCTGTGCAAGTACCTGAATTTGATCTGGGGAGAAGCAGCACAGGATGCATGTTGATAGGAAGATAGAGCAGAGTGAGAGAGATAAGCTCATCATTCTGCTGCTTCTCATTAGAACAGCCTTTTTCAACCAGGGTGGCCAGACACCCTGGAGTGCCTTCAGTTTAGTTGCACAAAGCCACAGGATTTCATCGTGCACTATTACAACCTTTCAGCCACCGGCGTCCCAACAACCAATGATGTCATCAGTTGATAAGGAGGATGTCCGGCGCCTGCACAGCATCCTTGTTTGCCCCTCTCCGGCCCATCTGTCAGCACTGGGGTCACATTAGCTAGCAATACTAGTCATCACCAGGGTGCAAACGTGTGTTTTGCTTTGGAAGAATAAATCACCTCTAATATTGGGTGTCCTACACGTGTGGATGTTGCTGCATTACGTAACAATTTTAGTTTCGTTTTTTACATTTTAGAATGGGGTGCGAGACTGTGCATAGTATTGAATTAAAGGCGTTGTAAAGTGAAAAATGGAATTTTTGTAAAATCTTACCTGTAAAATTCCTTTCTCTGAGTCCTCCGACAGTCGCCGCCTCTTCATATTCGTCACATATGGGGTATTAGACTTTGCTCCGAAGGAGTAGCTAGACAACAGAATATGTTAACAATAAAGCTTTAACATATCCCACCCTCAAGGGGTGGTCCCCTCAGTCAATACCCTCCTACTTCCTGCAACCATATCTCAGTTTTAGTGGAATAGCAGTAGAGTATACATTCAAACCCCAAAAGAGGGGCGGGGGCGGCGACTGTCGGAGGACTCAGAGAAAGGAATTTTACAGGTAAGATTTTACAAAAATTCCGTTTTCTCTTACGTCCTCCGACAGTCGCCGCCTCTTCATATTCGTCACATATGGGGACGTCCCAAAGCAGTGCAAACATGAGGGGTGGGAAACGCATCCGCGCCGAAAGGCAACGCAGTCTCCACATCAAAGAAAGGAACCTTACCAAAGGAAGGAAACCAGCTGGGCAACAGCAAAAATAAGTGCTCAACAGGAGCAACAACCCAGGAAAAGACAAAAAACCAGGGGATACAAAACTTATCCCAACAGCCAGGAGTCCCCAACAAGGGACCCTAGGGAACAGCCGCACTAAGAACCTTGCGGCCAAAGGAAGCATCCGCCGATGCCTGAACATCCACTTTGTAGAATTTTGTGAAAGTGTGTACGGTCGACCAAGTCGCCGCCTTACACACCTGGGCTACAGAAGCCCCATGGCGACAGGCCCAAGACGTACTCAGAGATCTAGTAGAGTGCGCCTTCACAGGCACAGGGGGAACCTTCCCCTGCAAGGCATAGGCCTGTTCAATGGTCTGCCTGATCCATTTGGCAATGGTAGAGGCGGAAGCCGCCATGCCCTTCCGAGGACCCTCTGGAAGAACAAACAAGGAGTCCGTCTTTCGAAAAGACTCAGTCGATTTAAGGTAAACCCTAATCGCCCGAACAACATCCAGAGAATGCAATCTCACCTCCTTTGGATGTTTAGGCTTCGTGCACAACGAAGGCAAAACAATATCCTCGTTAAGATGGAATTCCGAAACTCGTTTCGGCAGAAAAGAAGGATTAGGTCGCAAGACCACCTTATCCAAATGAACAACCAGGTACGGAGACTTGCAGGACAAAGCCGCCAGTTCCGACACTCTGCGAGCCGAAGTGATCGCCACCAAAAAGGCGACCTTTTTGGACAACATAGACAACGAGATCTCCCTGATCTGTTCAAAAGGAGCACGTTGTAACACAGACAGGACTAGATTCAAGTCCCAAGGGGGCAAAGGATCCCTCCTAGGAGGAACCAGATGCCGCACACCCTGAATAAAAGTGCCAACCAAGGAGTTGGAAGCCACGGGACGTTGAAACAGAACGGCCAGCGCAGACACCTGACCCTTTATCGTAGCCAGCGCCAAACGCTGATCGACACCCGTCTGAAGGAAAGACAGCACACGGGAAACCGAGTACGTGCGGGGTGAAAACCCCCTGGACTCACACCAGGCAAAATAGGCCTTCCAAGTACGGTAATAAACCTTTCCCGAGGAAGACTTCCTCGCGTTGATCAAGGTATGAACAACCTCTGGAGAGAGACCCTTCTCCTTCAGGACCTCGGTCTCAACAGCCAGGCCGTCAAAGCCAGCGACTGTAAAGCAGGATGGTAAATCGGTCCTTGAGACAGTAGATCGTCCCGAAGAGGCAGACGCCAGGGGGCGTCGACCGCCAGATTCACGAGGTCTGCGTACCAGGACCGGCGAGGCCAGTCCGGTGCCACAAGAATCACCGTGCTGCGTTCCGAGTGTAACCTGCGAAGGAACCGGGACAGCAACTGAATCGGTGGAAACGCGTACATCAGCCTGTACTGATGCCACGGGGCCACTAACGCGTCCGACGCGTCTGCCCGAGGGTCGCGCGTCCTTGCCACGAACCTCTTCACCTTGTAGTTGAGGCGAGACGCGAACAGGTCCACATCTGGAAGACCCCACTTCGCACAACATCTGGAAGACAGCCGGGTGGAGAGACCATTCCCCCTGATCCAGGGTCTGGCGACTCAGATAGTCCGCCTGCCAGTTCTCCACTCCCGGAATGTGAACCGCCGTTATCGCCGGGACATGAGTCTCGGCCCAAGACAGAATGTCGGCCACTTCTCGAGCCGCTCGGGCACTCCTGGTGCCCCCTTGGTGGTTGATGTAGGCCACCGCCGTGGCATTGTCCGTCTGCACCCGAACCGGGCAGCCCTGCAGCCGGTCCGTCCAGCGATGAAGACAGAGCCTTATCGCACGCAATTCCAGAATGTTGATCGGGAGGGAAGACTCCCCCTCCGACCAGGTCCCCTGGGCGGACAGAACGCCCAGAACACCACCCCAGCCCGACAGGCTGGCATCCGTGGTGATTATCGTCCACGAGATCGGACGAAACGACTTGCCCCCGGACACCAACGGGGACTGGAGCCACCACAGAAGGTTTTCCCTGGTGCGATGACTCAACGAGATCTGAAGATCCAGAGATTGAGGTCGCCCGTCCCACTTGGACAAGATCTCCGCCTGGAGACCCCGCGTGTGAAACTGCGCGAAAGGAATCGCCTCGAAAGCCGAGACCATCAATCCCAGACATCTCATACACGTCCGCAGAGACGAGTTCGGAACGTCCCTGAGGGACCTGACTTCCTCCTGAAGAGTCCTGAGTTTGTCTTCCGGCAGGAAGACCTTCGCCTGCACCGAGTCCAGTATCATTCCCAGATAGGGAAGACGAACCGACGGACTCAGTGTCGACTTTGGAACATTTATCGTCCAACCGAACTCCTGCAGAGTTTGCATCGTGACAGACAGGTCCTTCTCCAGACCCTGACTGGTCGCAGACCGAATCAGAATGTCGTCCAGATACCCCAGGACAGAAATGCCCTGGGCTCTCAATAATGCCAGAACCGGTGCAAGCACCTTGGTGAAGACCCGCGGAGCCGAGGCGAGCCCAAAGGGCAACGCCACGAACTGGTAGTGATCCTCCGCAATGGCAAATCGAAGGTATCTCTGATGACCCTCGAATATGGGGATGTGAAGATACGCATCCTTCAAATCGATGGAGGCCATGAATTCCCCCGGAACCAGGGCAGCCACCACCGAGCGCAGGGATTCCATGCGGAACTTGCGAACCCGCACAGAGCGGTTCAGAGCTTTCAAGTCCAGAATTGGACGAACCTTGCCCTCCTTTCTGGGCACGGTGAACAGATTGGAATAAAACCCCCGAAATCTGTCCCGATGAGGCACCGGAACCACCACTCCCTGAGCCCTCAGGTCCCGCACCGCCAGGTGCAGATCCCGCAGGCGCTCTGGAGACAGTTGTAGATTTGAGGGAAAAAATCTGCTCTCTGGCCGAGAGAGAAACTCGATCTTGTAACCAGATCGAACGATTTCCAGAACCCATCTGTCCCGCACACGGGCCAACCAGGGCTGAAGAAAACCGAGCAAGCGTCCCCCCACCCCAAAACTGGGTGAGGGCGCCCCTTCAGGCCGAACTGTTATGGGCCGCAGGTCCGGATTGGCCGGACTTCTGTTTCCCAGACCAGGGCTTCTTCTGAGAGCCCTAGCCCTTGAACGGTTTGCCCTTGTAGTGCGGCCGAAAGGCACGAAAGGACCCCTGAGGGGGCCGAAAATGAGCATGCTTCTTCCCAGAAGCCCCCTTAGCCTTGGGGAAATGGGGCAAGAGAGTGCTCTTACCCCCGGTAATCCCCTTAATCAACACATCCAGGGACTCCCCAAAAAGGCGAGACCCATCATAAGGCAGATTGGCTAAGGTTTTACGTGAAGATTGGTCCACCGACCAACATTTCAACCAAACCAGGCGGCGAGACAACACCGCCACGCTGTGCACACGCGCGGCCAACGGAATCAGGTCCAGGTCCGCATCACACAGATACATGACACCCTGGTGGATCTGATCCACCATATCTAGGGTCGCCGCCGAGGCCGAATCGGCCACTAGGACGCGCCTAAGCATCTGCGTCCAACTTGCGATCGCCTGGGCCGCCATGAGAGAAGCAAACAGAGCCTTAAGCATAGAACCCGTAACAGAATAAGTATGACGGGCAAGAGACTCCAGTCTCCTATCCGTGGCATCACGGAAAACAGGGGATCCCTCTGCAGGGATCGCAGTGGCTTTGTTCAAAACCGCAATAGCATGATCCACTGGCGGAGGCACACACCACCGTTCATCAGTGGCAGGCGAGAAAGGATAACGCAGCTTAAATTTACTTGGTACCGCAAAAGGCTTGCGCAAATCGCGCCATTGGTCCTTAACAGCGCGCTGAAAATCAGCATTGCAGGGAAAAACCTGCGGCGTCCTGCGTTTTCTCTGCGTCCCATAAGCCGCCAAGGCAGCTGGGGGACACACCTCGTCCTGCAAACGTAGCGTCTGCTTAATGGAAGCAATCAACTCATCCATGATTGCAAGCTCTTCAGGCGAGCCAGGGGGAGAATTATCAACCCCCTCAACTTCAGCCTCTACCTCAGACCCCACTAGATCAAGAGAGGAGCGGGACCCCGATAGGGGAGTCCCCGCCAGAACAGCCCCATCACCTTCACCCTCAGAATCAGAGGACAGAGCAACTCTGGGCCGTTTAGTAGATTGAGCAGCCACCAGCATTTGCACCTGTGCAGCAAGGCCAGCCACAATAGTGGCCAAATCCCCCCCTGGGGGGGAAACAGCGGTCCCCTGGCTTTCCACCAATACTGTGGGAAACTTGCCCTCCTGAGAATCCATTGCCCCTGTATGCCAGACAACCAAGGGTTAACTGCCCCCTTACAGCAAGCGCGGCAAGCGCAGCCCACCGCACCACACTCAGGCACAATGAGACCCCCACAGGGAATATACAGACTGAATACAGGCAATGGAACACAGGAATAGAAGGATAAAACCTGAGGAGACTCCGCTGCTGCTGCTGCCTCGATCGGTGCTTCCAGGAGAGAGGAAGTGATGCTGCCAGAGCGCTCTATGTAAGCCTATGGAGGCTACAAGAAAATGGCCGCCGTGCATGTAAACCATGCGGCCGGAGCGGGCGCCGGTAAAATGGCGCCGTTTGGCGCCGAAATCGCCGCTCCACAGTGCATAAAATCACACACAATATTATCCCATTATATGGATACATGTTAGATCGCCGCAGCGATCGCTGTATATGCCCCAACATGCCATTAAAAACATGCCCCACAGCACACAGCTCCTCACACTGCCCAGCCTGACATACTCAGTGTCATACAGCTCCCCCCCCCCTTGCAGCCCACAGCATGCAGCCGAGATATAGGGAGACAAGCAGTGTGATTAAAGGCAGGTTACACAGTCCCAGACTGAGACCCCCCCCAGACAGACAGGTCCCCACATAGATACACTTACCTCACATGGCGTGGGGAACCCGCACAGGCGAACAAGCCGCTGCACATGAGGCAGGGAGAGTCGCAATTCAAGACGCACACAATGGCGGTTCAGAAACCGCACAGCGTCCGGTGAGGTAGCCACCTCACCAATCATCCCTGCACCGAACAGGGATGGGTCGTTCACCGTGCCAGGAGCGTTACCTGGCTGAACGCTCGATGGCAGACTGGGAAGCCACTGACCCACGACCTGCGACCAGGGGGATCAGCCCGAGACCCAGTCCGCATGATCCTCTTCGTCCGAAGAACTAACTAATGCTGACAAAAATAACAGCTAAGTAAAGGTAGAGAGAAAACTCAAACAAAATATCAAAAAGAAGAAAGAGTCTGGGACAAAGAGTCCCAGCACAGAGAGAGCCAGCCACTCCTGACAAGCTAGACATTAAAACTGAGATATGGTTGCAGGAAGTAGGAGGGTATTGACTGAGGGGACCACCCCTTGAGGGTGGGATATGTTAAAGCTTTATTGTTAACATATTCTGTTGCCTAGCTACTCCTTCGGAGCAAAGTCTAATACCCCATATGTGACGAATATGAAGAGGCGGCGACTGTCGGAGGACGTAAGAGAAAGTTTTTTATCTTAAATATTATTGCATTCTATGCATTAAGATAAAAACCTTCTGTGTGCAGCAGCCCCTCCTAATGCTTACCTGAGCCCCATCTCGATCCAGTGAAGTCCACGACTGTCTCAGCCGTCTGGGGCTCCTCTCCTCATTGGCTAAGACACAGCAGCAGCGCCATTGGCTCCCGCTGGTGTCAAAGTCAGTTAGCCAATGAAGAGAGAGAGGGGGTGGGGCAGACACACAGTTTCGTGTCTGAATGGATACAGGGAGCTGTGACTTGGCTCTGGTGCCCCCATAGCAAGGTGCTTGCTGTGGGGGCACTCAAAGGGAGGGAAGGAGGGAGGGACTAGGAGAGGGACCGGAGAAGAGGAGGATCCAGGCTGCTCTGTGTAAAACCACTACACAGAGCAGGTAAGTATAACAAGTTTATTTTTATTGCAAAAAAAAAAAGAAGGCTTTACAATCAATTTAAGAGGTGCCCTGACTGAAAAAAGGTTGAGAACTGGATTTTATGGTAAGTCGAAAATCCCATTTTCTCTTTCGTTCATTGACAGACACAGCTCCTGATCTTCATGACCATTGGGATGTCCCAAAGCAGTGTTAAACACGAGGGGTGGGAACAGCAAAAAAAATTCCCAAGGCTAAACAGTAGCCAACCAGGCAACAGGAGATCAATCAAAAACAACTGGAGCCCACCTGAAAAAAACAATACACTCTCAAAAAGGATCAGGTCCCCTAAACAGTAGCCTGCAAAACCCTGCAGCCATTAGAAGCATCCGCACATGCCAACACATCCACTTTATAGTACTTTGTGAAATCGTGCACCCACGACCAGGTCTTGCAAACCTGCGTCACTGATGCCTGACAACAGAAGGCTCAGGAGGCACTAAGTGCCCAAGTAGTGTGCGCCTTGACAGGGAAAGGAGTAGCCTGACCCCTGATGGAATAGGCCTGAATAACCGTCTTTAAAGAAAGGATGGCGCTGGTGCAACTTCAAAATAACAAATAAATATGTGAATTAATACTGAGTGATTGTGAATAAATATACCCGAGCAAATAGGAATTTATGCAAAATGCATTGTTGTCTGAACACCGCCCAGACATCCTGCTAGCCATTGACGTCACTTTCCCCCGAGCTGTGGAACGCACACCGGCCGCTGCAACGCTACGAGTTGGAGGAAGAAGTGACATTCATTCCGTGACCACATACACTACACTGTTATCTCCGGCAGTCCTGTCCTGTGCCAAGGGGGCACTATTGCATGCAAGCACAAACTTGTCTTTCTTTTATATATTCTTAATAAACAGAATTACACTATTTTGGATTTCCCCTTTTCTCCATTCCCATATTCACACTGGGAGAGTCATTCAGGATTACCATCACAGCTATCTTTAGCAGCAGCCTAACTTGAGTAGGAGGAGGAATTATGCTATCCATAGAGAGCCTGGATCTTATAAGAAGTGCCAGAGGTCCTTGTGACCCGACACCTTCTGGAGAGCATTTTAGATACTACAGCTCATGAGGTGGATTGCTTCTTTATCTTTGATTCACACGGTGTGGGAAACTACACAATGAACTTTGGGACTTTTTCTACCATTTACTCACAACTTTTTGAACTATTTGATTCACTAAGATTCACGTTGTCTCCTTTATTTGTTTTCTTCTATTATATATTTATATATTTTTTAACATTATATTTATTGGAGATATCCGTCTTAATAATTCCTATTTGCTCGGGTATTTTTATTCACAATCACTCAGTATTAATTCACGTATTTATTTGTTATTTTGAAGTTGCACCAGCGCCATTCTTTATTTAAATTTGTCACATTTGTGTATATTGCACATTTACAGGGGCAGCAGGCAACTGATCATATACATCTACAATATACCAGGCGCCTTCACACAGTTTTTCCTGAATAACAGTCTGTCTGATCCATCTGGAAATGGTCGCAGAGAAAGCGGACAACCCTTTCCGAGGCCAATACGTGAGCACAAATAGTGAGTCGGACTTCCTAAAAGACTCCATAGCTGCCAGGTACACCCCAATTGCCCAGACCTCAACCAACGCATGCAAGGCACTTTCCTTCTGAGGTTTTGACCTGGGACACAGGGAAGGCAACAGAATGTCTTCATTCAAATGAAAATCAGGCAACCATTGGGAGGAACGACGGAGAGGGGTGAAGAACCACCTTATCTCTGTATATCACCAAGTAAGGTGAATGACAGGATAATGCCGCTAATTCCGACACCCTGCGCTCAGAGGTGATAGCCACCAAAAAAGCCACCGTCTGAGACAGCTTAAGCAAGGAAATCTCCCGAAGATTCTCAAAGGGAGGCTTCTGGGGGACCGAAAGCACCAAATTGAGGTCACACTGGAGGAACCAAAATGTCGGACCCCATGAAGAAAGGGACACACCAGGGAGTGTGTGGGCAAGGGTCATTGGAAGAAGACCGCCAAAGTCGACACCTGGCCCTTGATGGTACAAATTCTGTTCAACCCCCCCATTGAAGGAAGGTCAAGATCCAAACCACTGAGAAGGAGCGAGGATGAACCTCAAGAGACTCACACCACGTAATGTATGTCTTCCATGTACGATGGCTGATCTTCCTAGAAGTAGATTTCCTAGCTGTTAACAGCGCTGAAATCACTGACTCAGAAAAACTTCGAATCCATCAGCACCTGGCGTTCAACAGACAAAGCCATCAAACCAGCGACTGTAAAGCAGGATGGAAGATTGGTCCTTGGGACAGCAGATCTTACCTGAGAGGAATCTTCCAAGGAACATCGGCGACCAGGCACACCAGATCGGCGTACCAAGCCTGACGAGGCCAGTCCGCAGCCACTAAGATGACCGCAATCCCTTCTGCCTCGATCCTGCATAGAAGTCTTGTCAGAAGCTTGAGAGGAGGGAAGGTGTAAATAAGACGGTACTGACCCCATGGGGCCACCAGTGCGTCTGCGGTGTCCGCTAGAGGATCCCGTGACCGAGCCATAAACCACTGCATCATTCTGTTGAGCTGAGACACTAACAGATCCACCTCGGGGATGCCCTAAAAGAGACAACTGATGAAACACCTCTGGATGAAGGGACCACTCCCCTTGGTCCAATGCCTGCCAACTGAGGTAATCCACCTGCCAGTTTTCCACACCGGGAATGTGTACGGCAGGGAGGGCTGAAACGAACCGTTCTGCCCACCTTAGAATGCTGGCTTCCTCCAGAGCGACCAGGACCCTTTTTGTGCCCCCTTGGTGATTGACATAAGCCACGGCCGATTGAATGCACACTGGACATCCCTGAAGACGATCTGTCCAATGGTCCAGGCACAGTCTGATCGCTCTGAGTTCCAAGACATTGATCAGTAGTCTGGACTCTTCCAGTGTCCAGATCCCCTGAGCAGAATAGTTGATGAGGATGCCTCCCCAGCCGGGCAGGCTGGCATCCGTGGTGACCACCGTCCAACACAAGGGGAGGAAGGATTTGCCCAGCCGAAGTGCCGGAGAGAGAAGCCACCATATCTGGTGCTTCTTCGTTTCCCAGCGCAGCCGGATCGGATTGTCCAGAGGGTGCGGAGTCTTGTCCCCTTTGTCCAGAACCTCCCCTTTTGCAGGGACCTCATATGGAACTGTGCAAACGGAACCGCCTCGAAGGTAGACACCATCAGGCCCAGACCCCGCATGCCGGAGGGATGACCAACTGCTGGACAGCAAGAGACGAATTGCAGCCTGCAATTTCTGGAGTTTCACCAGAGGAAGGAGCACTCTGGCTAAGGCAGAGTCCAGAGTCAGACCCAGATAGTCCAGATTTGTGGACGGAACCAGAACAGACTTCTGAAAATTCAGAAACCAGCCGAACTCTCTCAGAATCGTATGGTGGTTTCCAGGTTTTCCACCAGAGCAGTAGGAGACTCCGCTCGCAGAAGGAGGCTGTTCAAGTAGTCCAGTACCGCGATCCCCCCGTTGGCGTAACAATGCTAACACCGGGGCTAACACTTTTGTGAAGACCCAAGGAGCAGAGGCGAGATCAAAGGGTAACGCCACAAACTGATAATACTCTTCTCCCACAGCAAAGCGGAGGAAGCACTAGTGACCACCACATATTCAAATGTGAAGGTAAGCATCCTTGATTTCAATAGAGGCAAGAAAATTCCCCTGATGCAGGGATGCCACCACCGTGCAAATGGACTCCATCCTAAACTTCTGAACCCGCACAAAGCAGTTCAGCAGCTTGCCTTCCTTCCTGGGAACTGTAAAGAGGTTTGAGTAAAAACCATGAAAACGTTCCGAAGTCGGAATCGGGACAATCACCCCTTGAAGTAACAGGTCTTGTACCGCCCCAAACAAACCCTGTAAGTGGTCCGGGGACAGGCGCAAGTTGGAAGGAAAGAACTTTGCCGGGGGACAAGAGGGAAACTCGATCTTGTAGCCGGACCGAATGACTTTGTGGACCCACCTGCTTTGTGTACCAGGGATGTCCACGGGTCCAGAAACCAGCGACGACGTCCCCCCACCCCCGATACAGGTGAGGGCATACCTTCATGCTGAAGGAACCTTGTCCGCGGGTCTGGAGAAGCCCTCTCTCGGCTTGCCAGACCAGGTTTGTTTGGATCCTCCAGAGGAGGCCCTGAAAGGCTTCGCTTGTCAGTCGACACTGAGGGATGAAAAAAACTTATGAGCGGAGAAGGAGGGCCCAAGTCTACGACGAGGTTCCTTACCCTTAGTAGCCTGCAGAAGAAAAGTATTCTTTCCCCCTGTGAGACCTTTAATGATGTCATCCAGGGTAGCCCCAAACAAGTGATCTCTTTGAAAGGGGAGATCAGTTATGGCTTTTTTAGAAGTCTGGTCCGCAGACCAGCTTTTAAGCCAAAAGACCACTGCCGATACAGAGAGCCGAGCCACTAGGAGAGCCAAATCCAAAGAGGCATCACAGATAAACTGCAGCCCCTGGACCAGCTGGTCCACCAGCTCAGCAAAGGCAAGGGGGGAGTTGTTCTCCCTTCAGGTCACGGCGTAAAAGCTTAGCCCACTCGGTTAGAGTTTGCGACACCAGGGCAATGGTGAATATCAGACTCAGTGCCGAACCAGCCAGAGCATACATATTGTGGGCCACAGCCTCTGCCTTCCTGTCAGCTGGATCCTTAAAGGCCGGGGACTCTTCAACCAGAATCATGGTTGCCTTGTTCAATCTAGAAACCGGAGGGTCCACCACCAGTGGAACAGTCCACTCCTTAATAAGGGACTAACGCCTAGTAAATCGCTTAGGGACCCCAAGGGGACGCTTTGGTCATCCCAAATCTTTAGCGACAATTCTGTAAAAATAGGCGGGGAAAGGAAACACCTTTGCCACTCTAGATGGCTTGTAAGTGCCAAAGGGAACCTGCGCCTCTGTCGCAGCTGCAGCCTCCAGCTTCAAGGTCTCATACACAGATACAATCAGTGTTTCCACCAAATCCTTATCGTGCATGGTTGCAGATGTGGAGAAATCATCCTCACTATCTGAGGACTTCGGGCGCGTGGTCGCATACCCAGCAGGGTGACCCACATCCACGGCGGCCGAATCGGATTCAGGATCTGATGAGGCAGGGGAAGGTGGGGGACACTTTTTGCTAGCCCGTCGCCACGAAAGCCACCTCCACCCAGGACTCCAGGACCGCCATCAGTGCATTGATGGATGGTCGGGACCCAGAGCGCCCCGCAGAGAGGGGATCAGGTGGGGCGATGTGCTCTAAAGACCTCATGAGTCACCAGGGGGACCCCACAAAAACTGCAACGAGACAACCCCCATCGCACTGGCAGCACCACCCGGTCACCAGGCACAAAGCACCAAGCGATCCTCAGCAGAGAGGGAGAGAACCCCACCAGACTCCCCACCCAGCAGAAACAGGCATCTGCAGCCACCAGGATAATCTGCACTCCACGTGCAGCAAACAGGAAGTGAAAAGATCCAGGAGTTAGCACCAGAGATTGAGAAGGGGCTCCCACCAACCGAAATCGCCACCCACAGGTCTCCACTGTCTTGGCCCCTGCTGTTTTCAATGGCAAACCACTGCAAAATGGCCGTCGGACTACACAAACATGGCCGCCGTGCATGGAAACACACAGGCCACAGCAAAATGGCGGCCCCACGAGGCTTCCAGGGGCCCAGGAGGGATCCCTAGGCCTCCAGGACAGGCCCAGGCAGGACGGGGGCCCTGGCAGGAGCCCCCACTAGGTAAAACCCCCACTCACACAGCCAATCCTCCGGTTGCTGGCGTCGCACCCCCCGCCCCCATCGCCAGCATAGCGCCCAGCCCCCCTCCAGGAGGTGGATCAGACCACCCACACAGGCCCGGCATAAAAGGAAGGGGGGGTAGGATGGGGGGAAAAATGAAGTGGGGTGCCTGACGGGAAGGAGGGGAACCCAGGGGTCTGACCATCCCAAGGAGGGGCCCATGGCCACCCCAAGGAACTAGGTGGGCACCGCTCCAGACAGAACCTCCTCTCCATCAATATGCGGGGGCTGTCGGCCAGGAGGAACGCTGCGACTCGGGCCAAGACCCAGTCGTTTGCGACCTCGCAAGGCATTTAACTCGCAGGCCAGCCCTTGTCTAATGGGGCTATGTCGCGCCCGACCTAGCTCGATGCTGAGGTCTGCGCGCACTCGCTGGCCAGACAAGGGTGACCCCTGGATCTAGATTATCCAGCCCGACGTTGATTGCAGATCTCACAGGGAAAAAAAAGGAGAAAAGTTTCTATCCAAAAAGAAAAAAATTGCCAGGACCAGAGATTCCAGCTAGGAACTAGGTCCTTACTCCTGACTTTGCAGAAAAAAACTGGGAAACTATGGCAGAGAGAGGGTGTATACACCCTGGGACTGCCCATAGGCGTAGCCATATTCTTTTTCTGCCTAGTGTCCTACTCCTGTAGGGGGCAATATAACCCAATGGTCATGAAGATCAGGACCTGTGTCCATCAATGAACGAAAAAGAAATTTAGTTCTCTTTCCCTGTCAAACAGAGCTGTTCTGAGTGGCAGACCTGTGTAACTCTCATACTTGCACTGCTCTGTGTAATGATTTTGCTTCCTCCACCAAATGCCCCCAGAGCAAGCTGAGGCGGGCTATGTGTGTAAATGGACACACACACACACTGTACCTCAGCCCAGCCCCCCACTCTCTCCTCACAAGCTGTGATTGACAGCAGAAGGAGCCAATGGCTCCCACTACTGCCTCCAGGTTCAGCGAGAATGAGAGTGGGGAAACCCCCTGCTCTCGGGCACAACACTGGATTGAGATCCTACCTTTACAAACACTTTAAAGCGGCTTTAAAGTTTTCTTACCTTAATGCATTCTCTGCATTAAGGTAAAAACCTTGTGTGCTGCAGGACCCCCCCCCCCCTTTCACCCCCCTTACAAGAGCAGTGGCTCTCTCCCTCTCCACAGTGCAGATTGATAGCAGCAGTTGCCATTGGCTCCTGCTGCTGTCACCTGGTATATTGCTTTTAGTGCCATTTAAAGTAGAGGTGAAAGCATATATATATATTTATTATATATCCCCAAAAATGGGGTGCAGGCTTCTCCTGATACCACTCCAGAGGGATAGTAAGTGTAAAAAAGAAAGGATTGCCGTTACTCCTGACCAACCCAGGGGAACAAATGATAAGCCCTAGCCTACATGTCTCAACTACACTACACATGCTAATGCATTTTGCCCTGCCCACCAGGGCTTAGTCATAGGATTATGAGATTATCAGAGGGGGGCGAAATACATCAGGGTGTGTGGTGGAGACATGTAGGCTGAGACCACTTGTTATTCATCTGGGCTAGTCAGGAGTAGCGGTGATCCTTTCCTTTTCTCTCCTGCTGCTGTCATTTAAATCCTATAATGAGGGAGCAGGGGGCATGAATAAAAACAGACACTCAAAGTGATTGTAAAATCTTGTTTTAAAAAAATAAAAATAACAAACCTTTCATACTTACCTCCTCTGTGCAGTTAGTTTTTCTTAGAGCAGCCCAGATCCTCCTTTTCTTGGGTCCCTCTTCGCTGCTCCTGCCCCCCCCCCCCTCCCACTCCTGTCAAGTGCCCCCACAGCAAGCAGCTTGCTATGGGGGCACCCGAGCCTAGCTGCAGCGCCGTGTGTCTATTCAGACATGGAGCTGCGGTTTTGCCCCACTCTCTTTCTCAGATTGGCTAACTGACGTTGATTCAGCCAATCCAGAGGGAGAGTCCCGGACGGCTAAGGGACTCGTGGACTTCACTGGACAGAGATGGGTCTCAGGTAAGTATTAGGGGGTGCTGGGAAGGCTGCTGCACACAGAAAGCTTTTTATCTTAATGCATAAATGCATTAAGATAAAAAGCCTTCTAACTTTACAACTCCTTTAAAATGAGATGGGATTCATATCAGTCCAAGGTCAGTTCTTCAATGCTATATTTGAGAAAATAAGCATGTGTGTGCTTTTTCCATGTGTTTTGATGCACTGAATGTCATTAAGAAGATTCAGGGAAATTAGAGATTCTTCTTGTCACACAGCCACCCCCAACACATCCCAGAATAGGAGTCGGCCCACACCAGAGCAGGGTTCGGCAGCCTTGGCAGCTTTATATCCAAGGACTGGAATTTCAGGTTTGGACTGGCATGTGGGAGCAGAGATTTGCTGCACTATCCCATAACACATTTTGCTGAGCGGGCATTTCTATGACTACATGCAATTTAACCACTTCTATTCTGTAAGGATCTACATGAACTCCACCTACAGCTTTAAAAATATAGACAACATGGTGGTTTTAAACAGCAGGGCAGAGAAGTTTGGCTTTCAGTAAATTACTTGGCACTGGCCAAAAGTAACTAGAAGGATTTATTTAGAAATAAGAGTGGAAAAATAAACACTTTGAACAGCGATTTGACTTTGTTAGGCCAGTCATGTGACCCGGCACCTTTTCCAGATTGATCGCTAAATTCACTTTTCCCTGACGCAGTTAGGCTCACCAAACCCATTCCATCTGTGATTGGACAATGACGGAGCAGCTGCTACCTGTTGATGTAATTATTTTGCATTTTGCCTCATTAAGCAAGTTGCCAATGCCAGCCTAAAAGCAGCATGCAATGTAGTAGTGCCCAACTCACTTAGGGCTCTTTCACACAGGCGGACCGTTCAGATCCGCCTGTCCGTTTTTTTGGCGGATCTGAACGGTCCCCCCCATGCATCCCTATGGGGCATCTGATGTCAGCGGAGACATGTCCGTTGACATCCGATCAGTCAAATCTGGACGGATGGAAACCCTATTTTCCACCCGTCCAGCGGATCGGATGAGAACGGACCGACGGTCCGTTCCCATCCGATTTCCCCCATAGAGATGCGTGGGGAACTGACAGCTGTGTCTCCGCACACAGCACAGAGACACAGCTGTCATCCTCCTGCTCAGCGGGGGAGCTGCGGATCGATCCCCAGCTGAGAAAAACGGACTCTGTCCGACGGACAGAGTGTGTGAAAGGGGCCTTAATGAACAAGCTGAAGTTAGAAGCTGATTGGTTATTGTGTGAGAAAGATGTCTCTCCATTCTGTGCATGAACCCGCCCCAGAATCTCCCCCAAACTTGCACTGAATTGCGGGTCTGAAATTGTGCGAGTTCAGCTAAACTCGCACGATTTCAAACCCACGTTCAGAGTGAACGAGGGCTAAAACCTGAAAGCTGATTGGTTACTATGCACAGTTGCACCAGATTCTGCGTGCACCAGTTTTAGTGAATCTCCACCATAGACATATTTTCTCCCTTATGAAGAGGGACATGTTCATTTTGTAAATAAATATACAATAAATGGTCCACATAGTAAACTTGGTGAAAGGTTGCTGAATTTAACCACTTTCATACAGGGCAGTTACACCCCCTTCCTGCTCAGACCATTTTCAGCTTTCAGCACTCTCACACTTTGAATGGCAATTGCTCAGTCATGCTACACTGAGCATGACATCCCCCCCCAAAGGGACCCCTTTTTGGAAAGTAGACAGTCCAAGGTATTTAGTAAGAGGCATGGTGAGTTTTTTGAAGTTGTAATTTTTTCCCACAATTCTTGGGAAAATTAAGAAAATATTATTTTTCTTTTTTTTCCCCACAAAGTTGTAAATTTATAAGCTATTTCTAACACATAGCATGTACACAGCAAAAATGACAACCCAAAATATATTCTGCTACTCCTCCTGAGTATGGCGATACCACATGTGTGAGACTTTTACACAGCCTAGCCACATAAAGAGACTCCACATCCAAGTAGCACCTTCAGGCGTTCTAGGAGCATAAATTACACACATCATTTTCTGACTATCACACTTTTGAAGGCCCTAGAGCACCAAGACAATGGAAACACCCACAAAATGACCCCATTTTGGAAAGCAAACACTCCAATGTATCATGTATGAGGCATTGTGAGTCTTTTGAACATATTTTCTTCCCACAAGTTTTTGGAAAATGTGGGAAAAAAATGAAAACCTATTTTTTTTTACAAAAAGTTGTCAATTTATAGGATATTCCTAACACATAGCATGTATACACAGCAAAAATGACACCCCAAAATACATTCTGCCACTCCTCCTGAGTATGGCAATACCACATGTGTAAGTCTTTTTCACAGCCTAGCCACATAGAGGGGCCCAACATCCAAGGAGCACCATCATGAGTTCTAGGGATATAAATCACACACAAAACTCTGATGGGCAGGTGACAGGTACTCGGGTACTGATGAGCAGGCAGCAAGTACTAGGGTATTTTGATAGGCAGGCAGCAGGTACTCTGATGGGCAGGTGACAGGTACTCGGGTACTCTGATGGGCAGGTGACAGGTACTCGGGTACTCTGATGGGCAGGTGACAGGTACTCTAATGGGCTCACAGATAGGTACTAGGATCAGCTGGTGACAGGTCCTCTTTATTTGGTGGGGCAATCAGGGCACAGTAGTATGCACAGTACAGGGTAACTCACTGTTTCCAGATCTCCTCCTCACACTGGATCGGTGTGTGAGGAGGAGAACCTGGTAACAGTAAGTTACCCGGCCTTCGTTGACATTTGTGACCGGCTGTGATTGGATAGAACGAACGGCTCGCACTGGAGCCTTTCATGTAATCGGCTGTGACTGAACACAGCCGATCACGTTGTAAAAAGCCAAATTTCATTGGCTCTTTACCTTGATCAGGGATGGGCTCTGTCCAAAGGACGAGCCTCAACCCGAACTGCGTTCCCCCAGGGAGCGCGCAGTAGCGGCGAGAACGGGCGGATGTCATATGACGGCTGCCCTGATCGAAAGAGTGTTCCTGCTGGCGTCATTTGACTATTGCCTGGTAAGGAACTGGTTAATAACTTTGCAAATTAAGGGCTCTTTCACACGGTCCGCCTCCGTAGGCGGATCCGTGCTGCTCAGTGGGGATCGATCCGCCGATCCCCGCTGAGTCGGCGGATGACAGCTCCCTCTCCGCTTGCAGTGCTGAGAGGAAGGTGTCACAGCTCCCGCTGCTCTCTATGGGGGATCGGATGAGAGCGGACCGCCTGTCTGCTCTCATCCGATCTGATCCCTGAACGGATGGAAAAATAGGGTTTCCATCCGTCCGGATTTCACAGACAGGATCGGATACGGATGGCAGCGGGTGTCAGCGGAGGTGTCTCCGCTGACATTCGCTGCCCCATAGAGCTGCATGGAGGATCCGATCAGATCCCCCGAAAAAACTGACAGGTGGATCAGATCGGATCGCCCGTGTGAAAGAGCCCTAAAGGAAGTACTCTGTGCCTGAAAAAAAAAAAACTTTACCTCTGCATAGGGAGAGGGTTCCTTACATTAAGGCCTCGTGCACACTGGAGCTCAAAGAAGGTGCTTCAGCGTTTGAGTGGTTTTGAGCTTTTATTTTTCTCTGCCTGTTAACTCCCCTACATGTTATCCAATGTGTACAGTGTCGTGCAAAAGTATTCATACCACTTACTAAAGTCTAGTGGAACCAATTGCCTTCAGAAATCACCTAATTAGTCAATAGAATCCGCCTGTGTGTAATTTAATCTCAGTAAAAATGCAGCTGTTCTGTGAAGCCCTCAGAGGTTTGTAAGAGAACCTTAGTGAACAAACAGTATCATAAAGACCAAGGAACACACCAGACAGGTCAGGGATAAAGTTGTGGAGAAGTATAAAGCAGGGTTAGGTTATAAAAAAAAATATCCCAAGCTTTAAACATCTCACGGAGCACTGTTCAATCCATCGTCCGAAAATGTAAAGAGTATGGCACACCTGCAAACCTACCAAGACATGGCCATCCACCTACACTGACAGGTCGGCAAAAGAGAGCATTAATCAGAGAAGCAGCCAAGAGGCCCATGGTAACTCTGGAGGAGCTGCAGAGATCCACAGCTCAGGTTGGAGAATCTGTCCACAGGACAACTATTAGTCAAACACTCCACAAATTTGGCCTTTATGGACGAGTGGCAAGAAGAAAGCCATTGTTGAAAGAAAGCCATAAGAATCCCTGTTTGCAGTTTGAGAGAAGCCACGTGGGGGACTCATCAAACATGTGGAAGAAGGTGCCCCTGGTGTATATAAAAGCCTAAAAGTGTCCACGTACACATAGACATTTACCAGAGTTTAGTGGCAGCTGCGTTTAGAGACAGTTAAATGCTCCTCTCCAGAATGCAGAAGAATCGCATTTAGTACCGGATAATTTTGGCAGAAAAATGTTGGACACGGCAAAAAACATGTAAACGAGCACATTTGACACTTTCATTTTAATGGGCAGAATAAATTCTTATTCTGGCCAATTAAATAAATTACCGACCCATGCGCTGGACGCGGCTAAACACGGTACACATGTTTAACAGTGTCCAGCTTTTTTCTGCTACCATCTAGGGAGAAAGCATCTAGGGAACATTCAGGGTGCATGAACCCTTAAAAATGCTAGATTCCTGATTGTTAATAGCTTTAGTCCTTTCTGTAGGGTTGCACCTATACAGTTTTTCTTTTAATCGGCAAGTATGAATACTGAATCGCATGGGATTTCAAAAGGAATGCGGAGCAATACCTGTATAAATCGCATGTGTGAATCCAGGCTGAGGTCAGTAGACAAACCTGGGCTCGCACAGGAGCAGGGGGGGCAACCGCACACCACATCCCTGTTCAAATCAAATGCGATACCTTTGCAGTGCAATTTCAGCCTATTAATTTTGTATAGGCTCAAATAGCACTGCAAAGGTATCGGAGCATTTGCACAAATACAAGTACTCGTGCAAATGGTTAGTATTTACAACAATACCAGTAACGGTGCAACCCTACCTTTCTGCATTTTTGACCATGAACAAGCATGCACAGTAAAGTCAGAACTTCTGATTTGCATGCTTGTTTTGGGGGAGTGGCTCAGAACATTGTAAAACCAGAGAGAACTAGTAAGCAGCATCATAGAGGGGGATCACCGATGGCAACCTATGCATTCCCGTCAGCACTGATCTGTTGTTTGACATGGCAGGATGGTAAGCCCAACAATGGGCACACGTATATATATATATATATATATATATATATATATATATATATATATAGCTGTAAGGAGAGTGCAATGATTGAAGTAAAAAACATTAAATCAAATGTTCTACATTTTGTGGAACAACATTGGTAAACCGAATCATGATAGATAGAACAATAACCGCAATCAGAACTAAAATAACTGGAAGCAATTCTGGAGGATATTGGGATTTAAATATCCACAGTAACAGATCATTAATTCATCAGGAACTCCATCAAAGCCTGGAGAATGAGCCACCCTGTGCAGAAGAGGACAGATATACTGCTTGGCAAACCTCAACTGTCAGCGCTCTGGCTGTGTGATCACTGAAACAGTTAACGAACAGACTTCAGTAATCTGAGGTTTCACAAAGCCACTATAAGGTCATAATGGTATTATGGAGGTAGCTAGCACATTTCTCCCCGTCTCCACTTTTAGCTCTTAATGTATTTTGTTATAGAAAAACGATTCACACATTTTCACAGCATGTAAACAACATCATCTAATGCATCTAAATACATCCCTTGTACCGAACGTTAGTAATTGTTCCTACTGACTGTAACTTCTTTGGCTCACATCTCAGTGTGCATCACTGACCAGTTATTGCTTTTAGGAATCTGTAAAGAACCACGATGACGGATGCCCTATAACATGGGTCCCAACCACTCGCAGCTCAAGAGTCACACTTATGTGTAAAATATAGATAAGAATGTTTGTTAATACTGTCACGAAAATTAGGTAACCTTTAGCTGATTTCATGCTATTCTGCAAATGCTAGCTCCCTGGCTGTGATGCTGAGCATTTGGCTTCAAAGTCATCACGGAAAAGCTGGCCATATATTATACAATTTTCTTACCCAAATTCCTTCAGATTTGCCTTCAATTATGTAGTGCAAGGGCCTGCCTGATTGCATACAAATCAAAAGTGTTTAGGTTTGACCTCAGATTATATGGTTTTGGTAAATCTAAAAGAAAATTGCATAAGGAGCTTGTATAACGTATGGCCAGCCTAAAGGACCTAGAACAGTTATGATCATCAGGACTTTTGATTTCGGTCCTGTTCCAAGCTAGAGGCTAAATAAGGTATAAGGTAACCAGGCAATGAGCACCTTCAACAACTGGTCAGGAAAAGCAGCCTACAGGTTTCGCTCATGTTCTTCAATTCAGATGTTCAGCAAGAGTAATGCCTCGTACACACGCAACGATTGTCGGCCGACCGATCGGCCGTCTTTTGTCCAGTGTTGTTGTGTTGGTTGAAATGTGCTCTAGAGTTGCACTGGACTTTTGTTGGCCAAAAAAACCAACTTCAGAAGTGATGTCATGTGCTGGTTTACTTTCCGTGTGTTTTTTCTTCTTTGAGCATGCCCAGTCTTGCTCATCTGATGTTTGTCTGCCGAAATCTGTACTGACTGACGAAAAATCGGCCGTTGTGGTGACTGCCAACCAAAATTTTATAGCATGCACACCAGATTTTATTCGGCCGAAAAGTCGCAGTCGGTTGTCGGAAGCATCATACCAACAAGCCGAAAATCGGCCGATCGGACGTTGGCCGAAAATTCACGGCCAACAATCGCTGCGTGTGTACGAGGCATTCGTTTAGAAGGACAGCTGAGAGACACATGTAGATATCAGGCCACAAGTTGAAGGCCCTCTATAAACAAATCCCCATTCTTGCAGAAAACATACAAAAGTTTACAACATGGTAGTCCTACCTTGACAATCCGTTGAGATCTCTTCCAAAACACACATTGCCAAACTGAGGAATAATTTCCACAAGTTTCTTGGTAGCCTCGGACACTGTGCTATGATAGTCCGCCTGAGTCGTCTTGCACTGGAGCAGCTCTTGCTTGCCGTACTCCTTCAGCCGCTTGTAAAGTGTGCGCAGGCCTTGCGCCGTGCGCGGGGGACGTCCTCCTCCCAAAGCGTTGTACTTGTCAGCAATAATCTCCCAACAATTATTTTTTTCAATGATTACAGAGTGCTTGTTGGTGTGTTCCTCTAACACTCCTATGTATGGCTTCACCAGCCTCAGTAGATCCAGCTTTTCAAAGACTGTGAAATTGGAGGACCGAGCTTTGCCCACCATGTTCAAGCCGTCCTTTATTAGCAAACAGTTCCTGAACACACAATTCAGCCTTGAGCTCTGCACAGCTCTTTTCCCACACAGACATACACACAAGGAAAAAAAAAAAAAAAAAATCAGGCTTAACTAGGTTAGTCTCGCTTAGGCCTACGCCTACCAGGGAGGGTTTATTAAAATTCCTTCAGCTTAATCTGACGCAGGTTCAGAAAATCTGTTTAAGACAGGCCTGACCTACATAATAGCTTCTGAAGAATGCTGAAAGATACCAGTAGGATAAATTACAAAACCACATTGTAATGTTAAGTGAAGAAGACAAGAAAAAAAAAAAAAAAGAAAAAAAGAACATGATACACAAAAGAGTGACTAAAACATAAGCAGAGATCAACATTGCTTTAAACACACCATTTGTGCCACACAAATCAGCTGCAGACATTGCTGTTTGTTTATAAAGGAGCTAAAGCTTATCTTTCTGCATTTATTAACTCGGGCTGAAAGGTCAAGGTACATATAAGGTTATAGAAATAAAAAAAAAAAAAAAAAAAAAAGGCTATATTGAATGATAACGGGTGACGTGTGTAGGAGAGCCCCTGCCGGAGCCCCAATCAGCCTCTGTTCAGACTTGCAGCATTTGCATAATGCTAGTCCTGCTGTCAATCAGGAGCTCTGCTTCCCCTAGCTAGTTAGGTTACACCCAAGGCTCAAACTCCACAGCAAAGCTCAGGCTCGCCTGCATTTTCCATTCTGCTGAGCCCTAGAGGATTATGGTGTTAGGGAAATTTCTCTAGCCTGTCAAACGGTATAATAAGCAAAACATGCTGCTGTTTTAACAAAATTGCAAGGGTATTTCATTTTTTTTTTTTCTTGAACAAGTGCCTGTATGTATTTAAAACTGTTCTCGGATTCAGTTTAGGATTAAAGCTTAACCCCCAGGATGCTGAAGGGACTTTCAAGCACCTGGATTTTGGACTTCATGGCATGCAGGGTCATCTCTACCTCCTCTGTTTGCCCAGACTCGCCAACAAAGAGAAAATATGTAAGAATAGCAAAAGACAAATATAGTCTATCAGAACACAAATAGGCAGTATAAACACACAAACAAAGAAAAAAACATGCAAAAGAAAACCAAAGGATTTCCCAGCTCAACTTACCGATCAGCCTGCAACCAACTGAATTAACCGGTCTAATAAGATGCGTTGAAAACAGGGGTTTCCTTTGCACACATTTGCAAATACATGTGTAAACTACAGAGCCCCGTCAAAGCATCCCAGTATTTTCTGTAGTCCTAACTCTAAATTTTGAGAGCCTCCACAGTGAAAGCATTTACATTATAATAGATAGGCAGAGGGCAGGTCAGCCTAGAGGGAGCCCACCCCTCCTTAAAGGCACAGTGCGTCCCCTGACCAGTATTTCAACAGTACCATCCTCTGGAGATATATCCCCAAACCCCGGGCCTCCCATCATTTAACTGTACTCAATGCTCCAATTACCCTGCACCCTCTGGCAGTAGCCACAGTCAGCACAATTTAGTTCCCATTTCTGTTCTTACCAAGACTAGACTCCATTTCTCTTCTTACCAGGACTAGACTCCTTTTTCTCTTGCGCCCTTTAGAATGCCCGTTCTGTCTGTAACAAAATCACCTCTCTCCATAACCTCTTTATTGGCAACTAATTTAATCTACTTGCCATTACCGAAAACCCGGCCTCATGAATCCTACACTGCGTCTTCTGCTGCCCTATCCCATGGTGGTCTTCTCTGGACTCACTCCCCCAGACCCAGTGGGCAAAAGCGAGGGGGTGTTGGAATCCTTTTAGACCCACATGGCACCTTTCAGGTACTTCACCTGCCCCCTGGACCAGTATTAACCTTTATTGACGACTTCTCTGCCTGGCTACCCTAGGTTCTCTCTTCTGAAATCCCCACAATCATTCTCGGTGACTTCAGCATCCCTATTAATATCAACACTCCTGCCTCTTCCAAACTTCTCAGTCTAACCTCCACCTTTGACCTGAAGCAATGGATACATGCTTCTACTCCCTCTGAAGGCAATTTGAATGCCCTTGTTTTCTCCCGCTCTGATCACTGCCTTATTAGTTTCACTCTCCCTCCAACCGCCTGTTACCCGTAGAAACCTTTGTCAACTCAACCCTTCTCTTCTCTATTGTGCTACCGACCACCTCTTTGACAAAATCTCATACCTGTCCTGCACCAACCTAGCTACTTCTGTCTACAATGCTTCACTGTTAGCCTCCCTGGACACATTGCGCCATTTCCCACCCCCCCCACTACACACAGAATAAGACCCCTTCAACCTTGGCAAACAGATAACACTAAAGTCTGAAAAAGCATAGCCTTGCTCTTGAGCACCTGTGGCATAAGACTAGGTCTCAGAAAGATTTCAACCAATATAAATCTGCCCTCCAAAAATACAATTCCAGTCTCCGCACTGCCAAGCAGACCAAAACATATGTTACTGCCAAGCACAGGGCTCGACAAACCCCGGGCGCCAGGTCGCATTGGTGACTAGAATTAGCGACCTGGCGCCTGGGGTGCCCTGCAGGAGGTGTCCTGTCCCTTTTGCGCCCCCCTACCTCCTCCCCAAGTGCACGGACTACCACGCTGTCCGAAAATTGAGGCCCCCGGCTTTTCGGCCTTCTTCGGTGAGATGAGAGAGGCTTCCAAACGGGGAACTGGCACCCTTTTGTGGTGGCCGGGAGTTTCACAAGCAATCACTAATGACTGTTTCCACTGCTTGTTCTCAATGCCTGCCCATCTCCTTCCCAAGAGGAGATGAGATGGAAGTTTTTGCAGGCTTCATCTCCCTGTCCACTTACCTTTGCTTAAAGGTAAGTGGACAGGGAGTGTGGTTATTATTTATTTATTTTTTAAATTATTTAAAAAATAATAATAATAATTTTTCTTTTTTTTTTTCAATTATTGAAATATATATATATATATATATATATATATATATATATATATATATATTTATATATATATATATATTTTTTTTTTTATCATCTCCCTGCCATGCCACAGCCACACAGCCGAAGGCCCCTTTCACACAGGCTGTCTGATCAGGTCCGCCTGTCAGTTTCTCAGGCAGACCTGATCGGACCCTTCAGTCTCCTCTATGGAGCGGTAATCTGCCGCCATCTGATCCTGTCCGCCAAAAATTGGTGGTTCTATTTTCTATCCATCCCATGGATTGGATCAGATGGCATCGGATGGAAACAGACAGATGGTCTGTTTCCATCTGATTGCCCTATAGAGGAGAGCGGGGTTCTAGTCGTATTTATGTGTAAAATTAGTATCAGTTTTTTTTTAAATAAAGCTTGGTTGTTAGTTTTAAAAAAAAAAAAAAAAACTGGCTCCTAACTTTTTTAGCTGGCTCCTAGATTTCAGGCAAATTTGTCAAGCCCTGGCCAAGCAGACCTATTTTATTAACAACTTATCCTGTCCCCGTCAACTCTTCTCTACTTTCACCTCTCAACTTTGTTCTCCACTGCCTCCACCCACTAACTCACTCACTGCCTAGGAGATGGCCAATCAATTCAAACAGAAGATTGATACTATTTGTGATAAGATCTCTATTGTTCAGATACCCTCCACGCTTCACACTTCATGCCCACAGGTACAAATCATTACTTCCCTCATTCAACCCCAACGTTATAGGTGAGGTTGCTAAACTACTTGCTGACATCCAGCTAACCACCTGCCCTCTGGATCCTGTTCCCTTGTTAATGCTACGTTCACTCTCTGCCTCTATTCTGCCCTCTCTAACCCACATGTTCTCCAACTCTCTAAAACATGCACTAGTCAGCTGCATACCTAAAAAGCCCTCACTGGACCCAACCAATCTTAAACTATACCCCATTTCCTTGTTCCCCTTTTTATCCAAACTCCTTGAATGTCTGGTCAACAACCGACTTAGCAACCACCTTGCCAAGAATAGCCTTCTTGATCCCCCTTCAGTCTGGAATTAGTCTTTAACACTCCACAGAAACTGCTCTCCTAAAACTAACAAACCATCTACTAAAGGCCAAATCCAACAGACATTATTCTGTACTCCTACTTCTGTTCCTTTCTGCTGTCTTTAATACAGTTGACAGCCCCCTCCTCCTCAAAAAAAAAAACTCCTTTGGTCTCCTTGACTGTACTGTTTGCTGGTTCTCTTCCTACTTATCCAATCGCACCTTTAGCATTACTAACAATTCTACTTCCTCCTCTCCTCTTCCTTTCTCTGTTGGAGTCCCCACAAGGTTTTCTTCTTGGACTGCTCCTATTTTCAATCTACACCTCCTCTATGGGTCAGCGGATAGCCTCCTATGGCTTCCAATACCATCTCTACGCTGACGACACCCGAATCTATATCTCTACCCCTCAGCTCACTCCCTCAGTCTCGTCACGTATCACTAATTTACTAGCCGATATATCAGCTGGATGTCACACCACTTCCTCAAACTTAATCTATCCCAAAACCGAACGTAAATTGTTTCACGTGCCCCCTTCCCCTGATCTCTCTGTCAAAATAGATGGCACAACTATCTCTCCATCCCCGCATGCCAAGGTCCTAGGTGTAGTCCTGGACTCCGAACTCTCCTTTAGGCACCACGTCCAATCACTGTCCAAATCTTGCCGCCTCAACCTCCGCAACAACATCTCCAAAATATGCCGCAATGACACAACAAAGCTCCTAATTCACTCCATGGTCATCTCTCGCCGACTACTGCAACTCCCTTCTCACTGGCTTACCTTTACATAGGCTATCCCCCCTTCAAACCATCATGAATGCTGCTGCCAGACTCAACCACCTTACCAATCGCTCAGTGTCTGCTACTCCTCTCTGTCAATCCCTTAGCTGGCTTCCGCTCACCTAACAAATTAAATTCAAAATACTAACAACTTCCAAAGCCATCCACACCTTAGCCCTCTCTTCATTCCCCTTAAGACCTCCTGCTCTCTAGTTCACTCGTCACCTCCTCCCATGCTCGCCTCCAGGACTTTTCCAGAGCCCCTCCAATCCTATGGAACTCCTTACCCCAATCTCCTACTCTATTAGCTTTTAGACGATCCCCGAAAACTCTCCTCTTCAGGGAAGCCTACCTACACCTACCAACTGTATTTTCATTTTCTCTATCAGGTCATCCCCCACAGTTATTACCTTTTGTTTTACTTGACCCTCCCTTCTAGATTGTAAGCTCTAACGCGCAGGGCCCTCTGATTTGCCTTGTATTGAATTGTATTGTATTGTAACTGTATTGTCTGCCCTCATGTTGTAAAGCACTGCGCAAACTGTTGGCGCTATATAAATCCTGTATAATAATAATAATAATAATAATACAAACAAAATGGCTACTGCCCCACCTATAATGGGCCTTGGCAGCAAGGAGTACAATGAAGGGCAATGCATGCAATGCAAAACCAAAGAAATTCCCAGCTCAACTTACTGACCAGCCTGCAACCAACTGAATTATGCCATCCAACAATATGCATTAAAAACAGGGATTTAGTTTGCACACATTTGCAAATACATGCATAAGCTACAGAGCCCCATCAAGGAACCGCAGTATTATCTGTAGTCCTAGCTCTAAATTTTGAGAGCCTCCACAGTGGAAGCACATGCACATTTGCTATTGTGTACAGACTAAACCCCTGTTTTTAGCACATACTGGTAGACAGTATAATTTGGCTGGTTGCAGGCTGGTCAGTAAGTTGAGCTGGGAATTTCTTTTGGGTTTTTTTTTTTTTGCATGAGTTGTCCTATGTGCTCCTCACTGCAAAGGCCAGTTATAGGTGAAGGCAGTGGACATTTTTTTTGCACTAAAAAAAAATATTCCTAATAGTCCTCATACTCCTCTCCTCAACCATGCAATAGGCACCCTCTAGTACAGCCATTCTCGGCCAGGGTTCCTCCAGAGGTTGTCAAGTCTTAAACTTTGGCAGATTCTCTGCCTATTTATCTGACGGTGGCTGCACAGTTCTGGGTCCAACACCACTTGGCAGAGCCAGCGGCACAACATCAATATTTTTAGCTGTCTGTAAGGCTTGGTTCACACTTAAGTGTGTGTGCCGGCTGTGTTTGCTCGGGCATGGCAGCCCATGCATGCAACTTTTTCAAAAAGCAGCCCGCAGAGAACTTGCATCATTTTGACCATGCGAGTTCCCTGTGGTTCATGCACCCACAAACGTGCTGCGTTTTTACATGCGTGGAGCCTACAGGTGGCATTCTGACCACCACTGTAAGGCCCCTTTCACACACGGAAAAAAACTCTGCCAGCAGTCCGCCTGCTCAGCGGGGAATCTGTCTGCTGATCCCCGCTGATTAGGTGGACGGCTTCTCTTTGTTTGCCCAACTTATGTAGAGTGGACACAGACACAGCCTGCTCTCTTCTATGGGCAGTCAGTCAGATGTAAATGGACCACCTGTCCATTTCGCACACCCTGTGCACTTTTTGTGTTCTCACTTTGTGTGTGTGCACTTTTTTATGCACCGGGTGGAGTCTTTTGAGTGTGTTTCACACGCTACGGGCTTTAAAAAAGAAACCTGTCCATTTCCATCAGACTGTCAACTGATCTGATCCGCTAGACGGATGGGGAACTGATCTGTCTGTATTTAGCAGATAGGATAAGATCGAACAATGAAGAGTCTGATCGGTCCGCCTATGTGAAAGGACCCCAAGGAGGGCAATGACCACCAATGTAAGGATCATTTGACTATTTTGAATCCTTATGCTGCTAACATTAGTAAATAGATAGGAAGGTTTATAATATATACTTGATTGCTTTTTTTTTTATTTATTTATTTCGCTGCTACCTCGTTTCCATGCCTAGGCAAATACGGTCATACATCCTATAAGTCTTTATGGGGAAGGAGGTTTTGTTAGCTAAGCACACCCTCCTACCTGCATGCCTGAGCTAAGGGCAGATGGATTCCGGGAAGTAAATGCTACATAAATCGTCTGCCCTTACTCCAGATGGCCACAGCCAGAAATGCAAGGGGGTTATTTTTCTAAGTGATTTCTCAGCAAAATAAAGCACGGAGACATGTATGGATGGGGGACTTTGCTTTGAATATTAAAAATGAATTAAATAGCACTTTTTGTTTGTGGTGCTCAGATGCAGTGTAGTTCCGCTTTAAAAATCCACTTGACTCCAGCAGAACTTTTTCCATTACAAAATTTGTCTTCTCCAAAAGAAGATTTCTATGCTTCAACTACAGGTCTAGTTTGTCCTAGTCTCAAGGGTTTTTCCAACCTCCAGGTTACTATGCTGCTGTGATCCCACATTAGGCTGGGATATTTTTTCCAAAACACAAACAGTTAATGCTAATCAATCAGGACTACCCGGTCCATGAAGAACAGCCTTGGTAGTGGCACAAGCTAGCCATACAAAAAAAAAAAAAAAACGACCTGAACTTATTATAGTTCCTTCAGAATTGAGTTGCCAAGGCTGGGAAGTATCTTGTCAGAGGAATTTTAATCTGGGTTGGGGAGGGGGGTGTATGGAATTGATGCTTTCTACAGAAATCTTGTCCAATGTGACAAAATTAGGGATAGGATTACTTTTAGCATCAGAGAAAAAAAGAAAACCTTTCTGAAAAATGGATCCCCTGCTTGTCTGGACAGAAATGAAATGGTCATAGCTTGGGAATAATGTAGCCCAGTTTTTTTTTTTTCAATATATTTATTGAATTTTAAGAAAATAATCGAATGCCCACACAGGGGGCTTAAAGTAGAACTATATGCAAAACCTTAGGGTGTAAGGGAGGATTTTAACACTTATTTTTGCCACCTGTGTCCCATTGGGTAAATTTCCCTTCACTTCCTCTCCCACAGTCAAACAGGAAGGGAGAGGAAATCCCTGCAAAAAAGGGGAATTTCTTGGGGGCCCCCAGGTCACCAGAACTAGTGTCCCCATTGGAAGATTTTCCCTCTATTACTTTTCTGGGACCACCCAAAATCTGGCATTTTCTTTTACTTTCAATGAGAATGGTAAACATGACAAATAGAAGATGAATCTCATTCTGCAATAAACACTGACAAGCATTCTAACCCTTCTGCACTCTATCCAAAACTAAAGAAAAAAAAAATGGTTTGCCTTTAGTTATACTTTAACCACTTAAGCCCCGGAAGATTTTACCCCCTTCCTGACCAGGGCCTATTTTTGCGATTCGGCACTGTGTGACTTTAACGGACAATTGCGCGGTCATGCAACGCTGTACCCAAATGAAATTGACGTCCTTTTTTTCCCACAAACAGAGCTTTCTTTTGGTGGTATTTGATCACCTGTGCGATTTTTTGATCATGCGCTATAAACAAAAATAAAGACAATTTTGCAAAAATAACAATATTTTTCACATTTTTTATATGAAATTCCCCCCAAAAAAAAATGTAAAAATCAAAATTTTTTAACATTTTAGGCCAATTTGTTTTCTGCTACATATGTTTGGTAAAAAAAAAAAAAAAAAAGAAAACGCAAAAAACTTATTTTGATTGGTTTGCGCAAAAGTTATTGCGTTTACTAACAAAGGTAAAGATTTTTGTCATTTTTATTGTTTTTTTTTTTAACGAGTAATGGCGGCGATCTGCGATTTTTTTTGCGGTACTGCGACATTGCGGCGGACAGATCGGACCCTTGACTGACATTTTTGACACTTTTGGGGGTACCAGTGACATTACAGTAATCAGTGCTATACATATGCACTGTTACTGTAAAAATTACACTGGGAGGAAAGGGGTTAACTTTATTGGAGAGGGAGGGGTTAAGTGTGTCCCTAGGGGTGTGTTTCTTACTGTGATTGGATGTGGCTTTGTATGTAAAAGCACAGATCAATGGTTCTACATAGCAGGACCGAGTGATCTGTGCTTTTACACAGGGGAGAGTGACAGGCGGCTTTGTTTACACTAGCCGCCTGCCTTTCTCCTTCTCTACCCGACGATCGCGAGTGACCGGCGGACATCGGGTCAGTGGTTAAGGCAGAAGACATATCAAAGACAGCAAAATATAGTCAACAAGGCAAATTGCACAGGCTTTAGAATAGAAAATAAACATCCACTTTGCTAAATGACAACCTAGGGGACCACCCAAGAGAGTGTACTAATAGCTGCCAAGTGCATATAGTATAGGGCGTTGAACCCCAGGGCCTGTGTAAAGAGGAAGAACTCCCAAAAGTTAGAAAGGAGAAAAGAAGGGGGGGGTGGAAGGAGGGAAAGTGAGAAGCGGAGTGAGGCTATTTCCCCCACAGACTAGGGTCAAGTTATGTGAGATGAGATTACAAAGCTCCCACGACTTGTATACCAGATTATTTCAACTTTCAAGCACACCTAATGGGCATACTGGATACCAGTCCTATGGCCTCTCTTCCTATGGTCTTTGGGGGGCATTCTTCCCAATACCCCAAACTTCATGATTTTCTACTTACTCAAAAAGGTTCATGAGGAATGTGCTACAATTACATTTTTAGATCATTTTGACTAATGCATATTTGCTCTCCTTGTTCAGATCAACTAAAAGACTTGTAAATTAAAAGAAGAGGCTCAGAGAAAGAAGAATTCGATATTCTTCTGGGAGTAACATACTATTTTAAAAGCCAGACCAATTTAAGAGAACACAAATCTTTGAACTCCCTTGGTTTCTCAGATCTTTACTTTTTTATGGTTCAGCCTGGATAAGAGTTTGCTTCTACATTTTCTTAAGAAATAAGTGTCCTCTCTGTCTATTGGTCTTCCTGAACGTTTGCTGCTTAGGTTAAAGTATCCACCCAAAATGACACCTTCCTTTGGTCCTGCAGTTATTGGCCATCTTTTCAGGCTGTGGAAGACGGACTATGAGACCCAACCTAAAAGGAAACAATTCCTTGAAGAAATATGGAGGCTTCCATTTTACAAAGGCTAACCATAGACAACTATGCAGATACAGACTCTTGACTTTCCTAATCTACATAACTGTTTTAGGTCAGCGAAAAGAAAGAATTAGAGGCAGTGGTTCAGTGTCAGACAACAAGCATTTTCAAAAGGTTAGCAATCGCAGCACTCAAGCTCCTCACAGGAAATATTTACTTTGAGGACAATCTTGCTCACAGCCATTATTTTGAGCTTAAAGAGAATGTATACCCCAGACATGAAATCTGAACAAAGCATATATTTCTGCAGTGTGTACTTGTCTGAATCCAGAGCACTAAGTGCCATTTCACTCTGCTGCTTCCTTCCTCTGCTATCTGCATGAGTCACTTCTGACATTTTTTCGTGACATCAAGAGAAACAAAAAGGTGACAGGTGAGGGACCTCCAGCAGGCCTACAGCCTCAGCTCTGTTCTTGTGTGCTGTGTGTGTCCCTTCCCTCCAATCATCTCTCAGGCCTCTCCTCACTGAGCTCTGCAGAGTGAAACTTCAGCTCTCTGCCCCGTTTTCTGGAAGCTCAGACAAGCTTTACACATTCTGCACTTGGAATGGTTGTAGAGAAGAAAGGGCTGCAGAAAATAGATACAACATATTTAGGAGGATTTGTTTCCACTCTATGTATTGCCTGAGGCCAGCCACTTCACTGGGTATACGTAAGGCCTCATGCACACAGGACATTTATTTAACTCAAAGCCAGCAGCGTTTTTGCAGAAAAAATGCCCGATGCTTGTAAAAGTATCTAAATCTTTGACAAGCTTTAATGGGCTTTTACAGGTGTCAAGCTATTGGACAATAATTCATTTCATTGACCAGAATAAATAACGGAATTTTTGTAAAATCTTACCTGTAAAATTCATTTCTCTGAGTCCTCCGACAGTCGCCGCCTCTTCATATTCGTCACTAATGGGGTTATTGACCTTTTCTCCGTAGGAGTAGCTAGGCAACAGAATATATTAATATCAAAGCTTTTAGCATATCCCACCCCCAGGGGGTGGTCCCCTCAGTCAATACCTCCCTGCTTCCTGCATTTCCAACTCAGTTTCAGTAGCATAGCAGTAGAGTACATAAACAAACCCCAAAAGAGGGGCGGGGCGGCGACTGTCGGAGGACTCAGAGAAAGGAATTTTACAGGTAAGATTTTACAAAAATTCAGTTTTCTCTTACGTCCTCCGACAGTCGCCGCCTCTTCATATTCGTCACTAATGGGGACGTCCCATAGCAGTGTAGACATGAGGGGTGGGAAAAAAGCAGCCGCGCCTAAAGCAACGCAGTACCCACATCAGAGAACAGAACCTTACCGAAGTAAGAGAACCAACTGGGCAACAGGAAAACGTGCTCAACAGGAGCAACAACCCAGGAAAGAACAAGTAACCTAGGGGTAAAAACACCCCAACAGCCAAGGACCCAAACAAGGGACCCTAAGGCACCGCCGCACTAAGAACTTTACGGCCAAAGGAAGCATTTGGCGATGCCTGAACATCCACTTTGTAAAATTTTGAAAAGGTGTGAACGGACGACCAAGTCGCCGCCTTACACACCTGGGCCACAGAAGCCTGATGACGATAGGCCCAAGACGTACTCAGAGACCTGGTAGAGTGCGCCTTCACAGGAAAAGGAGGAACCCTCCCCTTCAAAGCATAGGCTTGCACAATCGTCTGTCTGATCCATTTGGCGATGGTCGCAGCCGACGCCGCCATGCCCTTCCGAGGTCCCTCAGGAAGGACAAAGAGAGAATCCGACTTGCGAAAGGATTTAGTTGATGACAGGTAAACCCTGATCGCCCTAACAACATCCAAGGAATGCAAAGCCACCTCTTTCGGATGCTTAGGCTTTGCGCGAAGCGAAGGTAAGACAATGTCCTCATTGAGGTGAAATTCCGAGATCCTCTTCGGAAGAAAAGACGGATTAGGTCGCAAGACCACCTTATCCAAGTGAATCACCAAATACGGAAAATTGCAGGACAAGGTCGCCAGCTCCGACACCCTGCGAGCCGAAGTGATCGCCACCAAGAAGGCAACCTTCTTGGACAACAGAGACAACGAGATCTCCCTGATATTTTCAAAAGGAGCATTTTGCAACACGGACAGAACGAGGTTCAAATCCCATGGAGGCAAAGGCTCCCTCCTAGGAGGGACCAAATGTCGCACCCCTTGAACAAAGGTGCTAACCAAAGAGTTAGACGCCACAGGGCGTTGAAAGAGAACGGCCAGCGCAGAAATCTGACCCTTAATCGTGGCCAACGCCAAACGCTGGTCCACGCCCGTTTGAAGGAAAGCCAACACTCTTGACACCGAGTACGAGCGAGGGGAATACCCACTGGACTCACACCAGGCAAAGTAAGCCTTCCAAGTACGGTAGTAAATCTTCCCCGAAGAGGCCTTCCTAGCCTTGATCAAAGTGGGAATGACCTCAGGGGAAAGACCCCTATCCTTCAGGACCTGGCTTTTAACAGCCAGGCCGTTAAAGCCAGCGACTGTAAAGCAGGATGGAATATCGGTCCTTGAGACAGGAGATCTTCTCGAAGTGGCAGACGCCACGGAGCGTCGACCGCCAGATTCACAAGGTCTGCGTACCAAGACCGGCGAGGCCAGTCCGGTGCCACCAGAATCAACGTGTGCGGTTCCGAGGCCAACCTGCGAAGGAGCCTGGACAACAGCTGAATCGGTGGAAAGGCATACATCAGGCGATACTGATGCCAGGGCGCCACTAACGCATCTGAGGCGTCTGCCCGAGGATCGCGCGTCCTTGCCACGAACCTTTCCACCTTGTTGTTTAGACGAGACGCGAACAGGTCCACATCTGGGGACCCCCACTTCGCGCACAACATCTGGAATACATCCAGGTGAAGGGACCATTCTCCCTGGTCCAGGGTCTGACGGCTCAGATAATCCGCCTGCCAGTTCTCCACCCCCGGAATGTGAACTGCAGATATCGCCAGGACGTGCGTCTCGGCCCAAGACAGAATGTCGGCTACTTCCCGAGCCACTCGGGCACTCCTGGTGCCCCCTTGGTGGTTGATGTAGGCCACCGCCGTGGCATTGTCCGTCTGAACCCGAACTGGACGGCCCTGAAGCCTGTCCGTCCAACGCAGAAGACAGAGATTTATCGCTCGCAATTCCAGAATGTTGATCGGAAGGGATGATTCCTCCTCCGACCAAGTTCCCTGGGCGGACAGAACGCCCAGAACACCACCCCAGCCCGACAGGCTGGCATCCGTGGTGATCACCGTCCACGACAAAGGACGAAAGGACTTGCCCCCCGACACCGCCGGGGACTGGAGCCACCACAAAAGACCCCTGCGGGTGAGACGGCTCAACGACAGCCGCAGATCCAGAGATTGCGGACGCCCGTCCCACTTGGCCAGGACCTCCGCCTGAAGCTCCCGTGTGTGAAACAGGGAATCGCCTCGAAGGCCGAAACCATCAATCCCAGACACCTCATACACGTGTCGGGACAAGCAATGATTGCCCCTGAGGGACCTGACTTCGTCCTGAAGTGTCCGGAGCTGGTCTTCCGGCAGGAAGACCTTCGCTTGAACAGAGTCCAGGACCATCCCCAGGTAGGGAAGACGAACCGACGGACACAGCGTCGACTTTGGAAAATTTATCGTCCAACCGAATTCCTGCAGAGTCTGCATCGTGATGGACAGGTCGTTCACCAGGCCCTGACTGGTCGCGGACCGAATCAGGATATCGTCCAGATACCCCAGGACAGAAATGCCCTGGGCCCTCAATAAGGCCAGAACCGGCGCCAGCACCTTGGTGAAAACTCGCGGAGCCGAAGCGAGACCAAAGGGCAACGCCACGAATTGATAATGATCCTCCGCAATGGCAAATCGAAGGTACCTCTGGTGACCCTCGAAAATTGGGATGTGAAGGTACACATCCTTCAAGTCGATGGAGGCCATGAATTCCCCCAGAACCAGGGCAGCCACCACTGATCGCAGGGATTCCATGCGGAACTTGCGAACCCGCACAAAGCGGTTCAGAGCTTTTAAGTCCAGAATCGGACGTACCTTGCCCTCCTTTCTGGGCACAGTGAACAGATTGGAATAGAACCCCCAAAATCTGTCCCGATGAGGCACTGGAACCACCACTCCCTGGACCCGCAGGTCCCGCACCGCCAGGTGCAGATCCTGCAAGCGCTCCGGAGTCAGCTGAAGGTTTGAGGGGAAAAATCTGCCCGCCGGCCGAGAAAGAAACTCGATCTTGTATCCAGATCGAACGATTTCCTGAACCCACCTGTCCCGAATGCGGTCCAGCCAGGGTTGAAGAAAACCGAGCAAACGTCCCCCCACCCCAGAACCGGGTGAGGGCGTCCCTTCAGGCCGCATTGTTATGGGCAGCGGGCCCGGACTGGCCGGACTTCTGCTTACCCATCCACGGCTTCTTCTGGGAGCCTTGGCCCTTGAAGGGCTTACCCTTATAGTGCAACCGAAAGGCACGAAAGGACCCCTGAGAGGGCCTAAACGAGGCATTCTTCTTACCACGAACAAACTTATTCTTGTGAGATTGGGGCAAGAGAGTGCTCTTACCCCCAGAAATACCCTTTATCAGAGTATCCAAAGATTCGCCAAAAAGGCGAGATCCCGCGTAGGGCAAATTAGCCAAAGTCTTGCGGAAGATTGGTCAACCGACCAACATTTCAGCCATATCAGGCGACGGTTCAAGACCGCCACACTAGAAAGACGCGCAGCCAAAGGGACTAAATCCAAGTCCCATTCACACAAATACATGACACCCTGATGAATCTGATCCACCATAGCCAAAGTTGTCGGCGGGGCAGAGTCAGCCACCAGAGTGCGCCTGAGCACCTGCGTCCAATCCGCAATAGCCTGGGCTGCCATAATGGAAGCAAAAATAGGCTTCAGCATAGAGCCAGCAACTGTATAGGCATGACGGGCCAGAGATTCCAATCTCCTGTCCGTCGGGTCCCGGAACACCGGGGTATCCTCAGCAGGGATCGCAGTTGATTTATTCAAAATCGCCACAGCGTGATCCACCTGAGGCGGCACACACCAACGCTCATCAGTAGCTGGTGTAAAGGGATAACGCAGCTTGAACCTACTTGGCACAGCAAAAGGCTTTTTTAAATTACGCCATTGCTCGTCAACAGCGCGCTGAAATTCCGTAGAGCAAGGAAAAACCTGCGATGTTTTGCGTTTCCTTTGCGTCCCATAAGAGGACATCAAAGCAGGAGGACATGGTTCATCCTGCAAATGCAGCGTTTGCTTGATAGAAGCAACTAACTCATCCATGAGTGCAAGCTCTTCAGACGAGCCAGGGGGAGAATTATCAACCCCTTCCACCTCAGCCTCCCCGTCAGACCCCACAAGGTCTAGGGATGAGTGAGACCCTGAGAAGGGCACTCCAGCCATAGCAGCCCCACCGCCCTCTGAATCAGAGGAAATAGACACCCTGGGCCGTTTTGTGGATCGATCAGCCACCAGCATCTGCACTTGAGCAGCTAAGTTTGCCACAATAGTGGCCAGATCAGCCCCCTCGGGGGAAGCAGCAGCCCCTTGGCCCCCCACCAAGGTGGGAGGAAACTTGCAATCCTGAGAATCCATGCCCCAGCAATATAAGGAAGAAAGGGGTACTGCCCCTTTAAGATCGCGGCGAGCGTAGCCCACCTCACCCACTGAATACACCGACCCCCACAGGGACAAGAAACTGGGCAAGGAATACAGGAAAAAAGGGAAGATAAAAACCTGGAGAGATCACACAGGCTGCTGCACCGATCGCTGTCCCAGAGCAAAAGGAAGTGATGCAAGACTGACCGCCCCTATGAAGCCTATGCAAGGCTACACAAACATGGCCGCCCGGCTGAGGATTCCTTGGGCAAATAGAACATGGCGCCGACATGTGGCCTGATCGATCGCCGCCAAAATGGCGGCGTTTGGCGCCAAAACGCCGTGCTTTACCACACAGGACTGACCACCATGATTCTGCCTCAAAAAAATGGCGGGTCGCCGCAGCGATCGCCGCACAGCATGCCTCAAATCTGACTGCTTCATGCATACATCCAGCAGAGCGGGAGAGCCCCCCCTTCACAGCCCACACACAGGCAGCAAGTCCACACAGGAACTGACAGGGAGCACAGCAGCCACACAGACATGCAGGGTCACACAGTCCCAGACTGACACCCAAACAGACAGGTCCCCACATAGAGTTACACTTACCAGTCCGGATGGCGTGGGGAGCCTGCTCCAGCGACCAAACCGCTGCACTGAGGACAGGGAGTGTCGCAAGCATGACGCAGCGGAACTGCGGTACGAAACCGCAATGGCGTCCAGTGAGGTAGCCACCTCAACCGATAGCATCCCTGCAGCGAACAGGGATGGGTCGTTCAATGTGCCAGGGCAAAACCTAAGCTGAACGCTCGATGGCAGGCTGGGAAGCCCCTGGCCCTGAGCCCTGGGATCCAGGGTGGCCAGACTGAGACCCAGCTCCGCACAATCATCTTCATCAGAAGAAGCTAACTAACGCTGAAAATAAACAGCTAAGTAAAAGAAAGAGAAAAAACTCCAAATAAAATCAAAAAGAGAAAAGAAGCTGAGACTAAGAGCCCCAGCACAGGAACAGCCTAACCTACTCCTGAGCTAGGCATTAGAAACTGAGTTGGAAATGCAGGAAGCAGGGAGGTATTGACTGAGGGGACCACCCCCTGGGGGTGGCATATGCTAAAAGCTTTGATATTAATATATTCTGTTGCCTAGCTACTCCTACGGAGCAAAGGTCAATAACCCCATTAGTGACGAATATGAAGAGGCGGCGACTGTCGGAGGACGTAAGAGAAAATTTATTTTGGTCATTGAAATGAACTAATGCTAGCATCTTCTAGCAGCTGTTAGTAGCTTCAAGTGTTTTTTTCTACCCAAACTCTGCTGCTCCTGCACGCACTGGCGTTCATTTTTCTTTCCTGCCTCTAAAAGCTCCTGCCACTAAACACAGCTAAAGGCCTGTGTGCGCATGGACACATAGGTGAACATGGAGGGGCATTTAAAAAAAAAAAAAAAACAGATGCCCCTAGAAGCAGCTGTAAAAACATCAAGTGTGCAAAGGGCCTAAGGGTTTACAACCACTTTTGAAGATTTAGTCTCAGAATTTTTAATTTTAAGTTGGATAGAACTTCCTTCCTGACTTTCTTCTAAGACCACACTCTGCTCCATCCAGATTCCCAGGATGTAACTAAAGTTGCTTTCTCCCAGTCTACTGTTGTTGTGTCTAAAGTGTGAAGGGCCTATGTTCGAACTGCAGAGATCTGTAGATTTAAAAATCATCCGTTTGCTTTTGTTTGTTTCTGTTTGCCATTTGCAGCTTCTTCCAAGTTCATGCTTCCATGAAAGCCATTCTAGCAGCTTGCAGGGTTAAAGGCTTGGCATGTGCACTGTACTATGGGTGACTTTGGGAGGAAGTTTATGTCTGTTTCTTATAACATTCTCTATACTTTATGAACATTTTCCCATTTATCCCTCCTTTGAGGGAGTTATTTTCCAATGTCTTGCTGCTATGGTAGCACTAGGAAATGGAAAACCGTTTTAAACTTACCATCAATTTTCTTTTCTGATGTGTAACCATGGCAGAATATTATCCCTACCCCTACCTAATCTTATGATTACAAAATAGTTACAAGAATGATGCTGGGCATAAAAAGGAAGGATTTTTTTTTTTTTTTTAGTGACAGGTTTTCTGGGGTTTAACCACTTTACCACCGGAGGATTTTGCTGTCTTACGTCTGGGCCAATTTTTGCGATTCGGCACTGTGCGACTGTAACCTACAATTGCGCGGTCATGCGACACTGTACCCAAACGAAATTTACGTCCTTTTTTTCCCACAAATAGCGCTTTCTTTTGGTGGTATTTGATCACCTGTGCGATTTTTACTTTTTGCGCTATAAACAAAAAAAGAGCGACAATTTTGAAAAAATAACAATATTTTTCACATTTTTTTATATGAAATTCCCCCCAAAAAAATGTAAAAAAATTAAAATTTTTTATCATTTTAGGCCAATTTGCTTTCTGCTACATATTTTTGGTAAAAAAAAAAAAATCGCAATAAGCGTATTTTGATTGGTTTGTGCAAAAGTTATTGCGTTTACTAACTAAGGGAAAGATTTCTGTCGTTTTTGGTGGGGTTTTTTTAACGAGTAATGGCGGCGATCTGCGATTTTTTTTGCGGGACTGCGACATTGCGGCGGACAGATCAGACCCTTTACTCACATTTTTGACACTTTTGGGGTTACCAGTGACATTACTACAGTAATCAGTGCTATACGTATGCACTGTTACTGTAAAAATGACACTGGCAGGGAAGGGGTTAATTTTATTGGAGAGGGAGGGGTTAATGTATGCCTGGTGCTTACTGACGTGTGGGGGGAGGTGACTGAGTGACTCAAGGACAGATCGGATGTCCAGCTATGCTGAACCCTGCAATCTGACCCTGCCTGTCACTTCGGAGATCCGCCCGCTCTGTTTACACAAGCGGGCGGATCTCCAGACTCGATTCCCCGACGATCGCTGCTGCTCCTCCCCTGGCCCGACTCCCGCTGTGACTGAATACAGCGGGAGCGCGCTGCCGAGAAGGGGGGAGTGTCTGCCGACGTAGGTCTACGTCGTCAGACCTACAACAGCCACTTTGCCGCAGTAGAGCTCTAGTGAGCAGACGGCAAGTGGTTAAGGGGCAGGGTAAACCCATCATCATGCTTTCCAGGGTAGAGGAGAGCTCTGGGGTCTTAAAAACCCCAGATGTCTACATAAAGAGGACCTGTCATCCCTTATTTCTATCACAAGGAATGTTTACATTTCTTAGGATAGGAATAAAAGTGATAAAAAAGAAATAAATAAATGTTTTAAAGTGCCCCCATACCTCAGTGCTTGTGTGCAGAAGGCGAACACATATACGTAGGTCGCGCACGCATATGTAAACATGTTCGCACCACACATGAGGTATTGCCACAAATGTTATAGCGAAAGCAATAATTCTAGTGCTCGACCTACCCTGTAACTCTAAACTAGTAATCTGTAAAACATTTTAACCACTTTAGCCCCGGAGGATTTGGCTGCTCAAAGACCAGGCCCCTTTTTTCAACTTGGCACTGCGTGATTTTAACTGACAATTGTGCAGTCATGCAATGCTGTACCCAAACGAAATTTAGGTCCTTTTTTTTCCACAAACAGAGCTTTCTTTTGGTGGTATTTGATCACCTCTGCGCTTTTTATTTTTTGCGATATTAATAATAAAAATGAGCGAAAATTTAGAAAAAATTACATTTTCAACTTTGTCTTTTAGAAAATATCCAATATACTCAATTTATGTCATATAATTTTAGCCAAAATGTATTTAGCTACATGTCTTTGACAAAAAAAATCTCAATGAGCGTATTTTTATTGGTTTGCGCAAAAGTTATAGCGTCTACAAACTATGGTGTAAATTCTGGAATTTATGCAGCTGTTATTTGCTGACTGCCTATCTCATTTCATGAAGTGCTAAAATGGCAGGGCAGTACAAAATCCCCCCAAATTTCCACTTTTTGGAAAATAGACATCCCAAGGAATGTCCTGAGAGGCATGTTGAGCTTATTAAATATAAAAAATTTTTGTCACAGATGTTTGAAAAAAAAAGTCTTCCCGAGGACGACAGATTTCATTGTCATTGAAATGCATAAAACGCAGAATTTGCTCGTATCTCTGGACATGGCCCTGGACATGGAGGCAGAGTACATGTGCATATGGTGAATTGGCTAGTGGACCAAAATAACCGCAACTCACCCTTTTTGGTTATGCCCATGTTGAGGGAAAGGCCCAGAAAAGTTTTAAACTCGGAAACCGTTATAGGTTTCCAGCTGAATTGTCTGGCAAGGGGCGAATTTGGGTTGGCGGCGATAAAATTGACCAGCGTATAAATTTGATTGGTCCACAATAGATCTAAAAAGATCTTCCATGAAAAACAGCTCATAAAAATTCAGGGGAGTAATATTGGCTGTTTCCACGTGGATTCCAGGTTGGGCAGTGAATGGGGGAAATACTGGCGCTGTAGAATCAGTGGGCTGCCAATTAGGATATGCCAGCGCATCAGGGAGGACACTATGGGCTCTACGGGCCTGTCATCGAATACGCAGTGGCTGCGGGCCACTACTTGTGCTAGCCACCGCACCAGCTTCAACTGCACTTATGGGACCCGCCACGTCAACAAGTGATATTGCAGTGCGGGTTGTTCTAGGTCCAAGGTGTACTAGGCCGCTGGTGCTTGCCAGATCACCAGAAGGCTGAGCGGCACTAGTACCGACACTCTGCTCCATACGAGCACGCTGTGATCTCTGCACTTCAGCAAGTCCAGAATGGGGTCGGGTACGCCTGGTTCTAACAGGGCCCCATCCGTCATCAGAGCTGTCTGTCAGGGAGCCACTGCTCTCTTCAGGTTTGTATACTGACCCTGATTCTGCCAGTGAGGCTTCCCCATCGCTCTCATCTGACATGGTCAGTATATTGTAGGTCTCTGCACTACTGTACCACCGTTTGGTCATTTTAGCAACTAAATTTACAGGTTCAGTAGTGTGACTCACAGGTAAAAAAAAAAAAAAACGCGTTGCCAAGGACTATTTGGTCGCTACAAAAAACTGCTAATGCTAGCAGGGATCAGGCCTGACTCTGCTAACACAGCGGTATTGTGTTTTTTGGAAGTGACAGTAATCTATTGATTACTGCACTTGCCTGGGTAGGGTGGGGTAGGGGTGGGCTGGGCGGAGGGGCTTAACACAGGTGCTGGCAGGAATCAGTGCTAATCGTGTAAACACCGCGTTTTGGGAACCCTAAAGTATTTGGGACGCTAGTATAGTTCTGATCAGATCAGATATTGATCTGTTCAAACACTATATTAGTAATGGAAGTGTATGTGTGTGTATGTGGTAATCAAGGGGTTAACTAATATTTCTAACTATGCGCCCGGGATCTGCGCTGTCCTAGACTGACGCTAACACTAACTAATGTCACCTGTGTCACTAATAATAGTGATCAGAAAAAAAACTGTACACTATAAAAGTGACACTGTGACAGGGCAATGAAGGGGTTAACTGGGGGTGATCAGGGGGGGGATCAGGGAGTTAAATCTTTATTGGGGGGGGGTGGCGGGGACCCTAAACCTACTTGGGAGAGAAACCAACTTGCTAGCGCAGACTGAAGTCACAATCACACTATCACAGATATACAGAAAAACACTATATTAACTGTTTATAGTGTGCAATGTGACAAGGGGGAAGGGGTTAACTGGGGGTGATCGGTGGGGGGGATCAGGGTGTTAAATCTTTGTGGAGGAGGGGGTGGCGGGTATCCTAAGGCTAAAAGGAACGGCCGCAAGCACTAAACCAGGTCACAAGTCACATTAATACAGGTATATAGGAAAATGCTATATACTGTATACAGTGTGTGTTGTGACAGGGGGTGTAGGGGTTAACTGGGGGGGTCGATCTGGGGTTAAGTGTGCCTAGCTAGGTGTGTGCAAGTGTGCTGTGTGCAATACTCATAGTTTTGACCCTCTCTCTTCTCTCGATGAATCCAAAAAGGATTTTGGGAGGAGAGAGCGGGTCTTTTCTGTGCCTGTGTTTACATTACACAGGCACAGACAGTATCTGATTGGGCAGGACCGATCAACAGGTCCAGGCCAAAAATCATTGGCCTGGACCTGATGACTGATCGGTTCTGAACCCAATCAGATCAGCAGCGGGGCCTGGGGGGGTGGGAGCGCGCCCCACAGCCCCAGGAGCGAGCACCATACATCTACGACGCTTTGCCTGTACCAGCCAGGCTGCCACCGTACAACTGCGGCGGGCGGTCTGCAAGTGGTTAAAGCGTCACCTATGGAGATTTTTAAGTATTGTAGTTTGCTGACATTCCCAAAGCATGCACAACTTTAAAGCATGGTATGTTAGGTATCCATTTATTTAGCGTAACATCTTTTATACTTTAAATTGGGTAATAGATTATGTTTGTTTGCATTAAAATTCATTAAAGTGTATTTTTCCCTCAAAAAAATGTAAACAACCACAATTTAATTCTCTATGGCCTACAAAAAATATAGAATGCTACAAAAAATATTTAATGTTTGGGGGGTTTTAGGTAATTTTCTAGCAAAAATGCAGATTTTTACTTGTAAACAAAAAGTGTCAGAATAGGCCTGGTCTTCAAGGGGTTAAGATAGGGATTCTAAACATATTTTGTTGTCCTGCTGCAACTCCACCAAACACCCACAATGTTCGTGGTAGTCAGTAACCATGTGCTCCTAACCTAGGCTGGTAATCACATAATGTAGCTCAAGAGAATCCATATCAACGTATAATAAATGCACGATTCTATAATTCTGACATGTGCCTAATCATTTATTTAAAGGGTGATATTTGCGGACATATCCCGTTAGATTAATGTCGTTAGATAAATGATAGACTGCAAACAATTGCAGGTTAAGTTTATTGCATTTTATTAAGCAAACCTGTAAATGTTTACATCACATTGTACATCAGGGACATACAAATTCTAGCAGTCAACATGCCTAACAAATTACAGCTGGTGCCTTCTCTTTCCACGTTACTGAAAACACATGTTCTCCGGCAACTTAAAACTGCCTAGACTGGCCCTAATGGCTCTACATTCTGCATTAGTCTACTTTTGTAAAGGTCATACAGATATTCAAAGTGAACAACCACACAAACAGAATGCAGAGCTTATGAAAAAAATAAAATTTCTGATTAGGGCTCTCACACACAATGTCATATAATTTTATCAAGCACAAAATAAAAGATCAATAAAAAGAAAAGAGAAGGCGCCTGGCCCTTTAAATAAAAGATTGTTGAACCTGCTGCCCTTTTAATTGTAATAAAACAATAAATAGGTATATATCATAGGTAAAAAGGCGCTGGTAATCTTAATATATCACGTGTTATAAAAATTAATAGGTGATTTAAAGTGTAATATATGTGATTAAAAATTGCTACAAATATATATATGATCTACTATTGGTGCAATTAGCAAAGAAAAGTGCATACCAGTGCAATTTCAATTCAGAAGTGTTTGTGCTTCTCAAAGTAAATTAATCCACAAAGGTGTGGATCAGTGAACCAATAAATAGATATATAAAGAATTCCATACAAAAATCACATAAGAATATATAAAAATATAAATATATAAATGTGCTCCAAGTAGTGTTTAAAAATCCAGGCAATAGCATGCAATCAAAATTGTGCTTGGTGGATTCTTATTAATCCCTTCACAGTGCTCCAGGTGCTGGGATGTGACAACCGTCAATTAAGAAGTGCTTGTGCTTCTCAAAGTAAATTAATCCACAAAGGTGTGGATCAGTGAACCAATAAATAGATATATAAAGAATTCCATACAAAAATCACATAAGAATATATAAAAATATAAATATATAAATGTGCTCCAAGTAGTGTTTAAAAATCCAGGCAATAGCATGCAATCAAAATTGTGCTTGGTGGATTCTTATTAATCCCTTCACAGTGCTCCAGGTGCTGGGATGTGACAACCGTCAATTAAGAAGTGCTTGTGCTTCTCAAAGTAAATTAATCCACAAAGGTGTGGATCAGTGAACCAATAAATAAATATATAAAGAATTCCATACAAAAATCACATAAGGATATATAAAAAAATCACATAAGAATATATAAAAAAGTATAAATATATAAATGTGCTCCAAGTAGTGTTTAAAAGTCCAAGCAATAGCATGCAATCAAAATTGTGCTTGGTGAATTCTTATTAATCCATTCACAGTGCTCCAGGTGCTGGGATGTGACAACCGTGGCCTCTTACCAGCTAGCAGCAGGTCACAAGGACCCCCAACGCCTGTGATCCCTTTATTGGGTGGATCAGACCTCTCCTCGATTGCTTGGATCTCTGGCTCCTATATTACTCGAGTTGGACCATGTAGTCCCCCCATACACATAAAGATATAGAAGAACAAATAGCCTCCAATAGTGAAATACTGTTTTATTCTCCAAAAAACATACACTATAAGGTGACAATTAGAAGCACAAACACTTCCACTCAATGTGGTCAATGCTAACCCGGAAGTAACACACAGAGGCATTCGGAACAGAGGCTGGGATACACATCCACCGCTGCAATACAAAGAAAGGGGGAAAGGAGATACAGGGTGCTGCAGATCCCCGGAGAATATCTTCCTAAGACCCAAAAAAACGATTTTGTACTGCCGAATTGCCCAGTGCCAGGAGGGCACAACAAATAGTAAGAGGCTAATTGTCACCTTATAGTGTATGTTTTTTGGAGAATAAAACAGTATTTCACTATTGGAGGCTATTTGTTCTTCTATATCTTTATGTGTATGGGGGGACTACATGGTCCAACTCGAGTAATATAGGAGCCAGAGATCCAAGCAATCGAGGAGAGGTCTGATCCACCCAATAAAGGGATCACAGGCGTTGGGGGTCCTTGTGACCTGCTGCTAGCTGGTAAGAGGCCACGGTTGTCACATCCCAGCACCTGGAGCACTGTGAATGGATTAATAAGAATTCACCAAGCACAATTTTGATTGCATGCTATTGCTTGGACTTTTAAACACTACTTGGAGCACATTTATATATTTATACTTTTTTATATATTCTTATGTGATTTTTTTATATATCCTTATGTGATTTTTGTATGGAATTCTTTATATATTTATTTATTGGTTCACTGATCCACACCTTTGTGGATTAATTTACTTTGAGAAGCACAAGCACTTCTTAATTGACGGTTGTCACATCCCAGCACCTGGAGCACTGTGAAGGGATTAATAAGAATCCACCAAGCACAATTTTGATTGCATGCTATTGCCTGGATTTTTAAACACTACTTGGAGCACATTTATATATTTATATTTTTATATATTCTTATGTGATTTTTGTATGGAATTCTTTATATATCTATTTATTGGTTCACTGATCCACACCTTTGTGGATTAATTTACTTTGAGAAGCACAAACACTTCTGAATTGAAATTGCACTGGTATGCACTTTTCTTTGCTAATTGCACCAATAGTAGATCATATATATATTTGTAGCAATTTTTAATCACATATATTACACTTTAAATCACCTATTAATTTTTATAACACGTGATATATTAAGATTACCAGCGCCTTTTTACCTATGATATATACAAAATAAAAGATAGCTGATATTTACTAGCCAGTAAGAGGTCCTGTCTAATCATATTAAAGAAATATACACAAACATTGTAGAATTCCTTTTTAACACTGCAAACATGGATATGCAAATTGATTGTCTATACTTGCTTTCAATGCATTAATCTCTGGTATAGAAAATTATTAGGCATTATTGCATGTATTGTACAAAATGCAATAAACGCTGCATAAACATAAGAGATGATAACTCCTAATAAATTGATTTTGTGTACAAGCCCACACATCCAGGGGTGAGGAATCTTTTTTAAAAAACGACTTTTAAAAAAAAAAAAAATACTTTCAGGGGCATAATTTGGGGTCCCAATCTACTTGTCCTGATAAAAAAATAATAATAATTTTAACAAAAGCAGTATTTACATAAACTGAAGGGGTTAATATTTTTTTTATTAGGCAGAGGTGCTTTTAGGAATGGCTGGGGCTTTTAAAAATGCAAGGGGCTTTATGGTGACTTAAACTTTTAATGTTTTTAACATTGTGCCGTTTATCTCTTAGTCACCTCCCTGCCTGTCTCCAGTTCCATATCGGGGAGAAGCAGGGAGGGGAGAGACCTTGCAGTGTGACCGATTGGGTGCTTGTCAGGCTCTCTTAACGCCCAGCAGAGGAGCAGCTGGCAGAGTAAAGGAGGCGCTGGCCCCAATAAGGAAAAAAAAAAAAAAAGGATTTTTGACTCACCATAAAATCCTTTTCTCTGAAGTTCATTGACAGATGCAGCTCCATATTCTTCTTGACTATTGGGTTATGCTGCCCGCTACAGGAGTAGGACACTAGGCAGGAAACATCTTTACCATGCCTATGGGGCAGTCCCTGCAGGCATACACCCACTCACTCTGCTATACAATTCAGTTTTGCTGCAAGCAGTGTTTAGAAGAAAAAACCTCACCCCACTCAGAAATAAAGGGGCGGGTGCTGCATCTGCCAAAGAAATTCAGAGAAAAATATTTTACGGTAAGTAAAAAATCCAGTTTTCTCTATCGTTCATTGACAGGCGCAGCTCCATATTTTTCTTGACCATTAGGACGTCCCAAAGCAGTATTTGCATGAGGGGTGGGAAAACAATGCAGAAAAGAACGTAATTCCCCAAAGGCTAAACTTAGCCAACCTGTGAACATGGAGCTCAACCAGGAACAACTGAAGCTCACCTAGAATACATACACCCTCAAAGAGAAAATGTTCTCTTTTAAACAGCAGCCTGCAAAATCTTGCAGCCAAAAGAAGCATCCGAGGATGCCAACACATCTACTTTGTAGAATTTTGTTAACGTGTGCACAGACGACCAAGTTGCCACCTTGCAAACTTGTATTACTGACGCCTGATGACGAAAAGCCCAAGAGGCCCTCAGCGCCCTAGCAGAATGCGCCTTCACAGGGAAAGGTGGAACCTGACCCTTCAGTAAATAAGCCTGTACCACTGTCTGCCTGATCCATCTGGTTATGGTCATGGCAGACGCAGCCAATCCCTTTCGAGGTCCTTCCGCGAGGACAAAAAGTGAGTCTTATTTCCTGAAAGATTCAGTAGCCGGCAGGTAAACCCTAATTGCCCGAACCACATCCAAAGAATGCAAGGCAATTTCCTTGGGGTGCTTGGGCTTAGGACAGAGTGAAGGCAGCACAATGTCTTCAAATGGAAATCAGAAACCAAACAAAAATTCTCCTGCGCACGGTTGGTAAGTAAGCTTCCCAAGCGCTCCTCCTCAGCCAGACAGGCTGGCATGCGTGGCTACCACGGTCCAACACAATGGGAGGAAGGACTTGCCCTGGCGTAGGGCCAACGAGCGAAGCCACCACAGAAGACCACTCTTTGTACTGTGACTCAACCGAATCATAGTGTCCAAGAATTTTGGATCTTTGCTCCAATTGACAAGAATTTCCCTTTGTAAGGGTCTCGTGTGGAACTGAGTACACGGAACCGCCTGGAAGGTCGACACCATCAGACCTAAGGCTCGCATGCAAGTCCGCAGAGAGGACAGGTTGCTGGAAACAGCAAACAAATCACCCTCTGCAACTTTTACAGCTTTTCCAGGGAAAGAAACACTCGCCGAAGCGGAGTCCAGAGTCAGGCCCAGATAATCCAGTTTTGAAGATGGTACCAGAGCAGAGGTTTTTAAATTGATGTTCCAACCGAACTCATGCAGAGTCCGTACAGTGATTGTCGAGTCGCCCAACAGGACTTAATGCAAGTCTGCTCTTGGAGATCATCCAGGTACCCCGGTACCGCAACCCCCCCGTTGTCACAGTAATGCCAATACTGGAGCCAACACATTGGTGAAGACCTTGGGAGCGGAGGGGAGACCAAAGGGTAATGCCACAAATTTATAATGCTCCTCTCCTACAGTGAAGTGAAGAAAACGCAGGTGTCCAGCATGAATAGGGATGTGTAGAAATGCGTCCTTGATAACGATGGAGGCCAAAAAGTATCCTTGGTGTAGGGAGGCCACTAGTGTGCGAATGGACTCCATTCAAAACTTCTGTACCCGCACAAAACGGTTCAGAGCCTTGAGGTCTAGGATTGGACGCACTTTGCCTTCTTTCCTGGGAACAGTGAACAGGTTTAAATAGAACCCCTGAAAGCATTCCCGAGAGGGAACCAGCACAATCACCCTTTGCAACAGCAGATCTTGTACCGCCTCTTGTAGATCCCTTAACCAATCTGTAGATGGGCGTAGATTGGACGGGAAGAATCTGTCTAACGCCCGAGACCTGAATTCGATCTTGTAACCAGATCGGATCAGTTAATGGGCCCATTTGTTCTGAATCAAGGAGGTCCATGGTTCCGGAAAGACGTCCCCCTTCCCCTAGTTACGGGTAAGGGCGCCCATTCATGCAGACAGGGATTTGTCTGTAGATCTGGATTGGCCTGCTCTCGGCTTACCCGACCATGTCATCTTGGAACTCCAAGAAGACCTAAATGGCTTAGATCCTTTCTCCTGCGTGCTGGAGGCACGAAAAGGCCGCCTGTGGGCTGTAAAATAAGGCCCCCGTCTAATACTTGGTGACTTGCCCTTGGAGGATTGAGGAAGAAGAGTACTCTTCCCACCTGCAAGACCCTTGATCAGTTCATCCAATGAGGATCCAAACAAATGGTCCCCGATAAACGGGAGCTCTGATAGAGCCTTTTTTGAAGCCTGATCCGCAGACCAGCTTTTTAGCCACATCATGCGTCTAAAAGCTACCCCCACCACGGATACTCTGGCTACAAGAGGGGTCGTATTTTGCGACGTATCGCATATAAATAGTAAGGCTTGGACCATTTGGTCCGTTAGCTCTGCCAGGCCCGGAGGGAGCGGCTTTGTTTCTAGGTCCCTTTGCCCATTCCGTTATGGTCTGGGACACCACAGTGATCACAAGGATCGGTTTAAGTATTGAGCCCGCTATCACATGCAAGTGGCGGGACAGAGACTCAATCCTTCTATCCACAGGGTTTATAAAGACCGGGGACCCTTCCACCAAGACCATAGTACATTTGTTCAGTCTGGAGACCGGATGGTCCACCTTCTGAACAGTACATTTTGCAGATACCACTTCCGCGAATGGATAGTGCCTCTTAAAATGCTTCGGCACCACTAACATCTGTTTGAGGTGCCCCCATTGGTCAGAGACAATTTTTCAAAAAATTACGGACATGGGAAAACCTTGCTTGACTTTTGGGATTTGCAAGTGCCAAATGACACCTGCGTTCCTGACGCTGCAGAATCATCTGCCATTTTTAGAGTTTTTCGCACTGACACTATAAGTGCTCCCACCAGCACGCTTTCCTGTGCAGCTGCAGATGAGGATGTGTCGTCCTCGTCATCCGAGTGCGATAACGCAAAACCCTCAGGGTGACATGCGTCCGTGGCAGCCATATCTACCTCCGAATCCGAGAATACAGGAGAGGCAGGGGAAGGCATAGGGTGCTTTTTACTAGTGGTATTTTTTAAAACCAAATCCACTTTTTGACACCAGGTTATGCAAAACCGCTGTTAAGGCAGACAGGGGTTGCGAACTGGAGGTCCCCGCAACTGCAAGGAGGGGATCTGTAGGTGAATTTGTTCCTGGGACTCCATATGAACCCTGGAATAGCGCAGTGTCACTTTAAGAAAACTGCTGGAAAAAAGAAAGACCCACACCGCTGCACCAGCAGTACTACAAGTCCCAGCCACTCACACTGCAGATAGCAGGGTGAGAGAGAGACCTACAGGGACCCCAATACACATACCACCATTCAATATGGAGGAGAACAGGATCGGTCTGCTGTGTAGAGAAAACGTTCACAGGAAGAGGAATTACCTGGGCCATCACTAGAGTAAAGGCCTAGCTGCTCCCTGCTGTCCAGCATTTGCGGACTCCGAGAAAATGACCGCCCAATGCATTCATATGGGGAAACCATACCTATGCCCATGCATTTCAATGGGAACTTCTGCAAAATGAGGCTGAACAATTCTATAGTAAAATGACGGCCCCCTCGGCGCGCCATGGAGTCTCCAGGGCACCCTAAGAGATCCAAACGATTAGTGACATCAGGTGTCCCCGGCAGGGACCCCCACCAGGATTAAGCCCCCCCCAGCAGATCCGCTATAGCGGCATCGGCATGTCCACCCCGAGGACCCTCGTCGCTGACTGAGGTAGGGGCCTCTATGATGGTGGAGAGGGAGGCCTTGGGGGGAGCCTGCTACATACCGAGAGGCCAGGGGGAATGAGGGATACCCGAGGGTTTGACCTTCCCAGGGAGGGGCACACGTCCGCCAAAACTGCCAGAGCTATGAGGGGACACCCCTAACGACATCATTGCTGACGAAACGCGTTGGATGGGACTTGGACGTGTGACATCATCGTGTATTGGGACACTGCGGCCATCTTAGTGGTTTGAAACTGATTCAGCCTTCATGTTATCACAGCGTTTTTTATATCCTGCAAAATGTAAGTGTAAAGTAACATCCATTTAATAAATTTGTGGCTATTTGGAACGTACTGAATGCTTTCCTTTTTGTGTCCTTGGGATCTTATGCCTCTGGAGACTATTAAGGATATTCTGTGTGCACGGAGAAATTACCAGTACAAAGGAGTGGGATTGTCGTTCCTATATCCCTGAGGATATTGGTTGGGCCGGTCTAAGGATACTTCTATGCCGTTTTGATGTGGCTATAGGGTAAGAGGCAGTGTGTTTGGTGTTGGTTTTCATCTGCACTTCTGCCCGACTGACCAAATCACTACATCTATTCACATCTACACTCAAGTGTTTTCTGTGGAATTTTTTGAGAAGCTTAGCGCTGCACCCCTCTTTTTAATTGTGTTAATGTTTAATCTTACATATGTGTCAGCAGCTTGCTCTAAGTGATTGAATGAAGTAATTTTGGCTAATTTTTTGCCAGGTCTAAGCCCAGCTTTCATTTGTTATTTACTTATGAGGGGAAACTACTCACCATACCAACGACATTGGGTGGGCGCCACTCCAGACAGACTACCTCTCCACTCGGGGTGGGGGTGCTGACGGCCAAGGGGTACGCTGCGACTCATACCAAACCAGGTTGTGTGTATCCTAGCAAGGTGTTTCACTAGCAGGCCAGCCCCCGCCCATTGGGGTTCTGTCATGGCGAGGCCTAGCACTGGGCTATAACCTGCACACGCTCGCTGGCCGGGCTGGGAGACCTTAAGGATCTAGGATATCCTGTCCAAAATACAGTCCGGCTGTTGATTGCAGTTCTCTCAGGAACATAACTAGTTAAAAAATTACATTTTTTAACAAAGGTTCCCTTTAAAATAAAAAAAAAAAAACAAGCTAAGACCGAAGTCCCAGCTGGGAACTAGGTCCTACTCCTAAATTAGGCAGAAACAAACTGAATCCTATAGCAGAGTGAGTGGGTGTATGCCTGCAGGGACTGCCCCATAGGCGTGGTTAAGATTTTTCCTGCCTAGTGTCCTACTTCTCTAGGGGGCGCCATAACCAAATGGTCAAGAAGAATATGGAGCTGTGTCTGTCAATGAATGATAGAGAAATGCATTTCTTCAGGTTACCCTTACATACAAAAGCACTTGGGTGCTCAGTACAAGCGCATACTGAGACGCCCAATCAAGCTCCGCTGTCCACTCCATTAAGGGGCAAAAAAAAAAAAAAAAAGAAAAGTAAACTCTGCTTGCCCGAAGATGGGCTAAATATAAAAGAAAAAAAACACCTGCCCAGCGCCCGGAACTGCATGTCCCAGGCATTTGGCAATATGATTTGGCCTCCCTGCACACATTAGTGTTTCCCAAATTGTGGAGCATGTACCATCGGTACATGTCCTCACTGAGAAACAGTGGTCTACAAACTGCGGCCCGTGGGCCGGATGCGGTGCCTTGCCTGCCTTTATCTGGACCATGGGGCATTGTTCCTAACACTGATATGGGTTACTATTTCTACCAATGATGGGCCACTATTCCTCCCATTAATACCAATGATGAGGAACTATTTCTTCCACTATCACCAACGATGAGGCACTATTCCTCCCACTGACACCAATGATAACAAACTATTTTTTTCCACCATCACCAACAATGGGCCACTATTCCTCCCACTGATACCAATGATGGGCCACTGTTCCTCCCACTGATACCAATGATGGGACACTATTTACTCCACTGATATCAATGATGAGAAACTATTTCTTCCAATGATACCAATGATGGGACACAAATCCTCCTACTGATACCAATGATGGGGCACCTATTGCCTCCACTGATACCAACAACAAGACACTATTGATTACACTGATACCAATGATGGGGCACTATTCCTCCCACTGATACCAATGATGGGACATTATTTACTCAACTGATACTAATGATGGGACACTATTTACTCCATTGATACCAACAACAGGGCACTATTCCTTCCACTGATACCAATGATGAGAAACTATTTCTTCCACTAATACCAATGATGAGGAAGTATTTTTTCCACTGATTCCAATGATGGGGCACTATTTCTCCCCACTGATACCAATGATGGGACACTGTTTCTCCCACTGATACCAATGATGGGACATTTCTCCCACTGATACCAATGATGGGACACTGTTTCTCCCACTGATACCAATGATGGGGCACTATTCCTCCCACTTACACTAATGATGAGGCACTACTCTTCTCACTGACACCAATGATGAGGCACTATTTCTTCTAACGATCCAAACAATGATGAATCATTTCTTCCCCCGATACCAATGATGTGGCCACTATTCCTCCTTCTACTGACCACCAAGTCTGAGACATTTTCTACTCCTACTGATGCTGGGGCATTTTCTACTCTCACTGGCAACAGTCCGGCCTTCCTAAAGTCTTAGGCCCCTTTCACACTTGTGCGACTTGGGACTGCAAATTCACATGACAAGTGGTACCCCATGATTTCCAATGAGTACCATTCATATCTGTGCAACTTCAAAGTGGTCCCTGCACTACTTTGGCCTTACTTTGATGTGACTTGAGGTCCACAGACCTCAAAATTACACAGGCATTGCTTCAAGTCACGCGACTTTCAGGTCAAAGTGTGAAAGGAACCTTAGGGGCAGTAAACTGGCTCTTTAATAAGTTTGGAGACCCCTGCTATAAAGTATAGAGACGAGGGACATGATATTTTTTAAATACATGTTTTTCTCACTTAATTTCAATAATATTCCAAGAGGGATGACAAGTTAATGAATTACAAGTATTCTGTACAGACAAAGGGTTGATTTACTAAGGGAAAAATCGACTACTCACTTTGCAAGGGAATTTTGCCCACAGCTTGGTGAATGTGCTAAAATTTCACTTTGCAAAGAAAACCCAATCATGTATAATGAAAAAAATGCATTTTCTGAACTTACCTGAAAATGAAAAATAATGCAGCCACCACATCTAAGACCTAATAAGCCACAATATATTACATTTTTGTTTTTAGATACAACTAAAGAAGACAGTAAGCTTGTCACACTAATCACTGATAGGATTGGCAAGACTAATCATGCTGATCATACCTGTAGGTGGTCTAAACTTTGGAAAAGCAGTAACCGCAGGCTTGCACACTGGAAGTTCCTTGACTGCTTTGAAATCTTCACTTACACCACAGATTCTTGCAGGGGGCGCAGAAGGCAAATTGTCAATCTTGGGCTTTATCAAAAACAAAATGAATTCATTTTTTTCCCACATTTATTGCAAAATAAATTCTACATACACACGGGTAAAATAAGTATTTCACACGTCACCATTTTTCTAGGTAAATATATTTCTAAAGGTGCTACGACATGAAATTTTCACCAGGTCGGTATACGTTCAGAAATTAAGGTATGTGTAATAAAATGGTATGACACAGGGTAAAAATATTAAACACAAGGAAAGGGAGGTGCAAAAAGGCATGGAAAGCCAAGACAGCAGCTGAAATCTACCAGTAATTAGAAAGCAATTTTGCCCCTTGTCAGTGCAAATTAATATCAGCTGGTTTAGCTGATTATTAATAAAAGGTGTCTCATTACCAAGGTGTCACATAAGAAACATCTCAGTAGGAGTGGAAACAAAGAGCTCTGTTAAGGCCTACACAACCTTATTGTTGCAAAACATACTGATGGCATTGGTTACAGAAGGATTTCTGAATGTTCCAGTGAGCATTGTTGGGGCCATAATCCAAAAATGGAAATAACATCATTATACCATAAACCGGCCACGGCCAGGTGCTCTTCACAAGATTGCTGAAAGAGGAGTGAAAATAATTATCAGAAGAGTTGTCCAAGAGCCAAGGACCACTTGTGGAGAGCTCCAGAAAGACATGGAATTAGCAGGTCCAATTGTTTCAAAGAAAACAATAAGTAATGCATTCAACCGCCGTGGCCTGTATGCACGCTCACCGCGCAAGACTCCATTGCTGAAGAAAAAGCATGTTGAAGCTGGTTTAAAGTTTGCTGCACAACATTTCAACAAGCCTGTGAAAAAATGGGAGAATATAGTCTGGTCAGATGAGACCAAAATTTAACTCTTTGGATGCCATATTACACACCATGTTTGGAGGTCAAATGGCACAGTAGAAACACCACACCAACAGTGAAGTTTGGAGCTGGGAACACCATGGTGTGGGGCCGTTTTTCAGCATACGGTACTGGCAAACTTCATGTCATGGAAGGAAGAATGAATGGAAAAATGTACCAAGACATTAAAATCTGCTGCCATCCCACAGCATGACGAAGATAAAACAAGAGTGGATATTTCAGCAAGACAATGATCCCAAACACAAAGCGCCAAGGAGACTCTTAGTTGGTTTCAAAGAACTTAAAGCTGCTAGAATGGCCCAGCCAATCACCTGAATCCAATAGAAAATCTATGGAAATAACTAAAGAGCAGAGATCATAGAGAAGGCCCATGGAACCTTCAAGATTTGAAGACTGTCTGTGTGGAAGAATGGACCAAAAATCACATCTGAGCAACGCATGCGACTAGTTTCTCCATACAGGAGGCGTCTTGAAGATGTCATTACCAACAAAGGATTTTGTACCAAGTATTCAATAAATTTCAGTTAGAGTGTTCAATACTTTTTCCCTGTGTCATTCCATTTTATTACACATAACTTCGTTTCTGAACTTTTAGTTTCTTTGTATGTATGGATTACATGGGTTGTTACTGACATGTGGTGAAAATTTCATGTCATAGCACTTTTAGAAATATATTTACCTAGAAAAATGGTGACGCGTTCAAAATGTATTTTACCTGATATATACATCTCACAAAAGTGAGTACACCCCTCACCTTTTTGTAAATATTTTTTATATCTTTTCATGTGACAACACTAAAGAAATGTCACTTTGCTACAATGTAAAGTAGTGAGTGTACAGCTTGTATAACAGTGTACATTTGCTGTCCCCTCAAAATAACCCAACACAGCCAATAATGTCTAAACCGCTGGCAACAAAAGTGAGTACACCCCTAAGTCAAAAAGTCCAAATTGGGCCCAAAGTGTCAATATTTTGTGTGGCCACCATTATTTTCCAGCACTGCCTTAACCCCCTTGGGCACGGAGTTCACCAGAGCTTCACAGGTTGCCACTGGAGTCCTCTCCCACTCCTCCATGACGACATCACAGAGCTGGTGGATGTTAGAGATCTGGCGCTCCTCCACCTTCCGTTTGAGGATGCCCCACAGATACTCAATAGGGTTTAGGTCTGGAGACATGCTTGGCCAGTCCATCATCTTTACCCTCAGCTTCTTTAGCAAGGCAATGGTCATCTTGGAGGTGTGTTTGGGGTCGTTATGTTGGAATACTGCCCTGCGGCCCAGTTTCTGAAGGGAAGGGATCATACTCTGCTTCAGTATGTCTCAGTACATGTTGGCATTCATGGTTCACTCAAAGAACTGTAGCTCCCCAGTGCCAGCAGCACTCATCCAGCCCCAGACCATGACACTCCCACCGCCATGCTTGACTGTAGGCAAGACAGACATATCATTGTACTGCTCTGCCGACACACGCTTGACACCATCTGAACCAAACAAGTTGATCTTGGCCTCATCAGACCACAGGACATGGTTCCAGTAATCCATGTCCTTAGTCTGCTTGTCTTCAGCTAATTGTTTGCGGGCTTTCTTGTGTATCATCTTTAGAAGAGGCTTCCTTCTGGAATGACAGCCATGCAGACCAATTTGATGCAGTGTGTGGCGTATAGTCTGAGCACTGACAGGCTGACCCCCCACCCCTTCAACCTCTGCAGCAATGCTGGCAGCGCTCATACGTCTATTTGCCAAAGACAACCTCTGGATATGATGCTGAGCACGTGCACTCAGCTTCTTTGGTCGACCATGGCAAGGCCTGTTCTGAGTGGAACCTGTCCTGGTAAACTGCTGTATGGTCTTGGCCACCGTGCTGCAGCTCAGTTTCAGGGTCTTGGCAATCTTCTTAAAGCCTAGGCCATCTTTATGTAGAGCAACAATTCTTTTTTTCAGATCCTTAGAGGGTTTTTTGCCATGAGGTGCCATGTTGAACTTCCAGTGACCAGTATGAGAGAGTGACAGTGATAACACCAAATTGAACACACCTGCTCCTCATTCACACCTGAGACCTTGTACCACTAATGAGTCACATGACACCGGGGAGGGAAAATGGCTAATTGGGCTCAATTTGGACATTTTCACTTAGGGGTGTACTCATTGTTGCCAGTGGTTAAGACATTAATGGCTGTGTGTTGAGTTATTATGAGGGGACAGCAAATTTACACTGTTATACAAGCTGTACACTCACTACTTTACATTGTAGCAAATTGTCATTTCTTCAGTGTTGTCACATGAAAAGATATAATAAAATATTTACAAAAACGTGTGGGGTGTACTCACTTTTGTGAGATAATTTATATTTAGTCAGTGACACCGAATTAACCAAAGCTGTTTTAACCACTTCAATACAGGGCCCTTTCACCCCTTCCTGCCCAGGCCAATTTTCAGCTTTCAGCACTGTCACACTTTGATTAATTGCGCGGTCATGCAGTGCTCTACCCAAATGAAAATGTTATCTTTTTTTCACACAAATAGAGCTTTCTTTTGGTGGTATTCATTCACAGCTGGGTTTTTTATTTTTTACTAAAAAAAAGAAAAATAGAAAAAAAAGCTTTTCTTAGTTTCTGTCAGTAAACTTTCAAAATAAGTAATTATTCTTCTTCCCTGATGGGCTGCACTGATGAGGTGGCACCAATATGCAGCACTGATGAGCACTAATAGGTGGCACTGATAGGCAGCAATGACGGGAGGCACTGATGGCCAGCACAGATGAGCAGGCAATGACGGGCACTGACTGGGGTCACTGATGTGCCATGTTTGCGGTCATTGGACTGTACAGGCATACCCCACGTTTAAGTACACAATGGGACCAGAGCATGTATGTAAAACGAAAATGTACTTAAAGTGAAGCAATACCTTTTAATTTCTCAATGCATGTAAATACACTAGCTCCATAGGAAATATTGGTCAGCTTGACATGGCATTGCTCCCAAACCATGTGACAAGGACACCAAGCTTGGGGAGCATGTTAAGGGGATCCAGGACTATAACATAGTAGATTACCTAGGCAAGCTGGCTGGCAACAAACAGGATATGTTGTAGTCCTGGGTCCCCTCTCGGTGCTCCTTAAGTTTGGTATCCCTGTCACTTATGGTTTGGGAGCAGAGCCATGTCAAGCTGACCAAGATTTCCTATGGACGCCAAGGTAAAAACTGGGAGTAGTGTCATGCCAAGCTGAACAAGCTGTGTCCTTACTCGCGAGTGTACTTAAAGTGAGTGTACTTAAAGCGGGGTATGCCTGTATTTATCTTACTGTATTGTAATCAGGGCACTGATCATCAGTGCCCTAAATACTTGTCTTGTGCTCCCCTTCGAGGAGGAGCCGCTGATCGGCTCTCCTCGCAACACACTCTGTGTGTGAGGCGAGGAGTGCCGAAAAACAGAACTTCCGCATTTACATGTGACCGGCTGTGATTGGTCACAGTCGATCACATGGGTAAAGAGCCATGTAATTGGCTCTTTACCAAGATCAGGGTCACGCTGTGTCCTAGAAACACTGTGCGGCTGCGATCGCCGCGCAGCGTGCCCCCGTGGGCTCGCGAGAGCGGCAGTTCTAGGGCACCGTCATATGACGTCGTCCAGGAAGGAGAGCCGCACCGCTCCACCGTCATTTGACGATGGGCGGGCGGCAAGTGGTTAAAAAAGTATGTGCAGTAAACCAATAATACAGGGGGGTGGAGAACCTCCCTCCAATAGACCCCCAACCCACAGGTTTGTTAGTCCCCTTGTGATAGCAATCAAGTAAAACGAAATTTAAAAAAATTTGGTGTAACCCATAACCCTGCACACACCCACAAGTGTAAATATGCGCACAGGGTGCACACGTGTGTAGAGTGTAAAAGCACAATGTGATTTCCTTGCGGTTTCTGCACCCACAAATGCGCTGCGCTTTTAGATGTGTGGGGGTGTCAATAAGAATGAATAGCTTCCCCGTGCATTTCTAAACAGCAGGTGAGATTCCCGTACCCGCGTGTGAACTGAAGCCCAGTACACACACTATAAGAAAATCAGACAAACGATCGATGTTTCACAGCAGATCAAAACCAAGGATGGTACTACAGTAATTGTATGAAAATTCTCGTATGACAAAGGTTTTTTCTTTTACTATTGTTGTTTATTGTTTGTGATCATGCGCAGTATTTCCTGTCCGATTTTTTTCATACGAAAGCAGTAGACAAGAAACTTAAATCGTTAGGTCTGGTCATGTGTGAGAACAATTTTGGAGTTTCTCCCTTAAGAGATTTATGTTTAGAAAGTCTGAATCAGATGTCGAAAGTTGTGTACATACTATACGAAAATCAAAAAACCCCTAGACAAAATGAAAATAGTTAACCAATGCAGTACGGGCACAGCCCCAATGCATGGGGGGAAAAAAACTGTCCAAAGTTCAGCTTTCACAAAAATAAAAAATAATAATTCTTGAATACAGAATAAGGCAAGCTAATAAGTCAATGAACTCATCCTTCTGCACTCTTGTTGTTACTGATCCAAAACAATTTATGCAGATCAAGAGTTAAATTGCTGTGCTCTTGTCACAAGTCAACATGGGAAAGCAGACCCTGCACTGGAAAGCAAGGTCCACTCATTTAACCACTTTACCACCGGAGGATTTTGCTGTCTTCCGTCCAGGCCACTTTTTGCGATTCGGCGCTGTGCGACTTCAACTGACAATTGCGCGGTCGTACGACGCCGTACCCAAACGAAATTTACGTCCTTTTTTTCCCACAAACAGAGCTTTCTTTTGGTGGTATTTGATCACCTGTGCGATTTTTACTTTTTGCGCTATAAACAAAAAAAGAGCGTTTATTTTGAAAAAATAACAATATTTTTAACATTTTTTTATATGAAATTCCCCCCAAAAAAGATGTAAAAAACAATTTTTTTAAAAATTTTTGGCCAATTTGTTTTATGCTACATATGTTTGGTAAAAAAAAAAAATCGCAATAAGCGTATTTTGATTGGTTTGCGCAAAAGTTATTGCGTTTACTAACAAAGGGAAAGATTTCTGTCATTTTTGGTGTTTTTTTTTTAACGCGTAATGGCGGCGATCTGCGATTTTTTTTGCGGGACTGCGACATTGCGGCGGACAGACCGGACCCCTGACTGACATTTTTGACACTTTTGGGGGTACCAGTGACATTACTACAGTAATCAGTGCTATAAATATGCACTGTTACTGTAAAAATGACACTGGCAGGGAAGGGGTTAATTTTATTGGAGAGGGAGGGGTTAATGTATGCCTGGTGCTTACTGACGTGTAGGGGGGGAGGTGACTGTGTGAGTCATGGACAGATCGGATGTCCAGCTATGCTGAACAGTCCTATCTGTCACTCCCTGTCACTATGGAGATCCGCCCGCTGTGTTTACACACAGCGGGCGGATCTCCAGACTCGATCCCCGACGATCGGGTAAGAGCAGCGGCGATCGCCGCTGCTCCTCCCCTGGCCCGACTCCCGCTGTGAATGAAAACAGCGGGAGCGAGCCTCCGGCGGCGCGCAAGCGCCGCCCAGAAGGGGGAGTGTCCAATCACGTTAATACTACGTGGCTGGACGATAACGAACCACTCTGCCGCAGTAGTATTACTGTGAGCGGTTGTAGAGTGGTTAACTGTGAGGTTACTTCAGCGCAAATGTGTGCAAATAATATACAAATATGGGTGCAACATGAAACGTGGCATGAAAGGTAGAATTAGCCTTTATGGATGCTTTTCAAAAAGACTGAGGCTGGGTTCACACTGCAGACAGATGCGGATACAGCAGGGGTCCGCTGCGTCCCTGTTCTTCATTTCAGGGATAAATCAGGACCAAGTTTTCGGCTGGATTCAAACCTGAAATGGACCCAAAGACGCACAGGACCTCTGTGCAATTTGCTTGCAGCGGCTCCGGAGATGTGCGAGCCGGCTCCATAGAGAGCCAGTCATAATCTCCTATCATGCAAATTGGATGCAGGGAGACTCGCATTCAATTAGCACTAGTCTGAAGTGAACCCAGCCTTAAGGTAAGGCTAAGAATAAACAAGCGTATAAAACATATTTACCTTTAACAACGTAGTCAAGCTTTCACTTGTCTTATTGTAGGAGTTATGTTTAACAGGTGGTGAAAAACAAGGCTTTTTTGCAGGATTCCCCAGCAACTGCTGACTTGGAGCTGCTGATCTTCTCATTTTGTGCTCACCTACAGGAAGAGATGGAACCAATATAAGTATAATGTGTGTAAACTGTCAGATTAAAGCGCACCTGTCATGAGAAAAATACAGAAGCAGCATCTGCTGATCTTTATCTGAAAATGCAGTTTCCTGGCCATCATCATCCTCACTAGGCCTGCACGATATTGGAAAAAAAATATATTGCGATGTTTTTTTTTTCAACGATATATATATTGTGATATTGAGGGACCCGTCAATCCTGGCTAAAGTCAACAATTACCTTACCATTGATTGTACAAGGGACACCTGGGACAGCCAGGGTTAATGTTACTGTATCGATAGGATGAGTTTTGCAGCAGCCCTTCTTCTGATTGTATATATTATATACTGCACAGTGCACTGGGAGTCCGGGACAGCCAGGGTTAATGTTACTGACACTGTAGGGATTGGGAAGGATGCTGGGAATGGATGGAAATCATGAAGCATACAGGCAGCCTTCTAAATTTTAATTGCAGATACAGGGCACTGGGCAGGCCAGGGTTAATAATGGTACTCAATTACTCAGTCTCAGTGACAGTCAGTGACAGTGTGAAATCGGATTATTCAGTCTTTCTCACAGTGGTGGTAGGAGGCTGGAGCGGTGGACTCACTGACTCACTCCACTTCCGTGAACTGCAGCCCACACGTTCAGTCTCACTCTCCGCCCTAGTTTTCTCAATGGCACAGTCAGGGAACCAATCACGCCGTGAGTAGCGGCACAGCGAACTAATCAGGTGTGCAGGCACGCGTGATTGGTTAGCTGTGCAGCTGCTCACGGCGCGCTGCTCGCCGCTGAAGTGGGACGGATGTCTGTGAGTTCTCCTCCGAGTCCCGACTTCTCCCTGCCTAACGGAAGTCTGTGAGTCCTCCTCAGAGTCCCTTCCCCCTGCCTATGCAAAATATCGTGACCTCGGCGATATGAATATCGCCCACGTCCGCAGAACGATAGTCGATATCTAATCCTCACCCTCTGGGTCAAAGCTCTTGGAGTAACAGACCTGGAAAACGCATGCAGATCAGGTATTCTGACTTCTCTTTGATGCTATCAGCTGCATACTAATGTTGGGTCTGTAATACAAAGTAATGAAGGATTATAATGAAGGCCAGGCAACTAGCATTTTCAGAAGTTGGTCAGCAATAGCAGTCCTTGCAGTTCTATATTTGCAGGTTAATTAAAAAAAAAAAAAAAGCACACAGTGGTTAGACTGATGTACACACCAAAAATGTCTCCCATTGACTTCAATGCAAAAACGCCTGTCAATAGCAATCCTATGTGAATATCCAAAATTAAATACATGTAAATAACATCAATTAACAAGAAATAATCTCCATAAAGTGCAATCGTGCTAAAACTGAATTTTAAGAGATAAATGACATCAATTCATATAATAGTAACTATAAAGTGCACATATGCTAAAACCAAATTATAAAGGTAAGTGCATAAAGTGCAATGGTGCTTAATCCAATTTTAATACAATAAATGGTATTAAAGTGCAAAAAGTGATGGGGAAAAAAATGTCCAAAATATAGCAATTCCAATTATATAAACAGTCCCACGCCAGGTACAGCCGTACTCGGCAAAGTGCTGAAGCCAAAAGGTGCTATGGTGCTCCAGACAGTGGAAGGTGCCTCAAAAAACCCTTATGGGGATCCACTCAACAGAACCAAAAGGTTAACCGGTTGCCGACCGCCGCACGACTATATACTGTGGCAGTCAGCCCCGGCCAGGTAGAGTGATGTATGGATACGTCACTCGCCTGTCACTGACTTGCGAGCCAATTGCGGGCGGGCGCCCGCCCGCCGAGGCGCGCGCCCGCCGCGGCTCGTTCACAGACAAGTCAGTGCGTGTGACCGGCGGACTCGATGTCCGCCGGTCACACTACGATCGCTCCGGTGAAGGGAGAAAGGCGGGCGGCTTATGTAAACAAGCCGCCCGTCATTCTCCCTGTGTAAAAATGAAGCTCAGACGGTTCTACTATGTAGGACCGTTGATCTTTGTTTTTACACCAATAGCAATGTCCCTGCACAGTTAGAATCACGCCCCTAGGACACACTTAACCCCTCCCTGTCCAATAAAGTTAACCCCTTCCCTGCCAGTGTCATTTTTGCAGTAACAGTGCATATGTATAGCACTGATTACTGCAGTAATGTCACTGGTACCCCCAAAAGTGTCAAAAATGTCAGTCAAGGGTCCGATCTGTCCGCCGCAATGTCGCAGTACCGAAAAAAAAAATGCAGATCGCCGCCATTACGCGTTAAAAAAAAAAAAACACCAAAAATGACAAAAATCTTTCCCTTTGTTAGTAAATGCGATAACTTTTGTGCAAACCAATCAAAATACGCTTTTTGCGATTTTTTTTACCAAACATATGTAGCATAAAACAAATTGGCCGAAAATGTTAAAAATTTTGATTTTTACATTTTTTTTATATGAAATTCCCCCCAAAAAAAATGTGAAAAATATTGTTATTTTTGCAAAATTGACGCTTTTTTTGTTTATAGCGCATGATCAAAAAATCGCACAGGTGATCAAATACCACCAAAAGAAAGCTCTGTTTGTGGGAAAAAAAAGGACGTCAAATTCGTTTAGGTACAGCGTCGCACGACCGCGCAATTGTCCGTTAAAATCACGCAGTAAAAAAAAAAAAAAAAAAAAAAAACGCAAAAGAAACCCCTGGTCTTTTAGCAGCCAAATCCTCCGGGGCTTAAGTGGTTAATGGGCCTGCAGAAGTGATTGAATTCTACAGATGAATCGCAGGGATGGATGGACCAATGGATCTCCAATAATGTAAATCCCTCCAGTGTCCTCAAAAGGAAGGAATGGACTAATATAGTGAAGCCCACAAAATTTATTAAAATATGGGGTAAAAATATTCACAAACTTTTGAAGGACACAAACATGTAGAAGACATAAAAATCCACATCAGAAGCCGATCACAAGCCCCTTCCGGGAACGCAGCCAGCGTGCGTTCCACGGGATACAGGAAGTGACGTTGTGTCGTCAGCGTATTTTTACCCCATATTTTAATAAAGATATTTTGCGGGCTTCACTATATTAGTCCATTCCTTCCTTTTGAGGGACACCAGAGGGATTTACATTATTGGAGACATTTTTTTCCCCATCACTTTTTGCACTTTAATACCATTTATTGTATTAAAATTGGATTATGCACCATTGCACTTTATGCACTTACCTTTATGATTTGGTTTTAGCACATGTGCACTTTATAGTTACTATTATATGAATTGATTTCATTTATCTCTTAAAGTTCTATTTTAGCAGGATTGCACTTTATAGAGACTATTTCTTATTAATTGAGGTTATTTACATGTATTTGATTTTGGATATTCACACATTGCAAGCGCTGTTTTTGGCACATTCTATTTCTCTTGGTTTTTACCTAGTGAACAGCAGCTGCAAACACATTTATTAATATTTATAGTTTTAGTCCTAAGCGGGTTATAACAATCTCTGTATACAATCCTATGTGAATACTTATCTCCGCATGCCACTCTACTCTATCACTTGCGAGTCAGGAACGCACCACTACAAACTCACACAGGATCCTTTTCATAATGGCACTCAAAGTGTGGATGCCAGCTGTGTGCACTACCTCAATAGTAACACATAATATCTAGTCTGTCGTGCAAATCTATGAGTCTGAAAACGCATACAGAATCTCATCTGTATGAGCCAGGGTGGCTTCATTCATATCTATGAGTTTTGGGATTGTGGCGAAATCTCTGCTATTCTGCCTTAAAATTGCAAAATGCAGGTTCAGCGGCCATTATTTTCATAGGCACCTAAAACGTGGTGCAGTTTTGTTGTGATTCGCACGACAAAATCGCATCACCTGAAACTTGTCGCCCAAAAGAAGCTTCTAATCATTTTTGGGTGACAAGCTTCATGCAATGCAAGTTTCTGCGAGTGCCACGCAGTAAATCCGCCGCATTTTAGGTGCCATAAACACCAATGGACCAATGGACAATCGCAAAAAATACAATCTGCATTTTGCGATTGTAGTGCCTTTTGAAATTGCGGGCAGAATTCCAGCGATTCTGCCACAATCCTAAACGCCCAGGAATAAATGGGGGCTTAACAGAACGAAGTTTCCACTTAACAGGTTTTCATTTTCATTCTTTCCGGCCAGCCTATAACCCCGCTTCATCAGCTTATTGGCTGGCCGCTGTGCTGTAAGTTAGGGTTAGGGGGTGCAAATTGCTTGCCTTGCCCCGAGAGCTGACAACAACCCATGCTACGCTAAAAAGAACTGGAACCTAACTTATTTTAGCTGGCTCCGAGATTCAACGCAAATTAGTCAAGCCCTGATTTAAGGACGCACTCACACCAGAAACTGTGCGTAAACTGTGCGTAAACTGTGCGTTTCTGCCCACAGTGAAGTGCATTTGCAGTGCATTTTTCCTAAGCTTGCATTTCCTTGAGGTCACTTCAGTCTTCTTTGGACTTTCATGTGCATTGTGCTGCATTTTCATGCATGTGCGCACATTTCTGTGCATTTGCGGTGCGGAAAATGTATGACAACATACTCTGATCTCATTGGGTGACTGTGTGCTGACCACTCTACTTCCTGTACAGGGAACAGGTTGTCACCTTGTGAGAGAAGTGATGGCAGAACTGTGCCACAATGTCTAAAATCCCCTACAGGGGTACACTTTTGTGCTGCTGTCATCACATGGGAAGCCTGGTACTGCCCCCCCCCCCCATCTCTACTGCCCCTGCTGTGTCCCCCCATCTCTACTGCACCTGCCATGACCCCCATCTCTACTGCACCTGGTGTGTCCCCCCCCATCTCTACTGTACCTGGTGTGTGTCCCCCCTCCCCCATCTCTACTGTACCTGGTGTGTGTATGCCCATCTCTAATGCCCCTGCTGTGTGCCCCCCATCTCTACTGCACCTGCTGTGTGTTCCCCCCCCCTATCTCTACTGCCCCTGCTGTGTCCCCCCATCTCTACTACACCTGCCATGACCCCCATCTCCTCTGTACCTGGTGTGTGTCCCCCATCTCTACTGCACCTGGTGTGTGTCCCCCCCCCCATCTCTACTGCCCCTGCTGTGTCCCCCCATCTCTACTGCACCTTCTGTGTGCCCCCCCCCCCATCTCTACTGTACCTGGTGTGTGTGTGTCCCCATCTCTACTGCACCTGCTGTGTGCCCCCCCCCCATCTCTACTGTACCTGTTGTGTGCCCGCCTCCATCTCTACTGTACCTGTTGTGTGCCCACCTCCATCTCTACTGTACCTGCTGTGCCCCCCCTATCTCTACTGTACCTGCTGTGCCCCCCCCCCCCCATCTCTACTGTACCTGCTGTGTCCCCCCCCCATCTCTACTGTACCTGCTGTGCCCCCCTCCCCATCTCTACTGCCCCTGCTGTGTCCCCCCATCTCTACTGCACCTGGTGTGTGCCCCCCCCCCATCTCTACTGTACCTGGTGTGTGTGTGTCCCCATCTCTACTGCACCTGCTGTGTGCCCCCCCCCTATCTCTACTGCACCTGCCATGACCCCCATCTCCTCTGTACCTGGTGTGTGTCCCCCATCTCTACTGCACCTGGTGTGTGTCCCCCCCCCTTCTCTACTGTGCCTGCTGTGTGTCCCCCCTATCTCTACTGCCCCTGCTGTGTCCCCCCTATCTCTACTGCCCCTGCTGTGTCCCCCCATCTCTACTGCACCTGCTGTGTGCCCCCCCCCCCCATCTCTACTGTACCTGTTGTGTGCCCGTCTCCATCTCTACTGTACCTGCTGTGCCCCCCCCCATATCTCTACTGTAACTGCTGTGTGTCCCCCATATCTCTACTGCCCCTGCTGTGTCCCCCCATCTCTACTGCACCTGGTGTGTGCCCCCCCCATCTCTACTGTACCTGGTGTGTGTGTGTCCCCATCTCTACTGCACCTGCTGTGTGCCGCCCCCCCCCCCCCCCATCTCTACTGTACCTGTTGTGTGCCCGCCTCCATCTCTACTGTACCTGCTGTGTCCCCCCCCCATCTCTACTGACCCTGCTGTGTCCCCCCATCTCTACTGCACCTGCTGTGTGTCCCCCCTATCTCTACTGCCCCTGCTGTGTCCCCCCTATCTCTACTGTACCTGCTGTGTCCCCCCCCCCATCTCTACTGTACCGGCTGTGTCCCCCCCCCCATCTCTACTGTACCTACTGTGTCCCCCCCATCATCTCTACTGTACCTGCTGTGTCCCCCCCATCATCTCTACTGTACCTGCTGTGTCCCCCCCCCCATCTCTACTGTACCTACTGTGCCCCCCTCCCCATCTCTACTGATCCTGCTGTGTCCCCCCATCTCTACTGCACCTGCTGTGTGTCCCCCCTATCTCTACTGCCCCTGCTGTGTCCCCCCTATCTCTACTGTACCTGCTGTGTCCCCCCCCATCTCTACTGTACCGGCTGTGTCCCCCCCCCATCTCTACTGTACCTACTGTGTCCCCCCCATCATCTCTACTGTACCTGCTGTGTCCCCCCCCATCTCTACTGTACCTGCTGTGTCCCCCCATCATCTCTACTGTACCTGCTGTGTGTCCCCCCATCTTTACTGTACCTGCTGTGTCCCCCCCCCCATCATTACTGTACCTGCTGTGTCCCCCCCCCCCATCATTACTGTACCTGCTGTGTCCCCCCCCCATCATTACTGTACCTGCTGTGTCCCCCCTCCCATCATTACTGTACCTGCTGTGTCCCCCCCCCCCATCATTACTGTACCTGCTGTGTCCCCCCTCCCATCATTACTGTACCTGCTGTGTCCCCCCCCCCATCATTACTGTACCTGCTGTGTCCCCCCCCCCATCATTACTGTACCTGCTGTGTCCCCCCTCCCATCATTACTGTACCTGCTGTGTCCCCCCCCCCATCATTACTGTACCTGCTGTGTCCCCCCCCCATCTTTACTGTACCTGCTGTGTCCCCCCGCTCCCGCAGTGTCTGTCATATTCTCCTCTGAAGTGATGGCGGTAAACTTACTCTGTAGCTTGCTTAGTACTTCATACTGAAGAACTGTGAGCGGGGAGGTCATGTGATCCGGCAAACCCAGCACTAGGGGGGATTACAATTCAGAGAACAGACAGGAAGTGTCTCCAGCACAGGACTCCGGTTGCCATTTTTGATGAGACTATATCATGATAAACCAGGAAAGAATTTTATGACAGAAGAAGGCAGAATCTGGATCAGTTGTACATAGCAAACAGTCATCTTCTAGCTTTCATTTTCATAACCACTTGCTGACCGGACCTTTTTCTGACATGTGTTGTTGACAAGTTAAAATCAGTGTTATTTTTTTTTTTTTTCCAATAAATAAAATCAGTGTTATTTGCTAGACAATTACTTAGAACCCCCAAACATTTTATATATGTATTTTAGCAGAGACCCTAAAGAATAAAATGGTGGTCGTTGAAATTTTTTATGTCACACAGTTTTTGCACAGCGGTTTTTCAAACACAATTTTTTGGGAAAAAATACACAATATAGACCCAAATATTTTTTGTATAATATGAAAAATGATGTTACACGGAGTAAATAGATACCCAACATGTCATGCTTTAAAATTGCACGCGCTCGTGGAATGGCACCAAAGTACGGTAGTTAAAAATATTCATTTTTAATCCATGTTTTATTTTATTTTTCATTTTTACACTGTCCCTTTAAAGAAATTTCAATCACTTTTATTGCTATCGCAAGTAATGTAAACATCTCTTGCAATAAGAAAACGGGGTGACAGGTCCTCTTTATGGAGAGATCTGGGGTCTAAAAGACCCCAAATCTCTCCTCTGCCCCTAAAAGCAAAAAAATGTATCTTTTGCTTTAAAGGATAAGTCCACCCTAAAATTAAAATCCCTGCATCTATAGATTTCCACGATCTAACACTAACCTATCTATCCATGTAAAGAAGAAATCCGTATACTTACCTTTTTTGAAGCCGATCCGATCTCTAGTGGTGGAAGCTCTGCAGAGGACATGGCAGACAATGGCTGTGAAATGAATGGGATGTGACGTCACCCATAGACTTACTATGGGGCTTCCATTGTCAGCAGTGTCCTCTGCACTAGGGTTGTCATCTCATCCCTTTAAACCAGGACAAATATTTTTTACACAGGCTCTGTGGCTGATTAAGGCGGAATTAAACTCACTTAGTGCCTTATGTGCATTATATTAGCCTCAGAACCTCTGTAATTCATATGTGTCCTTGTTTAAGGGGATGAAGAGGCAACCCTATTCTGCACCCGCCTCCACAGCGAAGCCGCGGCCGACAGCTCAGCATGGGATCGGGTCAGATCGGCTTCAAAAAAGGAATGTATACTGATTTCTTCTTTACAGGGCTATAGATGCAGGGATTTTAGTGTTAGGGTGGACTTAACCTTAAGAAAAAAAAAAAAGGTTTAAATGGTCTGGTCCTCCATGGGTGTAGAGATGAGCGGTGGCCATCTTTCTATGGAAAAACCCTGCCGACACTGGACGGCGGTGTCCCCTTATCTCTACTGCCCCTGCTTCTAAAAGTTATCTCACGCTGAATCCGCCACTGGGATTACTTTTATGGGAAAGCTGACTGCCTGAGGAAAAAATAAATACTGGGGTTATGACATCTAGCTGCAGCCATAACCCCGGAATTTAACCTCAAATTAATGACGCACATTACAGTTAGGAAGTCAGCAAGTGACTGAACAAGCTAGAAGCTGATTGGTTGCTTCAGAATCTGTCAGCTTCAGTTTTTAGTAAATTCCCTCCTGTGCTTCTGATTACAGAAACTGGGACCCTGTATCAGGCAAATTAGGCGGTTGCCTAAGGCCTCGCACTTACAGGGTCCTCGCGCCACCTAATTTGCCTAATTCAAATTACCTTGAGCCCCTCGTTGTCATGGAGGGTTTGGTGGCAGCAAACAGTGGCATGATCCTTAGCATGCAGGGGCCAGGCGGCCCCTCAGAAGGAGGCCGCGGGGAAGGTGGACAGCCAGGGCAGCTAGGCAGCTAGGCCAGTGAGAGCCCGGGAGGGAAAAGAGCTCCACCGCCTCCCGGCAAAGCATCCCCGGTGCCTCCCACAACTGGCACTTCTGCAACCTCCTCTCCACCTCAACATCAAGAGCGAGGCCAGAGGGACAAGCTGACTTGGGGCCCGAAAGACGAGGACGGGCAGGAGGTGGAGGCTGCCAGGGAGCTGTTGGAAGGAGCAGAGCACCTCCGATCAAGAAGGAGAATGGGCGCTGCCTCTCCTGGCCATCAGGTATCGGGCATCATACACAGACCTACCCGCAGACAGAGACTGGAACAGGGGGGCAGAGGAGGGGCTGCACTGCAAATAGGGACAGGACTAGGGGTCTCTCTCATCTCCCTCTCACTCCCCCCTCTCTGTCTCACCCTCCTCTCTCTCTCTCACCCTCCTCTCTCTCTCACTCCCCCCTCTCTCTCAGCCCCCCTCTCTCTCCCCTTCTCTCTCTCAGCCCCCCTCTCTCTCCCCTTCTCTCCCTCACCCCCCTCTCTCTCTCACCCCCTTTCACTCTCTATATCTCGCCTCCACTCTCCCACCCTTTCAGCCCCCCTCTCTACCTCACCCTTCTTCCCTCTCTCTCTCACCCCTCTCTCACTCCCCCTCTCTCTCTCTCACCCACCCTCTCTCAGCCCTCTCAACTCTCTCTCACCCCCTCTCTATCTCTTACCCCTTCTCTCTCTCACCCCCTCATCTCTCTCTCACCCCCTCTCTCTCACCCCCCTCTCGCTCTCTCACCCCACCTGTCTCCCAGCTCCTCTCTCTATCACCCCAGTTCCCTCTTTCTCTCAGCCACCCTCTCTCTCACCCCCTTTCTCTCTCTCACTCCTTTCCTCTCTCTCTTACCCACCTCTCTCTCCCCCTTTCCCTCTCACCCCTCTATCTCTCTCAGCCTCCCATCTCTCTCTCACCCCCCTCATCTCTCTCTCACCCCCTCTCTCTCTTTCCTTCTCTCTCTCTCTCACCCCCCTCTCGCACTCTCATCCCACCTGTCTCCCAGCTCCTCTCTCGATCTAACCTCTCCTCTCTCTCTCACCCCTCTCTCACTCCCCCCTCTCTCTCTCACCCCACCCTCTCTCAGCCCTCTCAACTCTCTCTCACCCCCTCTCTCACCCCCTTTCCCTCTCACCCCTCTATCTCTCTCAGCCCCCCATCTCTCTCTCACCCCCTCTCATTCCTACCCCTCTTTCTCTCACCCCCTCTCATTCCTACCCCTCTTTCTCTTACCCCCTCTCTCACCCCACTCTCTCTCTCTCTCTCTCTCTCTTTGTCACTCCCCCTCTCTCTCACCCCCCTTATCCTCTCTCACCCCACCTGTCTCTCAGCACCCACCACTCTCTCGTCCCCTCTCTCTCTCTCTCTCACCCCCTCTCAGGCCTCCATCTCTCGCTCACCCACTCTCTCTCGCTCACTTGCCCCTCTATCTCGCTTTCTCACTCGCCCCCTACCCCCGTTTCCCTCTCTCTCTCTCACCCCCATCTCTCTTAAGTGCAGCAAGAAGAGGTTAATGTTCTGCCACTGGTCACTGGTGCATTAGTTATTTATTTGACCCCTTTGTGCTGCATTAGTGGCATCAGTGTCAGTGTTAATTACCAACTTTATGAAGGGGTTAAAAAAAAACATGCCATTGGCCACTAATGCAGCACAAAGGGGTTAATTAACTCTGCCAATGCCCACCAATTGGGAGTTTTGAGGGACAAGGTACCTTAATGCTGCTGTGCTCAGGCATCGTTAACAGCCTATCTCACTGAAGTGGGCCTCACTGAATTATTTTCCCTATTTTGGGCGTGAGTGGGGCCTTATGTCTAAGTTTTGCCTAAGGCCTCACAAAGCCTAGAGCCGCCTTTACCTGTATACAGGGCTTTTTTTCAGCGGGAACGCGGGGGAACGCAGTTCCGGCACCTCTAGCACTGAATGTATGCCATGGCAAGGGGTGCTGGAGGGTTTACTGATGCTGGATCTATTGATGCTGGAGGGGAATCTATTTTTGGATGGCAATCTATTGTTGCTGGTGGAGGATCTTTTGATACTGTGGGTTAATTGTTGCTGGAAGGGATCTGCTGTTTGGGGAGGGGGTCTACTGTTGCTGGCTGCTAAAGAGTCTATTGATGCTGGCTGCTGGGGGTCTATTGCTGCTGGGGGGGGAGTATATTGCTGTTGGCTGTGGGGGATCAATTTTATTGCTTTTCTTGTTATCATAACCAAATTCCATACATTCCACTACAAAATTATACTTGGCTCTAAATTCTCTAAAAGGGACTGTATTGGAAGCTGGGTAGGGGGTGGATCCAAGTGTCGGTGCTCAGGGGTGGAACCAAGGGTTAGTGCTCTAAGGTGGGTAGGGGGCGGAGACACAAAGTAACTTAGAAAGGGGAGTTCCTGCACCTTTTCTCTGAGAAAAAATGCCCTGCCTGTATATCAGTCTTCCTTGATCCTTTTTATACAAATGTAGCACCCACCAGGTTGGTGCTAGGTAAATGTATAGTGGGCCTTGTCTGCCTAACAGCAGGACTGTGATTTTAGTCAGGGTGTCAGGGTTTCCAGATGTGCCTGCTGAGGGGAGAAGTAGCCCCACTGGCTCCTGTGAGAGGTTTCTCATAGGGCAGTGTGGGAAGCCCAATCAGTGGACACATCCCAGCTTGTAACTACCCCAGAAGGCAGATTACGCTGCAAGGGATTATGGGAGTGGGTATAAGTTTGGGGGGAAGTGCGTGACACGGTGTCTTTGGCGGGAGCAGAGTCCCAGGAAGGAGAGTGCGGCTGTCTCGCCTCCTGTCTGAGGAAGGTGGATGTCTCAGGGTGTCGCCTGAGTGTCCGGAGAGAGTGCTGAGTTGACCTGAGGGGGATCCGGTGTGCCGAGAGCCTGCAGAGAGAGAGAGAGGGGTCCAGTCCCAGGAATGCCTACACAGGTCGTGAGTACTGCGGATTGCCCCTGGGGGTCCGCCTGAAGTTAGAGGGGACCACTCCGGAAGAGGTTCTGGGATCCAGTGTCAGCTAGCTGTAAAGGGGGACCCTTGCCGTTGGGCCCTGAATTGTACAGAGTGTGTCAGTTAAAGTTACAGCCATACAGAATTCTACATCATACTACCTCAAGCCAGGCAAGGCGGGGGAAAGTATTCAGTGACTTTTGCAGCACAGCAGTGTCAGAAGTTCTACAGTTCTCAGTCCTGGATCTTCTGGACTACAAGTCGAGGATTCAGCACTTCCATTGTTTTACAGAGTGTTCTCAGTGTCATTGAGCGTTGGCTGGCGCCAGCTGGCGTCAAAGAAGTGCCAATGGGCATTTTCGAGAAGCAAAGTCCCAAATGTAATTAGTTGGAGCCTAAAGGAGTATCCCACTCATTCTCTTCTCCCATCCCCTTAAATCCAATAAAAAATCACAAAGATGCCTGAGCTGTCGCTGCTTCAGTTTTCACACCCAGGGTCACAGCTCACATGGGCTGGAGAGATTACCGGTACTAATGGCAGACCCACATCGGGCCATAGGCCTGGAAAACTTTCTACACAAAGTAACCCTTTAAATATTTCTTAGGTCTCAGGCAACCACAGCTATATATAAGCGGACATTACCGTGAACATTAAAGTTGGCCATACACGCACATATTTCTTACATTCAGCCTGAGGTAAAAGCAAATGAAATAAAACAGATTCCTTCATCCTGTCAATGGATGAATCTCATAAAGTTGCAGCCCACAGCTCTTAGAATACCCAAACAGTGACGCCATCTGGTTGCCTGCAGAAACTTTTTGGCTGAAAGTTTTCATAGTGGATCCCGCATTGCACCAGCATTGCACCAGTGTGAACCCAGACTAAATATGATAAATATGATCTTTTAGCCCTGGAAGACGTCTTTTGATGACGAAACTGCTCGGGCAGAGCTGCGATCTGACGCCTTTGCGGGTTACAAGATGCATGCCGGCTTTGAATCTATAGATATGCTCTTTGTTGTTTCTTCTTACATGTGAGTGTATTACCTTTAATTAAAAAAATGGTTTAAGCTTTTTTTACACCATGGAGAGACATCTATCTGTTTCATTTACATGAGCACCCGGATATAGAACATTGCAGCCACATGTGTATATCAGTATCCCTGTTTTTTTAGGAAATGTCCACAGTGGAGATTTGGGGTCCACCCTTAACGCCCAAAAAAACTGGTTATGACCATCCTGAAATGGGGGTCATGTGGAGTCGGTAAGTGACCATTTCATCTATCACTTTGGATGAAGGTGTCTGTGGATGCCATCATATAAACTGTGTGATTTTAAACCATGTTTTACCTCTGATTATCTTCATGTCACACACTATGGTTGGAATTAGACTTTATGTTTTCTACCTTGGCTTCACGGTGTGGGGAGATTTCTCTCCCTTTTGTATATATATATATTTTTTTTTTGTCACTTGCACTGTTATCTGACATGATTTATATGTTTTAGTCAGCAGACACTTTTTATATGTACTGATAGTTTAATGGATTAACTAAGGACATCTTCACAGTCATTATGACGTTATTTTAATGAATTAGGTTTGGTTGAGCACAACACAACACTACAACATTTAAAGGTATTGTAAGGTCTCAAAGTTTTTCACCCCAATGAATTCTATGCACAAAGGTAAAAAACCTCCTTTGTTGCAGCCCCCCCCCCCCTCTCCTTTTTCTTACTTGTGCGTGAGCCCAGCGGCTCCAGACACTGGCTCTCATCTCATTGGACAGATTGATAGCAGCGGGAGCCATTGGCTCCCGCTGCTGTCAATCAAATCCAGTGACACAGGAGCGGGGGGTGGGGCCGAGACCCGGAGTCTGTGTCAATGGATGCAGCAGCAAGACTCGGGAACGCGCCTGCACGGGTGCCCCCATGGGAAGCGGCTGATGAAGAGGAGGAGCCAGTAGCACCGCCGGGGCATCCCAGAAGGGGAGGATTGGGGCTGCTCTGTGCAAAATCCTTGCACAGAGCAGGTAGGTATAACTTTAAATATGATAGCCAGAAAAAAAACAGACAGACAGTGAAAACTGTAGTGTTCCTTCACATTGGTGGTCAATGGGCAGAATGCTATTTACATTTGTGGCCACTGGACCCTGCCTCCACCTTTTTCTCAAGGTCTCTGGGTCACCTCCTCTGCAATGATCAGGAACCTTCCTCAAGGTCCTCTAACCTCGGCAATTGCCAGTGGGTATGCCCACTGTTCAGTGTGTGCACAAAATCATAGGGGCAGGACCCCCAGTGGTTACGGAGAGAGTTGGAGTAGCATTAAGGAGCTGTTTCTATCGAGGAGGGAAAGAGCAGGTTTTGTCCTTACAGGGTGTCTCCTCTGTCAGCTTCCTGGATGAGTCTCCCACCGGCAGCCAGATACAGTGCCTTCCAAAAGTATTCGGCCCCCTTGAACTTTTCGACTTTTTGCCACATTTCAGGCTTCAAACATAAAGATATAAAACTGTAATTTTTTGTGAAGAATCAACAAGTGGGACACAATCACTGAGCTGAGCACAAGCTGTTTTGCAAGGAGGAATGGGCAAAAATTTCAGTCTCCCGATGTGCAAAACTGATAGAGACATACCCCAAGCGATTTACAGCTGTAATCGCAGCAAAAGATGGCGCTACTTAAGGGGGCTGAATAATTTTGCACGCCCAATTTTTCAGTTTTTTATTTGTTAAAAAAGTTTGAAATATCCAATAAATTTCGTTCCACTTCATGACTGTGTCCCACTTGTTGTTGATTCTTCACAAAAAATTACAGTTTTATATCTTTATGTTTGAAGCCTGAAATGTGGCAAAAGGTCGAAAAGTTCAAGGGGGCCGAATACTTTCGCAAGGCACTGTATCTGCAGGGACATTTGGGGATCTTAGTGTGAACAAGCTATAGCCTCCTGTGGTCTGTAAGGGACTGACATTTTAGTATTGGAAAGTGCCTTGTGGATAAACAGTGCCTTCTTCTGCCTGAAGAAGTATATGACTTGCAACATATGTAGTGCCACTGCTGTAACTTGCTTTAGTTCTGTTAATAGTCAATTTCTTCAATATCGACAAAGTTTAAAGTGGAACTTCACCCAAAAGGGGAAGTTACACTTTTCTGATTCCTCCCCCTGTCCTTTTCAACTTTTGGGACATTACATTTTTGGGGGGGAGCAAGTACCTGGTACCCTCTCCCACTTCCGCTCAGATCACTTAAGTGATTGGAGCAGAAGTTTGACCCCCCTCTCTCTGCTCCCATCTTCTTGGGACACCTCACAAGTCCCAGAAGACTGCGGGCCATTCACAAAGTGCAGTGTGGCTCACACATTCACAGTGGGAAGCTGACTGTGAAGCAGCAAGGAGTCATAGCTGGCTTCCCACACTAAAGATGCGTGTCATGGACCCAAACACCAGTGAAGACCTGGTCTGGACAAGGACAGTGCTAGGTCCTCGAACAGGTAAGTGTTTTTTTTAAAGTGGCAGTAAACTTTACAAAAAAAAAAATGTCCCCCTGCAAGGTAAAGACATAATGTGCTAGTATGCATCACATATTAGCACATTATTAAAAACTTACCGTGAAAATAAGCTGTGAATGGCCAAGCCGCACGGGAGTCATGGCCATGGCACAGAGATCTGAAGGAGCAATACGGGTATACCGTTCCTCCAGAGCGCATGCGCCGGTGACGTCATTGGCTGCCACTCACTAGATCATCTCCTAATCGGTGCACACTTAATTATAATATTACCTGTAGGAAAAAAAATAGAGTTTACTACCACTTTAAATGTCAGCAGCTACAGGACTTACATGTGTTTATTCCTAGGGTAAAGGTCCTCTTTATGTATCCATGTGTGTTTTTTACAAATTCTTAGATACATTCGTCAGGGCCCACCTAAGCCCAATGCTGCAGGGTCCACTCTTCTGAGTATTGTTTGGGCTGCTGTCTCTGGGCTGTTGGGTATGGTTTGGGCTGCTTTGTCCACTGAGCTGGGCATGGTGTATCTCTCAGCCCCTTCAGACTGGGAATCGATAGGTTAATACTGTTTGAGTTTCATGCAATGGTATAAGTTTCACCGCCACAGAGAATGAGATGAATGGTGTGATTGTCTGTAAAAAAGTTGAAGAGAATATGTCATTGTTCTAAAATAAACTGTATTAATTAAAATTAAATCAAAGAACTTGGTTCTTATGCCATATTCTATTGCTTGTGTGCAAACTTCTACTGATGTTAATGTAGGTTTATCTTTGTTGGTCTCTCTGTTGACTGGCATTTTAGTATTTTACTATCCAGGGATTTGTTTTCCAAGCGAAGAGTGGCGTATTGTTTCCATAGCTCGGAGGTTGACTGTCTGAACACTGGAGAGCTGTCTCTTAGGAAACCCAACAAGTGATTCTCTCTCTTTGTCATTACAATGAAAGAAGGGAATAAAACTCCAGGAGGACACATCAGTCGAACATTGCTGAAACTCATTCTCTAAACTCACTTCAACGTTTATGCCTCTTTCTGCTGCCTCTAGGTAAGTGTTGCCAAACACCAATTTTATAATATATTAGGCAACTTTTATGGTAATTACCATGCTTTTAATATCACAAGAAAATTAGCCTTTAGAGGATATACAGGAATTGATTGAAGATTTAGCAATAAAGTCAGCAGTACTTGTTGTTTGGGGCTAGACAAATCCCAGGATTGGGTAACAAATGTTTCTAAACACATATAAGATGGGGCTATTTGGGGCCTTTTCTATTTTTATAAGTTGAATTTTAGGTTCCAAAAAAGTTATTTCTAATTATGTGGACTAGATGGCACTTATTTACAAGTCCCCGGTGTACAAATAAGCATGGGATGTATTATCTGGAATGTTCACGAAAGGTTTTGGTCATCCAGGTTTTGGGATCTAGTAGTAGTAGCAAACTAAACATAAGTGGGCTTGCTGGTTGCTCTATAAATTCTTTCTTTGTTCATCTACCCATCATCCTACACACTTTATGGATGCATCCTCCTTTCCTAGATAGTGATGAGCAGTTGCAATGCCAAACTCTTTTTTTTTTTTTTGATGCGAGAATGCAGTTGACAATGAAGATAGCTGCGATATTTGGCCAATAGAACAATACAAAAATAACATTGTTCATTAATAGTATAGTTTAAGGTTGGATTAGTGGTACTGGGTCTAAGGATGACCGTTAAGCAGTACTTGGATGAATGGCGGGTTGGTCTGCTATGTAGCAGATGCTAAACTTTTTTATATGTTTAGTTTTCTACTGTAATTTAGTGCATCAGTGGTAAGCTGGGTCTGTCTCATTTAATCATTTAACCATTTTTGGGCTTCTGCAATATCTTTGTAGCCCTGTGATCTTTTATTGTGGAACCTCAGTGTGTAAACCCCTAATGCTGGCACCTGAAGTAATGCACAAGTGGTTCTTAGGAACCATGGGTTTTTTGGCCATCCTCTAATTTTCCTAAATACAGTTTAAGCCTCCGTTCACATTAGGTCGCTCCGACTTAGGGGGCGACCTGTGAAGTCGCGTGCAGCGCGACTTCGGCGCGACTTGCATGGACTTCACATAATGGAAGTCAATGCAAGTCGCCTCCAGGTCGCCCCAAAGTAGTACAGGACCCTTTTTTCGCTCCTATTAGAACGGCTCCTGTACTACACAATGTGAGCGTGAGGACCGCGACTTGTCAGGCTGACAAGTCACGGTCAAAGTCATACCAGTGTGAATGCGGTCTTAGTGTGTTCTCCCCAAAGTAATTGACTACGTGGCTTTAATTAATATTATTCTTATACAGGATTTATATAGCGCCAACAGTTTGCGCAGCGCTTTACAATGTGAGGGAAGACAATACAGTTACAATACAATTCAAAACAGGAGGAACTAGAGGGCCCTGCTCGTAAGAGCTTACAATCTAGAAGGGAGGGTCAAGTGAAACAAAAGGTAATAACCATGGGGGGTGGGCTGATGGAGAAAATGGAGGTATAGATGTTAGGTGTGGGTAGGATAGGCTTCTCTGAAAAGGAGGGTTTTCAGAGATCACCTAAAAGCTAATAGAGTAGGAGATAATCGGACAGATAAGGGTAAGGAGTTCCATAGGATTGGAGAGGCTCTGGTAAAGTACTGGATGTGAGCATGGGAGGAGTTGATGAGGGAGCTAGAGAGCAGGAGGTTTTGAGAGGAACGAAGAGAGCGATTAGGTTGGTATTTTGAGACTAGACTAGTGATGTAGCTAGGGGCTAAGCTGTGGATTTGAGGCATCCAGGTCGTATCTAGTGGGAGTTAATAGGTACAAAAAGGGTAATAATATACGACTAATGTGGGTTTATAACTGCTTACCTCAGACCAAAGCTGCATTTTCACTGGCTCCTAGATTTTGGGAATATTTGTCCAGACCTTTATACCCATTAAGGTTTCAGTGTCAAAAAACTTCCTTTCATCAGATGACCAGAGAAGCAAATTGGATGAGTAATGAAATATTTTTAAGAATAATTAACAAGTCTAGTTTTGTTTAATTTAGCACTAGATAATAAATATGCCCAACCTGGGTTTTCAAAAATTCTTGTAATGTACCATTTATAGTTTATCGGTAATATATTTTTTTTTTATCTTCAAGAAAACTAGAGTTAGGGCTTGTTCACACATGCAACAGTGCTTGCCACACCTCTGAAAAGAAAATCTGAGTGCTTTTCACTTTTTCAGAGATGTTTGATAAATAATATGTCGCCTCCTTGCCACCTGCTTTAACCATCAAATTGCTGACCCAATTCACAGCAACATGTAGATGCAGGGTGGTTGGGGCGCAGTCCCATTCACTTTGCATTCGCATTCACCAGCGGTACCACCTGCCAAATGTAACATGCTGTTAAATTTTGGCTGCAACATAGTTAAAACGCTGTGCTCTGCGACTGCATTCCTGTGTTTTTGGTGGGGGGGGGGGGGGGGGGCTGTGACAGAATGACACTACAAGCATGGCAAAATTCACCTTTAAAAGTTGCGTTAAGCTTGTCACCCAAAAAGGACCAGGAGCTTTTTTGGGGCGACAAACGTGCATAGGGCAACCTACTGAGGTGAATGAGCAGCCCTATGCATCTTTTCACATCAGCAGTATATAGCAGTCTTGTGACCAGCAGAGCACTGGTTAAAGCTTGTAGAAGGAGTTTTTATTTTTCCCTAATTGGCCTATGAGGCTGCAGGATCCCTGACCCTCTGTCTGAACAGTGCTGATTGGCCCTGTGCTGATCACATGCACTCTCCCAAGAAAAAAAAAAAAACTTCCTAGCAATACACGCCAAACTGAGCATGTGCAGCTTGCCCCCAAGGCTCTGTACTATCAGCAGATTAATTTGGGACAGTTAAAGAAGGGGAGGATCAGAGAAGATAGAATCAAACAGCCTTTTTACACAACGCAGAGGATTAACCCCTTAGTTTCCACAGTGAGTATAACAAGGATGCTTTACTGCATATACACACTGATTTTACGGTTGAAGGTTTAGTAACACTTTAACAGCGGTTCTAATACTTCCTGACACCATTCAAAACTTTGGCTGTACATACACTTTAATGCAAAGGAAACAAACAAACCTGATAGATAGGTGGGTAGAGAACTGTGAATTCTGTGCAGCCTTTTATCGCTTTTAGCCATTTTCCTTACAGGCACAGCTATGGGTTATGATATTGAACATTTCCTGGGATATGTGAATGACGGCCTCCTGTGTTGTATCTGCCGAGATGTGCTGGAAGATCCTTTACAAGCACCATGTGAGCATGCATTCTGTGCAGCCTGCATTCATGGATGGCTGGTTCACCACAACAACTGCCCTGAAGATAGACAGACACTGGCTGTCTCTGAACTGCGACCCCTACACAGGTAAGTGCAGCGCACTTCCCAGTTCTGACGTTACAATGCGGGCTGGACTGAGACCAGTATTCCAGAACAGATATGTGAGCAACCAACCTTTACTAAGACCAACAGAATAATGACTTATGTTGTATGTAATTACACCACTGCTGACTGTTAGTCCCGGTTCACACATATGCGATGCGGGAACCCTGCGAATCAGCTGCGGGTTCCTGCATAGCCAGGGCTTTTTTTCAGCGGGAACACGGGGGGAATGCAGTTCTGGCACCTCCAGGACTGACTGTATGTAATGGCAAAGGGTGCTGGGGTGTGCTGCAGGGTCTATTGATAATAACTGCTGGGGAATCTATTCTAACTGGAAGGGATATATTTTTGCAGGGGGGTCTGTTGTTACTTAGGTCTATTGTTGCTGCTGTGGGATCTATTGTTGCTGGGGGTGGGTCTTATGTTGCTGGGGGTCAGTTGTTGCTGGGAGAGATCCACTGTTGAGGGAGGGGACTATTGATGCTGGCTGTAGGGAGATATGTTGTTGTTGCTGCTGGGAGTCTATTGTTGTTGTGGGGGAAATTTTGTTGTGGGTGGTCCATTGTTGTTAGAGGGATCTATTGTTGCTGGATGCAGGGGATTTATTTTACTGCTTTTCTTGTTATTATTCCCCAATTCCATACACATTACTTAACACCACAAAATGATACTTGGTTCTGTATTGTCTTAAAGGGCAGTATTGGGAGGTGGGTAAGGGATGGAACCAAGGAATGGTGCTTGGAGGTGGGTAGGGGGCGGAGAAAAGAGGTACCTCTAAAAGAGGGAGTTCTTGCACCTATTCTCTGAGAAAAAAAGCCCTGCGCATAGCATTCAACTCGCAGGCAGTTCACACTGCCATATGCGAACTGCTGGGGGTTTCAAGACAAAGTTAACAACACCCCCAGATCAGTTCGCATATCGCAGTGCGAACTGTCAGTTCAAACATGAATCGGATTGCATAGGTGTGAACACCCATGTGATCCGATTCTGGTGCGGACCTAAAAAAGTGTCCTGTCCAAGTTTGTCGAATGCGATGCAAATTCAGCCATACAATCTGTATGGCTGAATTCGCATCGCGCCGACATCGCATGTGCCCTGCAGAGCAGTGTGCTGCAAATCACATGCGATGTCTGTCATCGCATATATGTGTACCGGCTCTTAAATATAAAACATGTATAGGACACAGATAATCCTCTAGCTAAATAATATAGCAAGGTTGGCTGAGGTGCTATTCATTTTTAGTAACCACTTTATAGTACATCTCTGGGATCCTGCTGAGCCACTACTACTGACACTGATCGGTGGCTAAAAGGGCTTTTTGTTCATTTGAAATGTGTCGTTGGACTTACTGGCAAATTTGACTTCTTCAGAAAGAGTCCATTCCATAACACAGCCTTCTGCTTCTTTGTACTTTGAAGCCCTCTCCTCTTCTGAGAGTGTCTAATTACTGTCTTTCCTGGTCTAGCTCTTCCATCCCTAACTTTCCTACATAACTCTTTAAGTACACTAACTCCAAACTGCAGCCCAGGGGCCAGATGAGGCCCTTTGCTTACTTTTACCGGCCCTTGGGGTGCTATTTTACTCAATGACACCAGTGGAGGACACACTTTCTCCCAATTACACCAATGATGGGGCCCATTTCCTCCTAATGACACCAACAATGGGCCCCAATGAAACCAATGATGGGGCACAGTTCCTCCCAATGACACCAAGAATTGGACCCAATGACACCAATGATAAGGCACAATTCCTCCCACTGACACCACTTATAAGGGATTGTTTACTCCCACTGACCCTGGGACATTTTGTACTCCCAATGGCCAGTCTGGCCCCCCTAAAATCTGAAGGACAGTAAACCGGCCCTTTGTTTCGAAAGTTTGGAGACCCCTGCTCTAGAGTGTCACTTGACTGATAACTGTCAGTCTGCTGACATCACATTCAATATAGTGGCACCCAGCAGCATCCATGATGACGGTTCCATCCAGCAGTCTCATGGTTTTGTAAAGTCAACTGGGGCTTTTGCAGGTAATTAACATGCATACAATTTGTCAACTATTCATTCTTATGGGAAGAATGTTCTGAACCACAGCTATAGGCATAATTACAGTATCACATTTTTTAGCAGCTGATTCCTTATCTGGTAAAAGAGATCCTAGCAGCTACGCAGCCACTGGATCATTTTTACCGGCCACCAAAAGCAGCGCAATAACCGTGTGACATAAAAAATTTGCAAAACCCACTATTTTATTTACTAGGACTTGGGGATCGTAAGTCATTTTCTAGCAGACAAATGCTGATTTTTACATGTATGAGAGAATTATCATTATTGGCCTGGGGCAGTTTGTTAAATGAATGATCTGGAGACATGGTTTCTTTATTCAACAGTGCCTCCCTCATCACAGTCACCCAGTTTAGTAATGTGGCTCTGCTTCTTCTATTCACCATACAATCACTTGCTGTTAGCTGCAGGAGGAAGGAGAAATGACAAACTTAAATGGTGTGGTATCAAAGATGTATGGAACCTATTGCCTGCTTGGGGGCCTGTAGCTGTACCTATACCACTGTTGGGTTTAGAGGAATTAATCTATCATCCTTTGTTAGTTACATACGCCAAAATTTATTTTATTCAAACTTTCCTTATAAATGAATTAATGTAGCATTCCATCTGCCTTTACAATGATCAAGTATTGGAAAGGCAGATGGACACTGCAGCTAGCAAGCCATCACAGCTGTGTGGAGCCAGGTTGAGTAAAGATGACTATTCACTGTAATGGGCCATACACACTATACAATTGTCTTTGCTTGATTGATTTTTTCCTTTGGATTTACCAAAACCATATAATATGAGGTCAGACTTAAACTCTTTTAATTTGTATGCAATCAGACGGGCCCTTGCACTACATAATTGAAGGTGATTCTAAAGGAAATCTAACCACAAAAGTTGTGTAGTGTGTATCCAGCTTAAGGTTTCTCTTGTTCAGCCCTGCTAATTGGATGCAGCCGCTGTTTGGCCATCAATTTTCTGCCTATCTAATTCAATTTTCAGATGTAAGGAGAGAGGATGTACCTATGGATGGTGCTTTACTAGCAATCATCCAGGGTTGGTCCCCTATAATGTTCAGTAACCTTTGAACCAACATTAAAATAGGCCAATGTTTGTTTAATAGTCTCTTAGTTGGTCCTAGTGGGTACCATATCTTGTGACAAGACCTATTCCATCCATCCCCTTCTTTCCTATTCTATTTGTACAGTCTTTTCATTATAGAATTTTTTCCCAATCTTGTTGTAGGGCTCTGAGTCTGCTATTTTCTAGGACTGATTTTGGATATCCCCTTGCTCTAAATTTATCTTTCAATTGTAAACGCTCCACATAAAAGTCTTCTATTTTTCTGCTAGTCCTCCTGCTTCTCAAATATTGGTCCAGGGGAATCCTCTGATTAAGGGCCATGGATGGTGAATGGTGGCATGGAGGAGTGTGTTTCCAGCTGTCGGTTTTCGAAAAGGTGGTGGTTTCTGTTTTTCCACCAACCTTTCTAATTTTAAAATCAAGGAACTCCATTTCCTGTTTGTCCACTTTGCAAGTGAGGAAGATATTTCTATTGTTCTCATTTAGCATTGTAATGAAATTATGGAATTCTTCTACACTACCCCTCCATGCCACCAGGACATCATCCATGTACCGTGCCCAGAGTTCTACTTTTTTTTAGAAATACTTGGTTATTATAGACATCTTGTTTTTCCCACCATTCTAGATGCAAGCATGCCTAGGTGGGGCACATGTAGCCATCGAGAGGGAGGGGCTCAGGTTTTCCCAGCAGTGGATCACTAGGGGGAGGCTCTGGGCAGAATGGGATTGCTCTGAGGCAGCCAGAGTGGGGTGGGAGAGAGGGAGGGGGGGAAGAGTGTCAGGGTGAGGTGGATGGGTTGTCCCCTGGGTGTTTTTTCGGTGAGGAGGGGTTCCTTACACTTGCCAATACTTTTTGTCAATTATTTGTCAAATAAAAATTATTTGTATTGAAATTGGTAGCCTTTGTAGGTGTATATTCCTTTGGTGGTTGTCCCCCCCCCCCCCCCACTGTATAGGGCAGGAGTGTCAAACTCAATTTCATCATGGGCCGCATCAGCATTATGGTTGCCCTCAAAGGGCCAGTTGTATCTGTACGTATAGATGTCCAGAGCACCCATTCCCCTTACATGGGTTTTCGAAGAGCCCCCACACCATCATAAGTCAAGAGTCACCCACCCTTCCTTTCATCACAATGCACCCCTTACCTTGTGCTACTGCCAGGAAGAGGATGCAGGTAGATCTGGAAAGAAGAAAGTGCAGGGTCTGGGAGGAGGACCAGAGGAGGGCTGAAGTCAGCTTCCAGAGTCTGCTGAATGTTGAGACCAGCGGAGGCAGAGACAAGGTGGTGCACAGAGCGGTGCAGGATCTGTAGGAGGAATTCTGCCCTTCTCTCTGCTGCAGACTGCTGAGAAGGGGGGTTGGGCAAAGAAGAGCCTTTCTGCAGCTGCACAGAGGTGGTCAGGACGTGGCAAAGGAGTTCTGTCCTCTCTGCTGCCAACTACTGAGACAAGGTGGGGGCAGAGACTAGGGGGGTGCCACGGCTGCAAGAGAGGTGCAAGGGCCACATGAAATGGCCTGGAGGGCCGCATTTGGCCCGCGGGCCTTGTGTTTGACACCTGTGAACTAGGCTATTAGCTTAGCAACGGGTATAACTTAGAACAGGGGTCCTCAAACTTTTAAACAGGGGGCCAGTTCACGGTCCCTCAGACACTGTTGGGGGCCGGACTATAGTTTGAAAAAAAATATGAACTAATTCCAATGCACATATTTTTTATTGTTTTATTTATATAGTGGCGGCTGGTGCTCAAAATTTTTGGGGGGACGCAAACAGAAAAATGTAATAGGCATTGCTTTGCGGCAAAAAACGCTGTAAAAAATTGTGTGACTTTGAGGTCACAAAAGTGAGAAAGGGGCCTTTAGTAAACAAGGTATAGTGTGCCCCCATCAATGCAGGGAAGCCAGTGTTCCCCCATCAATGCAGAGTGACCAGTGTGCCCCCTTTTCAATGCAGAGTGACCAGTGTACCCCCTTTCAATGCAGAGAGACCACAGCGTGCCATGTCCCTTTTCAATGCAGAGAGACCAGCGTGCCATGCCCCCTTTCAATGCAGAGAGACCAGCGTGCTCCCTTCAATGCAGAGACCATCGTGCCCCCTTTCAATGCAGAGACCATCGTGCCCGCTTTCAATGCAGAGACCATCGTGCCCCCTTTCAATGCAGAGACCATCGTGCCCCCTATCAATGCAGAGACCAGCGTGCCCCCTTTCAATGTAGAGACCATTGTGCCATGCCCCCTTCAATGTAGAGAGACCAGTCAGTGCACTTACCTGCAGCGGCGGCTTCTCCTTAGTCCCCCGGCGTCTCCTCGAGTCCTCCTGTCTCCTCCTCGGCCAATGGCATGAGCTCGCCTTTCGGTCAATCAGGAGCGGGTGTCGGACCTGCTTCCTGATTGGCCAGGAGGAGGATCCGTGTGACAATAGCGAATTTTCATTCAATATTGTCACACAAATGGGTGGGCTAGGGCGCACTGCTCTGCGCCCCGGATCCACCCTTTTCTGAAGCCTATTAGAGCCTCTGGCTCTAATTAGGTGATTCATGAAAAAAAAACAAAACATGAATGAAATATCCCGGCCGGCGGGTCGGGTTGAGGCATGCGGCCCGTGGGCTGTAGTTTGAGGACCCCTGATGTAGTGCTTTTCATTTTTTTTCTGGACCTGGACGAATTTGGAGATAGGAGGAAGTAAACAGAGAAAAGTGCTTTTTACATCCGCCTGCCAATGGAGCTGCATGGACCTTCTGATTAGGTCTACCTGAACAGAAAGACCATGTGAAAGGGGCCTAACGAAGCCTCAGATAGTAGTAAATCATCAACACGGAATCTAATTCCTATCCTCCCTATCTAAAAAAATATATATAAAAAAATAAAAACTAGACTAGACCTACACTTTAAGAATTGCTTACATGTCACTGTATGGTTGTGTCTTTGCCTAGTTTAGGTGACGCCTAAATATGTACGCGTTAATGGTGGTGTTTGTGCACCGGGACAAGGAATTTAGCCCACACTACATTCTGAATTCCAGTGTGCGTTGCTTAGCTGTGGGTTAGCTGAGAGCGCTAATTCTGTTTTCATAGGGTCGCCAGTGGGTGAATGCTCAAAATTAGCGTAAATGTAACCCAAATAACCTTTACTGAGGTCTATTGTGACCTGTACTCAGAACAGCCAATAAACCTCACACAGTCTTTCTGTTATTGCGGGAAAGGACAGAAAGAGAAGAATCCCATTAACTGAATGGTATTAGTTTACCACAAATAAGGGACAGACTAGGAATGTTAGGATATTAAAACCTCTGATGTAAGGAGCAAAAAATCAGCTACATTTTTTTAGAGGTTTTACAGGTTTACAATTAAACATCCTTCTTCCCTTCCCCAAGCCATTCTTGTACAATACTAGAATCCATGATACAACTATTAACAGATAAAGTTCGGCACATTTATGATATTCTTTAACAAAAATTGCCATCAACAACAATCCTGTCTCAGGCTCATAGAAAGTATTACTATGCAGCTGATTGGCTGGACCCGCAGATCAATATAAATTTCCAACATGTCTCTTCATCAGAAATTGATGAAACAACCAACTTTTGTTAAGTGGGAGAGCCCACACAACTCCCTGCTGGACCAAAATTTTGTTCAATGTATGGCCAGCTTAAGTATGGGAAATGGTGCTTTACAGTTTTCGGGCATCCATCCATGATGTTCGTATTTACAGTTCCTGGTTAGATACATAAGAGTTCCGCAGCTTCCACGAATTTTAGATGATCTATTTCCCATTGTGTAGTTGCAGTTTTAATATGCAAGGTTTTTTTTTCAACATAGGTCCATTGAGTGTCTGTTGACAGTGAAAAAATCATTAGGTTGAGGGAGAACACCAGGGGTGGTAAAAAGATTTAGGGTCCTTTCACACGGGCTTTCCGCTCATGGGGGTGATAGGTCCGTCTCTGCTCACTGTGCTGGGACGGACCTGTCAGAGTCCCGCTCTGCTCTATGGGAGATCGGATGAAAATGGACCGCCTGTCCGTTTTCATCTGATCCTATCCGATCCTCCAGACAGATGGAAAATAGGGTTTCCATCTGTCTGGATATCACAAACAGGATCGAATCGGATAGCAGCGGGTGTCAGCGGACATTTCACCACTGACATCCACTGTTCCATAGGGGTGCATGGAGCATCCGATCAGGTCCGCCGATCAGGTTCCGATCATGCGGACCTGATCGGAAAGCCCATGTGAAAGGGGCCTAAAAGGGGCTTAATGATTTTTAGTGATCATGGGTAAATAGTGAATGATCCAACAAACCGGCCTAGAGCATAGGGTACATGAAAAGCTTGCTACAGGGCCTGATTATTTATGTAGCCCTTTACATCTTGCAAACATTCTTATACTAGTGGCCAAAATTTTTGACACTTTAAAAAAAATTAGGAATTTTCTCATTTGGAGTGATATATTTACTCTAAAAGGTGCTAAAATTCATCATGTTTTATACACACTGTATATATTTTTTTCCATTCTTAATGCTGAATACAATTATATATTATTTAATATATTTATATAAAGGAGGAATTATACATGTTTTTATGTACAAAAATATCACTATCTGGTTGGATAGCCTGTAGGAGCAATAACAGCTTGGTACCTTTCTGACATAAAATGCACTACAACTAATAATATGATACCAACACCACACTTCAGTCTTGGCCAGAGAATTTCATTAAATTAAGGTCCAGGCTGTTGGAGTCCTTGGTTTGTGTCCTGGTCAGGACACTATCTGAATTGAGTTTTCATATTCTACCTGTGCTTGCATGAGCCTCCTCTGGGTACTCCAGTTTTCTCCCACACTCTAAAGTCATGCCGGAAGGTTAACTGGTTCCTAGTAGTATGATATTTTACTGAGTGCGCCTGGGATGGCTGTTCTACCATCTGCCCCAAAGGAGATAAAAGTACTTTGAGTCCCTGGCGAGAAAAGTGCGTTAGGCCTCTTGCACTGGATACTCCTGTTTGAGCATCTACTTTTCTCAGATGTCATTTCAGGCAATTTTTTTAAATTATTTTAATTATTCGCACGCATTTGCACGTATGAGATGTAATTTACAGACCAAAAATGCTAATTTTCCTATTTTTGTTTTACTGAAGAATGAGCTCCACTTGTTTATGCACCTGTGTGTATAGGCACATTGCAAATAATGGGTTGTATTTTAGCTCAGTAAAAAAAAAAAAAGCTGCACTGAGCTTTTTCAATCTGCAATGTGCAAGAGGCCTTAGACACAGCGGGAGTGAGACTGCCGCCGGCCTCCCGCGATCATCACAGAAACTGACAGAAGACCTGTCAGTTTATGTAAACAAAGCAGGCAGGTCTTCTGTCACACAGGCAGAGAGAGATCATGAGTTTCAGCTAAGCTGAAACCCCGGTCTCTCTGTGCCTGTCACAGAGCCCTTCCCCCCACAGTCAGTAAGCACAAACAGGCATACTTTTAACCCTTTGATCACCCCCAGTGTTAACCCCTTCCCTGCCAGTGTCATTTATACAGTAACAGTGCATATTATTTAGCACTGATTACTGTATTAACCACTTGCCGACCGCCGCACGACTATCTACGTCGGCGGTCAGCCCCTCACAGGCAAACTAACGTAGGGCTACGTTGCTTGCTTGTGAGGGTCTAGGGAGCGAGCGCGCGCCCCCCGGGGCGCGCTCCCGCTCCCGCGTGGTCACGGACCCCCCCGCGCGTGTGACCAGCGGACCCGATGTCCGCCGGTCACTCGGCGATCGGCGGGGGAGAGGGAGAATGTCAGGCAGCTTGTGTAAACAAACTGCCTGTCATTCTCCTCGCTGCAAAGACACTGATAAAACGGATCTGGTATGTAGATCCGTTGATCAGTGTCCTTACAGCTAGAGCCACAGCCAATCACAGTAGAAACCACGCCCCTAGGGACACACACAGCCCCTCCCTTCCAAATAAAGTTAACCCCTTCACTACCAGTGTATTTTTACAGTAACAGTGCATATGTATAGCACTGATTACTGTAGAAATGTCACTGGTAACCCCAAAAGTGTCAAAAATGTCAGTCAAGGGTCCGATCTGTCCGCCGCAATGTCGCAGTACCGCAAAAAAAATCGCAGATCGCCGCCATTACGCGTTAAAAAAAAAAACAACAAAAATGACAAAAATCTTTCCCTTTGTTAGTAAACGCGATAACTTTTGCGCAAACCAATCAAAATACGCTTTTTGCTATTTTTTTTACCAAACATAGGTAGCATAAAATAAATTGGCCGAAAATTTTTAAAAATTTTGATTTTTACATTTTTTTTTGGGGGAATTTCATATAAAAAAATGTGAAAAATATTGCTATTTTTGCAAAATTGACGCTCTTTTTTTGTTTATAGCGCGTGATCAAAAAATCGCACAGGTGATCAAATACCACCAAAAGAAAGCTCTGTTTGTGGGAAAAAAAGGACGTCAAATTCGTTTAGGTACAGCGTCGCACGACCGCGCAATTGTGCGTTAAATTCACGCAGTGCCGAATCGCAAAATACCCCCTGGTCGGAATGGGGGTAAAATCTTCCGGGGCTTAAGTGGTTAATCATGTCACTGGTCCCCAAAAAGTGTCAAAAATGTCAGATAGGGGTCCGATCTGTCCGCTTCAATGTCAAAGTCCCTCTAAAAATCCCTGATCGCTGCCATTACTAATTAAAACAAAAAAAATTAAATAAAAAGTCCAAAAATCTATCCCGTACTTTGTAAACTCACCTTATATACTGAAATAGACTATTTCACCGCGACCAAGTGAAATGCAATAATAATACAAATGTACAGTAATACTGTTATTCAGTATATAAGGTGAGTTTACTGCTAAAATAAATGTAAAATTCAGGACTTGCGTGGGTGTAAGAAGATGTCTGCCTCTGCTTCGTGTTCTGTCACATTAGGAAACTGTCACGTACCTGATCCGAAGCCGGAGTGTAGAGAGGGCTCCCCTTGCGGCTAGGTGCAGAACACCCCTGGAGGTGAGACAGGGAGTGCTGTGCCCGAAGTAGCACGGGTTGCCGGCTGGGATGGCCAGATGGTGGCTGAGGCCAATGGGTGATAGGTCCAAGGCGGATCTGGAACACTTGACAAGCCAGGCAGGTGTGCTGCAGGAACAAAGTAAGTTGGATAGCCCACAGGAGACTGGTAAAGCGGAGTCAAATAGCCAAGCCGGGTCAGACACTGGAGAAAACAGGGAAAGTCCAGGGACAAGCCAAAGGGTCAGAAGCCAGAGGTATCAAGAAGAGTCGATGGTCAAGCAATCCGGGTCAGCAACAGGAAATCCAAGATAAAGGCAAAAACAAGGCACAAGGGACACAGGGAGCTGAAGATCATCCAGCAACTAGTGCCTGTCATTGCTGAGTTTAAATAGGCCGTTTGGCGCCAAGCGCCGTCACGTCTTGCGTGCACGCGTGCGCATTGGCGCACGCACGTTCTTAGTTGATCTTGCCCGGAGTTGGCCGCGCATGCGCATTCGCGCCAATGCGCGAATTCGCTGATTAGCCAAACTGTTGGAGTTTACCTGACAGTGCCCCCCCTTCCGTAACAGCCTGGGAGCGTGTATGTTTTGTGCAGGTTCCCAAGAACTTTCCTCCAGAGGATAGCCTTTCCATTTCACCAGATACTGAGTTTGCCTTCCTCTTCTACGGCAATCCAGAATGGATTCAACTTCATACTCCATTTCGCCATGAACTAGAACTGGAGGTGGAGGCAAATCGTCTCTATTAGGAAAGGGACCAGGATTGGCCGGTTTGAGCAGGGACACGTGGAACACTGGATGGATCCTGTACGTATTAGGGAGGCACAGTTCAAAGGCCACAGGATTAATTATTCTTTTGATAGGGAAGGGACCAATGAACCTTGGCCCCAACTTCCTAGATGGGCAGGACAACTTGAGGTTAAGGGTGGACAGCCACACCTTATCTCCCACTTTCAAGGCAGGACTGTCTTTCTTCCTTTTGTCATAAAACTGTTTGTAGTCTTCTTGTGCTTTTTGCATAGTCCTTTGTAGGAGCAGGAAATTTTCTTGGAGGAATGTTATCCTATCTTGCACAGCAGGTACCGTAGTTTCAGGCATCGGGCTGGACAGAAAAGATGGGTGGAACCCATAGTTCGCAAAGAACGGAGACTGATGTGTGGAAGCGTGAATGGAGTTGTTGTATGCGAACTTGGCACACGGGAGCAAGGCAACCCAATTGTCCTGTGAAAATGTAGAGAAGCAGCGGAGATATTGTTCAAGGGTCTGATTTGTCCTTTCTGTTCGGCCGTTACTTTGCGGGTGATACGCTGATGATAGACAGACCTCGATATTAAAGATTTTGCAAAGGGACCTCCAGAATCTGGAGGTAAATTGTACTCCTCGGTCAGACACGATGCTGCTGGGCAAACCATGTAACCTCACGATTTCCTTGATAAAGGTATGCGCCGTGTCCACGGCTGAAGGAGTGCCAACCATGGGCACAAAGTGAGCCATTTTAGATAGGCGATCTACTACCACCATGATCATAGAAAATTCCTCTGGAGAAGGTAGGTCCACTATAAAGTCCATGGATAGCATTTCCCAAGGTTGCTTAGGAACAGGAAGTGGTCTCAATAGACCCCAGGCTTGGACATGGCTGCCCTTACTCCGAAGGCAAGTCGTGCAGGAACTCACATAATCCTTACAGTCTTGTCTGACATTCGGCCACCAATAGGACCGTTGGATGAGTTCCAGGGTCTTACGAACCCCAAAGTGACCGGCTAATTGGTGGTCATGGCATGCTTTAAGGACCGTGAGTTTGGCTTCCTGAGGTACAAAAATTTTATTATTATGCAAGAAAAAATTACCCTGTTTCTGGAGTGTAGAAGTCTCAGGGGCAGTGCATTGGGCAGAGGCCCGTTCAAGGGTGGTCCTGAGATCCGGCTGGATTAACAGAAAATTTTGGGAGTTTCAGGGAACATCCGTGAGAGGGCGTCTGCTTTCCCGTTCTTGGATCCTGGCCGGTATGTAAGATGAAAATTAAATCTTGAAAAGAATAGGGCCCATCTGGCTCAAGCGTCTGGCAGATCTGAGATACTCAAGATTTTTATGATCTGTAAATATCATAATTGGATGGGCTGCGCCTTCCAACAAGTACCGCCACTCTTCAAGTGCCGCCTTGATGGCCAGCAGTTCTCGGTCCCCTACGTCATAGTTCCTCTCAGGCTGAGTGAGCTTTCGAGAAAAAAAAGCTACTTTGTGGAGCAAAGCTTTAGGTCCCTGGCGTTGCGAGAGGATTGCTCCCGTGGCTACCTCTGAGGCATCAACTTCAAGGACATAAGGCAAGGCCGGGTCCGGATGCTGTAGCACGGGGGCACTGGTGAACACAGCCTTGAGTTTGTCAAACGCTTCTTGAGCCTCTGAAGACCAGTGGAAGCGGGTGTGTTGTCGAGTTATCTGAGTAATGGGGCAATGATGCGGGAAAAGTCGAATTAATCTGCGATAAAAATTTGCGAAACCCACAAACCTCTGGATACCTTTTTTGTCTGTGGGGGCAGGCCACTCCAAGATGGCAGACACTTTCTGAGGGTCCATTGCTATTCCATCCGTGGAAATGATCAGACCTAGAAACTGTATTGATGACTTCTCAAATTCACATTTTTCTGCCTTTGCATAAAGCCCGTGTTTTCTGAGAGTGGCCAATACTTTTTGCACGTGTATTCTGTGTGACTCCAAGTTGGCAGAAAAAACTAAAATGTCATCTAAGTAAACGATAAGGAAATTGTCCAGGAATTCTCTGAAAATGTCGTTTACTAGATGCTGGAAGGTGGCAGGGGCATTGCAGAGCCCAAAGGGCATAACCAGGTATTCAAAGTGCCCGAAACGGGTTCGAAAAGCAGCAGTGGCGGCTGGTGCTCAAAATTTTTGGGGGGGGCGCAAAAAGAAAAATGTAATAGGTATTGCTTCGCATCAAAAAACGCAGTAAAAAATTGCGTGACTTTGAAGTCATGGTACAGGCATGGCACAGTTGATGGTATAGGCATGGCATAGGTGATGGTACAGGCATGGCACAGGTGATGGTATAGGCATGGCATAGGTGATGGTACAGGCATGGCACAGGTGATGGTATAGGCATGGCACAGGTCATGGTATAGGCATGTCACAGGTCATGGTACAGGAGATGGTATATGCCCCCTTTCAATGCAGTGACCAGCGTACATGCCCCCTTTCAATGCAGAGACCAGTGTACATGCCCCCTTCAATGCAGAGTTCAGCGTGCGTGCCCCCTTCAATGCAATAAACATTGTGCTGTGCCCCCTTCAATGCAATGAACACTGTGCTATGCCCCCTTCAATGCAATAAACACTGTGCTGTGCCCCCACAATACAGAGTTCAGCGTGCATGCCCCCTTCAATGCAACTGTGCTGTGCCCCCTTCAATGCAATGAACAATGTGCTGTGCCCCCTTCAATGCAATAAACACTGTGCTGTGCCCCCTTCAATGCAATAAACACTGTGCTGTGCCCCCTTCAATGCAATAAACACTGTGCTGTGCCCCCTTCAATGCAATGAACACTGTGCTATGCCCCCTTCAATGCAATAAACACTGTGCTGTGCCCCCTTCAATGCAATAAACACTGTGCTGTGCCCCCTTCAATGCAATGAACACTGTGCTGTGCCCCCACAATGCAATGAACACTGTGCTGTGCCCCCTTCAATGCAATAAACACTGTGCTGTGCCCCCTTCAATGCAATAAACACTGTGCTGTGCCCCCTTCAATGCAATAAACACTGTGCCCCCTTCAATGCAATGAACTCTGTGCTGTGCCCCAACAATGCAGAGTTCAGCGTGCATGCCCCCTTCAATGCAACTGTGTTGTGCCCCCTTCAATGCAATGAACACTGTGCTGTGCCCCCACAATGCAGAGTTCAGCGTGCATGCCCCCTTCAATGCAATAAACACTGTGCAGAGTTCAGCGTGCGTGCCCCCTTCAATGCAACTGTTCCGTGCCCCCATCAATGCAGAGTTCAGCGTGCGAGCCCCTTTCAATGCAGAGCGCCACAGCATTGTCCCCAATCACTGCAGAGCGCCACAGCATTGTCCCCAATCACTGCAGAGCGCCACAGCATTGTCCCCAATGATTGCAGAGCGCCACAGCATTGTCCCCCAATGATTGCAGAGTGCCACAGCATTGTCCCCCAATGATTGCAGAGCGCCACAGCATTGTCCCCCAATGATTGCAGAGCGCCACAGCATTGTCCCCCAATGATTGCAGAGCGCCACAGCATTGTCCCCCAATGATTGCAGACTGCCCACAGCATTGTACCCCAATGGTTGCAGAGCGCCACAGCATTGTCCCCCAATGATTGCAGAGCGCCACAGCATTGTCCCCCAATGATTGCAGAGCGCCACAGCATTGTCCCCCAATGATTGCAGAGTGCCCACAGCATTGTACCTCAATGATTGCAGAGCGCCACAGCATTGTCCCCCAATGATTGCAGAGTGCCCACAGCATTGTACCCCAATGATTGCAGAGTGCCACAGCATTGTCCCCCAATGATTGCAGAGTGGCCACAGCATTGTCCCCCAATGATTGCAGAGCGCCACAGCATTGTCCCCCAATTATTGCAGAGTGCCAGCATTGTCCCCCAATGATTGCAGAGCGCCACAGCATTGTCCCCCAATGATTGCAGAGTGCCACAGCATTGTCCCCCAATGATTGCAGAGCGCCACAGCATTGTCCCCCAATTATTGCAGAGTGCCAGCATTGTCCCCCAATGATTGCAGAGCACCACAGCTTTGTCCTCCAATTATTGCAGAGTGCTAGCATTGCCCCCCAATGTTCGCAGAGTGCCAGCATTGTCCCCCAATGATTGCAGAGCGCCAGCATTGTCCCCCAATGATTGCAGAGTGCCAGCATTGTCCCCCAATGATTGCAGAGCGCCAGCATTGTCCCCCAATGATTGCAGAGCGCCAGCATTGTCACCCAATGATTGCAGAGTGCCAGCATTGTCCCCCAATGATTGCAGAGCGCCAGCTTTGTCCCCCAATGATTGCAGAGCGCCACAGCATTGTCCCCCAATGTTTGCAGAGTGCCAGCATTGTCCCCCAATGATTGCAGAGCGCCAGCATTGTCCCCCAATGATTGCAGAGTGCCAGCATTGTCCCCCAATGATTGCAGAGTGCCAGCATTGTACCCCAATCGATGCAGAGACCAGCGTGCGTGCTCCCTTCAAACGTACCTGGCGGCGGGGCGGCTCAGCTTCTTCCTCTTCTGTGGCGGGTCCTTCTCCCTCGTCTCGGCAGCGGGAACCGGCGGGCGGCCTGCTCCCTTCAAACTTACCTGGCGGTGGCGCGGCTCAGCTTCTTCCTCCTCTTCTGCGGCGGGTCCTTCTCCCTCGTCTCGGCGGCGGGAACCGGCGGGCGGCCTCTCCTTTTCTCTGAGCGGCGGTGACGGTGAGTGACTGACGCACGCACCGGCACCGCCCTCATTGCGACGTCAGCGATATCCTGGATGATGATTGGTCCAGGCTGTAGACTGGACCAATCACAGCCAGGATATCAGAAAGTGGGGGTGTCCAATCGCAAAGACTTGCGCCCAGGATACCCCCCTACCCCCCAGAAGGCAGCCAATCGGACGTAACCCCACCCCCCCCCCCAGCCACCAGTTCCTTCAGGCGAGGCCGGCGAACCCAATTTTTTTTTTGTACAACTTTATTTGTTCGTTTTGTTTTTTTGTTTTTTTTTCTTTTTTTTTTTCTTTTTTTTAAGGGGTAGGGGAGCGGCGCCCTGGCGCCCCCTATGCACGGGCCGCCACTGAAAAGCAGTCTTCCACTCGTCGCCTTCACGGATCCGTACCAAGTTATAAGCACCCCGTAGATCTAATTTGGTGAAGACTTGAGTGGAGCGGAATCTCTGGAAGAGCTCAGGAACGAGAGGAAGCGGGTACCAGTTCTTTATAGTAATTTTATTTAAGTCTCTGTAATCCACACAAGGCCTTAGGGTATGGTCCTTCTTTTCTACAAAAAAGATGCCGGCTCCGGCCGAAGAGGAGGAAGGACGAATGAACCCTTTCTTGAGGTTTTCGTCAATGTATTGCCGTAGGGCTTCAAGCTCAGTCTCTGAGAGCGGGAAGATACGGCCGAAAGGAATTTCGGCACCAGGTAACAACTCTATCGGGCAATCGTAGGGACGATGAGGTGGTAATGAGTCCGCTTTCTTCTTATCAAATACATCAAGAAAGTTGTGGTACACAGAGGGAACATCTTGGCCGATATTGGAAACAGGCTGAATGGAAAAACAACCAGCAGGAGGCGGGATCTCAGGAGCCACACAATGTTGACGGCAGTATGCTGACTTAAAAGATACTTCCCCTGTTGACCAGTCTATCAGTGGGTTGTGTGCCCGGAGCCAGGGGATTCCCAGAATTACAGGGAACATGGGCGAAGGAAGAACGTCAAAGTGAAGAAGTTCTTGATGGCCAGGGCCGGTTGTGGCAAGTATAGGTAAGGTTTCCTGGATGATGGACCCGGATCTGGGAGTCGTGCCATCTGCAAGGTGGATTTCTAGCTTACGGTTCTTGGTCTGGAGAGGTATGTGGTGGTCTCTTGCCAATGAGATATCCAGGAAACAGCTGCAGGCTCCGGAGTCAATGATGGCTGGCAGCTTGATCTCCCCTCCTGCCACCTGCAAAGAAACAAGGAGGACCAGGTGAGTGGGGGAAGACCCAAGGGTCTGAAGATGCATATGACGGGAAATAAGAGGCTTACTTGGTCTGACTGGGCAGTCACGAAGGAAATGTCCATTGTCCCCACAGTACAGACATAAGTTCAGTTGCCTGCGACAAAGTCTTTCCGCAGGGGTTAAGGCTGAACGGACCACCCCGATCTGCATAGGCTCTTCGGGTGACATTGGGCTGGCAGCAGTCGGTAAAGGTGTAGGAGGTGGTGGCACCCTGGGTAGCATCCAAGCAGGCTGAAAGGACTGAGCACGTTCGGACCGACGTTCCCGAAAATGTCTGTCTAACTGGATGGCCAGTTGAATGAGCTCCTCTAAAGTGGTGGGGGTCTCAACCTGTGCTAACTCATCCTTGAGAGTTTCTGACAGACCTAGCCGATATTGATGTTTGAGGGCGGCCTCGTTCCAGCCTGTGTCTGCAGACCACCTACGAAAGTCTACGGTGTAATCTTCCACGGGGCGTCGGCCTTGCTGTAATTTATGAAGTGTCGCTTCGGCAGTGGCTGTGCGTTGTGGGTCATCGTACGCTGGGCCATTGCCTTAAAGAAGACCTCAACAGAGTCCAGAGCAGGATCCTTCTGTTCCAGCAAATGGTGGACCCAGGACTGGGGTTCATCAGACAGCAGGGAGATGATAAACCCTACTTTAACTGCCTCCAAGGAAAAAGTTCTGGGTTGCAGAGCCAAATATAATGAGCAGGCGTTCTTAAATGATTTAAACTTCCTGCGATCACCAGAGAAGCGTTCAGGCAGGGGTACTCTGGGTTCAGGAGGAGGAGCTATCATGGTAGGAATAGGAGCTGGTTGTCCTGAAGCTGAAGGAGCAGGGTTAGAGGCTGCAGCAGATGGATCTGCAGGAGCCGCCGGAGGCGGTGTAGACAGGTACTGCAGACGACCTTCCAGTTGGAAGTAACCCTCCTGAAGATTCTTCACAGCCTGGGTTAAAGTTGCAACTTGCTGGCATAAGGCTTCCAGCGGGGAGGCACCTCTCTCGGCTTCTGTCATGGCTGGATGATACTGTCACGTACCTGATCCGAAGCCGGAGTGTAGAGAGGGCTCCCCTTGCGGCTAGGTGCAGAACACCCCTGGAGGTGAGACAGGGAGTGCTGTGCCCGAAGTAGCAAGGGTTGCTGGCTGGGATGGCCAGATGGTGGCTGAGGCCAATGGGTGATAGGTCCAAGGCGGATCTGGAACACTTGACAAGCCAGGCAGGTGTGCTGCAGGAACAAGGTAAGTTGGATAGCCCACAGGAGACTGGTAAAGCGGAGTCAAATAGCCAAGCTGGGTCAGACACTGGAGAAAACAGGGAAAGTCCAGGGGCAAGCCAAAGGGTCAGAAGCCAGAGGTATCAAGAAGAGTCGATGGTCAAGCAATCCGGGTCGGCAACAGGAAATCCAAGATAAAGGCAAAAACAAGGCACAAGGGACACAGGGAGCTGAAGATCATCCAGCAACTAGTGCCTGTCATTGCTGAGTTTAAAATAGGCCGTTTGGCGCCAAGCGCCGTCACGTCTTGCGTGCACGGTGCGCATTGGCGCACGCACGTTCTTAGTTGATCTTGCCCGGAGTTGGCCGCGCATGCGCATTCGCGCCAATGCGCGAATTCGCTGATTAGCCAAACTGTTGGAGTTTACCTGACAGAAACCTATTGGAAAGCATAGCGGCCATGTTAGAACGCATGGCGCATGCGCAGTAATTTGTCCTAGTCTGTATGTCACTTCCTGTAGCAGAATCTGATAGGCTACGGTATTCTGACAGAACACTGGCTTACTTGCTAAAGATTTTTCTCAGTCTTGTGATACAGGGATCCCAGACAGAAAAATCTGATCCCTCACTTCCCTGATGACAACACTGCAATCTGTCATTGGTCAGTGAAGGACCAGTAGTACACCAATAAGGTCTTCTTTTTTCTACTACCGTGTAAGTATGGTCACAGTATAGGACTGAAAGTGTACTGGAAAGTTTCTTCAGCTCTGTGTATACAAAGGAGCATGGGGGAGCTCATGACCATAATGAGGATGGTATTGACACAGCCCCAAATGATCCACAGTGGCTCAAAAGTGATATGGTCCAGAAATATTTAGACAGAATAAGGGTGGATAAAGTGCCTGGACCAGATGGCATGCACTCACGCATCCTAAAAGAATGGAGCGCTGTAATTTCAAAGCCTTTGTTTCTAATTTTTAGGGACTCGTTAAGGACTGGAATAGTACCACTGGATTGGCGTAGGGCCAATGTGGTGCCTATATTTAAAAAGGGATCAAAGTCTTTGCCAAGTAACTAACTATAGACCTGCTTGTTTAACTTCTATAGTCGGGAAGATATTGGAGAGTTTAATAAAAGACCACATAGATGAGTTCTTGCTGGAAAAAAATATTTTAAGCAACAGACAGCATGGATTCATGAAAGAGAGAAGTTGTCAAACAAATCTGATTTATTTTTATGAGGAGGTAAGTAAAACCTTGGACAGAGGGATGGCTGTGGACGTAGTGTACTTGGATTTTGCAAAAGCATTTGACACAGTTTCCCCACACACGGCTAATGTGTAAGGTAAAGGCTACAGGCTTGGAAAGATCAGTTTGTAAATGGATAGAAAATTGGCTAAAAGATAGAATTCAGAGAGTAGTGGTTAATGATTCTTACTCTGAATGGTTTAAGGTTATCAGTGGTGTACCCCAAGGTTCAGTGTTCAGCATTGGGACCCTTACTTTTTAATATCTTTATAATTGATAAAGGGTCTGGGATTAAAAGTACCATTTCAGTCTTTGCAGATGACACCAAGCTTTGCAGTGGAATGACATCCTTACAGGATGTCTCCAACTTGCAAGCTGACCTCAGTGCACTGTTTCATTGGGCAACTATGTGGCAAATTAGATTTAATATTGATAAATGTAAAGTTATGCACCTGGGGGGGAAGAATATGCATGCATCATACATACTAGGCAGAGTAGAACTGGGGGAATCCATAGCTGAGAAGGATCTGGGTGTTCTGGTAGATCATAAGCTTAATAATATCATGCAATGCCAAGCTTTTTTGTATTAACAGAGGCATGGACTCCAGAGAGAGAGAGAGAGATATCATTTTGCCCCTGTACAAGTCATTAGTAAGACCTCATCTGGAATATGCAGTTAAGTTTTGGGCACCAGTTCTTAAAAAGGATATTGGGGAACTGGAGAAAATGCAGAGAAGGGCAACCAAACTGATAAGAGGCAGCTCAGATATGAGGAAAGATTAGAGGAACTGAATTTATTCTCTCTTGAGAAGAGGAGATTAAGGGGGGATATGATCAACATGTATAAATACATAAGGGGTCCATATAGTGAACTTGGTTTTGCGTTGTTCACTTTAAGGTCAACACACTTTAAGGAGAAGGGGGCACTCTGAACGTCTAGAGGAAAACAGATTTCGTCTCCAAATACGGAAAGGTTTCTTCACCGTAAGAGCTGTGAAAATGTGCAATAGAGTCCCTCCAGAGGTGGTTCTGGCTAGCTCACTAGATTGCTTTAAAAAAGGCCTGGATTCTTTCCTGGGTGTACTTATTATAAGTGGGTACTAATATCTGATTGCCTCTCAGGGGATCAGGAAGGAATTTTTTTCCCCTGCTGTAGCAAATTGGATCATGCTTTGCTGAGGTTTTTCCGCCTTCCTCTGGATCAACTGCGGGTATAGAATTGTCTATATGGGATTGTATGGTTGGGTTTTCATTATTTTTTTTTTTTTATTGTTTGAGCCAGATGGACTTGTGTCTTTTTTCAACCTGACTAACTAAGTAACTATGTAATACAGCCATGACTTGATAATAGTTCTGCTCTGTAGAGGATCACAGGAGGTACCAAGATTCAGATACATGTGCTTCATAGTATTAAAGGTAAACTTAACCTCATCCTGCCGGCTGTAGGCATATTTGCAGCCTCTCCACAGGTGAGCTTTAATGCCAAGAGGCTGCACATATGTGTAGCACTGCCCCCTAGAGAGCTGCTGAAGATTGCGCTTTAGGGATTCCCCTGGGTTACCCGTAGCAACTGCTTGAAGAAAACTATCACTTTAAGTTCTTGACTCAGTCAAAGATCAGTCCAGGGGTGCTTGTTTTTGTGGTTTTATTGTAATTGGGATGGGAGAAGGGATGAGTGGGATACTCCAACTGTTAAATATTCACAATGCTCAGGACTCTTAACTAGAGAATGCGGCCAGACCGCTGCTTCATCCTATCACTTGAATGAAGATGAGATAAGTGTTTCTAAGGTACTCCTCTAGTACCCCCTTTCTCTCTGGGCTAGCAGACACCCATCTATTGACTTCACTACCCGAAGTGGTCCCCTTCCCGGCAGATCCTCTGTACTCACGATACTGTTTTTCCAGAGACTCGCTGTGCCCCAACTCCTCAGTCAGTTTCCTGGACCTTTGGGTTCAGCCTCACACCACCGGTACACCAGGCTTCCCCCCAAAAGACCTTTGCCTCATGTGACCCTGGCTTTTTATACCCTGTCCCATAATGTACCAATCTCTGTGCCAACCCACTGGGACAGTACAAAAAGCCTGTGTACCATTGGTCAGGTTTCCTCCAGCATCCAACGTGCCTCCCCATTGGACCTGCTTGGGACACTCCCTAAGACCAGATGAATACACACTGGGCACACTGAGCAGACCTAACTACCAATCCTGCTCCTTGATAAGCAGAGTGCACATAGGTTTTGCCTATTGCTCTTCTGATAAACAGACAGAGCCAAAATTACTCTTTCTACCTAGCACCTGACTAAGAGGGTGCTACATATGTAAACATTTCTGTTCTGAGAGCGAGCGTCCTGCACACTCCCAGCACAGTTACCAGTGGGTACCAGAAAGCTCCTGATGCCAACTTGGGATTGGGAGAAGTGGCGGCCGGCCGATAGGGGGCGCCGCCCCCCCCCCAAAAAAAAGGAAAAAAAAAAGATAAAAAAAAAAATTCAATGTTTAGCCCACTAGGGGCGCCGGACTCATTGGTGTCTATGGGGGGGGGTGGGGTTTTCAACCCGGCAGAGGCGCCGATTGGCTGCCTTCTGGGGCGTAACTGTGGCGCAGAGCACTGTGCTACAACACTCCCCTTTTGTGATGTTGGATCATGATTGGTCCAGACTCCAGCCTGGACCAATCATGATTCAGGACATCCCTGCTGACCTTGTTGGGGGTGGTGACGGTGCGTGCATCAGTTACTCGCCATCACCGCCCGGTCACCTTCCCGCCGCCGCAGAAGAGGACGGAGCATCGAGGAGGGGAGATGCCGCCGCCGGGAGCCGAGCCGCCACCAGGTAAGTGTATTGGATTAAAGGAGCACGCGCGCTGGTCTCTGCATTGATTGGGCCCTGTCCGGCTTCATCACCTGGTGTCCTATGGAGGGGATGGACACCTCTATCGTGGTGCTCGGTGTGTGAGGTGAATGGAAGATTCCTTCTGCGGCACTATAGAGGTCCCGAGTCCTCCGGAGCAGCCATGTCCCTGTCTGTGTCTGCTGTGTGAGTGTATGGGGCTCCGTGAGAGAGAGAGGACAGTGTGTGCCCGAGCTCCCCGTCCCCTCCCCCGGATCACTCCTGTCCTCCTCCTCCTCCCCTCACATATCGTCACCTCAGTCACAGCGGTCACCGCTCATCTATCATCAATGGACGGCGGGAGCATTCAAACTACCGGGAGCGGAGTGTGTGAGGGGAGAGAGACCCTCCTGGTGTCCCCTCACACTCAGCACTCCCAGTAACTGTGATAAATACATGTACCGGGTCCGGGTTATAGGGACAGGGCCAGCCTGGAGACTATAGAGTCCAAGGATGGAGATCATGCCTGTACATTGACCTGTGCCATCATGCCTGCTGTACATTGACCTGTGCCATCATGCCTGTACATTGACCTGTGCCATCATGCCTGTACATTGACCTGTGCCATTCCTATACCATCACCTGTGCCATGCCTGTAGCATGACCTCAAAGTCACGCAATTTTCTTACCGTGTTTTTTGCCACGAAGCAATACCTATTACATTTTTCTTTTTGCGCCCCCCCCCAAAATTTTTGAGCACCAGCCGCCACTGATTGGGAGTTTTCTGATCATGTGACCGCTGTGGCAGCCAATTGCAGCCATCATATGACCAGAATGCCCGCCTTCCAGCACTTAGAACCTCTTAAAGGGTCGGGAGGCGACAGTGGGAAGGAGCTAATAAAATGTCACCCAATATGGTTGCTAACTAGCCAAGCATAAAATGGATAAAGGAAGAATATTATTTTGCATCTCGGTGTGGGGCGTTCCTGTTGATGGTATAATTGATTTTTTTTTTTTTGCAGTGGAAACAAGCCATGCCAGCACCTGAGATTTGATTGTGGAGCTTGATCTCACCTGGAGTGGCATGTGAAATATTTGACTATGGATATTTTCTACTGCCCTTATGTTCCCTTCTATGTTTATAAAAGCAATGATTGCCCATTTTGGAGTACATGGGGTTATCAAATGGATGTGGCATCCAGCAATGGTGCTAAAATATACATTTCTTATGATGCCTAAAAGTACTCAAATACTACAAATTCCCATGTTAGTGTTCAAATCAATCCCTGTGGGGGCCCCTTGAATCCTTATGGGCCATACACACTATAAGATTTTCTGAAGACTTTTTCCTTTAGATTTACCAAAACCATATAATATGAGGTCAAACCTAAACACTTTCAATTTGTATGCAATCTGGCAGGCCCTTGCACTACATAGAAAAGGTAAATCTGAAGAAAAAAGTCTTCAGAAAATCTTATAGTGTGTTTGGCCCTTAAGACTAGCTAAGATCCTAATAAGACCAAACTTTACATGCAATACCAGCTGAACAAAATTACAGATCCTTGGCAGGCAAAAAAGTCTAGATCCATCAGTTTTAAACATGTATTTCACTGTACAGCTTTGAAAGTCAAACAAAAAAGCAAGCATTTCAATTCAAAACGTGTTCATTGTGATTTGTTTTAACACAACAGATACATGAGAAATGACCTAAGCAGACTTCAAATCCAGTGTAAGAACTGTCGGAGCGGCTGTGGTATGGTTTGTTCCCTGGAATCTATAGACAGGCATGAGAGAGAATGTGAATATGAGCGCATGTCCTGTATAAACGCTGGTGAGTGTCTACATTGTTAAAGTCTATGTCAGAGCAAAATAGAAAAAAATATGCATGTGTAGTGCTGTTAAAATGTTATCATGTTTTTGGGGTTTTTTTTTTCCTGAATTTAGCTTTCTGAGTAAATACAGTAAGCCTTGTAAACCAGCCATCGTGAGAAATGTTTTTTTTTTTTTGTGGCTTAATTTAGATCAGTGGGAAATGTGTCTGTGTCTGCCACCAACAATGCATAATCTGGACCAGCGTTCTCCAAACTGCAACCTACGGGCCAGATGCGGCCCATTGCTTGCATTTATCCACCCTCTTCCTCCTGCTGACATCAGTGATGAGGCACCATTCTTTCCACTGACACCAACATCGGAACATAATTCCTCCCACTGACACCCAATGAAGGGGCACTTTACTTCTCACTGATCTAAATAGTGGAACACGAGTTGTCCCACTAATACCAATGATGGGGCAATATTCCTCCTACTGATACCAACAACAGGGCATAATTCCTCCCACTAACACTTAATGAAGGGGCACTATATTTCTCACTGATCTTAATGATGGAACACTATTCGTCTCACTGATACCAATGATGGGGCAATGTTCCTCCTACTGATACCAACAACAGGGCATAATTCCTCCCACTAACACTTAATGAAGGGGCACTTTACTTCTCACTGATCTAAATAGTGGAACACGAGTTGTCCCACTAATACCAATGATGGGGCAATATTCCTCCTACTGATACCAACAACAGGGCATAATTCCTCCCACTAATACTTAATGAACGGGCACTATATTTCTCACTGATCTTAATGATGGAACACTATTCGTCTCACTGATACCAATGATGGGGCAATGTTCCTCCTACTGATACCAACAACAGGGCATAATTCCTCCCACTAACACTTAATGAAGGGGCACTATACTTCTCACTGATCTTAATGATGGACAGAGTTGTATGAAGTACTCGAAACCCATACTTGAGTAAAAGTACAAGTGCTCGATCAAAAAGTGACTTGAGTAGAAGTACTAAAGTATTCAACATTTTTTGTACTTAAGTATTGCAAGTAGTTTTTAAAAAATTTTGCTACTCAAGTACTGAAAGTAAAAGTACCAGTAGTTTTGAAAAAAAAAATTGCTACTCAAGTACTGAAAGTAAAAGTACAAGTACTGTGCTATGTAGTTATTAAAGAAAGAAGTCAAAAGTTTGAACATCATATTGTTTTTTATTATTTCAAATGCAGCTTTTATTTATACATACAGTAGCATTTATTTTCGTATGCGCTGATAATACATGTTTTGAGCTTCATGAAACCTGCCATCTACTGTTCTGGCAGTGGTAATTTTTATAATTGTAACGAGTAACTATGCAGCACAAAAAAAAATATCGGAGTAGAAGTATTGAAATCATTGAAAAAATGTAGTGAAGTAAAAGTGGAAGTAGGAGAAAAAAATTCTACTCTAGGAAAGTACAGATACCGCCTTTCGGTACTTAAGTACAGTAGTGAAGTAGTTCTACTTAGTTACTATACATCTCTGATGATGGAACACTATTCGTCTCACTGATACCAACGACGGGGCATAATTCCTCCAACTCACACTCAATGAAGGAGCACTATACTTCCCACTGATCTAAATAAAGGAACACTTTTTGTCCCACTGATACCAAAGATAGGGCAATATTTCTCCTACTGACACCAACGACAGGGCAAAATTACTTCCACTAACACCAATGGTTACTGCCACTGATTACCAAGCCTGACGCCATGTTTACTCCCACTGACACTGGGGCATTTTCTGTCCCCCCTAAAATCTGAGGACAGTAAACTGGCCCTTTCTTTAGAAAGTTTGAAGCCCCCTGCTCTTGACTGTTGCCTTATGAACAGATAGGATACGTCCTCTTGGTTTGTGGGAGAAAAGCTTTTTTTATTGTTCCTGAATCAGGCACCTGCTCAGCTTTAACACTTTGAAGAGGAAGAGTGGTCACAGTCCGGATTTTGTAATTCAGTAACATTTGCCCCGCAGTTAGTAGAAACATAAAGTGTTTTTTTCTCCTCACAAAAAGACTTGTTGCTTTTCTGAATTTACATTTGTATATGTTAGTTGTTTAATTTCTAGGCCAAAAGTTATTTTTAAATCTATATGCACCCCCCCCTCCCCCCCCCCCCCCCCCAGCAGACCTAGTGCATAAAGCACTTGGTCCCATTCTTATCCATTGCTGTATTGTGCTGTACAGGATAACAGAAAATTGTATATTCACCTTTCTGTAATTTTCCTTTCCTGGTGCATCTTCATGGCAGCATACACTGGGTTGTGGCTCCGCCCCCACAACCTGATAGGACTGGTTAACTATAAATCAAAGACAGACCCGGCTCCCAGCATTCTCTGTAACTCTCACCATTTGGGTGGGAATCTGTATGCTGCCATGAAGTTTGCACCAGGAAAGGAAAATTACAGAAAGTTAAGTATACATTTTTTCGTCCTCCTGGCGCATCACGGCAGCATAAATGGGAACTAACTCGCCATACAAGAGGGTGCAAGAAAATTTTTGTAATAATCAGTAGCATAACTATGCATTTTCCAAACTTTACTGTCATGAGCCGGATTCACCTAATAAAGTGTAATGAAGGTGTCTTAGGAGAACCATACTGCTGACTTGCTAATAGCCTCATGAGACACTCTGCACTGCTCTGTCCGCAGAGCTGGCACTGCCCTAGTTGAGTGTGCTCTTAAGTCCTCCGGAACAGGAGGGTCTTGTGAAGAGTAGGCTCTTTTGTCTTAACAATCTAGGAGGTGACTGTAGGTGTTGATGCTGATTGACCCTGCCTAAGCTATGCCGGAACCAAGCACATGTTTCAGCTTTTCTGAATGTAAAGGTAGCTGTCCAGCACGTCATCAGAGTTCGATCAACAACCAGGGGATGTGGTTCTCTCACTTAAACAAGAAAGATGGTCAATTGACTAAGTGGAAGGGAAAAGATACCCCCTGGATAAAAAGCAGTCTGGGGTTTAAGGACTATTCGGTCCAGGTAGAACTTTAGGTGAGGCTCCTTGAGTACAAAGCCTGAAGCTCTGACACCCTTTTCACAGAGGTTGTAGCAACCAGAAATATGGTCTTCAGGGTTAGATTGCAGAGTGTAGCCAATTCTGTAGGATAGAAATGAGGCCTTGATAGAGCTGAGGACCATAAGCAAGTCCCACATAGGGAACAATGGTCCCCTGGTACGTCTTAACTTCAAGCCTTTTAAGAATTGCATCACTAAAGAGTTAAGGACTCCTTAAACCTCTGTAAGTGCAGACAAGGTTTGAACATATTTGAACCTAGGCCCCTGTTCAGTCCCAGTTGTAAGAACTGCAGAACCTTGGCTGGTTTAGGTGATAAAGGACTCCAAACTTGCTGTGTGAGATCTGCATAATTTACCTATATTCTCTGGTAAGTATTATTCATGGAGACATCTCTGGCTTGACACAAGGTGGCCACTACCTGCACTGAGCACCCTTGACTTGGTATCCTCCGCCTCCCAACTTCCATGGCATAAAATGTAGTCTCTTAGAGCTTGATGGCAATACTGGCCATGAGAGAGCAGATCTTTCATAACTGGCAGAGGCAGTGCTGACTCAATGCTCAACTGTAGGAGAGAGACACTAGAGCCTCTTAAGCCAAAATGATAAAATTGCAATTATTGATACAGGAAGTTCCACTGACAGCCTAAGAATTCTACCTTTCCACTGCTGTACAGGGACAGTACAACTCTTGCTCCTCTTATAAAAGGAGTGAATGACAGAAGGGCTTAGAACATTACTCTCAGTTCAAGAGCATTCAATACTTTGCCTCATAAGCTGAACATCCCATGACCTTGAGCAGCCTGCTCTTTGAAATGCGTGCCCCAACCTTTCTGGCTGGGGTCTGATATGATAATGTTCCATTCAAAAACAATTGGTTAGTTACGAAGAACCAAGGATACTCAGGCACTGTTCTACTGTAAGATACTTCACTCTCAAAGCACCTTTGACTTTCTCAATCAGGAGGACAGACCTTCCCTTGTGAAAGTTCTCCTGAATTTTCCTGTCGTTATTGCAGACAGTAAGACCTTTGTGTATGCCCTAGGGGGAGATGTACAGACCTAGGGGGAAGCATTGAAACTGGTGGAGGAATTGAGGATGGATTGAGATAAGTAAGTAGGGGTCTGATAAACCTACAGAGCATCCAATCTCCCAGATTTATCAATAGAAGTTATTGGAGGTTCTCTATCTTACACGACTCATATTTTCTCTGCTTGTTGAGTTTTTTTCAAGTTTAGCACTGGCCACAGATTACCTGATTTTTATTTTTTATTTTTTTTTTTGCTAGGAACAGAGGTGAGCCTAATCCTCATCTCCTCTGGGCACTTGGAACCTTCTCATTGGGAATGGCTAATTTTTCATTTAATCCAGATTTTTTGGTTTTTCCATCAAATCTGGTAGCCTGGCTGGCAGGAAAAGATCGGAAGGTGGACATCCCTTAAACTTCCACCAATGTCACACCCATATAGCTGATATGGTCCACTGATCCTGAATAATTTCCATCCAAGTGTGTGAGCAAAGCTTCACACAGGCACCCCCTGGATGAGTGCACCCTTAAAAGAACTTCCGCTGTTCTCCCAAGACAGGTGCCTTCGATTTTTAAGGCTTCAGCAATGAAGATTGGGTACTTCTCCAGTTCCTTTTCTAATCTTTTCCCGCTCCGCAGAAGTTTGCCTCCTTGTACCTACTTGGGAGTTGCCGCCTGTATGCTGGACCTTTTCTGATTTTTTTGTCAGATGATAATCGCCCTGACCTGCTAGTGGTCACCCTTGAGATGGCTTTATCCTGTTTACTCCCAAATATATTGGATCAGTTGTCTGTTATCTTGCACCAGTTTAATTTTTATGGTTTCAGCCATAATGCCGCTCTTGAAAAACATTGTCTACTGACACATTCACCGCAGAGTCTCCTGCCAATTTCAGCTCTTACAAAGCTGTTACTGCCTTGTCTCTCTTCACTTCCTCCAGAAGGGCTTCTTTAACCACTTAACGACCGCTCACTGTGCCTCTACTGCGGCACAGTGGCTCGTTATCGTCCAGCGACGTAGACCTACGTTGCTGGACTCCTCCCCCTGTAGGCGGCGCTCCCGCTGTTTTCATTTACAGCGGGAGTCGGGCCAGGGGAGGAGCGGCGGCGATCGTTGGGGAATCTAGTTTGGAGATCCGCCCGCCTGTGTAAACAGAGCGGACGGATCTCCTAAGTCAGTGGTCCTCAACTCCGGTCCTCAGGGCCCACTAACAGGCCAGATTTTAAGTATTACCTTGAGGAGATGCAGACTAGAGTACTGCAATCACTGAGTAGCAAATTATATCACCTGGGATGTATTTCAGTTATCTTGCAAACCTGGTCTGTTAGTGGGCCCTGAGGACCAGGGTTGAGGACCATGGTCCTAAGTGACAGGGAGTGACAGATCGGAGTGTTCAGCATAGCTGAACATCCGATCTGTCCCTCACTCACTCAGTCACCTCCCCCCCCCCCCACACGTCAGTAAGCACCAGGCATACATTAACCCCCCCCCCTCTCCAATAAAATTAACCCCTTCCCTGCCAGTGTCATTTTTACAGTAACAGTGCATATGTATAGCACTGATTACTGCAGTAATGTCACTGGTAACCCCAAAAGTGTCAAAAATGTCAGTCAAGGGTCTGATCTGTCGCTCTTGAAAAACATTGTCTACTGACACATTCACCGCAGAGTCTCCTGCCGTAATGTCGCAGTCCCTCAAAAAAAATTGCAGATCGCCGCCATTACTCAAAAAAAAAAACACCAAAAATGACAAAAATCTTTCCCTTTGTTAGTAAATGCGATAACTTTTGCGCAAACCAATCAAAATACGCTTTTTGCGATTATTTTTTTTTACCAAACATATGTAGCATAAAACAAATTGGCCAAAAATGTTAAAAAATTTAGATTTTTACATTTTTTTGGGGGGGAATTTCATATAAAAAAATGTGAAAAATATTGTTATTTTTGCAAAATTGACGCTCTTTTTTTGTTTATAGCGCATGATCAAAAAATCGCACAGGTGATCAAATACCACCAAAAGAAAGCTCTGTTTGTGGGAAAAAAAAGGACGTCAAATTTGTTTAGGTACAGCGTCGTACGACCGCGCAATTGTCCGTTAAAATCACGCAGTAAAAAATCGCAAAAAAACCCCTGGTCAGGAAGGGGGTAAAATCTTCCGGGGCTTAAGTGGTTAAAGGGAAACTCCACTTTCCTATTCAATCTGCACGGCTGTATTTTTCTGTACAATGCAAGGCAATATGGCTATATGGAGGTGTTCTGTACACAGAATGTGTACAGAACGCCCCCCTGAAACATCATTTCCTGCTTGAGCGATTGGCTCACTGATTTTCCCCAAAAGTCTGCATGAAGATACAAGTCAGATTTTTGGCATCCACTGCAACAAAAATGAAATTTTTTTGTAAGATACTCCCAATAGGAAATCATGTCTAAATGGATGCAGACCCTGCCACTTTCCTCAGAGTCCTGCAGGTGCAGCAGCTGATTGATAATTATGAAACCACTTCCATTAGACTCACTAAGCACATGGGCTGGTCATTGCTGGACTGCAGGCATCTGCAGATACTACAGTACATAGGAGCACTTCACAGCTAATTTTCAGACTAGAGCCTCCTTGAACGTAAACGTAAGTTGCATTAATGATGCATCAACCATTGGAGGAGACCGCAGAAGGTTGACTCTTAGCTTTTTCAGGGTATACAATTTTGACAACCTGTTTATACAGGCCTTTTTCTCTGACCCCTTCCATTCTTCCTGGAGTAACTCCTCCAGTTTTTCAGTAAAGGAAAATTAGTACTTTCTAACCTTGTGGAGAGTTTCCTCCACTTCACTCCAGGCAATTGAGTCCTTAACTGCCCTTGAAAAAGGCTCTATTGGGCAATCAAACAACAAAGGGACTTCCAGCGCTAACTGTGATATCTCTCACTCTCAGGAATGAATAAAGTCAAATTACCGTGTGGTGCTGCTGCTAATTAATGCTGATTCAGCATAAGTCAGTGAATGGGGGGGGAGGGGCAGCAGCGCTATCCCACGGTACATAGTCTACAATGTAACTCAGGCAGGCTTGATGGAAAACCTTGAAAAGTTTATTTATAAAAATTATATATAGTGATGATGATTAAAACATAATAGAATGTATTCCAAACCAGATCTGTGGCGTTGCTGGGGGTCACAGGATGACCGAGCCGCTGGGTGAGCCGGAACTGTGTAGATGATCACAGCAGGGAACCAGGCATAAGGGAGAAGGATCTTATGTGCCAAAAGCAGACCGGACCAGCCGGTAAGGTGGCGTGGCTTCCTCCCACCCGATAGGGTGGCTGCTCGCACTGAAGCAGTGTAGACGTGCTGCGGAGCCGCCAACCAGAGGTATCCACAGCGGAGGCCGCTACTCGTAAGCGGCGTCAGCAAGCGTCGGGACCTGGCCTGGAAAGCATCAGAGTTGCCGTGACGACATGTTTCGCACTGCTGTGCTTTGTCAAAGTCACGGGAGGAACAGCAACCTGAACATTTAAGGTGGAGGAGGGGGCGGGCACCCAGTGTCTCGATATCATCATTAACCCCTCAACATCCACTCTTATAAAAGATTTTTTAAAAAGGAACATAGATAAAAGCAATTGCTACTGCATAAACAGTTGGTAATGCTTGTGGACATATGCATTCAGTACTGGTACAAACATAAAACTGCAGATATGAGAAAGAATAATAAAAAACGCCAAAAAAAAAAAAAACGCATAATAAAAACGCATAAAAAAATATATAAATAAATAAATGCAAAATAGAAACAAAAATGACCGGATGCAAGGACAACAACCACAATGATGAAATATATGTATAACAAAGAAAAAAAAAAAATGCATAATAAAAACGCATTAAAAAAAAAAAAACCCACAGACAGATTACACAATTGTGTGTACCTCCAACTCCTCATTCAAGCCCCCAGGGGCCAAAGACCCAAATTTAAATATCCAAAAGGTCTCCCTCTTACATAGGAGGGAGAATCTCTCATTGTCAGTCAAGGTGCCTTTAGGGATGGATTCTATAGCCATTACCTCAATGAGAGCCGTCTTAATTGGCACTACTGAAGTCGCTCCAACTTCAGAAAAGGGTCCTGTACTACTTTGAGGCGACTTGTATCCGACTTGTCCCAATAGACTTCAATGGGAGTCGCCTCCAAGTCGGATCCTTATCTTATTTGAAGCGACTTGTGATCTGACTTTCCAGGAAGAAGAAGGAAAATTAACCAGGCATTCCCCACATTGCAGCCATGCCTACAGTTCCTATATACCATTATCTCTGCCTGGTCTGTGTGACTGGCACTGGTGGACACTGATACGTGGCACTGGTGGGCAGTGGCACTGGTGGACACTGATACGTGGCACTTGTGGACACTGATTCATGGCACTGATACGTGGCACTTGTGGACACTGATTCGTGGCACTGATACGTGGCACTTGTGGACACTGATTCGTGGCACTGATACGTGGCACTTGTGGACACTGATTCATGGCACTGATACGTGGCACTTGTGGACACTGATTCGTGGCACTGATACGTGGCACTTGTGGACACTGATTCGTGGCACTGATATGGCACTGAAATGTTTCTGTAGGGAAAGTGTTAAGTGTCAGGGTGACCGTAGTGTAGTTTAGGGTGAACTGACCCTGACTGCTATGCTAGGGTGACAGAACTCATCCATGTCAGGGTGACCGCCATAAGGAAAAGATCATTTTTCTTAGAATTATTAGTAGAGCAGGGATGGGGCTCCGCTCCTTTTACACCTGGGCGTTTTTGTTTCAGGCGTTTATTGGGCTTTTTTGTGGACGTCCTTGGAGGCAGGCATGACATCTGAACTTCTGTATAAGGGTATATATACACACACACACATACATATATATATATATATATATATATATATATATACACACACACACACACATATATATAGGTGTGAAAGGAGCGGAACCCTATCCCTGCGCTACTGAAATTATTTGCAGGGATGGTGTTACCCTCCTTTCACACCTATATGTGTGTATGTGTGTGTATGTATATATATATATATATATATATATATATATATATATATATATATATATATATATAGGTGTGTGTGTGTGTGTGTATGTGTATATATATATATATATATATATACCCCTATACAGAAGTTCAGATGTTATGCCTGCCTCCAAAGACGTCCAAAAAATGCCCAATAAACGCCTGAAACAACACACCTGGGCATTTTTGTTGGAGGTGTTTATTGGGCATTTTTTGGACGTCTTTGGAGGCAGGCATGACATCTGAACTTCTGTATTGGGGTATATATACACACACACATAAATATATATATATATATATATATATATATATACACACACACATATAGGTGTGAAAGGAGGGTAACACCATCCCTGCAAATAATTTCAGTAGCGCAGGGATAGGGCTCCGCTCCTTTCACACCTATATGTGTGTATGTGTATATAAGTGGGTACGGAAAGTATTCAGACCCCCTTAAATTTTTCACTCTTTGTTATATTGCAGCCATTTGCTAAAATCATTTAAGTTCATTCTTCTTCCTCATGAATGTACACATAGCACCCCATACTGACAGAAAAACACAGAATTGTTGACATTGTTGCAGATTTATTAAAAAAGAAAAACTGAAATATCACATGGTCCTAAGTATTCAGACCCTTTGCTCAGTATTTAGTAGAAGCCCCCTTTTGATCTAATACAGCCAGGAGTCTTTTTGGGAAAGATACAACAAGTCTTTCACACCTGGATTTGGGGATCCTCTGCCATTCCTCCTTGCAGATCCTCTCCAGTTCTGTCAGGTTGGATGGTAAACGTTGGTGGACAGCCATTTTTAGGTCTCTCCAGAGATGCTCAATTGGGTTTAAGTCAGGGCTCTGGCTGGGCCATTCAAGAACAGTCACGGAGTTGTTGTGAAGCCACTCCTTCGTTATTTTAGCTGTGTGCTTAGGGTTATTGTCTTGTTGGAAGGTAAACCTTCGGCCCAGTCTGAGGTCCAGAGCACTCTGGAGAAGGTTTTTGTCCAGGATATCCCTGTACTTGGCCGCATTCATCTTTCCCTCGATTGCAACCAGTCGTCCTGTTCCTGCAGCTGAAAAACACCCCCACAGCATGATGCTGCCACCACCATGCTTCACTGTTGGGACTGTATTGGACAGGTGATGAGCAGTGCCTGGTTTTCTCCACACATACCGCTTAGAATTAAGGCCAAAAAGTTCTATTTTGGTCTCATCAGACCAGAGAATCTTATTTCTCACCATCTTGGAGTCCTTCAGGTGTTTTTTAGCAAACTCCATGCGGGCTTTCATGTGTCTTACACTGAGGAGAGGCTTCCGTCGGGCCACTCTGCCATAAAGCCCCGACTGGTGGAGGGCTGCAGTGATGGTTGACTTTCTACAACTTTCTCCCATCTCCTGACTGCATCTCTGGAGCTCAGCCACAGTGATCTTTGGGCTCTTCTTTACCTCTCTCACCAAGGCTCTTCTCCCCCCATAGCTCAGTTTGGCCGGACGGCCAGCTCTAGGAAGGGTTCTGGTCGTCCCAAACGTCTTCCATTTGAGGATTATGGAGGCCACTGTGCTCTTAGGAACCTTAAGTGCAGCAGAAATCTTTTTGTAACCTTGGCCAGATCTGTGCCTTGCCACAATTCTGTCTCTGAGCTCTTCAGGCAGTTCCTTTGACCTCGTGATTCTCATTTGCTCTGACATGCATTGTGATCTGGAAGGTCTTATATAGACAGGTGTGTGGCTTTCCTAATCAAGTCCAATCAGTATAATCAAACACAGCTGGACTCAAATGAAGGTGTAGAACCATCTCAAGGATGATCAGAAGAAATGGAAAGCACCTGAGTTAAATATATGAGCGTCACAGCAAAGGGTCTGAATACTTAGGACCATGTGATATTTCAGTTTTTCTTTTTTAATAAATCTGCAACAATGTCAACAATTCTGTGTTTTTCTGTCAGTATGGGGTGCTATGTGTACATTCATGAGGAAGAAGAATGAACTTAAATTATTTTAGCAAATGGCTGAAATATAACAAAGAGTGAAAAATTTAAGGGGGTCTGAATACTTTCCGTACCCACTGTGTGTGTGTATATATATATATATATATATATATATATATATATATATATATATGTGTGTGTGTGTGTGAGTATATATACCCCTATACAGAAGTTCAGATGTCATGCCTGCCTGCAAAGACGCCCAAAAAATGACCAATAAACGCCTGAAACAAAAACGCCCAGGTGTGACACTAGCGGAGCCCCATCCCTGCGCTAATAAAAATTCTAAGAAAAAACGGAATTTTTGTAAAATCTTACCTGTAAAATTCCTTTCTCTGAGTCCTCCGACAGTCGCCGCCTCTTCATATTCGTCACATATGGGGTATTAGACTTTGCTCCGAAGGAGTAGCTAGGCAACAGAATATGTTAACAATAAAGCTTTAACATATCCCACCCTCAAGGGGTGGTCCCCTCAGTCAATACCCTCCTACTTCCTGCAACCATATCTCAGTTTTAGTGGAATAGCAGTAGAGTATACATTCAAACCCCAAAAGAGGGGCGGGGGCGGCGACTGTCGGAGGACTCAGAGAAAGGAATTTTACAGGTAAGATTTTACAAAAATTCCGTTTTCTCTTACGTCCTCCGACAGTCGCCGCCTCTTCATATTCGTCACATATGGGGACGTCCCAAAGCAGTGCAAACATGAGGGGTGGGAAACGCATCCGCGCCGAAAGGCAACGCAGTCTCCACATCAAAGAAAGGAACCTTACCAAGGAAGGAAACCAGCTGGGCAACAGCAAAAATAAGTGCTCAACAGGAGCAACAACCCAGGAAAAGACAAAAAAACCAGGGGATACAAAAAACTATCCCAACAGCCAGGAGTCCCCAACAAGGGACCCTATGGAACAGCCGCACTAAGAACCTTGCGGCCAAAGGAAGCATCCGCCGATGCCTGAACATCTACTTTGTAGAATTTTGTGAAAGTGTGTACGGTCGACCAAGTCGCCGCCTTACACACCTGGGCTACAGAAGCCCCATGACGGCAGGCCCAAGACGTACTCAGTGATCTAGTAGAGTGCGCCTTCACAGGCACAGGGGGAACCTTCCCCTGCAAGGCATAGGCCTGTTCAATGGTCTGCCTGATCCATTTGGCAATGGTAGAGGCGGAAGCCGCCATGCCCTTCCGAGGACCCTCTGGAAGAACAAACAAGGAGTCAGTTTTACGAAAAGACTCAGTCGATTTAAGGTAAACCCTTATCGCCCGAACAACATCCAGAGAGTGCAATCTCACCTCCTTCGGATGTTTAGGCTTTGTGCACAATGAAGGCAAAACAATATCCTCGTTAAGATGGAATTCCGAAACTCGTTTCGGTAGAAAAGAAGGATTAGGTCGCAAGACCACCTTATCCAAATGAACAACCAGGTACGGAGACTTGCAGGACAAAGCCGCCAGTTCCGACACTCTGCGAGCCGAAGTGATCGCCACCAAAAAGGCGACCTTTTTGGACAACATAGACAACGAGATCTCCCTGATCTGTTCAAAGGGAGCACGTTGTAACACAGATAGAACGAGATTCAAGTCCCAAGGGGGCAAGGGATCCCTCCTAGGAGGAACCAGATGCCGCACACCCTGAATAAAAGTGCCAACCAAGGAGTTGGAAGCCACGGGACGTTGAAACAGAACGGCCAGCGCCGACACCTGACCCTTAATCGTAGCCAGCGCCAAACGCTGATCGACACCCGTCTGAAGGAAAGACAGCACACGGGAAACCGAGTACGTGCGGGGTGAAAACCCCCTGGACTCACACCAGGCAAAATAGGCCTTCCAAGTACGGTAATAAACCTTCCCCGAGGAAGACTTCCTCGCGTTGATCAAAGTACGAACGACCTCTGGAGAGAGACCCTTCTCCTTCAGGACCTCGGTCTCAACAGCCAGGCCGTCAAAGCCAGCGACTGTAAAGCAGGATGGTAAATCGGTCCTTGAGACAGTAGATCGTCTCGAAGAGGCAGACGCCAAGGAGCGTCGACCGCCAGATTCACGAGGTCTGCGTACCAGGACCGGCGAGGCCAGTCCGGTGCCACAAGAATCACCGTGCTGCGTTCCGAGTGCAACCTGCGAAGGAACCTGGACAGCAACTGAATCGGTGGAAACGCGTACATCAGCCTGTACTGATGCCACGGGGCCACTAACGCGTCCGACGCGTCTGCCCGAGGGTCGCGCGTCCTTGCCACGAACCTCTTCACCTTGTAGTTGAGGCGAGACGCGAACAGGTCCACATCTGGAAGACCCCACTTCGCGCACAACATCTGGAAGACAGCCGGGTGGAGAGACCATTCCCCCTGATCCAGGGTCTGGCGACTCAGATAGTCCGCCTGCCAGTTCTCCACTCCCGGAATGTGAACCGCCGTTATCGCCGGGACATGAGTCTCGGCCCAAGACAGAATGTCGGCCACTTCTCGAGCCGCTCGGGCACTCTTGGTGCCCCCTTGGTGGTTGATGTAGGCCACCGCCGTGGCATTGTCCGTCTGCACCCGAACCGGGCAGCCCTGCAGCCGGTCCGTCCAGCGATGAAGACAGAGCCTTATCGCACGCAATTCCAGAATGTTGATCGGAAGGGAAGACTCCCCCTCCGACCAGGTCCCCTGGGCGGACAGAACGCCCAGAACACCACCCCAGCCCGACAGGCTGGCATCCGTGGTGATTATCGTCCACGAGATCGGACGAAACGACTTGCCCCCGGACACCAACGGGGACTGGAGCCACCACAGAAGGTTTTCCCTGGTGCGATGACTCAACGAGATCTGAAGATCCAGAGATTAAGGTCGCCCGTCCCACCTGGACAGGATCTCCGCTTGGAGACCCCGCGTGTGAAACTGCGCGAAAGGAATCGCCTCGAAGGCCGAGACCATCAATCCCAGACATCACATACCCGTCCGCAGAGACGAGTGTGGAACGTCCCTGAGGGACCTGACTTCCTCCTGAAGAGTCCTGAGTTTGTCTTCCGGCAGGAAGACCTTCGCCTGCACCGAGTCCAGTATCATTCCCAGATAGGGGAGACGAACCGACGGACTCAGTGTCGACTTTGGAACATTTATCGTCCAACCGAACTCCTGCAGAGTTTGCATTGTGACAGACAGGTCCTTCTCCAGACCCTGTCTGGTCGCAGACCGAACCAGAATGTCGTCCAGATACCCCAGGACAGAAATGCCCTGGGCTCTCAATAATGCCAGAACCGGTGCAAGCACCTTGGTGAAGACCCGCGGAGCCGAGGCGAGCCCAAAGGGCAACGCCACAAACTGGTAATGATCCTCCGCAATGACAAATCGAAGGTACCTCTGATGACCCTCGAATATGGGGATGTGAAGGTACGCATCCTTCAAATCGATGGAGGCCATGAATTCCCCCGGAACCAGGGCAGCCACCACCGAGCGCAGGGATTCCATGCGGAACTTGCGAACCCGCACAGAGCGGTTCAGAGCTTTCAAGTCCAGAATCGGACGAACCTTGCCCTCCTTCCTGGGTACGGTGAACAGATTGGAATAAAACCTCACATGGCGTGGGGAACCCGCACAGGCGAACAAGCCGCTGCACATGAGGCAGGGAGAGTCGCAATTCAAGACGCACACAATGGCGGTTCAGAAACCGCACAGCGTCCGGTGAGGTAGCCACCTCACCAATCATCCCTGCACCGAACAGGGATGGGTCGTTCACTGTGCCAGGAGCGTTACCTGGCTGAACGCTCGATGGCAGACTGGGAAGCCACTGACCCACGACCTGCGACCAGGGGGATCAGCCCGAGACCCAGTCCGCATGATCCTCTTCGTCCGAAGAACTAACTAATGCTGACAAAAATAACAGCTAAGTAAAGGTAGAGAGAAAACTCAAACAAAATATCAAAAAGAAGAAAGAGTCTGGGACAAAAAGTCCCAGCACAGAGAGAGCCAGCCACTCCTGACAAGCTAGACATTAAAACTGAGATATGGTTGCAGGAAGTAGGAGGGTATTGACTGAGGGGACCACCCCTTGAGGGTGGGATATGTTAAAGCTTTATTGTTAACATATTCTGTTGCCTAGCTACTCCTTCGGAGCAAAGTCTAATACCCCATATGTGACGAATATGAAGAGGCGGCGACTGTCGGAGGACGTAAGAGAAATGATATTTTTTTCTGGTTCTGGACATGCTACAGAGCTGAAACTTCACAGGTACACTTTTTAGACCCCCCAGACACTAAACCCAAAGAAATCTCATTTTTTTTTTCAATAATTTTTTTTCAATAATTGGCTCTCTATCAAAAATGAAAATTTTTAAGGACTTTTTTTTGTGTGATTGAGCATGACCCAGAACCATCATATTCTGATTGGCCAAATACAAAGTCGTCTATCATGCAAGTCGCGCTAACAAGTCGCCCCTTATGAGGCGACTTTCTGGTCACGGCAGTGTGAATGGAGTCTTATGGCTGGTAACCTGTGGTGTTTGTAAATAATAATTATTGGGCGAGATGATGACCTTGATCAATGTTGCCTGGATGTCTGCATCCAAATGGTAAATGTTCTGGCTTTTAGAAGGCTCCCTCCATCTTGAGGTCCTTGCAGGGCTGTATCCTGCTTGTTTCAGGCAGACTTGACATATTAGCTTGGCAGTTAATGACTGTCCACCATAAATGCAGCAACTATTTGGGCTGGTAACCTGTGATGTTTGTAAACGGGGAGAAATGATAATGAGCAGTGAGATGGATGACCTTGATCAACATTACCTGGATGTCTGCTCTTAGATGGCGACTTGTCTTGATCTTTAGAGGGTTTCCTCCATCTTGAGGTCCTTAGAGGGCTGTAAATATTTGCTCTCTTTTTCTCAATCTTCGTTACTTACCTAATCCCTATACCTTAAAAGCAATGGGTGGTCTGACTGGGCAGCATTCCCCACAGAAACAGAGCAAAGCAGCAGACTGAAATGAAAAACAGCATGACACAGTGATCCCAGAGCAAGCATTGAGAAGGGGATAGAAAAAGCTCAGGTAAATGCCATAAAAATGGAAAACATACCTGCAAACAATGACTACATAAGCATCCAGCATCAGGGCTGGCCTTAGGTGTTCAGGCACCTTGTGCGAGCTAATCATGTGGCGCCCCCCTCCAGCGCCCTGCACATTTTCTTGCACTTTTTATGCGCTTCATTTGACTTTTCTTTTTTATGATCACTAATAACTTAGCCCCCCTTACATTAGAGACCCCCCCACAGAGTCCCCCTTACATCAGAAACCCCCCACAGAGGCCCCCCTTACATCAGAGACCCCCCATGGAGCCCCCCTTACATTAAAGACCCCCTTACATCAGAGACCCCCCACTGAGCCCCCCCTTACATCAGAGAGCCCCCTTACATCAGAGACCCTCACAGAGACCCCCTTACATCAGAGACCCCCCACACAGAGCCCCCTTACATCAGAGACCCCCCACACAGCACCCCTTACATCAGAGACCCCCCACACAGGGCCCCCTTACATCAGAGACCCCCCACAAAGCGTCTCAGGTTGAATGGTGTGATGTTTACAAGAGCCTGTCAGCCTCTTACACCAAAACTCAGAGCAAAGAGCTGCAGAGATCAGTGGGTCTCAAAAAAGAGGTATTTCGTGAAAAACTAAATTATTGTTTTCTGTTTTTTGTTGCATGTATGTTGACTAGGGGGAGGGGGAGAACAAAGGTATGTATTATATGAGCACACTACACCAGCTTTAAGTGGATTATTTTTTACTACCAGGTTGCCCTGCTCAGTTTGAGCGAAGAAACTTGGACAGCCATCTGGCAGTGTGTGAACATCGAAGCAGAGAGTGTCAGAATGGTTGTGGATATGCCATTCTTAGTGCTGAAGATTTACAGCATAACTGCATAGCTGAAATGAGGACAGAACTTGAGCTTCTAAGGTAGCAACCATTAAATTACAGTTAGAGTGTACAATTCTCTGATTTTTAAAATGTACGTGGTCTTTGAAGGGAAACAATCTGGAAAAAAAGAGTGGTTTTGTGTCAAATCCTTTTTTTGATGAAAACTAATTTGTGCACCGCTCCTAGTACTCCAATGATGTTGTTTTTACTAGGTCAGAAATGATCTGCAGAGTCGAGGAAACAAAGAGGGAGATGGAATCTAGGCTCGACTCACAGAGAAGACACATGGTGCAGAAAGAGAGTGTTCTACAAGGTGAAATTGAAGAACTCAAGGTAAGTTTCTATGACATACTAATTTTATATAACATAAAACCTTACAATGGAGAAATCTTTCATATAGAGAAACTCCTGGGGTGAAAGCTTTTGAATTCACACTAACCAAAGTATGCCCTTCGTGTTCGACATTGAACCTTGGGGGAAATTGACTTGCACACCTTCAGCATCATAGGGTAAGGTTTACAGACTTTATGTTGCCACTGCTTTCAAAACCTAGCTTTCAACAGCCAAGTCAATAAAGCCAGTGACTGTGAAGTGAAACAACAGATTGGTCCTTGCGTGTCTGTGGGAATCTTTACTAGCTTGGTGAACAACACTCTCCTTGGCCACTCCAGAGCTTGCAGGGTCACTGGAATGCCATCTTCCTAGATCCTGTGAGGCAGATGAGTTAGTAGCTCCCTTGGTTTGGGTACTGTAAAAGGTTTTGAACAAAACTCCTGACATTTTTTACTGCATGTCCTAGGACACTGATACCTTGGTCCAATAGCTGGGAAGCTTAGTGAAGGTCATCAAGGTGTTCCAGGGACTGGAAGGTTGGAAGCTATAAATTGAGGAAGGGACGGGGAAGATACCACTTCTTGCATCAGGAATGCAAGACTTCCAAGACTCTGCAAATGCTAGAAGGCATCCACCACCTTGGACAGCTGGGGTTCATCTTCAAGCCAATTTTTTTTGGCAAAGATGATGCACCAGACTTGAGTGGCTTTGATGGCCATTTTCCTTGATTGGTTGTTGTTCTACCTATTTGTAAGTACGGTTGCAGTTTTAAAGTAGTATTAAAACCAAAACTGTAATATATTTCAGCTTACCAATCAGTAGATGTGATGACTGCATTAGTTTTCTTTTAGGATTTTCTTCCCTCTGTTTTCACCTGGTGATCAGGCTAGTAAAACACTTCCTCGATTAGGGTTCTGAAACTCTGGTTTGAGGAGCAACAGAAAGACCTTTGGACAGCAAAATTGTCAGTCTTGCTAGATGCTCTGGCAGATTTAGATACAATAAATAAACTGAACACTTTTTAAGCAGTTACAGCAACAGTTGTGTTCCTTTTGGGATACTCACATTAGAGCGAGTCTTCAGAGACAATGCAAGCCTACGACGATACCATGGCTCTTGACCTGGAAAGGGCTCTACAGTAAAAGCTTAATGTAGAAGACAGTCTACAGTCTACACAGAACATGGATCGCATCCTAGCACTTCCAGGTTCATCCTGTGAAGGTTTGGCTCAGCAGGGTTCGTCACTGTGAGACCCAATTGCACCATCTACTGGGAGAAAACAGTGATTGTCAGCTACACTGGTAGAGACTCCATGACTATTGTAAGTCGATCTGAATCCAATAGAGAGTTGAAGAACTGCTAGGGTTAGGTCTAGTAATTAGCGGAGCTGAAGAAAAGACATCCATCTTTCGAGGACACTTAAGAAATTGAAGCATGCTGGTCATGGAAGTTGTTATCCCGAAGGGCTGGCCAACAGTGTTAGATCCTCTTCTAGCTCAAAGTATTACCCAATAGTTCAAAAGCCCTGTGTCACTCAATGGACTCGAAGAATACACAGAACTTCAAGTCCTGTTAATAGGACAAAGCTCAATAATCTTAGAGGATGTCATTTATGAACACTCATAAGGCTTACTGAATCCAATAAAGGCAGTCACTATTTACCCCTTAATTTAAACACCATTCATTTCTTTGAATTAAAACTCTAGCAAAAAAAAACTATTGGTGACAAGGGATTTCTATAGCTCTGCTATGAAGTTATTACCAGTGCGATCTGCTTTTGAATGCTGCATGTAAAGTTACAGAAGGGTATGACACATTGTGATTTGTCTTGACAGAGTCAGATGTCACGAATGATGTCCGATGTGCGGACTCTCATGGCTTCAGAAAGACAACATCGGCAGGATTTGGAGCAAGCAGACCTGGAGAAACGGGAACTGATGGAGCTTCTTAAAGGTTTACAGCGCGAGTGCAGATCAAGAAATGATGATGCTCAAAAACCACCTAACAGCCGCCCACTAACACGCTTAGAAAGTATAAAGAGGAATCCAAGAGAGGTCACTGTTATCTAAATTTCTGAACATGCCGTATGGTTCAAATGGGATTTTTGAACTTACCGTAAAATTAATTTCTCTTTCGTTCATTGACGGACACAGCTCCTGATTCTTCTTAACCATTGGGTTATACTGCCCCCTACTGGAGTAGGACACTAGGCAGAAAAAAAGCTGGACTACGCCTATGGGCAGTCCCATGGGTATACACCCACTTTCAGCTATAGGGACTCACTTTTTTTCTGCCTAGTCAGGAGCAGAGATGTATAGTAACGAAGTAGAACTACTTAAGTACTGTACTTAAGTACCGAAATGCGGTATCTGTACTTTCCTAGAGTAGAATTTTTTTCTCCTACTTCTACTTTTACTTCACTACATTTTTTCGATGATTTCGATACTTCTACTCAAGTATTTTTTTTTTGTGCTGCATAGTTACTCGTTACTTTTAAAAAAATTACCACTGCCAGAACAGTAGATGGCAGGTTGCATAAAGCTAAAAAAAAATGTGTATAATGTCATTTGTAAATCAGCGCATACGAAAATAAAGGCTGTGTATAATAAAAGCTGCTATACCAAATCTTTCCAATAAAAAGAAAATATGAAAAAAACAAATAAATGGTGCTACAGCGCTTAAAGTGCATCAAGAAACTACTAACAAACACAGGTTAATCATTTGAATAAATCATTTGAAATAATAAAAAACAATATGATGTTCAAACTTTTGACTTCTTTCTTTAATAACTACATAACACAGTACTTGTACTTCTACTTTCAGTACTTGAGTAGAAATTTTTTTTCAAAACTACTGGTACTTTTTACTTTTAGTACTTAAGTAGCAAATTTTTTGAAAAAACTACTTGCAATACTTAAGTAAAAAAAATGTTGAATACTTTAGTACTTCTACTTAAGTAACTTTTTCTGCGAGCACTTCCACTTCTACTCAAGTCACTTTTTGATCGAGCACTTGTACTTTTACTCAAGTAGAAATTTCGAGTACTTTATACAAGTCTGGTCAGGAGTAAGGACCTAGTTCCTTACTGGGCGACGAACTGGATAATAAAAATCCTTATGCCCCATACACACGTGCAGATTATCTGCAGACTTTTGTCTGCAGACTTACCTTTTCTATGTAGTGCAAGGGCCTGCCGGATTGCATACAAATTAAAAGTGTTTAGGTTTGACCTCATATTATATGGTTTTGGTAAGTCTGCAGATAATCTGCACGTGTGTATGGGGCATTAGGGTCCCCCAGTCCAGCCAGCGAGCACGTGCAGACCGTAGCTCCACGCTAGGCCGGCTGCAACATAGCCCCACTGGACGGAGGCTGGCCTGCAAGTTAAATGTCTTGCCAGGATGCATACGAACTGGCTTTGGCCTGAGTCACAGCGTTTCCTTGTGGCCGACAGCACCCACATTACGATGGAGCGGTGTCCTGTCTGGAGTGGTGCCCATTCTGTTCTTGGTGTGGTAAGTAGCTGCCCCCCACTACCCCTGGAGGGTTTTGAGGTGGACGTAGGCCCCTCCCTTCTCCCCAGCCCCTCTAAAATTGTGGTCACTGTGGATTCCCTGCCATCCTGGAGGTTGGTGACTAGAGCAGGGGTGTTCTCTGGGTTCCCCGCAGCGGTTGTTGGGCTGGGGGAGCGGATGTTTTCACCATCTGCGGTTATGCGCCTCATGCGGCCGGATCCGCCCAAAAATTTAGGCTGCGGCTTTGCGGCCTACTCGTCAGAACCTATGTGAGGATGGCTGAAGCCACTGCCTCCGCCTTCCCCTCCACTGCCATTGGGGGGCGGCTCCACTGGTATTCGCATCCTGGCGGCTGGGAATCCTCAAAAATTTAGGCGGCCGACTAGGCCCAGCTGCTGAGTCGGGCGCCGCCGTTAGGGGGCAGCCCTAGTGCGTGTAGCTGAAGCCCCCACTTTTCCTTTGGGCATCTGCTGGACTGAGGATCCATGTAATTGCGGCTGGGCCCCAACAAAAAATTTAGGCCACGGCTTGCGGCCTGCTGGGTCAGCTTGGCACCCTTCCTTGGACCGGGTGGCACTGTAGGAATGCTTCATTTTTAATGACAGTCTTGCCACCATTATTGTGTGGGGTACTGCCTTTTAAGGGGGCTATGTCCTATTATGTCCTATATGGAGGGCTCAGAGGGCGACCCCTTGCTTTTTGCAGGGTCCAATAGGTGGTCCATTTGTGGATCCTTGCCCAAAGTCCCCTCCCCTGACTATTTTCGGGGTGAGCTCAGTATACAGTGACCCTATTGGGTCTGTGTCCACACACCCTGAGTGCTCAGATAGTGAGGATGGTATTGCATGGAGCACCTGTCCCTTTTAGTGCTACGGAACTATCAAGGGACCCTGTCTGCGTACTTTTAAGGAGGCTATTTCCTATTTTTGCCCCCCTTTTTTTTTTGCCGGGTCCAGTAGGTGATCTATTCGTGGGCCCTTGGTCAGCATCCCTTTTGTGGAATCGCAGTTGGTGGCCCCCTGATATGTTTTCGGGGTGAGCTCAGTATATAGTGACCCTACTGGGTCTGCGTCCATGCACCCTGAGTGCTCAGATAGCGAGGATGATTCCTCTGCTCCTGTAGCTGCGCCTAAAGAGGCGCTGGTGGATGCACTGTTTGTGTCAGTGCATGAAACTTTAAAAATAGAGGTTGCAGATGATGTCGCGTCGGAGGCACGGGTACCTTTCGGCACCCACAGGCACTCCAAAGCGGCAAGGGTGTTCCTCTTTCCGCTTACCTTGACAACATTGTCACAAACAGTAGGGCTGTCCAAAATGCAGTGGTTGCAAAGCATTTTTTGCTTGCGGTATCCTTATGAGGATTAACTGCGTAAAAGGGGTACGGCCCCTTACCTTCTTACCTTCATCCGGATTGAGGAGCCTCCGTACTTTACAATAAGAGGGCTAAAAGGAAGACGGATGCTCTGGCCCGCCATATGTGCGCTGTGGCTGGTTTGGCAACTAGGCCGTTAATTACTATTGCCCTGGTGTTGCAAACCCTGACCAAGTGGGCAAAGCTTTTACGCAGAGACCAGGAGGGAGAATGGCTTCACCGGTTGGTCCAGGGGCCACAGTTTGTCTTTGATGCCTCTTTGGATATGGCTCCTTTGATTTCTAGGCTGTCTGTATGAGCAGTGGTCCTTCGGCGTATTGTCTGGCTAAAATGCTGGTCCGTGGACTAGATTTCTAAGACGGCCTTATCTCATCTCCCTCCTGTAGGGGGTCGCCTGTTTGGAGCTTCCTTGGATGACAAGGGTCTCACGGGGGGGGGGGGGGGGGGGGAGTACTCTTCTTCCGCAGGCTACCAAGGGCAAGGAGCCCCGTCGTAGACATGGGCCATTCTCCTTGGTCCTCTTCGCCTCTCAGGATCTCAAGATAGGGTCTCCACCAGAGGTTCCAAGAGGACCTGGTCTCTTCCAGACCTGTGGACAAGGATGTCTCTGCATGAACCAGATCAATCACCCCTTGAAGGAACAAGTCTTGCACTACCCCAAAGAGACCCATAAGTGATCTGGGGACAAGTGTAGGTTGGAAGGGAAGAACCTTTCTGGAGGATAAGACCGAACTCGGTCTCGTAGCCTGACCGAATAACTTCGTGGACCCAAGTGTCCTTTACCAGGGAGGTCCATCGATCTGGAAACCAGCAAAGACATCCCCCCAGCCCAGATACAAGTGAGGGGGCCCCTTCATGCAGAGGCAGCCTTGTCCGCAGGTATGGAAGAGCCCGCTCCTGGCTTGCCAGAACAGGTCCTCTTGGAACCTTCGGTGCAGGCCCTGACTTTTTATTCCTTGTCTTGAGACTCTGAGGGACAAAAAAAAAAACCTCTTATGAGCCGAGAAGAATGGCCCATGCCTACGACGGGGCTTCTTGCTCTTGGGTAGCCTGCAGAAGAAGAGTACTCTTCCCCCATGCAAGACCCTTAATGTCGTCATCCAAGGAAGCGCCAAACAGGCAATCCCCTACAAGGGGAAGATCAGATAAGGCCTTCTTAGAAGTCTGATCCGCAGACCGGTATTTCAGACAGATAATACACCGAAGGGCCACTGCTGATACAGACAGCTTAGAAATCAAAGGAGCTGCATCCAAAGAGGCATCACAGATAAACTGTAGCCCCTGGACCAACTGATCCACCAGCTCAGAAAGACAGGGGGAAGCTGTATCTCCCCCCCCCTCCCCCCCAGGTCCCAGGGTAAAAGTCTAGCCCACTCAGTCAGACCTTGCTACACCAGGGCAATAGTAAATACCGGCCTAAGTGCCAAACCAGCTACAGCAAACATATGGCGGGCCAGAGCCTTCGCCCTCCTATCAGCTGGCTATTTAAAGGCCGGGGACTCCTCAACTGGAATGAAGGTAGCTTTATTTAACCTGGAAACCGACGAGTCCACTACAGGTTGGGCCGTCCACCTTTAACGCAGTTAATCCTCATAAGGACACTGGAAGGAAAAAAGCGCTTAGGAACCACTGTGTTTTGGACAACCTCACTCTTTTGTGACAATGTTGTCAAAGCAGAAAAGGGAACACCCTCGCCGCTTTGGAGGGTCTGTGGGTGGCAAAAGGGACCGGCGCCTCCGACGCAGCATCAGCTGCAACCTCCATTTTTAAAGTGTCATGCACTGACACAAACAGTGCATCCACCAGTGCCTTTTCATGCGTGGCTAGAGGAGCAGAGGAATCAGCCTCACTATCTGAGCAGTCAGGGTGCATGGACGCAGACCCAGTAGGGTCACTATATACGGAGCTTACCCCGAAAACATATCAGGGGGGCCGCCAACTGCGATCCCACAAAAGGGATGCTGACCAAGGGCCCATGAATAGATCACCTACTGGACCCCGCAAAAAAAGTAACAAGGGGCAAAATAGGAAATAGCCTCCTTAAAAGGACATGGACACGCAAGCAGGGTCCCCTGATGGTCCTGTAGCACTAAAAGGGGCATGTGCCCTATACAATGGTAGCAAAGCTGTCATTAAAAAATGAAGTGCCCCCACAGCATCACCCCTTTCAAGGGAGGCGCCAAGCTGACCACATGGCCTAGCAGGCCGTAAGCTGCAGCCTAAATTTGTGTGGAGGCCCAGCCACAAGTGCACGGATCCTCATCCCGGCAGATTCCCAAAGGTAGAGTGGGGGCTTCAGCTTAATGCACTTGGGGCTACCCCCCAATGAAAGCGTCTGACTCAGCCGCATGGCCTAGTAGGCCATAGGCTGCAAGACATGGCCTTAATTTTTGTGGGCGCCCAAGCAGCGGAGCAGACCACCCAGGGGCAGTGGAGGGGAGCGCGGATGCCCAAACTGGAGGCTGTGGCTTCAGCCACCCTCACAGGGGCCGCCTCACATAGTTTCTGACTAGTAGGCTGCAAAGCCGGATCCTGCCGCTTGAGGCGCGTACCCGCATATGCTAAACTATCTACTCTTCCAGACCAACAACTGACCGAGGGAGCCCAGGTAAAGACCCACAGTGACCACTGAAATTTTAGAGGGGCTGGGGGGAAGAAGGGGAAGCCGGGGGTCCCACTGTCCCAGGGAGGGGCCCACGTCCATCCCAAAACCCTGCAGGAGTAAAGGGGGACAGCTACTTACCATACCAGGAACAGGGTGGGCACCGCTCCGGACAGACTACTGCTCCATCATAACGTGGGTGCTGTCAACTAGGAGATACAATGCCGAGGCCAGGTCGTATGCGCCCTTGCGAGACGTTTAACTCTCAGGCCTGCCCTGAGAGTGGGCTATGTTGCGGCTGACCTAGCATGGAGCTGCGGTCTGCACAAGCTCATTGGCCAGACTGGGGGGACCCTCTGTATCTAGATTATTCAGTCCCTCGCCCAGTCCAGAAATTGATTATAGATTCTCACAGGAACAAAACAAAAAAGATAGGAAAAATTCCATTTAAAAAGAAAAAAAAAAAATCGCCAGGACCAGAGATCCCAGTTAGGAACTAGGTCCTTACTCCTGACTAGGCAGAATGCCTATAGCTGAGAGTGGGTGTATACCCCCCCGAAACTGCCCATAGACAAAGTCAAGCTTTTTCCTGCCTTATGTCCTACTTCTGTAGGGGGCACTATAACCCAATGGTTAAGAAGAATCGGGAGCTGTGTTCGTCAATGAACGAAAGAGAAATGCCAGTTTAGCAATCATATCAAATAAGAGGAAACTTCCACCTATTACACAACTAGACAGTACTGATGTACATAAAAACTTTTACCTTGGTGTTGCTTAAAAGCAATCATTGTACACTAGAAAGTTATATATTGACTGTAATTTAACAAGCTGATACAGATTAATTATGTAAATCAGGTCTAGAATTTTTTATTAAATCTGGTAGAAAAATGTATTTAATTGGTAGTGATTTACAGATAAAACATTTTTGCACTGTATTCCCAAAATGCAATTAAATCAGGTATATTTCATTATAATTTTATTAAAAAATATACTGTAGGATTCTTACTACCTAAAGAGAACCTGTCCATCTCACATAGAACCGCTGAACTAAAGAGCAAGCAGAACTCTGCTAACTCCAGTTGAAAGTAGTGCAGCGATATCATTTAGGTCGCATTCCTATATTTGCCCTGTAATAATGGGCATATTTTACTGTAATGCACAGTACCACGAAAAACACAGTGCACGGAAAAATGCAGTAAAGCCAATGCCTCTTACAGCAGGGTGATATCAGGGCAAATTCAGGTACCATTGATATGAAAATAGATTTAAGGCAGACCTTAACTGAAAAAACAAAATGCGACTAGGTGGGCTCTTAGTTGAAGAAGAGATCCTGTATGCTATCTCTTCTGGGAGATATAAAACAAAAAAATATGAGCCCATTTGACAAACTTTAAAATGCACACTAAGTTGTGCACGCGCAGCTCAGTGTACATTCTCGGCATACCTCTGTGCTGGAATAATTTATCTCCCATGATCATGCGTGGGAGCTACGTCACTCAGGCCCAGCCAATCAAGATGGCAAATATCCTTAACCTGGAAGACCAGGCCAGGGAAAGAAAGGCAAAATCTTTCTGGTTTAGGATGGCAGCACAGTGGCTAACTGGTTGGCACTTCCGCCTCGCAGCATTAGGGTTGTCGGTTTGCATCCCAATCAGGGCACTACCTGCCTGGAGTTTGCATGTTCTCCCTGTGCCTGAGCAGGTTTCCTCCCACACTTCAAAGACATGCTGGTAGACTTATTGGCTTCTGTCTAATTTGACAATAGTATATGTATGAATGGGAGTTAGAGACCTTAGATTGTAAGCTCATTAAGGGCAGGGACTGATGTGAATTTGTAATAAATATGTAAAGCGCTGCTTAAATTGCCAGTGCTGCTGTATACAAGAATAACACAAGTCTGTGTCCAAATAATTGAACCACCATACTACGTGCTCATGGAGAAAAAGGTGATCTAAAATTGCTCTCTTTTGGCGGGCTGCTACTATTCTAAACACTGCTCAAAAAAATTAAAGGAACACTTTGAAAACACATCAGATCTCAATGGTTATGGACTGGGTAATGTGTTAGGAAGGAAAGAATGCCACATAGTTTGATGGAAATGAAAATGATCAACCTACAGAGGGCACGAAAATCAAAGTGAAAAATTATGCAGCAGGCTAGTCCATTTTGCTGAAATTTCATTGCAGCAACTCAAAATGGTACTCGATATTTTATATGGCCCCCACGTGTTTGTATGCATGCCTGAAAACATTGGGGCATGCTCCTAATGAGACAACGGATGGTGTCTTGGGCTATTTCTTCCCAGATCTGGACCAGGGTGTCACGGAGCTCCTGAACAGACTGAGGTGCAACCTGGCATCGTCGGATGGACTGAAACAATGTCCCAGAGGTGTTCTATTGGATTTAGGTTGGGCGAGCTTGGAGGCCATTCAATGGTATCAATTCCTATATCCTCTAGGAACTGGCTGCATATTCACAACATGAGACCAGGCATTGTCGTGCACCAGGAGAAAATCAGGGACCACTGCACCAGCATAGGGTTTGACAATGGGTCCATGGATTTCATCCCGATACCTAATGGCAATCAGGGTGCCATTGTCCAGCCTTTAGAGGTCTGTTCGTCCCTCCATGGATATGCCTCCTCAGACCATCACTGACCCACCACCAAACCGGTCATGCTGAATGATGTTACAGGCAGCATAACCTTCTCCATGGCTTCTCCAGACCCTTTCACATCTGTCACGTGTTCAGGGTGAACCTTCTCTTATCTGTGAAAAGCACAGCACGTCAGTGGCAGACCTGCCAATTCTAGTGTTCAATGTAAAATGCCAATCGAGCTCCATGGTGCCAGGCAGTGAGCACAGGTCCTACCAGAGGACGTTGGACTCTCAGGCCACCCTCATGAAGTCTGTTCCTGATTGTTTAGTCAGACATTCACACACCAGTGGCCATCTGGAGGTCATTGTGTAGGGCTCTGGCAGTGCTCTTCCTGTTCCTCCTTGCACAAAGGAGCTCAGTGGCTCGGATCTTGACCTTCCCTAATCGGGGAGTTAAAAAGAAATTGGCCTTGAGTACCATCAATGGCCAGGTGTCGACTTTGGCAGTCTTCTTCCAACAAATAAATAAAGCTGGGCTAAAATAAACAGTGTGAGTTAGTGAACAAAACACTGGAAAAAAAATATATATGCGACAGTGCACAATAAATAATTAATAATAGATCCCAAATCAAGCGAAATGGAAAAATAATCAAATGAAAAGTGCAAATGCAGTAAACACAATAAGGAAAGTACCAAATCTCTGCATAAAATGGTGAAATAAATAGCGAATATCCTCCACCGGTAAGGAATAACGTGTAGTCCACGGTGCTCAGTATACAGACACACTCATGCGCTTACCAGAGATCGTAAAAAACAAGCCTGAAACCATCAATCTTAATCAAGGTTGACAAATGAGTGGATCAGAACCGATTGCAGGGAAGGTCTGTGTGTGGATATGTCACCTTCAAGCATTACATGCCCACAGCGATATCCTCAAAATTGACAAGCGGAACACAAAAGAGCCTCCATAGCGTATTATTGTAAAAACCACCGTTTAATAATAAAAGAGAAGTACACTCACATTTAAGAGATTAAAAAGCGCTTGTAACAGATAGGCGGCAAACGAAAAACACTGTCGCCTGTCCTTCCGGGTTGTTGCGTGGTGATGTCAGCACGCCGGTCCCGACGCGTTTCGTCACAGATGACGTCTTCCTGGGGGTACGAGTGGCGTGCTGATTCCACCACTTAATACCAGAGCGGCAGGTAACGCCCTCGTTTGAGCCAAAACATTTTACAGCGGGCGCCATCTTTAATGCTGGAACTAACGCCAGTCTAATGGAACAATATTGAAAACACTGTATATCATATCAGGGCAGACATTCAAAGCCCTGTCGAGACCCTTGTAAATTACCTCGATTAATACTAATATATGGACCATCACAAAAAATCTGAAAATATTTTTATATAATTGCAACAGCAAACATCAGTCGCCACTCCATTTTAAATGGAGATGCAAACCTACACACATAAACATAAATTGGCTAAAGATGTTGACAATATAGATCAATAAAAACTAAAGCCAATGAAACAGAAACAATAAGATAACTGATTGTTACTGCAATCCATACAATGTATAAAAAATCTAATTATATATAAAAATTATATTTATAAAAATGTATATCTTATTCATATAGAGCATAATAAATGTTGTAGAACAGTGGTGGGAGATAAATGATCATATACTATCTCCTAACCAAAGTCAAATATGTCTATACGATAATAAATAGAATGGTCATCATCAGTAAATTATCATAAATAATAAAATATTAATATTAAAAGGTGACCCCAAACTTTCAAATGCCATGGCTCATATAGAAATTACATAAATCAGGTATAGCCAATAATATCTAAAATTAATCACAAAAGGCAAATGGACCCCAAACTTTTAACACATCAAGAATTGTCTATAAAAGCGTTAACATCAGTATCCACATTTAGGCCAAAAGGCGTGAAGGTTTTAACTCTAAATATCCAAGACATTTCCAATTTAGATAGACCTCTGACTAGGGGTTCCCCCCGCCAATGGGGGCTAAATATGTCTATGCCCATAAAGATAGTATTAGATGGATCCTTATTATGTTTAAAAAGGTAATGTTTGGATACTGAGTTGTTTTTGAAGCCCTTTTTGATATTAGCCACATGTTCGTTGACACGGACTGAAAAGGGGCACTTAGTCCTTCCTATACATTGCAGGCCACATGGGCACTGCAATAGATAGACGACCCCTGTACTGGAGCATGATATGAAAGGTTTGATGGAATGTACCTGTCCAGTGCAGGTAGATGTAAATGTCTTCCAACAACCCTTGGCCACACACTCCCTGGTGCGTACCTTTCTTCAGGGTGTCCGACATTTGGTTCCTCTAGTGTGGCCTCCGTTGTCTCCTTAGGACCTCCCCTTGGTGCTTTCGGTCCTCCAGAAGCCTCCCTTTGAGAATATTTGGGAGATTCCCTTGCTTATGCTGTCTCAGAAGGTGGTTTTTCTTGGTGGCTATCACATCTGCATGCAGGGTTTCGGAACTGGCAGCATTATCCTGTTGTTGATTCAGAGAAATAAGGTGGTTCTTTGCCTCTGTCCCTCGTTCCTCCCAAAGGTCTCTGATTTTCATTTGAATGAAGACATTATGTTGCCTTCACTGTGTCCCAGGCCTAAACATCCTAAAAAAATTGCCTGGCATGCCTTTGATGTGGTCCGGACAATTAGGGCGTACCTAGCAGCTACGGAGTCTTTTAGGAAGCCAGGTTCTATTTGTGCTCACGGTCGGACATCACAGACCTTGCCTCATGCAGTGATACAATCAATGCTTCCACCAGTGCCTTTTCGTGCATGGTTGCAGATGTGGAGGAATCATCCTCAATATCTGAGGATTCTGGGCGTTTGGTCGCAGACCCAGCAAGGTGACCCACGTCAGCGGCGGCCAAATCCGATTAAGCATCTGAGACAGATGATGCTGGGGAAGGCGGGGGCGCTTTTTGCTAGCCCATCGCCCGAAAGCCACCTCCACCCAGGACACAAAGGACTCCAGGACCGCCGTCAGTGCATCAATGAATGGTTGGGACCCGGAAGGCCCCGCAGCCTCAGAGAGGGTGTCACGTACCTGGTAGGTAGAGCCTGAATGTGTGGAGGAAAGCCTCTCTTACACCTCTGACTCAGAGCCCCTGATAGAGTAAACAGGAGGCGCAGAGTGCAAAGTCGCATGAGTGCCGGTGGACGTGCAGGCTGCAGGTAGCGCAGAGTTCCAGAAGGAGGCAGGTGTCCAGGGAATTGTTGGTCCAATGCAGCAACTAGGGAGCCTCGGGGAATACTGGAAGGCAAGCAGAGTCAGACAAGCCGTGTCATACACAGAGAGGTCAGATCCGGTACAAGTGGAGAGACTGGAGAATGGTCAAAGAACAGACTGGGGTCGGTGTAGGCAGAACTGGAGTAGTCAGAGGCAAGCCGGGTCAAGATTTCAGGAACAACACAGGTAACAGGAAGCAGGACTGGCACGGAACACTGTAAACGAGACAGCACTGATCCTGAGAGCACTCAAATTCGCATCCTGGTGCTTTTGTGTTTGTCAAATAGCGCGCGCTAACGCGTTGGCTAAGTGCACTTCTTCCTTGGGAGATTCGAGGGGCAGGACCTTGCCTGCGGTTGCCAACTTGTCTTCTGGCAGGACCTTCCTGACATGGCCCCCTCCCAATGGGCAGCCCCCGGATGCCCAACTGGGTCATCTTATCCGAATGGGACTGTTTAAACGTCTGAAGGAGTCTTCTGGCGTGGATGTCGTTTTTGGGTTCCCAAGAATTGTCCTCGGGACCATATCCCTTCCATTTGATCAGGAACTGGATTTGGTTACCTCTTTTCCTGCAGTCCATAATTGCCTCAATTTCATATTCCTCTTCTCCCCCTACTATTGTTGGCTCAGGTGGGCCAGAGTTTCGTTCCGGGAAGGGGTTGGGAGAGGCAGGTTTAAGTAGGGTCACATGAAAGACCGGGTGGATCCTAAAGGAGGCTGGTAATTCCAATTCGTAAGCCACATTATTGATCCTTCTCTTTACAGGGGATGGCCCCAAAAACTTAGGTCCCAGTTTCCTTGACGGACATGCTAATTTTAAGTTGGTGGTGGATAACCACACTTGATCGCCAGGCTTCAGAATGAATTCCCCACGCTTTTTCCTATCAAACATTTTTTTGTTGTACTCCTGTGCCTTGATTATTGTTTCCTGTAGTAGCTTGTTGTTGGTTTCTAGGAAGGTTACAGTTTGTAGCACAGCTGGAACAGAGTATTCCAGGATAGTGCTGGGTAGAAATGATGGGTGGAAGCCGTAGTTGGGAAAGAATGGGGATTGTTTGGTAGCAGAGTGGTTGGAATTGTTGGCAAATTCAGCTAGAGGAAGTAATGATATCCAGTCATCTTGGGAAAAGGAAGATAAGCAGCGCAGGTATTGCTCTAGGGTTTGGTTGGTCCTTTCCGTCTGACCATAAGTTTGGGGGTGATAGGCCAAAGAGAAGGATAGTTCAATTTCCAGGGTTCTTGAGAGGGCTTTCCAAAACCTTGAGGTAAATTGAACCCCTCGATCGGATACAATGTTAGCTGGGATTCCATGGAGCCTCACTATCTCCTTGATAAAAATCCGTGCTGTCTCTAGAGCAGATGGTGTGCCCTTCATAGGAAGAAAATGTGCCATTTTGGCACCTAAACTGTCATGAGTTGCGCCTCGCACATAAGCGTGCGTATGCGCACTCAAATTTGCATGCTGGCGCATTGGCGTTAGCTAAGTGCATTTCTTCCTTGGGAGATTCGAGGGGCAGGACCTTGCCTGCGGTTGCCAACTTGTCTTCTGGCAGGACCTTCCTGACAGAGGGGATCAGGTGGGGAGATGTGCTCCAAAGACTCCATGAGTCATCAGGGGGACCCCACAAAAAGTGTAAAACACTACAAAGGCACAACCCCCACAGGGCTCGCAGCACCAAGCGATCCACAGCAGAGAGGGAGAGAACCCCACCAGACTTCCCATCCAGCAGAAACAGGCACCTGCAGACACCAGGATAATCTGCAATACACGTGTGGCGATCGGGAAGTGAAAAGATCCAGGAGTCAGCACCAGGGGATGGGAAGGGGCTCCCTCCACCGAAAATGCCACCCACAGGGCTCCACTGTCATGTCAAAGCACCGCAAAATGGCTTCTGAACTACACAAACATGGCCACCGTGCCTAGAAACACCAGGCTACAGCATAATAGCAGCACCACGAGGCTGTCCAGGACCCAGGAGGGATCCTTAGGGTTTAAGGACGGGCCCTGGCAGGAGCCTACATTAGGTTAACCCCCCCCCCCTGCACAGCCGATCGTCTGATCGCCGGTGGCGCACCTCCCCAGCCCCCATTGCCAGCATAGCGCCCTGCCCCCCCCCCCTGGGAGGTAGACCAGACCAACCACACAGCCCCAGCATAAGTGGAGGGGGGGTAGGATGGGGGACAGATGAAAGGAGGGTGCCTGACAGGAAGGAGGGGAACCCAAGGGTCCGACCGTTCCCAAGGAGGGGCTCACGTCCACTCCAAAACCCTTCAGGGGGAGAGGGGGGGGGGGACAGCTACTCACCATAACAGGAACTAGGTGGGCACCGCTTCAGACCTAACCCTCTCAACATCGAAAGGGGGGACTGTAAGCCAGGAGGAACGCTGTGACTCGGGACGCGACCTTGCGAGGCGTTTAACTCACTGGCCAGCCCCTGTCCAGCCAGGCTATGTCGTGGCCGATCTAGTGTGGAGCTGAGGTCTGTGCACACTCGCTGGTCAGACTGGGGTGACCACTGGATCTAGATTATCCAGGCCATCGCCCAGTCCAGCAGTTGATTGTAGATCTCACAGGAAAAAACCCAGGAGAAAAAAAATTCTATCTATAAAAAAAAAATTGCCAGGACCAGAGATCCCAGCATGGAACTAGGTTCTTTTTCCTTACTAGGCAGAAAAAAATGAGTACCTATAGCAGAGAGGGGGAGTATACCCCCTGGGACTGCCAATAGGCGTAGCCAGATTATTTTTCTGCCTAGTGTCTTACTCCTGAAGGGAGAAGTATAACCCAATGGTTATGAAGACCAGGAGCTGTGTCCATCAATGAACAAGAGAGAAAAATGGATTTTTGTAAGAACTTACCGTAAAATCCTTTTCTCTTAAGCTCATTGACAGACGTAGTCTTCTTGATTCTCAAGAGCTGGGTTATGTTGTCTCCGCAGGAGTAGGACTAGGCAGAATGACAAAACGTTCTGGCTCCACCCTAGGGGGCAGTCCCTGAGGGTATATCCTCCCTCTCTCTGCTACAGGGAATCAGTTCTGTTTAAAGCAGTACAGAGAAATTAACCCAACCCAACTCAATGATAGAGGGGCGGGTACTACGTCTGTCAATGAGCTTAAGAGAAAAGGATTTTACGGTAAGTTCTTACAAAAATCCATTTTTCTCTATCGCTCATTGACAGACGTAGTCTTCTTGATTCTCAAGAGCTGGGACATCCAGAAGCAGTGCCACAAATGAGGGGTGGGATTGACAAAATCAAATCCAATCTAGTAGGCCCAATCGGTGCCAAACTAGAAGTTTTAAAGGCTCATTATAAACAAAGAATGAGACTAAAGAAAAATTTTCCAATGGAAAAAACCCTCGGAGGTAGACCACTGGTCTCCTCAAATTGCGGCCTGCAGAACCTTGCGGCCAAATGAGGCATCAGACGATGCCATAACATCAACTTTATAATGTTTAGAGAAGGTATGCACCGACGACCAGGTAGCCGCCTTGCACACCTGGACCACTGACGCCTGATGGCGAAAGGCCCATGACGCACTAAGTGCCCGAGTGGAGTGCGCCTTAACAGGGAACGGGGGCTCCCGACCCTTAATAGAATAAGCCTGCACTACCGTCTGTCTGATCCATCTGGAAATGGTCGCGGCAGATGCAGGCAACCCCTTTTTGGGTCCATCTGGGATCACAAAAAGTGAATCCGTCTTGCGAAACGAGTCTGTCGTTTTCAAGTATACCCTGATCGCCCGGACCACATCCAAGGAGTGCAAAGCAAATTCCCGAGGATGACTGGGCTTAGGACACAGGGAAGGTAATACAATTTCTTCATTCAGATGAAATTCTGAAACTACTTTTGGTAGGAAGGATGGATTCGGACGAAGAACCACCTTATCTCTATGAACCACCAGATATGGTGAACGACAAGATAATGCGGCCAGTTCTGACACCCTGCGTGCAGAAGTAATAGCCAGCAAGAAGGCCACCTTCTGGGACAACGTGGGTAGAGGAATCTCCCTAATATCTTCAAAGGGAGGTTTCTGAAGAACCGACAACACTAAATTAAGATCCCAGGGGGGTAACGGCGCGTGCACTGGCGGAGCCAGATGTCGCACCCCCTGGATGAAATTCCGCACCAAGGAATGAGTAGCCAAAGGCTTCTGAAAGAAGATGGCTAATGCTGAGACCTGACCCTTGATAGTACTCAAGGCCAGTTTCTGCTCAACCCCTTGTTGCAGAAAAGCCAATATTCGACTAATCGAATAAGACCGAGGACGGAACCCCAAAGGTTCACACCATGCAATGTAGGACTTCCATGTGCGATGATAAATCTTTCTGGAAGTCGCTTTCCTTGCTTCAACTAGAGTAGGAATAACTGAAGTTGACAAACCTTTGTCCTTCAGCACCTGGGTCTCAATAGCCAGGCCGTTAAAGCCAGCGATCGTAAAGCAGGATGGAAGATCGGTCCCTGAGACAGTAGATCCTCTCTGAGAGGAAGTCTCCACGGGACGTCCGCCACCAGTCTGACCATGTCGGCGTACCAAGCTCGACAAGGCCAGTCCGGAGCTACCAGGATTACTGGGATTCCTTCCTCCTCTACCCTGCGAAGAAGTCTTGGCAGTAACGCGAGAGGAGGGAAGGCATATATTAGCTGGTATTGCCCCCACGGGGCGATCAGTGCGTCTGCGGTTTCTGCTAGAGGATCGCGGGAGCGAGCCACGAATCTCTGAACTTTCCTGTTGAATCGTGATGCCAACAGATCCACATCCGGGGTGCCCCACCGTAGGCACAATTGGTGGAAAACGTCTGGATGGAGGGACCATTCCCCCTGATCCAGGGTCTGACGGCTGAGATAATCTGCCTGCCAATTCTCCACCCCCGGAATGAACACCGCAGAGATTGCTGGAACAAATCGTTCCGCCCAGCGAAGAATGCAAGCCACTTCCTTGGCCGCTCGGACACTCTTGGTGCCCCCCTGGTGATTGACATAAGCCACGGCCGTGGCATTGTCCGACTGGATCCGAACCGGGCTGCCCTGGAGCTGCTCGGTCCAGTGAATCAGACAAAGTCTGATCGCTCTCAGTTCCAATACATTTATCGGTAATCTGGATTCTTCCGGGGACCAAAGTCCCTGGGCAGATAATTGACCGAGAATTCCTCCCCATCCGGATAGACTGGCATCCGTGGTCACTATCGTCCAATATATTGGCAGAAATGACTTTCCCTGGCTGAGCATTGGAGACCGAAGCCACCAAACCAGAGACTCTCTGGTCTGTTTGCTCAATCGTATCTGATTGTCCAGGGATTCCGGATTCCGATTCCATCTGAGGAGAATCTCTTGCTGAAGAATTCGGGTATGGGACTGGGCAAATGGGACTGCTTCGAAGGAAGCCACCATCAACCCCAGAACCCTCATGCAAGTCCGAAGGGAAGACCAGTTGTTGGACAGTAACAACTGGACTGCTGATTGAATCTTTCGAAGTTTCCCTACCGGAAGAAACACTCTTGTCCTGACTGTGTCTAGAATTAGACCCAGATATTCGAGCCTCTGGGTGGGAACCAGAAAAGACTTTTGCTGGTTCACCAGCCACCCGAATTCCTGTAAAGAAATCATAGTAATTTCTATGTTTTGTAGCAAGGTCTGAGGAGACTCTGCATGAAGCAGAAGATCGTCTAGGTAACCTAGAATCGATATACCTCTTTGGCGCAGAAGTGCCAACATTGGGGCCAACACTTTTGTGAAGACCCGCGGAGCCGTGGCGAGACCGAAAGGTAACGCCACAAACTGATAGTGGTTCTCCTCTACGGAAAAGCGTAGAAAACGCTGATGTCCTGCGAAAATGGGAATGTGAAGATAGGCGTCCTTGATGTCTATGGACGCTAGGACATCCCCTGGATGCAGGAAGGCTGCTACCGTGCGAATGGACTCCATTCTGAATCTTCTTATGTTGACGAAAGAATTGAGTGCTCTTAAGTCCAGAATTGGACGCACTTTGCCCTCTTTCCTGGGTATTGTAAACAGGTTTGAATAAAACCCTTGAAACCGTTCTGTCCAAGGAACGTGGACTACCACTCCTTGTTGTAGTAGATCTGTGACTGCTCTCCGCAGATCTTCTAGACGATCCGGAGATAGTCGGATATTGGAAGGGAAGAATCGCGCCGGTGGGAGAGATCGAAACTCGATCTTGTACCCTGACTTTATGACTTCGCAAACCCATTTGTCCGGGATTCTGGAAAGCCATGGATCCGGGAACCGGCGAAGACGTCCCCCCACCCCAGTTATGGGTGGGGGCGCACCTTCAGGCTTTGGATGGTTTATCTTCAGGTCTGGAGGGGGCGGGCTTTTGCTTGCCCGACCAACGACCCCTGACGCCTCCTGTAGGAACCTTGGAGGACTTAGTTTTTTCACCCGCTGGACGAAAAAACCTCTTGTGAGCAGAAAAAGAAGGCCCTCGTCTTTGACGAGTTCCTCTACCTTTAAAATTTTGCGGTAAAAAGGTGCTTTTTCCACCGGTGAGATCCTTAATGATCTCATCTAAGTTGGCTCCAAATAGACGTTCTCCTGAAAAGGGGATATTAGCCAATGCTTTTTTGGAACCTTGGTCGGCTATCCAACCTTTTAGCCACAGTGTACGCCTGAGAACTGCTGAGACTGATGCTCGCGCCATTAATGGAGTGGCGTCTAACGCCGCATCACATACAAACTGTAACCCCTGTATCATTTGTTCCAACAAATCTGATACCGCCTGAGGGACTTCTTCTAAGTCCCGGCGTAACCACTTGGTCCATTCAGTTACAGCCTGCGAAACCAGACCAATAGCAATTATTGGCCTGAAAGCTGATCCAATCAAGGAAAACATGGTGCGAGACATAGCTTCTATCTTGCGATCCACTGGATCTTTAAAAGACGGAGCGTCTTCTAAAGGAATAACCGTGGCTTTATTCAATCTAGCAATTGGTGAATCCACCACAGGTGGTTCTGTCCATTTCTTAATCAGGGTTTCCTCAAACGGATAACGCCTGTCAATGCGTTTGGAAATATTAAAAGTGCGTTTTGGCAGACGCCATTCTTCATCGATTGGATTGCCAAAACATTTGGGCAATGGAAAAACCTTTGCCACTTTGATGCGCTTTTTAGTCCCAAAGGGGATCTCAGTTTCAGCTATTTCTGATGGAATACCCTGTAACCTTAAAGTCTCTTGAACAGATACAATGAGTGCGTTTACCAACGCTTCCTCTCGGGCTATGGCAGATGCCGAAATATCCTCCTCACTGTCTGAAGAGACAGGACCCGAGACACCAATACCAGATGAAGTACCTGCAACTGCAGAAATAGGCTCAGAGTCTGAATCCGAGGTTTCAGATAATAAGGGGTTAGGCGGGGGTCGCTTTCTTGCGCCCTGTCCCTGACAAGCCACTTCCACCCGGGACACAAAAGTTTCCATAATGGCTGACAAAGATTCAATTGTCAATGGGGTGCTGGAGGATCCCGCAGACCCCTCGAGGGGATCCGGAGGAGATACATGAGTGGCAGGGTCCATGTTAATACAGGACACTTTTGCCAGCAATAAACAGAAAAACTTTTTTTTTTTTTTTTTTTTTTTTTTTTGTGTCTCCCCCTAGCGCAATAGCGCCCCTCAGAGTACCTGCTTCTCGATCCCAAAGAGAGAGAGAGGGACCCCCAAGGCTCACCAACCGATGCAGTGCAGTTTCCAACAAACTGCAGCCAGCGTCTGTCTTTACAGACTGGAAGGAGCTGTTTGCTTTTTCCCGGGCAGAAGGCGTGGCTCCGCCCCCTGTGTACGTCTTCCGACGTTCCCAGCCCTCCACGAGGAAGCTGGGCTCACAAAACATGGCCGCCCCCATAGAAGAGACATAAGACTCCAAAAACATGGCGGCCGACGTGACCTGAGGACATACATGCATTCGGTCTACGGCAAAATGGCGGCGGACCGCCGATATCGTCTTCCCAGCACATCCACCTGCACTCTGCTGAGAGGTGACATATGGATCTACAGAGATACACTGCACATAAGGTAGGATTATACCTCCTATGTTTGCTGTAATGTTACAGTCTGCTGGGTAGAGTGTTAGCTCTTGAACCAAGTCCACTTCCCACAAACACATGCTGTATTACAAGGGGGACTTGTAAGTGTCAGATATATACTGACCATATATGGAGGGGCCCATAATATATACTGCCTCATAATGAGGAAAAAAAGGGAACGTTTTACTCACCATACCGAACCGACAGGCACCCTCTCTTCATAATACCCTCTCCACCGAGGTGGGGGTTTGTGGACGCCTCGACTCTCTGGTCCTGGCGTCCAAGCGAGCTTTTAACTCGCAAAGTCAGTCCCTTTACTGGGACTCCGTCGCGGCTGACTCAGCGCACTGGTCTGCACGCGCTTTTAGGCAGAAACCGGGGTGACCACTGGATCTCACATCCAGCCCGTCGCCCGGCCCCGCATACTTACTTGAATATGTCGCGGCCGACCAAGCGCAATGCCTGGTCTGCACGCGCTCGTAGGCCGGCTGGGGTGACCACAAGTGTCGCCCAGTCCGGCATTTTTGCTTGAAGATCTCACAGGAAAAAACACTGGAGAAAACTACCTAAAAAATGTCTTTTTCTTAAAGAAAAAAAGTCTTGCCAGGACCAAAAGATCCCAGCAAGGAACTTAGGTCCTTACTCCTGACTAGACAGAAAAAAACTGATTCCCTGTAGCAGAGAGAGGGAGGATATACCCTCAGGGACTGCCCCCTAGGGTGGAGCCAGAACGTTTTGTCATTCTGCCTAGTCCTACTCCTGCGGAGACAACATAACCCAGCTCTTGAGAATCAAGAAGACTACGTCTGTCAATGAGCGATAGAGAAATGGGCATTTATTTTCTATCTAAAAGGTTAATTTATCCTGTACATCGGTATTTTTTTGTGAGATTTTTTTGTTCTAACCCCCAAACACACACACACACACACACACACACACACACACACACACACACACACACACATATATATATATATACATACATACACATAATATATATATATATATATATATATATATATATATATATATATATATTTATTAGCAGACACCCTAGGGAATAAAATGGCGATTTTATGTCACACAGCATTTGCGCAGTTTTTCAAATGCAATTTCTTTGGAGAAAATATACCTTAACCACTTTAAGACCGGAAGATTTGAGCCCCTTCCTGACCAGGCCCTATTTTGCGATTCGGCACTGCGTTACTTTAAACGGACAATTGCGCGGTCGTGCGATGCTGTACTCAAATAAAATTGATGTCCTTTTTTTCCCACAAATAGAGCTTTCATTTGGTTGTATTTGATCAGCTGTGCAATTCTTATTTTTTGCGCTGTAAACAAAAAACTTTTTTCACATTCTGCTATACGACATTCGCAAAAAAAAAAATCTAAATGTAACATTTTAGGCCAATTTGTTTTCTGCTACAAATTTTTGGTAAAAAAAACCCCCAAATAAACGCAATAAGCGTATTTTGATTGGTTTGCGCAAAAGTTATCACGTTTACTAACTACGGGAAAGATTTATGTCATTTTTATTGTTTTTTTACTAGTAATGGCTGCGATCTGCGATTTTTTGCGGGACTGCGACATTGCGGTGGACAGATCGGACCCTTAACTGACATTTTTGGGGGGACCAATGACATTACTACAGTAATCAGTGCTAAAAATATGCACTGTTACTGTAATGACACTGGCAGGGAAGGGGTTAACCCTATGGGTGATCAAAGGGTTAAATGTGAGCCTCATGCTTACTGACGTGTGTGGGGGGAGGGGGTTCTGTGACACAGACAGATCGCAGGTTCAGCTATGCTGAATCCTGTGATCTCTCCCTGTGTCACAGAGAAGATCCACCTGCTTTGTTTACATAAGCAGGCGGGTCTTCTCACACTTTCCCTGACAATCGGGGAAGAGAGGCGGCAATCGTCACCTCTGCTCCTCCAGCCCGACTCCCGCTGTGTCTAAACACAGTGTGCCGCCAAAATCACTAGGAGTCCAGCGACGTAGGATAACTGTTGGCAGTCGGCAAGTGGTTAATGAATTTAAAAAGAAAAAAAAAAAAAAAACGCCATCTGCACCCCAATTTTTTTTTGTAAAATGTGAAAGATGTTATGCCAAGTAAATAGATACCGAACTTGTGATGCTTTCAAATTGCGCACTCTCGTGGAAAGGTGACAAGCTGCAGTATTTAAAAATCTCCAATAGCAATGCTTTAAAATTTTTTACAGGGTACCTGTTTAGAGTTACAGGGGAGGCCTAGGACTATTGCTCTTGCTCCGTTGGGAGCGATACCTCACGTGTGGTGAACACACCGTTTATGTATGCGCTCCTTCTGCATGCTGCAAAAAAACAAATACCAGAGTTATGGCTGATAGCTTGAGCCATAACCCTGCTAAACCACTTGCAAACCGCAATATATATGTATTGCGGTAGGCAAGTAGATACTCATAATTTGAGCAGCAGTTGGAGGAGCAGGCAGCAAAAAAACTGAATTTTTGTAAAATCTTACCTGTAAAATTCCTCTCTCCGTGTCCTCCGACAGTCGCCGCCTCCTCTAAGTCATCACTGTTGGGTATTGACTTCCTCTCCGCAGGAGTAGCTAGGCATATAGACTTCGTCAAAAACAAAAGGCATTTGCATATACACACCCATGTGGGCTGTTCCATCTGATCAATACCCCCCTGCAGTGACCACTCCCAAATCAGTTTGGTAGCATAGCAGTAGGTAATAAGAACCCCAAAAGAGGGGCGGGGGCAGCGACTGTTGGAGGACTCAGAGAAAGGAATTTTACAGGTAAGATTTTACAAAAATTCAGTTTTCTCTTACGTCCTCCGAAAGTCGCCGCCTTCTCCAAGTCATCACTGTTGGGATGTCCCAAAGCAGTATAGACATGAGGGGTGGGAGACGCAACCATAGAAAAGGCAATGCAGTACCCACATCAGAGAAAGGAATCTTACATGCACCGTAAGAGAACCTACTGGGCAATAGAAAACCAACAATGCTCAACAGGAGCAACAGCCCAGGAAAGCAAATACCAACAGCCAGGGACCCAGAAAACCCAAGGGTCCTTCGTGGCACTGCCGCACTGAGAACCTTGCGGCCAAAGGAAGCATCATCTGATGCCAGAACATCTACTTTGTAGAATTTTGAAAAAGTGTGCACCGACGACCAAGTCGCAGCCTTGCACACCTGGGCCACGAGGCACGATGCCAATAGGCCCAGGACGCACTCAAAGATCTGGTAGAGTGCGCCTTAACAGGGAAGGGCGGAACCCGTTCCTTCAAAGCATAAGCCTGCTCAATGGTCTGTCTGATCCATTTGGCAATGGTTGCTGCAGACGCAGCCATGCCCTTCCGAGATCCCTCAGGAAGGACAAAGAGGGAATCCGTCTTCCGAAAAGATTCCGTAGACGACAGGTAAACCCTGATCGCCCTGACAGCATCCAAGGAATGCAAGGCAATCTCCTTAGGATGCTTAGGCTTCGTACAAAGCGAAGGCAGGACATTGTCCTCATTAAGGTGGAACTCAGATCACCTTAGGAAGAAAGGACGGGGGTGGTCGCAAAACAACCTTATCCTTGTGAATTATCAAGTAACGAGAGCGGCAAGACAACGCCGCCAGCTCCGACACTCTGCGAGCCAAAGTGATCGCCAATAAAAATGCAACCTTCTTGGACAGCAGACACAACGATATCTCCCGGATGTTTTCAAAGGGAGCACGCTGTAACACGGACAGAACCAAGTTCAAGTCCCATGGAGGTAAAGGCTCCTTCCTGGGAGGAGCCAAATGTCGTACACCTTGAATGAAGGTGCGAATCAAGGAATGAGACGCCACAGGGCGTTGGAAAAGGATAGCCAGGGCAGATACCTGGCCCTTTATCGTGGCCAGCGCCAGACGCTGGTCCACCCCAGACTGGAGGAAAGCCAACACTCTTGACACACTTGTAGATGCACTTTACAATAGGAGGGTTCCACCATCCTTGCGCTACTAAAGTTCTGTGGAAATACTCTTGGATTTCTGTGTTGAATTTTATTATTTATGATATTATTATACTCTTGACACCGAGTACGAGCGAGGGGAGAACCCCCTGGACTCACACCAGGCAAAATAGGCTTTCCAGGTACGGTAATAGATTTTACCAGAGGAGGTTTTCCTAGCCTAGATTAGAGTAGGGATAACCTCAGGGGAGAGACCCCTGTCCCTCAGGACCTGGGTCTAAACAGCCAGGCCGTCAAAGCCAGCGACTGTAAAGCAGGATGGAAGATCGGTCCCTGAGACAGTAGATCTTCCCGCATTGGCAGTCGCCACAGAGGCGCCACTGCCAGGTGAACGTCGGCATACCAGGACCGGCGAGGCCAGTCCGGCGCCACCAGGATCACTAGTTGCGGTTCCGAGGTTAACCTGCGGAGGAACCTGGACAACAACTGAATCGGAGGAAAGGCATACATCAGACGATGAAAAAACAAATTTAAACCCGCGCTACACAATAGTGATAAGTTATTCAGTGAGAAAACTGTGAAGGTGTGCAGCTGCTGCAACACTAAGAAATTCTTAGAATAAATGAATAAAACCAAATTAATGCAGCGCTAGCAACAGATTAATAACAAAAATTACAAATTATTTAAATTGAAACCACTCTATATCATGTGAATACAATATGTAATAATAAAATATATTAATCACATTAAGGTGCATAAATTTCTATAGAAATAATTTAAAGTGCATATTTAAACTAAAAAAATAAATAAACATTCAAAGTGTGAGATTTAAAGTGCAAAAATGGTGGAATAAAGTCCTTATTGATGATCCAAAAAGGTGCCAAAGTGCCAAGTAAATAAAGGTGCTTGTGAGGTGAAGGTGCCCTCTTGGTTCCCCACTCACCGGAATTAGATAGTATAAAAGCCCTTGGTTTTATTGCACATTTGCCCAGGATCAGATATGGGATTCCTCCGATGTGTCCTCCGTGTGGAAATCGTTCCCGATAACACAGCTCCAGCACTGCACAGGGCTCGTCTCTGGGGCATTCCCAGTAAATGATCACTTGTAAGGCAGGTAGGGATCACATAGCAGACTTCAGTGCTGTACAAGGGGTACCCTTGGCACTGAAGGTTTGAGCACTGTCAGAGCAAAAACAGGGGGGAGTGTACAGGAACTAGATAGTGATCCTGAAACAGGTTCTGGAGGGCGGTGCTGCTCTCCAGAACCGCCCTCCAGAACCTGTTTCAGGATCACTATCTAGTTCCTGTACACTCCCCCCTGTTTTTGCTCTAACAGTGCTCAAACCTTCAGTGCCAAGGGTACCCCTTGTACAGCACTGAAGTCTGCTATGTGATCCCTACCTGCCTTACAAGTGATCATTTACTGGGAATGCCCCAGAGACGAGCCCTGTGCAGTGCTGGAGCTGTGTTATCGGGAACGATTTCCACACGGAGGACACATCGGAGGAATCCCATATCTGATCCTGGGCAAATGTGCAATAAAACCAAGGGCTTTTATACTATCTAATTCCGGTGAGTGGGGAACCAAGAGGGCACCTTCACCTCACAAGCACCTTTATTTACTTGGCACTTTGGCACCTTTTTGGATCATCAATAAGGACTTTATTCCACCATTTTTGCACTTTAAATCTCACACTTTGAATGTTTATTTATTTTTTTAGTTTAAATATGCACTTTAAATTATTTCTATAGAAATTTATGCACCTTAATGTGATTAATATATTTTATTATTACATATTGTATTCACATGATATAGATTGGTTTCAATTTAAATAATTTGTAATTTTTGTTATTAATCTGTTGCTAGCGCTGCATTAATTTGGTTTTATTCATACATCAGACGATACTGATGCCAAGGGGCCACTAACTCGTCCGAGGCGTCCACCAGCGGATCGCGCGTTCTTGCCACGAACCTTTCCACCTTTCGGTTTAGCCGAGATGCGAACAGATCCACGTCCGGGGATCCCCACTTCGCACACAGCATTTGGAAGACCTCCGGGTGTAGGGACCATTCCCCCTGGTCCAGGGTCTGGCAGCTCAGATAGTCGCCTGCCAATTCTCCACACCCGGAATGTGAACTGCTGAGATCACCGGGACATGAGTCTCGGCCCAAGACAGAATGCACCTCCCGGGCCGCCCGAGCACTCCTGGTGCCCCCTTGGTGGTTGATGTACCCGGACAGGACGACCCCGAAGACGGTCCGACCACTGGAAGAGAGAGTTTTATCGCTCGCAATTCCAGCACATTTATCGGGAGGGAGGATTCCTCCTCCGACCAAGTGCCCTGGGCAGACAGGTTGCCCAGGACCCCACCCCAGCCCGACGGGCTGGCATCCGTGGTAATCACCGTCCACACCAACGGACGGAAGGACTTGCCTTCCGCCACCGACGGGGACTGGAGCCACCACAGAAGAGCCAATCTGGTCTGACGACTCAATGAAACACTCAGATCCAGAGACTGAGGCAGTCTGTCCCACCTGGCCAGGATCTCCGCCGGGAGAGCCCGCGTGTGAAACTGAGCAAAGTGTATCGCCTCGAAGGCCAACACCATTAACCCCAGGCCCCGCATACAGGTCCTGAGTGACGAGGACGGATTGCCCCTGAGGGACCTGAGCTCGTCCTGCAAGGTCCGGAGCTTTTCCTCCGGCAAGAACTGTACCACGATCAAATGATTTCCTGAACCCACCTGTCCTATATCCGGAGCAGCCAAGGTCGGAGGAAACCGCGCAAACGTCCCCGCACACCTGAAAACTGGTGAGGGCGCCCCTTCAGGCAGAGGCGGACTGACCCGCCGAGCCAGCATTGCCTGGCTTCTGCTTACCCGCCCAGGGATTCTTCTGGCTGCCCTGGGCCTTGAAGGGCTTGCCCTTGGATTGGTTCTGAAAGGCACGAAAGGACCCCTGATTGGATCTAGGCGCAGAACCCCGCTTGCCTCGAAAGGACTTGTTCTTCAGGTTCTGGGGCAGCATAGTGCTCTTCCCCCCCGTGACGCCTTTCACCAGGGTATCCAACGCCTCGCCAAAAAGGCGAGAACCAGCATAGGGAAAATCAGCAACTGTTTTCCGCGAGGACTGGTCAGCCGACCAGCTCTTCAGCCTTATCAGTCGCCGGTTAAGCACCGAGACACTAGACAGGCGTGCCACTAAGAGGGCCTCATTCAAGGCCGCATCACACAGATACATGATTCCTTGGTGGATTTGATCCACCATTTCCAGCCGGGCAGGCGGAACATCATCAGACACGAGGTTGCTCCTAAGCACCTTAGTCCAATCAGCCACCGCCTGAGCCACCAAAACGGACGCGAAAATGGGTTTGAGCAACGAGCCCGCCACCGTATAGGAATGGCGGGCTAGAGACTCCAACCGCCGGTACGTGGAATCCCGGAAAACCGGGGAATCCTCCGTAGGAATCAAGGTAGCCTTGTTTTAACATGGCCACAGTGTGATCCACCTGTGGGGGCACACCCCATCGTGATACCGTAGCCGGTGCAAAGGGATAAAGCAATTTGAACCGACTAGGCACCAGGAATGGACGTTTGAAAGTGCACCACATCTCATTAACAGTGTAATGAAACTCAGCCGGGCAGGGAAACACCTGAGCCGACTTGCGGGTCCTGTGCGTTCCAAATGAGTACACAACGCCCGGAGGACAGGGCTCATCCTCCAAATGTAGTGTTTCCTTACCAGAAACAATTAATTCATCCATGGTCGCCCGCTCTTCAGGCGACCCCGGGGAGGAGGTATCAACCCCCTCCACCTCTGCCTCCCCCTCAGAGCCCAGCGGGTCCAAGGATGAGCGGGACCCTGAAAAGGGCATGCTTGCAGCAGCAGCCATATCACCATCTGAATCAGAGGAGAGAGACAATCTGGGCCTCTTTCTCGCAGCACGTTCAGCCATCACCATTTCCATATTTGACACCAAGGTCGCCACTACAGCGGCCAAATCAGGACTCAGAGGGGCCACAGGAGAACTGGGGACCCCCACTAGAGCTGGGGGGAATTTGCTGTCCTGAGAATCCATTGCCCAATGTGACAAAAACAACAGTGCAAGAAGTTTGTACTGTCCTTTTAAGATCGCTGCGGAGTGCGCAGCCCACTGCTACAGCGACAAAGACCCCCAAACAGGAGAAGAAAAAACTGAGCCAGAAGCGACAATACAGAAAGATATTGAGAGCGATAACCTGCAGAGCTCCGCAGAGTGTTGCCACCGCTGTCCTGTATCAGAGGAAAAGGAAGTGCTGCTAAAGTAGGCTGAACTTACAGGCTGCATGACCCAGGGAAAAAGGCTGCCCCATAGGATTGCATGGAAGGCTTCGCCAAAATGGCCGCCGAACATGCGGTCGGAACGATCGTTCGGCTACCGCAAAAATGGCGCCAAAACCAGCATGTAATATTGCCCATAGAGAAGGCAAAACATGCCTGCCCATAATTAAAATGGCGGACCGCGCGGATTCACCCGCTGCGGTCGCCACACACTCAGTCTGCACCCCCACAAACACTGAAGTGACACAGGGAAGGGGACCCCCAAAAACACACAGCACCGCATGTACAAGCGATCCCCGCAGGGATCGCATCAGGGAGTCACACAGGCACAGACATAGGGAACACACAGCAACACAGACTGCCACCCCAGACAGAGGCCCCACACAGAAGTACTTACCTGTAGCAGATGGCGTGGGGAGCCTCTCAGAAACGGAAAGCCGCTGTCCTCATCTGACAGGGAATGCCGTTAGCCAGGGACATTGCACTGCAGAATCGCAGATGCGTCCAGTGAGGTAGCCACCTCACGGCTGCATCCCTGCTGCGAACAGGGATGGGTCGTTCATAATGCCAGGGCGAACCATAGCTGAACGCTCGATGGCGGGCTGGGGGTCCATCTGACCCTCTGCCCTGGAGACCCAGGGCGGCCAGTCCGAATCCCAGCACCGCATGAATCCATCTTCTTCCGAAGAGTCGACTAAAACTAAAGCTGACAAAATAAACAGCTAGTTAAATGAGAAAAAACTGACATTTTCAAAGAAAATCAAAGATTAGATAGGCTTCCCTGTGCTGGGGCTACAGTCTCAGCCTAACTACACCCGACGCTAGGCAGATTAAAACTGAGTTGGGAGTGGTCACTGCAGGGGGGTATTGACCAGATGTGACAACCCCCCAATGGTTGTATATATGCAAATGCCTTTTGTTTTTGACTAAGTCTATATGCCTAGCTACTCCTGTGGAGGGAAGTCAATACCCAACAGTGATGAGGCGGCGACTGTTGGAGGACGTAAGAGAAAAAAGTATTTCCAATCTTCTTTTACAGGTGACTTTTGTATAGCAACAGTCATTTTAAAACCATTTGCTCAATGTGACAGCCAAGTAACTAGTATTGTCAGAAGTTGAGTTCATGGATGGCATCTTACACACAGTATGTCTCATGATAGGTCAAGTGTCAGTCAAAAATAGATATCAACTGTGGATTTAGAATTTTATTAAAAAATGCTCCAAAAGAAAAAAAAGACAAAAACACAGAAAAAATTACTATACTGTACATAAAAATAAAATGTTTTACACTTTGACTCTGAGCATTTGTATCAAAATAATTCTGCTTTCTTCAGCTCCACCAAATGAGATGCCACAGTATCAAATCACTTTGCCCATTGGTCCATCAGTGCTGCATGTGTCAACAATCTCAGAAAATATTCACATATATAAAGATGTCCAGCAGATTTCCTCCTATCTGGTGAAGGAACGTACGTGACGTCCTCTGCTGCCATTTCCCCCCATAAACTTTCCACGGGAAGGGTTTCCACCGCCAGCTGCATTAGCCCAGGATGGGCCTAGCCCCCCACGTCCCCTGGTGGCTCTTTCACGTGGATTTGGACGGTATCCTATTGAAATAGAAATACAAAATGTCAGTTGTTGAGTAGAAGGATGCATGAATATAAATGTGAAGAACTGGTTTATTTACAGTGAAATGTAATACTTTATGTCTGCCAGGCAGGGGAAAAATAGAATTCTAGGATGCATTATTAGAGGGATCACCAACAGGGGAAAGGAGAATCTGATTCCCCTAAATAGATCTTTAGTGAAACCTAATTTAGAATACTGTGTCCAGTTCTGGAGACCTCACTTACAGAAAGATATTGATAAAATAGAACGAGTCCAAAAATGGTTAAAGGTCTGAGGGATAAAACATATCAGGAGAGACTGCGGGAACTTAATATGTAAAGTCTGGAGGAAAGAAGGGAAACCAGAGATATGATTGAAAACTTTAAATACATCAAGGGGGTGAATAAGGTCCAGGAGGGCAGTATTTTCAATATGAAAACAAGATCAAAAACACAAGGACATAACCTCAAACTAACTGAAGGAAAGTGCAAAACTAATTTTCGAAAGTAATACTAGGACTGTGCAAATAGAACTGTCTTGAAGGTGGATACCACCAGACTCACGGCCTGTGGTTCCTGAAGTTTGTCCAAAGCAAGGACCACCCTGGTCAGAATTAAAATCAGAATTAAAATCAGACCTAGGTAATTTAACTCAATGGACAGGGATAGGGGGGACCTTCGGTAGTTCGGACGTCACCGGAACCTTATTAAATCCACACAAAGAGACTCAGGACCAATATACCTGAAAATGACAAACTTTGTCCCCTTTTCCGGGTACCCCCAAAAGAAACATTTTTTCAGAGCTCCCCGACACTCACGAAACAGGTCCATGGGGCTGGAAACCAGCAAAGATGTCCCCCCTCACCCCAATAATGGGTCAGGGCAAACCTTAATGCTGAAGGAGTCTTGCCTGCGGGTCCGGAGAAACTATCTTTAGGCTTACCAGACCAAGGTTGCTTGGAACCTCCTGGGAAGGACTTTTAGGATCTACTTCCGTTATTCTCAGTCCCGGGAGCATGAAAGAATTTTCTATGGGCTAAGGAGGGTTCCGGTCTACGACGAGGCTCCTTCCATTTCCTAGCCTGTGGCAGGAAGGTACTTTGCGCTCCCCCCCCCCCCTCCCATGAGACCCAAACAGGCGATCGCCTTGAAAGGGCAGATCAATGAGGGCTTTATTGGAAGTTTGGTATGCAGACCGATTAAGCCAAAGCACGCACCTAATCAACACCGCTGAAACAGAAAGTTTGGACAGCACAGGAGCAGTATCACAAATTAACTGCAGCCCATGGACCAACAGGTCCGCTAAATCAACATAAGCAGCGGGACCTGCTCACCCCTCAGGCCCTGGCGCAAAAGCTTGACCCATTCAGTTAGGGTCGGAGACAACAGGGCTGAAGCAAAGACTGGCTGCAATGCCAAACCACCCCCATAGTAAACCTGCTGCGTGCCACAACCTTTACTTTCCTATCAGCTGGGTCTTTAAAAGGGCGGGGATTCCGCTACTGGGATCATGGTTGCTTTATTCAACCTGAACATTTCTATAGACTAATATACACTGATTTGGGTTATTTTCACCAAAGAAATGTAGCAGAACACATTTCAGTCTAAGTTTATGAAGCAGGATTATCTATTTGCAAAATGTTATAACACAAAATATTTTTTTCCCCCCAAAATGTTCAATCTTTTTAGTTTATGAAAAAAAAAAGGAAAAAAAACCCCAGGGGTGTGATTAAATACCAACAAAAGAAAGCACTTGCATGCAAGATAAAAATTTCACATAGGTATAGTGTTGCATGACCGCGCAATTGTCAAAGTATGACAGCGCTGAAAATTGTCAGGGGGTGAAAGTGCTCGGTATTGAGGTGGTTAAAGTTCACAACAGAGTGTTTGTAAACTGCTAGAAACTGACCCATTTTTTTTGAAAAGTGGATGACTGCGCTGCTCTATAAAGGGTCTGTGGGTGGGTGGTAGGTGAGAGAGGGCCACTTGGGGAAATTAACTCCCAATCAATCTGGCCCGACTGGATGAAAAAAAAGGGGTCTGGGCTGCTACCTTAAGATACGGCCTAGTGGTCGTTTCCAAAGTTTCTAGAGATAGTCGGTTAAAGGAGCGCCCAAAATCAGCAATTCCACTTCGAACAAAGGATTGTCGTTTTATTGCTTATGCTGTCGGTTGCAGATCCGAATAGCAACATTTACGCCCTGAAGAAGGGGGGAGTCTGTTTGCCCGAAACGCGTTGGCTTTAACATATTCTGCTACCAATAAAACGACAATCTTTTGATCTAAGTGGGATTCTTATTGCTGATTTTGGGCGCTCCTTTAACCAACTACCGCTAGAAACTAACTTAAGGCTAGGTTCATACCTATGTGATTGGGGCCGGTACCTCTGGAAAAAGCAGGAAAAAGATACCTTCATTTTTTTAAATGGCATTCACTGGGAAATTGTATGGCGCTTTTGCACCATGTGATTTCCTGCACTGGAAAACCCACCTAATTTTCAGATGCATGGGGTTGCCATTAAGAATTAATATTTTGTATAAAGCAACCTCAAGCCTCTTCTTGGGTCCTCTGCCGGTGCTCTGGGCTCCTCAACCTGCCGAGTGCCCCCATAGCAAGCAGCTTGCTATTGGGCACTCGTGTGCTCGCTCCTGAGCTGGCTATGTGTCCCCATGAAACACAGAGCACAGCTTGGCCCCGCCCCTGCTCTCTCCTCGCTGACTCTGATCGACAGCAGCAGGAGCCAATGGCTCCAGCTGCTGCCTCTCTGTCCAAATGAGAAGAGAGCCAAGAAAGCGGTGGCTCGAGTGACCATCGAGATCAGGCTCAGGTAAGTATTTAGGGAAGGGGCTGAATGATCAGGAAAGTTTACGCAGAGAATGCATTAAGGTAAAATCCTTGTACCTTTAGAACCACCTTAACTACTTGTTAAAGCGGAACTTCACCAAAAAGGAGAACTTCCGCTTTAAGTCGTCCTTCCCTGCCATATGACTTTTAGGGGGGGGGGGGGGGGGGGGGGGTTGACAGAAGTGGGTACCTAGTTTTGACAGATACCCACTCCAACTCAGATTGTATAGGTTTTCTTCTCTCCCTGCAGTCTTTTAGGGCAGGGGTCCCTAGGCCACGGCCCGGTGCCAGTGGGTGGCCTGCTGGGGACATGAGGTTGGCGGCAGCTCAATCTCTATTGACAGCCGGGCCCTGCCTCTTGTTGTTTCTTCCCCTCCATGTGAGCCGGTCTTCCCCAAAATGGCAATGGAGACCAAATCCCCAGTGCCGACCCCAGATCTCTAGCGGTGGCTCTGGCGATACAGCAGCAGCACAGAGGTCTCATATTGGGCCATGCAGTAGACACTCTGCAGAAAGGTCACTCACCATTCACTCAAAGCCTGGCCAGCAGGCAGGTGAGTGAAGCTCCGCCTCGTCAATAAGCGGCGACTGCTATCCTCCTTCTGACGCCCTGGTTACCTTCTGGGACAATGTAGGCAGAGGAATCTTGCAAATATTTTCAGCTTGTTTCTAAAGAGGTGACAGTACCAAATTGAGGTCCCCCGAAGCCAACGGAGACCGCACAGGTGGAGCCAAGTGGCAAACCCCCTGAACAAAAGGTGCAAACCAAGGAATGCGTAGCCAAAGGACGTTGAAAGAAAATCACCAAGGCTGAAACCTGGCCCTTGATGGTACCCAAGGCCAGGCGCTGTTCCACATCTCTTTGGAGTAACGCCAAAATTCGAGCCACTGAAAAGGAACCCCACCCAGATACCCACATCACACAATGTATGACCTCCAGAAGTGATGGTAAACCTTCTAGAGGTAGATTTTCTAACCTTCAACAGCATGGGAATCACCAAGTTAGACAACCCCCTATCCTTCAGCACCAGGCTTTCAACAGCCAAGCTGTTAAAGCCAGCGACTGTAAAGCAGGATGAAAGATCGGCCCTTGGGCCAATAGCCATACCAGATCAGTGTACCAAGACCGGCAAGGCCAGTCTGGGGCCACAAGGATGACCGGAATTCCTTCTGCCTCGATCCTTCGCAGAAGTCTCAGCAGAAGTTTGAGAGGAGGAAAGGCGTATGTCAGACAGTACTGGCCACAAGGAGCCACCAGTGCGTCAGCTAGAGGATCCCGACACCTTGGCAACAATGCTAACACCGGGGCCAACACTTTTGTGAACACCCGAGGAGCTGAGGCAAAACCAAAGGGTAACGCCACAAATTGATAATGCTTCTTGCCCAGAGCAAAGCGGAGAAAGCGCTGTCTGACATAATCGGGATATGGAGGTAGATCTCCTTGATGAAGGGATGCTACTACCGAATGGATAGACTCCATCCGGAAATTCTGTACCCGCATAAAGCGGTTCAGGGATTTGAGATCCAGGATTGGACGAACTTTGCCTTCCTTCCTGGGAACTGTAAATAGGTTTGAATAAAAACTCAGAAAACGTTCAGAGTTTGGAACCAGTACAATCACCCCTTGCAGTAGCAAACCTTGTACTGCCCCGAAGAGGCCACGCAAGCGGTCTGGGGACAAACGCAGGTTGGAAGGAAAAAACCTCTCTGGAGAATAAGACCGAAATTGGATCTTGTAACCGGATTGAATCAGCTCGTGGACCCACCTCTGTCTTGAAACAGAGAGGGCCACGGGTCCGGAAAAACGGAATTTTTGTAAAATCTTACCGTAAAATTCCTTTCTCTGAGTCCTCCGACAGTCGCCGCCCCCTCCAAGTCCTCACCAATGGGTATTGACCTTTGCTCCGTAGGAGTAGCTAGGCAACAAGAATTGTTAATACAAAAGCTTTTAACATAGACACACCCCTAGGGGCTGTCCCCTCAGTCAATACCTCCCTGCACCAGCATTCCCAACTCAGTTTTGGTAGCATAGCAGTAAGAGTACATAAAAACCCCCAAAAGAGGGGCGGGGGGCGGCGACTGTCGGAGGACTCAGAGAAAGGAATTTTACGGTAAGATTTTACAAAAATTCAGTTTTCTCTTACGTCCTCCGACAGTCGCCGCCCCCTCCAAGTCCTCACCAATGGGACGTCCCAAAGCAGTGTAGACATGAGGGGTGGGAGACGCAACCGTAGAAAAAGGCAACGCAGTACCCACATCAGAGAAAGGAACCTTACCACAGTAAGAGAACCAACTAGGCAACAGGAAAAACGTGCTCAACAGGAGCAACAACCCAGGAAAACAAGTAACCCAGGGGTAAAACACCCCAATAACCAAGGGCCCACAAAAAAACAAGGGTCCCTAAGAAACTGCCGCACTGAGAACTTTACGGCCAAAGGAGGCATCAGCCGATGCCTGAACATCCACCTTATAGAATCTTGAGAAGGCGTGAACGGACGACCAAGTCGCCGCCTTACACACCTGGGCCACAGAAGCCTGATGACGGTAAGCCCAAGACGTACTCAAAGATCTAGTAGAGTGCGCCTTCACAGGGAAAGGAGGAACCTTCCCCTTCAAGGCATAGGCTTGCTCAATGATCTGTCTGATCCATTTGGCGATGGTCGCAGCCGACGCCGCCATGCCCTTCCGAGGTCTCTCTGGAAGGACAAAGAGGGAATCCGACTTGCGAAAGGATTCAGTGGACGACAGGTAAACCCTGATCGCCCGGACAACATCCAAGGAATGTAAGGCAACCTCCTTCGGATGCTTAGGCTTCGCGCAGAGCGAAGGCAAGACAATGTCTTCATTAAGGTGAAAATCCGAGATCCTTTTCGGAAGGAAGGATGGGTTAGGTCGCAGGACCACCTTATCCTTGTGAATCACCAGGTAGGGAGAGCTGCAGGACAAAGCCGCCAGCTTCGACACCCTGCGAGCCGAAGTGATCGCCACCAAAAAGGCAACCTTCTTGGACAACAGAAACAACGAGATCTCCCTGATCTTTTCAAAAGTAGCCTGTTGTAACACGGACAGAACCAAGTTCAAGTCCCGCGGAGGCAAAGGTTCCCTCCTAGGAGGGGCCAAATGTCGCATCCCCTGAACAAAGGTGCTAACCAATGAATTAGACGCCACAGGGCGTTGAAAAGAGAATGGCCAGCGCAGAAATCTGACCCTTAATCGTGGCCAACGCCAAACGCTGGTCCACTCCAGTTTGGAGGAAAGCCAACACTCTTGACACAGAGTATGAGCGAGGGGAATACCCCCTGGACTCACACCAGGCAAAATACGCTTTCCAAGTACGGTAGTAAATTTTACCCGAAGAGGCCTTCCTAGCCTTGATCAAAGTGGGAATGACCTCAGGGGAGAGACCCCTATCCTTCAGCACCTGGCTTTCAACAGCCAGGCCGTTAAAGCCAGCGACTGTAAAGCAGGATGAAATATCGGCCCTTGAGACAGAAGGTCTTCTCGAAGCGGCAGACGCCACGGAGCGTCGACTGCCAGATTTATGAGGTCTGCGTACCAAGACCGGCGAGGCCAGTCCGGTGCCACCAGAATCACCGTGTGCGGTTCCGAGGCCAACCTGCGAAGGAGCCTGGACAGCAGCTGAATCGGCGGAAAGGCATACATCAGACGATACTGATGCCAGGGCGCCACTAACGCGTCTGCCCGAGGATCGTGCGTCCTTGCCACGAACCTTTCCACCTTGTTGTTCAGACGAGACGCGAACAGGTCCACATCCGGGGAACCCCACTTCTTGCACAACATCTGGAAGACATCCGGGTGAAGGGACCATTCTCCCTGGTCCAGGGTCTGGCGACTCCGATAGTCCGCCTGCCAGTTCTCCACCCCCGGAATGTGGACTGCCGTTATCGCCGGGACGTGCGTCTCAGCCCAAGACAGAATGTCGGCTACTTCCCGAGCCGCTCGGGCACTCCTGGTGCCCCCTTGATGGTTGACGTAGGCCACCGCGGTGGCATTGTCCGTCTGAACCCGAACTGGACGGCCCCGAAGTCGGTCCGTCCATCGCAGAAGGCAAAGCTTTATCGCCCTCAATTCCAGAATGTTGATCGGAAGGGAGGACTCCTCCTCCGACCAAGTTCCCTGGGCGCCCAGAACACCACCCCAGCCCGACAGGCTGGTGGTGATCACCGTCCACAATAACGGATGAAAAGACTTGCCCCCCGACACCGCCGGGGACTGGAGCCACCACAGAAGATCCCTTCTGGTGCAGTGGCTCAACGAGATCCGCTTGGAGACCTCGCATGTGAAACTGGGCAAAGGGGATCGCCTCGAAGGCCGAGACCATCAACCCTAGACATCTCATGCATGTCCGGAGAGACGAGTACCGGTTGTCCCTGAGGGACCTGACCTCGTCCTGAAGAGTCCGAAGCTCGTCTTCCGGCAGGAAAACCTTCGCTTGGACAGAGTCCAGAATCATTCCCAAGTAGGGAAGACGAACAGAAGGACGCAGAGTCGACTTCGGAATGTTTATAGTCCAACCGAACTCCTGCAGAGTCCGCATCGTGGTGGACAGGTCGGTCACCAGGCTCTGACTGGCGTTTAACCGTATCAGGATATCGTCCAGATACCCCAAGACAGCAATGCCCTGTGCTCGCAACAGGGCCAGAACCGGCGCCAGCACCTTGGTAAAAACCCGCGGAGCCGAAGCGAGACCGAAAGGCAACGCCACGAATTGGTAATGATCCTCTGCAATGGCGAATCGAAGGTACCTCCGGTGACCCTCGAAAATGGGGTTGTGCAGGTACGCATCCTTCAGATCGATGGAGGCCATGATTTCCCCCGGACTCAGGGCAGCCACCACTGAGCGCAGGGATTCCATGCGGAACTTGCGAACCCGCACAAAGCGGTTCAGAGCTTTCAAGTCCAGAATCGGACGCACCTTGCCCTCCTTTCTGGGCACAGTGAACAGATTGGAGTAAAACCCCCGAAATCTGTCCCGTTGAGGCACCGGAACCACCACCCCCTGGGCCCGCAGGTCCCGCACCGCCAGGTGCAGATCCCGCAAGCGCTCCGGAGACAGTTGAAGATTCGAGGGAAAAAATCTGCCCGCCGGCCGAGAGAGAAATTCGATCTTGTAACCAGATCGAACGATTTCCTGAACCCAACTGTCCCGAATGCGGGTCAGCCAAGGTTGTAGGAAACCGCGCAGCCGTCCCTCCACTCCAGAAACGGGTGAGGGCGCCCCTTCAGGCAGAAGTGGTATGGGAAGTTGACCCAGACTGGCCGGACTTCTGCTTCCCTGCCCACGGCTTCTTCTGGGAGCCTTGGCCTTTGAAGGGCTTGCCCTTGGATTGTGACCGAAAGGCACGAAAGGACCCCTGAGAGGGCCTAGACGAGGAATTCCGTTTACCACGGAAAGACTTATGCTTGTGAGACTGGGGCAGTAGAGTACTCTTGCCCCCCGTAACCCCTTTTATCAGAGTATCCAAAGCCTCGCCAAAAAGGCGAGATCCCGCGTAGGGAAAATCCGCCAGCGTCTTGCGAGAAGATTGGTCGACCGACCAATTCTTCAGCCAAATCAGACGACGGTTCAGTATCGCCACGCTGGACAGGCGCGCAGCCAAGGGAGCTAAATTCAAGTCCGCATCGCACAGATACATGACACCCTGATGGATCTGGTCCACCATAGCCAACGTGGCAGGCGAAGCTGAATCAGCCACCAAGGTGCGCCTGAGCATCTTAGTCCAATCTGCAACAGCCTGTGCCGCCATAATGGAAGCAAAAATAGGCTTCAGCATAGAACCAGCAACCATATAGGCATGACGGGCAAGAGACTCCATTCTCCTGTCCGTAGGGTCCCGGAAAACCGGGGTATCCGCAGAAGGCACCGCAGTAGCCTTGTTCAAAATGGCCACCGCATGATCCACCTGAGGCGCCACACACCAACGCTCGTCGGTGGAGGGCGCAAACGGATAAAGCAGTTTAAACTTATTTGGCACAGTAAAGGGCTTCTTTAAATTGCGCCACTGTTCATTAACCGTATGGTGAAATTCAGCAGGACAGGTAAAAACCTGCGCTGATTTGCGAGTCCTCTGCGTTCCAAAGGAGGACACCCTAGCAGGAGGAGTAGGCTCATCCTCCAGGTGCAAGGTATCTTTTATGGAAGTAATCAGCTCATTCATGAGTGCAAGCTCTTCAGGCGAGCCAGGGGGAGAAACATCAACCCCCTCCACCTCTGCCTCCCCCTCGGACCCCAGAAGGTCCAAAGATGAGCGGGACCCCGAGAAGGGTACGCCAGCCACATCGCCCACTGAATCAGAGGAAACGGACACCCTGGCCCTTTTTGCGGATCGTTCAGCCATCAGCATCTGAGAAACTAAGGAAGCCACTACAGCGGTCAGATCGGCCCCCTCGGGGGGTGCAGCAGCCCCCTGGTCCCCCATCAGGGCGGGAGGAAACTTGCTATCCTGAGAATCCATGCCCCAGCACAGAAAAGTGATAAAGGTACTGGCCCTTTAATACCACGGCGAGCGCAGCCCACCGCACACTACTGTATGCACCGACCCCGCAGGGATAGATAACACTGAGCAAGGAATGACAGGACAAGAAGGTAAAAACCTGAAGAGAGCACAACAGACTGCTGCCACCGATCGCTGTTCCCAGAGAAAGAGGAAGTGATGCAATGCTGGCTGACTGATATAGCCTATGAAGGCTCCGGCAAAATGGCCGCTCGGCTGGGGGAGAAGGCTACAAGAAAATGGCGCCGACATGTGCTCGGACGAGCACCGCCCGCCAAAATGGCGGTGAATGGCGCCAAAACACGGCGCTGCACAGGGACAGGGCCGGTCACAGCATTCAGGCACAGACAATGGCGGATCGCCGCACACACACGTCTGCACACAAAACTGCACCCAGAGCATAAGTCACAGCAGAGCAGGATGGCCCCCCCTCACAGCCCACAGGCAGTGCAGCCACACAGGTATCTGACAGGGAGCCCGCAGTTACACAGACATGGGGGGTACTACACAGTCACAGACTGACACCCACACAGAAGGTCCCCACACAGAAGGTGCTTACCGTACCAGATGGCGTGGGGAGCCGTCTCCAGCGGCAAACCGCTATTAAGTCAGACAGGGAGTGCCGCAGCCAGGACGCTGGTGAACTGCAGCCATAGACCGCAGTATGGCGTCCAGTGAGGTCGCCACCTCACAGGCAGCATCCCTGCAGTGAACAGGGATGGGTCGTTCAATGTGCCAGGGCAAACCTAAGCTGAACGCTCGATGGCAGGCTGGGGATCCATCTGGCTCTCAGCCCTGGGATCCAGGGCGGCCAGTCCGAGACCCAGCTCCGCATGACGATTCTTCATCCGAAGATCCCTAAAACTAAGGCTGACAAAATAACAGCTAGTAAAGAAAAGAAAAAATACTTGAAATAAAATAAAATAAAAAAGGGTAGAAGGCTGAGACTGAGCCCCAGCACAGGAAAGCCAGCTACTCCTAAGCTAGACAAGATAAAACTGAGTTGGGAATGCTGGTGCAGGGAGGTATTGACTGAGGGGACAGCCCCTAGGGGTGTGTCTATGTTAAAAGCTTTTGTATTAACAATTCTTGTTGCCTAGCTACTCCTACGGAGCAAAGGTCAATACCCATTGGTGAGGACTTGGAGGGGGCAGCGACTGTCGTAGGACGTAAGAGAAAAAATGTTTCCCCACCCCAAACCAGTGAGGGTGCCCCTTCAGGCAGAAGAGGACTGTAGGTCTAGAAGACCCTACTCTCGGTTTACCAGGCCAGGGCCTCTTAGAACCTTCGGAGACGTTCATAACAGATTTGGATCCTTTTTCTTGAGACCCTGAGGGACAAAGAAAAAAACGCTTATGAGCCAAGAAAAAAAGGAACACATCTGCACCAGGACCTCCTTGTACCTGGAAGCCTGTGGGAGGAGAGTACCATTCCCACCTGTGACTCGCCTAATGATTTCATCCAGGAAACACCCAAACAGGCTATCCCCCCACAAAGGGGAGATCCGTTAAGGCCTTCTTGGAAGCTTGGTCCGCAGACCAGCATTTCAGCCATATCATGTGGCGATGGACCACTGCTGTCACAGACCGCCTTGAAACTAAGGGAGCCGCATCCAGAGATGTGTCGCAGAGTAACTGCAACCCCTAGACCAACTGTTCCGCCAGTTCCACAAAGGCAGGGGGAAGCTGTTCTCCCTCCAGATCCTGGCACAAAAGCTTAGCCCACTCTGTCAAGATCTGGGACACCAAGGCAATGGTGAACACCGGCCTAACGACTAAACCTGCCATAGTAAACATGTGCCGGACCAAGGTATCCGTCTTCCTATCAAAAGGGTCTTTAAAAGCCGGAGACTCCCACCTGAATAAGGGCTCTTTCACACGGGCGTTCCGTATGTCCGTTTTTCATCCCATCCGTTTGCGGATGAAAAACGGACATAATGTATCTCTATGTAAATACGGATGTCATCGGATGATCATCCTCTGACATCCGTTTTTTGTCAGTTCAGTTCAGTTTTTTTGAACGGAGGAGAACCCTATTTTTTCTTCCTTTCAAAAAACGGAACTGAAGCAAAAACGGATGTCAGTGGTGTCATCCGCAGACATCCGTATTTACATAGACATGCATTATGTCAGTTTTTCATCCGCAAACGGATGGGATGAAAAACTGACATACGGACCGGATGACACAAGTGTCATCCGTGTCCGTTACAAAAAAAAAAAAAAAGGACCTGATCGGGCAAAAAAAAAAGGAACGCCCGTGTGAAAGAGCCCTAAGGGTGGATTTATTCACCCTTGAAACCGGAAAACCCACCACAGGTGGGACCGTCCACCTTTTTTTTTTTTTTTTAACAGGGACTCTTCAAAGAGGTACCTTATAGCGAAACACTTAGGAACCACCACATTGCGTTTAGAGTAACCCCACTGATTCACCACAATTCTGTCAAAATAGGTAGGAAAAAAAAAAAAAAAAAACTTTTGCAACTTTTGAGGATTTTTGGGTTCCGAAGGTGACCGGCGCCTCCGACGCAGTCGCACCCTCCATTTTTTAAAGTTTTGCGCACTGATACAACCAGTGCCTCCACCAGCGCTTTTTCATGCTTGGCTGTAGTGGAAGAGGAACCATCCTCACTATCAGAGCACTCAGGGTGCGTGGAGACAGACCCAACAGGGTGACTCGCGTCCGCAGTGACAGAAGACAGGAAACAGAGGAGGCAGGTGAGGGCGGTGGACGCTTTTTGCTAGTTCTTTTTTGCAGGACCAAATCAACCTTGGACACTAATGACTCCAGAGCTGCCGCCATTGCAGACAGTGTGGACTGGGACCCAAAAGGGCCCACTGCCTCAGAGATGGGATCGGGGGTGAAATTTGTTCCAGGGACTCCATGTTAACCAGGGACCCCCTACCGCCATGCTATCGGCACTACAAGTCCCAGCACAGCTGAATCGCTGCTATAGCAGAGAGAGGGAGATCCGTTTAGGGCTCCCACAATAACACCACCCACAGTGAGCACAGAGCAGAGCTCTGGATGCTGAACACCATGAGGCGATCAGAGAGAAAGAGGAAGTCCAGGAGTCAGCACTAGAGATCTACCGCCACAGTCACCGCTCCAAAAACCCCCATTCTATTCAATAGGAAACCACAATAAAATGGTTGCCGGACTACATAAACATGGCCGCCGAATATACACCTAGCCATCCACTGCAAAATAGTGGCTCCCGGGACCCACAGGGGACACCTGAAGAGTAAAGGGGGGTCCCTGGGAGTAGCCCCCCATCAGGACATCCCCCCAACAGTCTGCACGCAATCAGCGGTCGGCGGTGCGCACCCCCCTCGACACCCCCGAAACGCACCTGGATAATTATATCAGCCCCCTGGGGGGGGGGAGGGGGGAACAGGAGGGGGAGCTAGGTATGGGTAGATGGGGGTGATCCACAGGGGACCCCAACATATAGGTGTGGGGGGGGGGGGCCCAGGGGTCAGACCGTCTCATGGAGGGGCCCACGTCCATCCGGAAAGGCCACCAGGGAAGGGGGGACACAACTTAGCATACCATGAAACAGGGTGGGCACCGCTCCAGGCAGACCACCTCTCCATTAGAATGGGAAAAGTGCTGTGGGCCAGGAGGCACACTGCGACTCAGGCCTGGACCAGGTCGTATGTGTCCTCGCCAGACGTTTTTCCCTGCTGACTAGGCAGAAAAAAAAAAAAAAAAAACAACATTGCCTTTGGCAGGAAGTGGGAGTATACCCCTTGGGACTGCCCCATAGGCGCAGTAAAGCCATTTCCTGCCTCCTATAGGGGGCAGCATAACCCAATTGTCAAGAAGATTCTGAAGCTGTGTCGGTCAATGAACGAAGGAGAAATTGGATTTTTTTTCTACTTAATTACCTGTAAAATCCATTTCTTGAAGTACATCACGGGACACACCGCAAGCTATAAATCATGACTATCTTGGTTATGCAACACCTATAGGTAAATGGACACCGGCAGACCAACTAAACAAGAAGTCCTCTCATATAAATCATCCCATACAGGAAGTACCTCAGTTTTGTAGCAAGCAATGAACTCCCAGAAAGAGGAGAGGGACCTCTGTGTCCCATGACGTACCCCAAGAAAAGGGTTTTACAGGAAAGCAAGTATAAAAAATCAAATTTTCACTTGACACAGAGAAGGCTTTAATCATGACTATCTGGGATGTCCCAAAGCAATGAATCTGAGAAAAAGGAGAAAGACAAAAAAAAAAAAAAAAAAAAAACAACAACTCGCCATCAATCAACCCTAAGGAATTTACTGCCACCCAGAACATTCTGCGGCCAACAGCAATATCCTCTGCGGCCCCCACATCCACCTGTTAAAATCACATGAATGTATGTAACCTGCAGCCCTGAGCCACTGAAGTTGATGACAAATAGTCAAAGTTGCTCCAATACTCCTGCTAGAGTGTGCTTTTGCCTGAAAAAGGTGGAGCCTTACCCTTCAAGCCAGAGGCTTGAGTAAACTACTAACAGAACCGCCATAAATGGTTGTTTAGATACCGCCTGACCCTTCCTGGGGCATTCTGGCATAACATACATACAAGTCTGACTGCCTGACCTGTGCAGAAAACCTTCATAAACTCTGACAGCCTGAACCACATTCAAAGTGTGAAGAGCTCTCTCCTCTGGTGACTGTGGTGGTGTAGGAAAAAAAAGGAGGAAAAGACAATGACCTGAGTAATGCTGGGGCAACCAAGATAACAGACAATAACTGCCTCCCAGAACCTGCACAACAGATGTGGAAGGAGTTGAAATGGAGAAAAGGTGTAAACCAGGCAATGCTGACAGATTGTAGTTAACACCACTGGAAGAAGTGAGCGTTCCCCGGAACAAACAGCTTATGACTAAGAAGGACCGCCTGCCAGTTCTTTACCCCCTGGGACATGACAAGGCAATACAGCCAGAACATGACACTCTGCTCATGTCAAAATAGGACTCGCCTCCGCTTGGGCAGCCCGACTCCCTGTGCCTCTCTTTGCTAATATATACCATCACCATGGCCTTGCCAGACTGAACTCTTACTGGAAGACCCCACAACCAGTCTTGTCCAGTGAACCAGTGCAAACCTAACAGTCCAAAGCTCCAGAATGCTGGAGAGTCAATGCATTACCTAAGGCAGTGGTTCTCAAATCCTGTCCTCAGGACCCACTAGTTAGCCAGGTTTTCAAGAGAACTGAAATAAATCACAGGTGATATCATTTGCTGCTTAGTGGATTGCAGTATTCTAGTCTGCATCTCCCCAATGTAATACCTAAAACCTGGCCTGTTGGTGGGTCCTGAGGACCGGAGTTGAGAACCACTGCCCTAAGGAAACTAAGACTCCGGTACTGAAGCAGACCCGAAAATGGTTCAGCAACCCTTCAGATTGACATCGGTAGTCCCTACCCACCAGACTACTGGAAGGAAGACTTCACCCTCAGATTCTGTAGAACCATCCACCAGACCAATGCCCATAACACTCAGGGAGCTAGGGACATATAGCAATCTAGACACTACACGTCCTGTTCAAAAAGACAGGATATCCCTTTGTATTTGCCTGGAGTGAAACTGAGCATAGGGAACAGCCTTGAACACCTTTCTCAGGAGCCTTCTGCAAAAGATGTATCAAAGAGAACCTTAGCTCTCAGGATCTGATTTCTCATAGGCCTTCTACTGGAGCCGTAGCAAGTACCCTGGCCCAAGATTTTCCCATTGGATGCCAATGCCTGCGGCACAGAATAGACTTCTTAAAGACGAACCAGCTGCCGAAACAGCCGTTCCTTTATAAGCCGGACACCTGCACATTTTTTTAAATTTTCCAAAGGCAAACAAAATGTGTCATTCTTTGGATGTATTTGTCCAATCTTTACCAACAGGTAATCTTCAAAAAAAAGAAAAAAATACTCACACCTTTACAGACTCTCTCTAAAACCACAGACTCCCGCGCCTGTGAAGTGACCCCAGACCCCAACACCAAAACTGTTGGATAGAGTCCTTCTGGAAATCTACCACAAATTACATGGCCTTAGCTAATTCCAGAAATTCCTCAATAGCTTTTTCCACATGTACTGGGTTTCTTTATTATCAACTGCTTAACGCAGCCTTCCAGGCTTTGGCAACCAATACCTGCCTCAGCAGATTACAAGGCAGAACCTGCTAAAGAAAATTCAGCCTCTTAACGGCTGTGCCCCTAAAATCCTGGATATGGTAAAGTTTATTAAGACAGAAGAATACTGCATTCACTGCGGCAAACTTCACACTAAGAATTTCCCCTTCATAGGAAAGAGAAGAAAAACTTTTCAGTGTTACAAACACCCTATCTGGGTGATCCCATACCACATAAAACATCTGCCGAAGTCAACCTAAGAAAGAGCATACAAATTCAGAAATTAACTGTACTAGCATCTTCTGTACCAGAGAGACAGAATTCTGGTTCCTTCTTTTAAAATTCTACCACCCTGCGGCCTTTACAAAATGCAACTGCGCATGCACGCCTGACGAGCATTCCCATGCCCCCTTGCTGGTCGGCCAGCCCAGCATACAGGAAAACCAATTTGCTCCCCTAAAAAAATAGTTGCGTTTCAGCTAAGGCAACTATACAGTTAGGGAAGGACACAGAATGGATAACCTGCAGGTCGTTCATCACCAACTAGTATTTGCATGGTCTTTTTAAAAACACAGAGCACTAAAATGTATGGTAGTGCGTTATCACACGTTGCAGTGTAGTAACAAGTTAAATATTACAAAGCAAAAAGCAGCAGTGACCGCTATAAAAACTGCGCTGGTACACACAATACGGAGGTAATAAAGTGTCAGTTCCATTATATCCTTTATTTTTAGTAGGACGTGGGTATAGGTCCAAAGTGGGCAACCAGTCTTCTCCCCAATACTGAACCAAGGTTCAATGAATTATGGGTGACAGTGGCTACTAACCTGCAGAGCTCTGTCTCAGAGGAGGCAATGGTCCTCTGTCAAAGTTGCTTTGCGCTCCTCGGCTTTCCACATAGGTGGCTCTAGGAGCAGCTTGGGCAGGCCAGTTTATGACCCGGACTCCTTCACGACGACTGTAGTTTACTGCAACAAAAAACAGGCATCATGAGTAAGAAAAACTATAATCTACCAAACATTAAAATGCCATTGTTCTACCTTTATCAGTCTATTAATCGAAGATAAATTATCAGTGCTAGTCAACAGAAATTTCTATGAATGGCCAAAGACCTACCTTTAGGAGCAGGTGGTGTAAAGAATCTGCTCTGGCTATGGAAAGCCCCTCTGCCACCACGATTACCTGGAAAACCACCTCTTGATGACACCTTTTGAGTTGCTTTTGGCGGCCGCTTCTGAGGTGGGATTCCAACTGGAGGCACCACTTCTTTTCTTTCAGCTGCCACAAAATCATCCACGTGCATAGAGGGTGGGCGGCTTGTATTTTGTTTCCTCTGTCGAAAAAGGTCATGGGGGCGAAGACCCTGTCCAAAGCTACCCCTGCCCCTCCCACGAGGAAGAGGCACAAAGTGGGCTCTCTTTGCTGGTTCAATATATTCAGACCTGCCACTGTGTAAAAAGGACAGAATATTCATCAGCAGTTTATAAAATTCTCTTTATTTTCTTAGTGCGCTTACTTTGCTTTGACATGCATTTTGCGTTTCTCTCAGAGAAAATAACTTTAATCATGGTTTCTTTAAAAAAAGTTAAAAAAAAATGAAAGAAAAAAAAATTGAGATGCTCAAGGCAACAAATAAAGCAAACCAATCAATGTTATACAAGATACATTGTAACCCCCCAATAAAAAAAGTGTACACAATTTATATATTCCCTTAAAGGATACGTTCTCCTTTCTTACATCTTACACCCATATGTAGGGTGTAGCATAGACATGTTCAGAATTAGACCCCTCTTCCTCCCTCCTTGTGACAGTGAGCAGAGGATCTTCTCCCTGTACTAGCTGTCAAAATTAAAATAAAAGAAAGTGCAGCTGTGCAGGGCTCCGGCCAACACAGCCGCGTCACTGATTCAAAGATCCAAGTGCCTTTGCGGCTGTCAGCTTGTAGTTCTCAATGAACTACCGGAGCGCTGTTGAATGCTCTAGGTCAGTGGTCCTCAACCCTGGCCTACAGGGCTCACTAACAGGCCAGGTTTGCAAGATAACTGAAATACATCCCAGGTGATATAAATTTGCTGCTCAGTGATTGCAGTATTCTAGTCTGCATCTCCCCAAGGTAATACTTAAAACCTGGCCTGTTAGTGGGCCCTGTAGGCCAGGGTTCAGGACCACTGCTCTAGGTAGTTTAGGAAGCTTCCTGTCATTCAGTAACTGCCTGCCCCTATCAGAGGTACGGCATACAGCTAAACAGACTGCAGGAATATGGCATTACCCCACAATCTGCTGATCGTGGGTGCAATGCTTTACAGGCCCCTGACATAAAAAAAAAAAAAAAGAAATAATAAATGCATTTTATTTTATTTTTTAATGTGTGCATTAACATTTTTTTTTTTAAAGGTGAACTTCTCCCTTAAACTCCCAACATTTCAGTGTTCTCCCACTGCTTCTAGCTGTGACTGCAGACACCTATCCCATGACACTACGTCCCACGCATCTCTTGAACGTGTGTATGAAGCCGCAATTGGCTCAGAGAGAAGGGCAATGTCGGGATCATGAAACACGCTCAATTGATATTGTAAGGATGCCACCAACTTCCACCAGCTTTTTATTGTAAGCAGCGACAGTGGCATCACAGTGCTGGGGTGCGAGGAGTGAGCATGCTCCCAGCACAAAACAGCACCTCCAGCTGTATGCATAAATGTTGTGGCAACATTGTGTTTAAAGCTTACCCCCAGGCTTCCACATATATAGCTTTTTAATATATATGACCATGGATGTGAGCTCTTCCAGGTTAGAGTTGGGGACCACAATTTCCAGCATAATCTTGGCTTTTCAGTTTTACATATATTTGCAATATAAGCAACAAAAGCATCTTTTAAACGCAAATTTAAACAGTTTAACCACTTAAAGACCAGGCCCATTTCGGACATTTGTTGCTTACAAGTTAAAATCAGTATTTGTTTTTGCTAGAAAATTAGTTAGAACCCCCAAACATTTTTTTTAGCAGAGAACCCGGAGAATAAAATGGCGTTTGTTGCAATAGTTTATGTCACACGAGATTTGCGCAGTGATCTTTTAAATGCAATTTTTTGGAACAAATACACTTCACTGAACAAAAAAAAAAAAAAAAACTACAGTATTTTCCAGCGTATAAGACGACCCCCAACTTTTCCAGGTAAAATATAGAGTTTGGGATATACTACCCCTCTTCCAATGCACACCAAATAAAAATTAAAGCATCACATTTGATTTCAATATGGCCAATATTTCAATATTTGATTTTTAACTATGACCCAATAGTTAGAGGATAATATGATTGGCAAGTTTTAACCCAGGAAACAAAATAAAAAATAGCCCCTGATCTCAGTGACAGTGTTTTTCAATTTTTGAATGCATGTTTGTCATAGACGATACTGTGTCACTTGAATTTTCAGTTTTCATAACCAATTCAGCATCCTGTCTGTAACGCAAAGATATTTTTGCTTTCTGTACACAACCAGCCCTTCCACATTTATATAGTGTGATCCAGCACCTAGATGCTATCTATGATTAAAAATACCATATGCCCGGGGTATGGAAAAAAAGAGATAGAGCGAGAGAGAGTGGCGATGTGACCAGAAAAACAGGAAATAGGATACAAGGGCGGGCCAGACGGGTGAAAGAGGCATAGCATAGTCTCTCAGACAGGGAGGGCTTGGAAGCAGGGAGCCAATCCAAGCAGGCATACCGTGGCCCTTTTTAAATCCCCCCCCACTACCGCATAGTTCAGTCGGCTCCGAAGCTTCAGCATCCGCCCTATAAGACGATATCCGGCGTATAAGACTACCCCCGACTTTTGAGAAGATTTTCCTGGGTTAAAAAGTCGTCTTATACGCCGGAAAATACGGTAAACAGTAAAGTTAGCCCAATTTTTTTGCATATTGTGAAAGATGATGTTACACAGAGTAAACAGATACCGAACATGTTACACTTTAAAATTGCAGGCACTCATGGAATGGTGACAAACTACAGTATTTAAAAATCTCCATAGTCAAAGCTTCAAAATATTTTAACGGTTACCAGTCTAGGGTTAAAGAGGTCTTTTGCTAGAATTATTGCTCTCGCCCCAATTATCCTGGCGATATCTCAGGTGTGATTAGAACGTTATTTACATTTGCAGGCGCGAATTACGTATGCGTTTTCTTTGGCGCGTTTAAAAAGAAAAAAAAAAAAAAAAAAGAAGGTTTTCCCCCTTATTTTATTTTTACACTGCCAGTTGAAAGAAAATTGATCACTTTTATTGCTGTCAAAAGGAATGTACATATGCCTTGTGACAGTAACAGGTACTCTTTATGGAATGATCTGGGGTCTAAAAGATCCCAGACCCCTCCTCCGCACTTCAAAGTATTCAAAACGCCAAAACCTGTGTTTTTGAACACTGTGAATTTTTTAAAATCTGCGCTGTTGCCTGCTGAGTGAACCAAAAGTGACATTTCTTTTGGGTTACTACATCGGAGACCCGGTTGAAGTCGATTCTGGCTTCGTTCAGGTCTCTCTGCTCAGCCGGCGGTCGCTAGAACTAGACTAGTGTAGAGAACCACAGAAACTCACCTTGTAATGAAGGTCTCATGTTTGTGCTTTCCTAGTTTAAACCCTTTAGTGGTCTTGGTCCTTCCGGGTGATGATGGCTCCAACAAAAAGGATTTCTCCAGTTCTGCCTTTAGGTCAAAGTCACAGCAGCATTTGGAAGAGAGGTCGATCAAATCAACTTTCATCTGTAATAAAAACACATATAGCTAAAAAAAGACAACACTAGACTGCAGAAGTAGATGAGATTTAACTTTATGAATAGCCTGAAATCCTTTCCTTTTTTGAACTTCACAGTCATTCTTTTAGTGCTAGTTTTACCTTTTTTGAGCTTCCCACTTAAGCTTAGGTGTCACAAATCAGTGGGCCACATGAAGTAGGACCATGCCCATTTAGCTGCCTGACCTCACACAAAACCTACTCAATTCCTGAGGGTGCACAACAACGCCAAATAATTATGTTTAAGGTAGATATAGTGCCCTCCTCCTAGGATACTAAGCTAAATTTGTTGTTTGGCTTCACTGTAACCAGTGGTGCAGGAATGGTTTTTGTCTGGTCAGGGTTTCCTAGCCGGGTGCCGGCCTGTTTATGGAAGAATCTATCAACCCCACCAAGAACTACATGAAAACCTTTCAACATAAGGATCCATTATAAACGTTACAATTATTAATAAAGTTTATTAACACTATAGACAAATAATCAAAATTTGCTATAATAGAAAAGTGATAACTTCAAATTTATACTAGACAAGGGAGAGGTCAAAAGGGAAAAAAAAAAAAAAGAAAAAAAAACGGAAAAAAAAGAGGGAGAGGGTCAGTACCATGTCTAGGTCCACATCTGCTTCCTCTGGCTGAAATGGTGAAAATGACAAAGACTTCAGCTGCTCGTCCATCACATCTGCTAAAACATACGCTGTCCTGGAAGATAAGAGAATTAGCTGTTAAGTAATGGTGCAGCTTCAAGTAAAGATCCTGACAATGCTATATCCTTAAAATCAACAGTCCAGTCATAGTTCAAGTAGAATCCCTATAGACTGGCTAAAGACAGGCAAGTGTGTCGCCATGAACATCAGATAATAATAAATATGCCCTGCTTAAACCACACAGTTTAGTTGGAAGCCACTCTAACCTAGTTTCCATTTAGGTCATTGCGGCACATGTAAATGAAAAGCCACACACAGATCTGCAAATAGACCTGTTTCAAGTCTATTGAAAAAGAAACTAGCACAGGTCTGCACCTGAATAACAGAGGGAATACAGACGTTTCCCATTTGGAGTACTGCCGCAGCGCAGATTCCCACCAGACGCAACCTTGTTATATGGGATGTGAGCTGTCAGCAGATGGCTCACATCCTTATCTCTTCCTGTACAGTGATCACACAGCACCAACAAAGACTGCACACAGCACCAGCAAAGACTGCAGTGTTAACAACCCTCCTCCTCCTCTGCTCTGAGCTGAGCAGTGGAAGGGGACAGCTGTGAGATCAGAGCATGCAACTTCATTCTCTGTCCTGTGTGCTGGGACTAGCACCAGTGTTTTTTTTTTTTTTTTTTTTTTATTAGTAGCAGCATTGGCTTCACATTTTAAATTTAGTAGTTGTGAAAGCTTCATTATGTTCAGGTTCTCCACAAAATCCACAGAAAAGAAGAGTGGCCTGTCATGCGAAAAAAAAAATAAATAAATAAGATTGTGTACAGGAGAAACTAAAGTTGGTCCAATTTTTTTAAAAAACAGAAGGGTTTGTTTCAAGGTAAAACAAGCAGCCCATTGTGGGCAAAGTGACAACCTCTTTGTAATAGCCCTTCCCCACTGACATTGCCCTTGCCAACCTCCACTCTGTTGCAGCCAGCACTAAAATACCTAGAATCAGCTGGTGTTGGATACTAGGGGACGCTTCCTCTCTGTCAGGTGACAGTGCTTGAGCCTAGTAAATGACTGCTAGACCAGAGCACTGTCACATGGAAGGAGGTCACAAGCTCCTCTATACCTAGAAGCATGGGTCCTGGCACTGACTGCATTGAAGAAAAAGTAACAGGGTGGACCCTTTTCAAATATACGGTTACTTAATCCTAAAAGGGCAAGATGATAGTGGCCCATGTAATCAAATGAAACCATTTTAACCATCACTCACAAAGTAAATATGAAGTTTTATAGTATTAAACCTTCCCAGATAAAATCATCATCCAATCTGCCTTAGTTTTATGAAAAGTTATTTGTATACAAGAGAGCTCTCAATAATCCTAAACATAGAACTAAACAGTATAATACTATTGTTTATTCCTCATTACCGATTATTGAATAGATTCTGCAGAGTGTCTGGCGCAGATAAAACTGGCTCCACCTCCTGGTCACTGAGTGGCAGTGGCTCCTTCACGGTTTCAAATATTTGCCTGAATCCAGCCACATTATCCAGTAAAGACTCCAAACTATCATCCTCTTTTGATTGCTCCTACAATCAACAAAAAAGGAGTTAACATTAGAAAAATGATTCCCAAAGTTTAGCCAATTAAGTATCGCCATCATGAGTTTTACCATGCCAATGCCTTATGTAAATCTGCAATTTGAACCTTAGAAAGGAATCCTAACAATGTATTCACATTACCTAACTTACCTACACTGCGGCAGTTTTTGGTTTCAGTTGTACCCGACAGACGACTTGTAATCACCATGTGCCCTCTAGTGCTTGCTGTCACTATAAAGGCTTGTGTACTAAGGTGTCAAACATGTCAAATAGAGAAAACATGCTTTTAGGTACTTTTAAGGAAACTGGATAGGTTTTTAAAAACGCCTTTGACATGTGCGTCGTACAGACTTCTCATGACAGGTGTTTTTCTGCATTTGGAACGCACGTCAAATGCATGTTGGCAAAATGCTTTAGACTTTACCCACTTGCTGACCACCCACCGTACATATACTGCCGGCAGGTCGGCTCATTCCCACAAAACGATATACCTTTACATTACTTCACGGGACCACGAGTGGGGGGCATGCGGGCCCATTTGCCACAAGGGAAGCTGATTTGCGGGTCCGGTGGCCTCAATTGCCACTGGGCACCTGCGATCGCTCTCTGTGGAGACAGAAGGCGGTCTTCCATTGTAAACAAAGCAGACCGCTATTCTGTCAGCAATGAACACAGGGCTCCTTGTGTTCCTCCTACTTAGGAACACAGGTCCCAGTGTTCATTCCATAAGCCCATCCCCCACACAGAAAGCACCCCCTAGGGGCACATTTAACGCTTTGATCGCCCCCGTTAACCCCTTAACAGTGCTTATTTTTAACACTGATTCTGTAGTAATGTCACTGGTCCCCCCAAAAATGTCAGTTAGGTGTCCAATCTGTCTGTCGCAATCCTGCTAAAAATCTGATCGTTACCATTACTAGTAAAATCTACATAAATATTTCTCCTAGTTTGTAGACGCGATAACTTTTGCGCAAACCAATCAATATACACTTATTGGGATTTTTTTTTTTTTTAACCAAAAATGTAGAAGAAAACAAAGAATGTAGAAGAAAACAAATTGGCCTAAAATGATGAAAACATTTGATTTTAATTTTATTTTTTTTTATTGGGAATGCTATATAGTAGAAAGTAAAATAGTTTTATTTTTTTTTCAGAATTGTCGCTCTTCTTTCGTTTATATATATATATATATATATATATATATATATATATATATATATATATATATATATATATATATATATATATAATAAAAAAAAAAAAAAAAAAAAAAAAAAATAAATCGCACTGGTGATCAAATACCACCAAAAGAAAGCTCTACTTGTGGGGGGAAAATAAAAGCAATAAAAAAAAACCAACAAAAAGTGGCCTGGTCATTAAGGGGGAAAACCTTTTAGGTCCAAATGTGGTTAAGTAGCACGTGGCAGAGTTTAGAGGAGGCGTTTGACATGCTTTTCGCTTTCTTTGGATGCAGAATGTCCTACTGAGGTGCATTTGAACTGCAAGCAAAGCAAGTCAAATGCAAATGTTTCGCGTCAAATGCTGCTTTTGCCTTTTAAACGAAGGGTTTGAAAAGAACACCCAAAATGGGGTTGAAATACTCTGGACCAAAACACACTTTACTTACTGAAAAAAAAACAATGCAGCAGCTTATATACGAAGAAAGGAACGTAAATGCAAATTGAAGTGCAACTCTAGCCCATTGGAGACACAGACACCAATACATCTGTTTTCACTAAACAGGTGGTGACAGAAAGGTTTCCAAAAGTGTTAAGACTTGACAACGGTCAACAATGGTCTTCTCTCGGTTCTTGTAGGGGAGCTTAGAGAAAAAGCTTGCCATTAAGGACACAGACAGCAATAAAAACTTGAAAGTATCAAACCTTTGCCCTAAACGACCCACAAATGTCAGTGAGTTTAGTCAGAATGGCCAGGCATCTGGCTGTGTTTAGGTGGCTTCTATAGGTATGTGCAGGAACCTCTATTAGCCAGCACTGTATGTCCATAGCAGTTTGTTTTTTTTCCCTATGATCGAGTCTTTAACAGTTCCTGAATAAATTGGAATTCAAAAATTGTATTCTATATGCATAAGGAGCAGAGATAATTTTCTTTCTGACTAGTCCTAGAACTACATATATCTAAAGTGACAATAAGCCAAAAACTAAATATTTATTGCAGCAGTTCTTAGATGTGGTGGCTGTATTGTATATTTATAAGAATTTTTTTTTTTTAATACTTTATTGCATACGTTTGCATTAACAAGAAATAAAAATATCACATTTCATCATTTTATGACTCATCTGATTTATCATAAAAACCAAATGCAGACCAAAATAAAAATGACAATATATTACCCAATTCCTAAGGAAGAAAAACCTGGTTGCATTTGCACTCCACTTCTTAAGATATCTAAAGTCCAGTTTAATCCATTCAACTTTGTTTTAACTATGCCCCTCTTCACCTATATTATTTGTTTCCACTAAGGCTCCTTTCACACACTATGTCCGTTAAACGGACTCCGCTTTTCTCAGCGGGGGATCGAGCCGCCGATCCCCCGCTGAGCAGAAGGAGGACAGCTGTGTCTCCGCGCTGTGTGCAGAGACACAGCTGTCAGTTCCCCATGCATGTCTATGGCGGAAATCGGATGGGAACGGACCGTCGGTCCGTTCCCATCCCATCCGCTGGACGGATGGAAAATAGGGTTTCCATCTGTCCAGATTTAACGGATCGGATGTCAGCGGACATGTCTCCGCTGCCATCCGATGCCCCATAGGAATGCATGGGGGGACCGTTCAGATCCGCCAAAAAAACGAACAGGCGGATCTGAACGGTCCGCCTGTGTGAAAGGGGCCTAAGAGTTAATGGTGAGTTTAGCAATCTATCCCAAATTCTGTAATATTTCTGAGGAGTTCCTCTATGTTCATACATTAGTTTCTCATGTGGGAGTATTTGATTAACCGCTTTAAGCCATTGAACACTCAGAAGGGGTATAGGTTGCATCCACTTAAAAAGAGGAGCTCCAGCCACCCCACCAAAACAATAGGTCAGCAGCTAAAAATACTGTAGCTGCTGGCTTTAAATATTAGGACACTTGCCTGTTCAGGGATCCCGCAATGTCAGCACCCCAGCCGATATTTTTAGTCGGCTCATGGTTGCTGCCTATGCCATTCCTTGTAAGGGAAACCGGCAGTGAAGCCTTGTGCCTTCACAGCTGGTTCCCTACTGCGCATGGGCGAAGCGAGCTGCGCTTTGTGAATGGCCCAGCGGCGGGGGAGGGAGGCCAAACTTCCAGGGGACCTCGACGCAGTGAGATCACCCAGAATTTTGGAGGGGTACCCGTCAAACACAACCTCCCTCCATACCGTTAGCGTCAAAGAGAACATGGGGATCTTTACCCTCGGTAGTTGTGAGTGCTGTACCTCAAGCCCTATTAACCTCAAGTCCTATTAAAAAGGCCTGCCACCTGGAGAATCCTTAAAAAATACCTTTCCACTTCTGATCTTTGTTCCTGTATCAGCCTGGTACGCAGATGTCCTAATTTCCCCATGAGGGAATACAGATACATATCTGGCAAGACCAATACTGCATCAGTATTTGGCCTCTGTAAACTTTACATCTCCTGTTAGCCCATATAAATCTAGTAAATTGGGAATTTATTATTTTAAAGATCTTTTTAGGCACCACCACTGGGGAATGTGACAAAAAATAAATAAAATAAAAAAACAGCTGCTTTCACAGCTTTAAAAGTTAGCTGGAGGTTGGCTTTAATTTGTTAGTCAAGTCCATATAAATTTGCTTCTCCACTCAGAGCACCCCAAGACAGGAAGTGCATTACTGGCTCACAAGGTGAAAAAGAATAAAAAAAAAAAAAAAAGCCAAAAAGCATAAAAAAAAGGGCAAGTTTACACCAGAAGGTGGTGCAGGAAATGTGTGTTCCATGCGTTTACTCCAGTGAGTTCAAAATGCACAACCCTTGCGATCTGCGATGGGCGTCAGTGTCAACCTAATGACGCCCCAAATGCAGGTCGCAAACGCAGTGTATTTGCCTGTACCGGTTAGCATAGTACAGTATGTAAAGGAAATTTGTAAGTTCTGTATATTATTGTATTCTATTTTGTATGTTTTGCACACTGCACTCGTGCACACAGCACTAATAATAGTTTCATTACATGTTTGCATTCTTTCGAGTCCTGATTAGAATTAGCCTGCTTATGTTACCCCCCTTGTTACCATAAAAGTACAATTGTAATATTAATATGATACCTACGCAATCATGTGTATAAAAGACTTCAATTGCGTCAAATAAAACAGAACAGCTAATTTGGAAAGTTGCTAAGTGTATTTTTTGTGTCTGTTCCCTACTTCAGTAGTTATTAATTTGGAACCACTAATCAATATGAGGATAAGAGTTGCGGATCTATAACATTTCTAGAACAGGTAGTACTATGCAATCCACTTGCTGTTCATTTTTTAAAGTGTCTAGTGGCATTTACAGTCCCATTCCAAAAGGGGAATTCTTTGTATACATTTTTTTAAAGTAGTGCATGCAATACTTTTGGTGTAGTCCGATGCAATTGCAGCCTGTTCAAATAGGCACTCTGCAGTGGATGTCAGGTGTAACTGCACCCCAAGCGTAGGTTGAAAAACGCAGTGCGTTTGCCTGCACTGGATGGCATGGTACAGGAGTACTGCTGTGGGTTTTTAAAGCAGTGCATGCACTACTTTTGGTGCGGTCTGGTGCAATTTCCGCCCATTCAAAAGAATGCGTTGAAATCACACAGCACCTGGATTGCACGCAAATAGCACAGGAATGCACAGCGCATTTCTGTGCGGTTCATAGTGTGACCTGGCCTAATTATACCACATTTAGGGTTAGTAAGCTGCAGTATAATACTTTTTTGTTTTGAGTTTAATACCACTTTAAGCTGTAGACCAGATTTATTTTCCAAGAAATATTTTATAGTCAATTCCTAGTAAATACCAAGATAGACATTTAGCAACAGTGCTACAGGTCCCCCACATGGTTCTAAAATCTCCCTCTAAATGGTAAACAATATAGTTATATGAAGAAAAAAAAAAAAAAAAACACCACCACAACCGGCATTGTTTTTTTCCCAAGCATACCAGGACAAGTTTCTCCAGATCAAGAACTAGATTCTTAGTCATGTCTTCTTTGCTGAGCAGAAGCTGCTTCATCTCACCAGGGCTGAGCCCCAGGGTCTTTGAGTGGTGAGATCCATCCACTTCCATCATTCCTCCGTCATCTCCAGAAGCCTTCACAATGAAAGGATATAATTTTAACACCACAGGTAACTCTAAAATATCTGAACAGTCTTTGCATAGTGTACAGTTATATTTTAGTGTATGTTATACTTTTATACGGATGGCTGTAGTAAGTTTATTAAAATTACAAATATCACAGTTTTTGATTTGGTCAGTCAACAATAGAAGGCACTTTTCATCATTATATTAAAAAAAAAATCAGAAGAATGCCATTTTCAGAAACTAGGCATGGAGAATATAACAGGACAGGTTATTTCCATCCGTGAAATCACCAAGGTAAACAGGTACCATCAATCCAGACTGAGTACTATGTCACCTTTGCTGCAGGAATTTATACCAAACCAGTAATCCTCAGCTTGGTCTTGTAATTCTGTCCAAGAGCCCAGACATTTGGAAAAGACTTGAAACTGCTACTTGACATTATTGGTCTATTCCAGTTCCATTAAACCATTTTGTATGTGGCACATGGACAGCCCATTAAAGGGCTTACCTCACCCACAAAATGATATAACAATTCCTTTGTAAGAATAGACAGATACCCAATCACTGGAAAATCTCTTTCTGAACAAATGTTTTAATATAGCCATGTAATTGAAGAACAACTATCCACCAGATCAAATAATAAATAGCAATTATTTTTGTTTTCCTGAGTGATAGAACTGTGGAGTTTATCTGCCACAGCAATTTAATATAAACCCCTCAATGCTTACCACTTCCCATTTCCCACTTGCTTTTCTACTTTCCCTTTTATTCTTTTTGTCAGGCCAGGTTTATTACTACTTAAACATACATAAACATTCCCCACAATCCTAATCTGGATCTTTGGAGTAAGGCCTTTTTTTTTGTTAATTTGTTAACTATGTAAAGAGAGAGACCGAGACCTTGGGACAGCCTGATTGCCAGTGTATGGGAGCGATCCCTTATTATCGACCCGCTGTTTACCCCTGTAGGGGTAAGGGAATCTGGTAAGCGCAGGACCCCAGGCTCAGGGGAACACTTCTTCCTTTTGCCCATTCACCACACTCTGGGCATAGAGAAAAGAGCACCATAATCACTATATATGGACTATACAATCTAGGACTTCTTTGGATCTGTCGGAATCACCGAGATTGCACTTGTGTTTTGATTTAGTTGCTTCATAATTTATAAGGACACTACAATTTTTTATGCTGCCGTTTCTTTTGCACAGCTGTATAACAGGAAGATCAATTTGATCACTTTCACTTTTTTACACCTTTGCACGTGTATATATTTTTTTTGGCAGCTATATATATATAGAAACATAGAAACATAGAATGTGTCGGCAGATAAGAACCATTTGGCCCATCTAGTCTGCCCAATATATCTGAATCCTATGAATAGTCCCTGGCCCTATCTTATATGAAGGATAGCCTTATGCCTATCCCATGCATGCTTAAACTCCTTCACTGTATTTGCAGCTACCACTTCTGCAGGAAGGTTATTCCATGCATCCACTACTCTCTCAGTAAAGTAATACTTCCTCATATTACTTTTAAACCTTTGCCCCTCTAATTTAAAACTGTGTCCTCTTGTGTAATCATCACCCTTAGTATTGAACATCTGTTGAATTTCAAAATGTGCTCTATTTTATGCTAACAGCAAAATGCATTGATTTGGTGGTAAAAAAAATATTCTTAAATAAATAAGTGAAAAAGCAACAAAACAAGGAGGTCTACTTGCCATTTGGTCAGAGTTCAGGATCTGTCTCATAAAATCCAAGAATGAAGAAGCCAGTTCTCCCATGTCCTTACAAAAGCCACACACAATTCTCTTCAACAATAAGTAGAGTGCATTGCCGTGTTTCCTAAAAGAGCTGCAGAAAATCAAAGAAAAAAAAAGGTAACTCAATCTACTACTTCTATACTTCCCAAACTGCAAGCTTGTTTTAGATCTATCAAAGAAACAGTAACCAACTGTATGATGGACATTCTCATTACCTCTTTAGGTGGTAAAAGCCATAATCATGCTCAGAGAGGAACATCATAGTGCGGATACAGGTGAGAAGTGAAGTGTAACTGCTGTCATTATTGCCCAAAGTCTCCATTAGGCTTTCACAGATGGAGAGGAGGAGATCCTTGTTAGGCAGGGAGTTGGCAAGCTGGTCTAATTCAGACACAGGGATTTCCCCTGAGCTCGGCAGAATGAGAGCAATATCCTACAAGAGAAGATATTGTTAGAAATTAAAACAATTAATGTAAATGACCATATTCTAGTACTTTGATTGGTCATAGAGCTCTACCTGGTCACATAGGTACTGCACAATGGAGGATATATATTCTGCACACTGCTGGTGGGTGATGTCACCTGAAGACTTCATGATGTTTAGCATCTTTTGGAAAAGTTCATTATAGCGCTCATCACCTTTACCTCCATTAATGAGATGTAGAACAGCAACTTTGCAAGCTCTGTGGGCAGCTAGGGAGTCCAAGAGCGCAAGTAGTCGAGCTGTCTGACCTGTACACGGCTTCTCCTTATCTTCCGGACCACTGAAACATAAGTAATCAGATTGGCTCATTTTATCATTTACTAGCAGACACAGCAGATCCTTGGGGGGAGCACCTGCAGCCTCAAGGATGATGAACCCAGACTACACTGCTACTGTATATTGCACTCAAGTTCTTTTCCAGACACTAGCCAACTAGGAACACACATTATTAGATTAGCTCTTCAGTAAAGTTAGGGCCAGTGTAGAATGGCTTTTGTTCGCATCAGAACTGATTCTCTCCGATACAAGTCAATAGAATTCCAAGATCAGCTTGAAGCAGGTCAACTACAGGTCAGTAAAAATACATCAAAATCTAATTTTTAAATTTCATAAAGGTCTCAAATGTATACCAATAATGTGCTGCATGTGTAGCCCAAAGCCTGTAGACACTGGCCCTTGTGCACTGAAAACCTCAACTACACAGTGGGGTTGATTTACCAAAACTGGCATGTGCAAAATCTGGTGCAGCTCTGCATAGAAACCAATCAGCTTCCTGTTTTTTTTTTTGAACATTGAACAAACTGAAGTTAAAAGCTGATTGGCTTCCATACACAGCTGCACCAGGTTTTGCACTATCCAGTTTTAGTAAATCAACCCCAGACCAATGCATTTAAAATGCATAGATGAAAGGCAAACAAACAAATGTGGATATGCAGCAGTTTATTAACTGGATAAAGTAAAATACTGTTGTTAGGTCTGGTCTAATCTGACATGTTAATTTAGGATTTAGGTATTATATGGTCTTCTTAACGTACTTATTAGAAGATTTGAGGTGGGTTCCCTAAAGAGAACTTGGTAAAGACAACAAATAGGGCTTTACATTCTCCACCCACATTCTTTAAAGCCAAACTCCAGGCAGATAGGAGAGACACAAATTAATGCAGCACTGTAACCAATACATGACTGTTAAATGTATTTTTGCAATGCAAGCAGTATAAATACCTGGATTTTACATGGTTTAAGCTTCTTGCAGTCTGCTGTACAGTCTGTAACAAAGTTTAGAGAAAGAGCGAGAGAAAAGCAGCACAAGGAGCCAATCGGTGTGCTGCAGTGCAAGAAGCATGCTGATTGATGGAGACCGAAGAGTGTCAGAGACGAGCTCATCAGATTGCTGCTTCTACTTTCACTGCCCATTTACAGCATGGAGGTGGGACCTGTAAGTGAAAGTAAAACTGCCGCAGAGAAAGAACAGGTCCCCTCCCTTGGTCGACAGATCTTTGAATCTCAGGGCTGGATGAACAAAAAAACAAATCCTTTGGCAAGGAGAACAGCTTCCTTATATGTATTTCTCCTGTGTAATAAGCTTTTTGCCTGGAGTTCAGCTTTGGACCATCATAAGTCTGGTGAGACTTGACGTATTGAAAAACAGAAAAAAATTTGAGAAGATTGAATTCACACCTACCCCTGCAGATCTTCCACTATGAGGTCCAATACAGTGCGCATAATCAAAAGCGCAGTGGGTGAGGCCAGGTCACACAGCTGGATACAGACTCGCCTTATCATATGCAGAAGAGGCTGGCACGATGTCCCAGAGAAGGACTTCACAATATCTTGGAGCAGCTTAGATTGAACGTGTAGGTGCATGCTCCACAGCTTCCTGGTGTTCAGAGCCACTGCAATGTCCTGTGGTTCAAAAGCCTGAAAAGACAATACAGACCCTCATAAAAATGTCACTCTTTGGGGCACAATCATCTGTGGATGTTCAGAATGATCTGGCCTTTTACTTAATCAGAGACCAAATCTTTTTACCTGTGTTGTTTGCATTGGAAGCGGGAAGGGTAATAGTTCTGACAATATGACAAGTCCAGAGAAGAATCCTTCAGGTACTTTTAAGAAAGAGGAAAGAACTTCTTTAAGCATCAACGACCAAGTGTTTTTAGCCAGTGTTTCCTCAGAGATAGTCAACTGCTCATTTACACCTTGCGTAAAAGTCAGAAGGATGTCTATGATATCGCTTTGGATCTTCTGCTCTTCATCATCCAACCTTCCAGAAAGAGGTATGGAGCAGAGGAGCATGTGCAGGGTGACCAATGTGGATGGAACACGCATGTCCTTAAACTCAAAAGAGCCACCTCTCAATAGCTCAGTCAGCATTGTCTTGAGGAGAGACAGAGTGCAGCGGGCCACGGAGATCGTGATTGCCTTGTACAAAGTGGTCCCAAGGTTGACATGGAGTCTCCATGGTTGGATGAGGATGCTATTCATTTTCTGCAAGATGCGAATGAAAGTGTCCAGTCCCTCGGCTGAGAAAAGCTGAATGACTGCAAGATTCCACTTAAGATCCTTTTGCTGTCCTGGAGAATACAGGTTAGTATTAGTATATTAATACTGGCTGAAATACCAATATTATAACAACTGACTTGTAATATTTTCTTTTTAAGTACTGCCAACAAAATGCGACAACTTTATAAAATATTGATTTTAATTGATATAATCATATAAATTATTTGATCATGCTAACCCTTTCAATCAAGTTGAGTTGTGTTCTATTCAAACATTCAGAGGCAGGTCACATCTGCAGAATGTTTTCGTTTTTTGCAACAAAAAAGTGGCACAGAGACCGGTGATGTAAACTGTTTTGTACAGTGCCATCTTGTAGTAGTGTGACCAGACATCCCTGAATTGAGGAGACTACCTGCAAAGTGTCCCGAAGAGCTGCAGAGTAATCGGCCTGGAAACTCGCTTTGTTTACAAAGGAGGAAGGAAGGGAGCATGCATTGGTTTCCCACCATCAATACTATCAGCACCCAGGGGCAGTTTCCCCACCTCCCAGCTTGCACAGGTGACATGAAGTGTTGGATGAGAAAAAGCCACCTTTTAAATCCGTGTCCTGGTAAGAAAGCAGGGCCAGGACGAGGGAAAAGGGGACATAAAATGGACAGATTGCTAAACCCAGTGGCTGCCTGTGTGCAACTGTGAGGGTCAGAGAAGCTAAGGCAAGGCACAGATGGACAGACGGGGGAGATGGGCAACAGATCTGCACCCAGGGTTTGCCTGTGACTGTGTGCAGGCCAATGATCTCTAAACTATGCATTATATACCACTGAGCCCCGCACTCTGCATTACTGCTGGACCCCCGCACTCTGTAGTACTTACTATTAATCTGTGAACACACCTAATTCCTAATGACCTCTGAACTCTGCATTGCTTATTACTGAACCCTGCACTAACAGCTTCTCCTGCATGATCATTCTTTGCAAAGCTGCCACGAGGCCACTGTGTGTCATCATAACCCCCAATTGCCCATGTAGGACTGTGTTTTATCACAATTGCCCATCTGTTCTTACTCCTGTATTGTCATACTTTCTAAACAAGCAAAAAGTTGGGGGAGCAAACCCTGAACATGTATTTCTAAAGCTGGTGCAGCTATGAACCAAGCGACATGTATATTAAGAATAGCGCACACATGCAAAAGAAATGACTATCAAATATGAAGACAATCTATAAATAAAAATGGGGTCCCACCATATGGCCATATCGTGCTCAAGCCAACCACTACGTCAAAGTACCCCATCCTTTTTTATGGATAGTGTAGGACCCACTGACAATGGGGTACTTTGACGTAGTGGTGGGCTTGAGCACGATATGGCCATATGGTGGGACCAAATCCCCATTTTTATTTATGGATTGTCTTCATATTTGATAGTAATTTCTTTTGCATGTGTGCGCTATTCTTTTTTAATATGCATGTCGCTTGGTTCATAGCTGCACCAGCTTTAGAAATACATGTTCAGGGTTTGCTCCCCCAACTTTTTGCTTGTTTATTATGTATTCGGTCTGACCAGACTTCTAGGGTTTATATATGCATTGTCATACTTTGCCCTTTGTTGCCCATGTATTCGAACAACTGCAGCGTGACATAGCAAAGGAAAATAAATGTTGGTGGTCATGGCATTGTGATCCAGGGAAATCCCAAGCCGATACAATATATTTTTTTTAATCATAACCCCTTAAGCCTCTCCTACTGTTAAGCAGTTTGGTGTGCTGCTTACCATCTAGTGTGCTATAATAAACCCAGTCCCTACTACACCCCCAATAAAAGTTGCTGTGGTTAGGGTGAAATTGGACTGCATTTTAAAAATCTGGTCTCCTTTCCTTATAGGTTGAGTTATGTGATATTTTTACGTTTACAGACAGCGTCATACTCTTCCATTATTAGTGAGTTTTATTTCCAATTCGCTTTCAATAAAAAGACTTTCTAAGACTGAACCATAGAACTGCTTTTCCAAGAAACGCATAGTTAAATTTTTATACCTAGATCCCATAATAAGGGGTTCATGCTTTTTATGTGTAATTCTTGTTTTGACTACCGCAAACCATCTTTTCATCCATTTCTACAGACTAATATTACACATCCTGAAAATATTCAGCTGTACTGGTGACAGAGTAGTGTTTAACATCACAGGTTTTGTACATACCCTCAACAGAAGCTGGTGGGCAAGCTACATGACAAAGAATCCTAAGAGCAGTCAGCAGTCCCGCACCCTCCAGGGCCATTAAATGGTCAATATTCTAGGGGAACCGAAAAAGAACACATAATATGAATAGGAACATCTTAGTTATGCAATACAAAAAAAAAAAAAAAGTGGCGTATCTAAAGATTTTGTTTTGACAAGATAATATATACACCAGAGCTGTACACCAATATAGTAAGATACTCTAGCAGATTTGGATACACTAACAAATTGAAGCTGAACTCCAGCTAACATTTTATAAGCAGGTACAGCAAACCGCTTTCTTCCTTTTAGGGTAAAGGTTTTACTTCAATAAAAGCTGATCATTGTAAGCACCCCTATCCAGCAGTAAATGGTTTGCCTTAACCCTGTAACTGCTACATTTGCAGGACAGCTTGTTCTCTTGAAAAGCAACAGACTTACTGGCCAGAACACCGGGTGAAAATAAAAAAAAGAAAGCCTAAAAGAGAAAACGAATGCAGTCATCACATCTAAGAACTGGTAAGCTGCAATAGAATATATGATTGCTTTTGGGTTTAATACTGCTTTAACACTGGATAGAAAAACAAATGCCGCTTACCTGTTTAACATAATCAATTAGGTTGGGAATACAATTAATCTCAAAGCGAACAGTTTTCAATGGCTCTAACCATTTAGCAAGCTCTATAAAAGAAAAAAAAAAAAAATCACCATACAGAATAAATTTATTACAGTTACCAAGAACTGGATATTAATATGTATACAGGAAAACCTTGGATTGTGAGTAACTTGGTCTGCAAGCGTTTTGCAAGATGAGCAAAACTTTTTAAAAATTTCAACTTGATATACGAGCGAGGTCTTGCAATACGAGTAGTGTCGAGCAGCGCCATTTTAGTGTGGTATGATCACAGTTTTAATGTAAAAAAGTAAAATGACACTCACAATGTTAAAAACAATATTCAGCATTAAGGAGTCTGGTGCCCATCTGCGTAAAGCCACTGGTGTATACGTGGCTAGAGGTCCGAGGGCGCTGGTGGCTCCCAGCGCTTCCTGGAGAACTCTTGAGACATTCAGACATTGGGGAACCGTTGACTTTACTTCAGGGTGCCCCTAACACGTGCTACTCCCGCCCTACCTGACTGGGAGGGTCTCCGAGCTCTCCAGGAAGCTGGGAGCCAGCAGTGCCCCCAGATCTCTGGTTTTATTTTTACAGTACACTTTATACAGGGGCTTGACAAATTTGCTTGAAATCTAGGAGCCAGCTAAAAAAGTTAGGAGCCAGTTTTTTTCCCTGCGCATGCCAAATAGCCGGCCTCTGTCAGACCGACTGCCATATACACGGCCCCAATGGCGGCCAGTGGTTATTGAACTGGCTGAGGTTGCCAGGCATTTGACCCGTGTGTACTTTGTTTACTTCTTCTGAGAGATATTAAAGGAACACTCCAACCACCATGACCACGTCAGTCATGGTGGTAGGAGTCAGAAACACTGCACTTGCTGGGATATTTACAATTATGTGCTGGGGCTAGTTGCACCCCTAGCACATATGACTACTGCTGGCGGGTCCTGCTGCTGGCGGAGATCATTGAGCGGTGCTGGAGGAAGCATACAGAGCCGATGCTTCCTGTATCTCTCCTCTCACAGGCGGAGCCGGAACTACACTTCCGTTCTGTCACAGCTGACTGACACCGTTCTTTCGCCTGACATCCCAAATCTCCTGTGAGGTGCGGGAGTCTCCCTCATGATGCAGGCGCTGCACTTGTGGGTGTCAGGGAGCCACAGCCCACAGGCGGGAGACTCCCGCACCTCACAGGAGACTTGGGATGTCTGTTGACAAGACCCCTCCCTAGCAGTGTAACCCAGGCGCCAGGCCGCTAATTCTAGTCGCCAATGTGACCTGGTGACCAGGGTGTGTCAAGCCCTGCTTTTTACTGTATTATGAAGTGCGAGTCAATTGGTTTTATTTTTATAGTACACTTTATACTGTATTTTGTATCGCTTTGACATATGAGTGCTTTGGATTACAACCACATTTCCGGGATGAATTATGCTCACAATCCAAGGTTTTACTGTCCTTGAGTATTACCATCAATCCAAATAGGTTAGCTTTATTCTAGAATTTGTGTGTCCATATTATGCAGTTATACATCACATTCTTGTTGAGGGACAAATCACAAACTTAATGCAAAAACACATAAAAAGCCAGCACCAAGCTTACACAAGCTTGTTACGTAAGCAGAAAACAGGACTTTACCCAACATAAATGACTTTATCTGGAGTCCACTTATGGACACAGGAAGTCTAACTTTTGGGGTTATACTGCCACCTACAGGAGTACTAGGCTGAAAAACAAACAATTGCAGTCCAGCTCAGGAAAAAACCCTGCCACTACCAGCATGTCTCAGTTTTGTAGCAAAGCAGTACCATGAGCATGATCTGAGGGATAGTTTGTTTTTCTCAATGACTCCAAAAAAATTGGATTTTTGGCTTCTAAAATCCATTTCTCTGATGTTCATTGACGGACGCATCTCCTTTCATTCTTGACCATTGGGCAATGCTGCCCCCTACAGGAGTAGGACACTAGGCAGAAAAAAACTTCTGGCTACACCCATGGAAATTCCCAGGGGGTATACTCCCTCTTCCTGCTATAGTCACCCAGTTTTGTTACAAGCAGTTTCAGGAGAATCATAACTCCACAGAGGGGTGGGTGCTGTGTCCGTCAATGAACATCAGAGAAATGGATTTTACGGTAAGTCAAAAATCCCATTTTCTTTTTCGTTCATTGATGCACACAGCTCCTGTTGTTCTTGACCAAGGGGACGTCCCACAGCAGTGGGAAACAGGAGCGGTGGGAAACCGCAAAAAAATTCCCAAGGCTAAAAACAGTTGATAGGGGCTCAACCAAAACAACTTGAGCCCACCTGAAAAAAAAAACAATACACCCTCAGAGGATCAGGTCCTCTTAATAACAGCCTGCAAAACCTTGCAGCCAAAGGAAGCATCCGCAGATGCCAACACATCCACTTTATAAAACTTTGTAAAAGTGTGCACTGACGACCAGGTGGCCGCCTTGCAAACCTGCGTCCCTGACGCTTGATGATGGAAGGCCCAGGAGGCACTAAGTGCCGAGTAGAGTGCGCCTTTTACAGGGAAAGGAGGAACCTGACCCCTGATGGAATAGGCCTGAATAACTGTCTGATCCATTTGGAAATGGTTGCAAAGGAAGCAGACAACCCTTTCCGAGGCCAATCTGTGAGCACAAATAGGGAGTCCGACTTCCTAAAAGACTCCAAAGTTGCCAGGTACACCCTAATTGCCTGGACCACATCCAAGGCAATTTTCCTTTGGATGTAGGACACAGGGAAGGCAACACGTCTTCATTTAAATGAAAGTCAGAGACCATATAAGAAAGGAATGACGGACAGGGGCAAAGCACCACCTTATCCTTGTGACTCACCAGGTAAGGTGGACGACAGGATAACGCCGCCAGTTCCGACACCCTGCACCCAGAGGTGATAGCCACCAAAAAAGGCCACCTTCTGGGACAGCACAAGCAAGGGAATCTCCCGAATATTTTCAAAGGGAGGCTTCTGTAGAATTGAAAGCACCAAATTAAGATCCCAAGGCTGCAATGGAGCCAGCACTTGAGGAACAAAATGTCGGACACCCTGAAGAAAAAGTACACATCAAGGAGTGTGGCTATCTGGTGTTCAACAGCCAAGCCATCAATGTCAGTGGCTGTAAAGCAGGATCAGATCTTGGGACAGCACATCCTCCTTGAGAGGAAACTTCCAAGGAACGTCGAAGACCAGCCGTATTAGATCGGCGTACCAGGCACCACAAGGCAAGTCCGGCGCCTCTAAGATGACCAGAAACCCTTCTGCCTCCATCTTGCGGAGGAGTCTGTGCACAAGCTTAAGAGGGAAGGCGTAGATTAAACGATACTGACCTCACGGGGCCACCAGCACGTCTATGGCGTCTGCCAGAGGATCCCTTGTCCAAGCCACAAACATCTGCCCCTTTCTGTTGAGAAGAGACGCCAACAGATCAATCTCGGGGGTGCTCCACCGGAGACACAGCTGCTGAAACACCTCTGGATGCAGGGACCACTCCTCTTGGTCCAACGCCTGCTGACTGAGGTAATCCGCCTGCCAATTTTCCACCCCGGGAATGTGTACGGCGGAGAGGGCAGGGACAAACTGTTCTGCCCACATTAGCATGCCGGTTACCTCCAGAGCCACCAGGGCACTTCCTGTGCCCCCTTGGTGATTGCCGTGGCATTGTCTGATTGAATGCGCACTGGACATCCATGAAGATGATCCGTCCAATGGTCCAGGCAGTCCAATAGCTCAGAGTTCCAAGACCTTAAATTGGTAGTCTCGACTCTTCCAGCGTCCAGATCCCATTAACAGAATGCTTTCTGAGGATGCCTCCCCAGCCGGACAGGCTGGAATTCATGGTGACCACTGTTCAATACAAGGGGAGGAAGGATTTGCCCAGCTAAAGCACCGGAGAGTGAAGCCAGCATATCAGAGACTCCTTTGTTCCCCGACTGATTGTCCAGAGACTGCGGAGTCTTGTCCCATTTGGTCAGAATCTCCCTTTGCAGGGACCTCGTATGGAACTGTGCAAACGGAACTGCCTCAAAAAAGGTAGATACCATCAGGCCCAGCACCCGCATGCAAGTCCGGAGGGATGACCATTTGTTGGACAGCAGGAGACGAATTGCAGCTTTCAATTTCTGGAGTTTGTCCAGAGGAAGGGGCGCTCTGGCTATGGCCGAGTCAGATCCAAATAGTCTAGCTCCCTGGACAGCGCCAGAGCAGACTTCTGAAAATTCAGAATCCAGAGTTCGTATTGTGATCTCCGGGTTCTCCACCAGAGCAGAGGGAGACTCCGCTCGCAGAAGGAGATCGTCCAAGTAGCGTAGTACCACAATCCCCCGTTGGTGTAGCAAGGCTAGCACTGGAGCCAACACTTTTGTGAAGACCCAAGGAGCCGAGGCAAGACCAAAGGGTAATGCCACAAATTGATTATGCTCCTCTTCCATAGCAAAGCAGAGAAAGTGCTGGTGACTGGCACATATTGAAACGTGAAGATAGGCATCTTTGATATCTATAGAGGCGAGGAAATCCACCGCCGTTCAAATAGACTCCATTATGAACTTCTGTACCCGCACAAAGCAGTTGAGGTCCAGGATTGGACACACTTTGCCTTCCTTCCTGGGGACTGTGAAAAGGTTTGAGTAACCTTGTAAATGTTTCTAAGTCGGAACTAGAACAAATCACCCCTTGAAGGAACAGGTTGTGTACCGTCCCAAACACAGAATCTCTCCTGAGCTCAAGTGGTATGCAGGATGGTGAATGGTCTTTTTAGCACAGATAAGGTGGTCTTGCTGACCCCTCAGGACCAACGTTATCCAAAAACACTGAAAGATAACAAGAGGAGAAGGGCGCACCGACCTTGTGCATTACCACTAAAAAGTTTATTAAAATCGCATTGGATAGCGTACATTATACTTACAAAACGTAAGATGTATATATATGCATGTAGGAAATAGGAACCAATCGCCTCCAGAACACTTCTCTACTGCTGGATGGTGCAATGGCATCCACAAAGACGTGGCTTGGCTTACACATTTCGAGGGAGAACCCTCTTCCTCAGAGCCAAAATCCCCACTCATAATGCTCGCTATCCATTGCGATTTCAATAAACTTTTTAGTGGTAATGCACAAGGTCGGTGCGCCCTTCTCTTGTTCTTGTACCGTGCCATAGAGACCATATAACCGGTCTGGGGACAGGCGCAGGTTATTAGGAGAAAACCTTACTGGGGGACAAGAGAAAAACTCGATCTTGTAGCCAGACCGAATGACTTCATGGACCCAATTGTCTTGCACCAATAAAGTCCACGGGTCTGTAAACCAGTAAAGACATTCCCCCCACCCCTGATACGGGTGAGAGCGCACCTTCATGCAGAAGGAGCCTTGTCCGCGGGTCTGGAGACTCTCGCTCTCAGCTTGCCAGACCAGGTTCGTTTGGATCCGCCAGAGGCAGCCCTGAAAGGCTTCGAGGCCTTGTCAGTCGACCCTGAGGGATGAAAGTTTTGCTAGCCTGTCGTCCACAAGGGACTCCAGTTAATACATGCATGCATGGATTGATGGATGGTTGGGACCCGAAGTGCCCCGCAGCCTTAGTGCGGGGATCAGGTGGGTAAACGTACTTCAAAGACTATGAGTCAGGAGAGGGGGAGAGGACCCCCACCAGACTCACCACCCGCTGACACAGGCACCTGCAACCACCAGAAGAATCTGCACTACACGATCAGGAGGCTTCATGATCCAGGAGTCAGTACCAGGGTACAAGGAGGGTCTCCCACTGCTGAAAACGCCGCCCACAGGGCTCTACTCTAATGTCCGCTGATATCTGCATTGGTAAACCACAAGAAAATGGCAGCGGGACTACATAAACATGGCTGCCGTGCATAGAAACACACAGGCTACAACAAAAACGAGCAGGAAGAGGGAGTATACGCTCTGGGACCGCCCATGGGTGTGACCAAAAGTTTTTTCTGCCTAGTGTTCTACTGCTGTAGAGGGCAGCATACCCCAACGGTCAAGAATGACAGGAGCGGTGTCCATCAACGAAAGAAAAAAAGTTTTTTTTTACCCCAAGAACAGAGATCCTGTTCGCTTTCTCATCCATTGAGGAACACTAGTAGTATTTAACCTTCCGGATGTCCAAAAGCAATCCAACTGAGGGGTATGTGGTCCAAGTGAAGGGTGGTCAACAGAGCAAATACTACCAGGTCCAAGAAAAAATAACTTTAAACCAGTCTGCTGTCATTTATTTTGAAAGGATGCTGGCAGCAGGCTGTACTCTGCATATGTGCCTCTCGTGTCAGAAAACCAATGTAAAGGCCAAACTGCCCATGTATATGAAACATAATAGCAATTTTGACACAGAGGACAGAACACAAGATTAGGAGAAAGTCTAATTCCAGGCTGGAGTCACAGACAGCACTGCTCCAGATCTACGAGCAGCAGAATCTGAGTTGGGGGGGGGGATCCAGTACAGCAGTACGGTCCTCCACAAGTCTAGAATCAGACATGTTTTAGCCACAGGGTATGAGGCAATGCCTCAGGTATTCATGAATTCCAGACAGCTGGTAGCAGTTGAGGGCCAGACAAGCAGAGGTGGCCGAAGTCAATACAGGGGGATATCAGGAATGTAATACAAAGTTGCATGTGGCCATTTGCAAGTAGGAGAAGCTTCCTTGAGACAGAATAGTCCGTCCTGCAGTGTAGCCCCTTCCATAGTAAAACCACTAGGAACGGGGATTAAAGGCATTCGGTGACCCATATAATTGATGCAGATTCCGCTGCTGGGCCGACCAGCCTATTTAAAGAGTTTTCAGAGACAGGGCAAAAGCTAAGGCAATGCCAACGACTCTGGACTTCGAAAGCGCTTACCATAGCAAAGTCTGGAAAGTGTCCTATGTGGGGCACAGCGGCCAAAAGGTCACACGCAGGCTACCCTTGCATGTCCAGCCCAGTGAGGTCTAAAAATCAGTACTCCCAGGCTGAGGACTACCATGCAAGAAAGCTAAAACTGAAAAAGGCAAAGCTCCAATAGTGTATGAAATGCAAAATCTTAAATTGAAGAAAAAAAAAAAAAAAAAGTAATCTTAACACAACAGCTGTAGAAGAGACGTCCATTGTCTTAGGACATTATCGAAAAACTGAGACAAGCTGGTACAAAAATGGGGTTTATTCTAACAGACTATTTTTTTTTTTTGCCGGTGTTCAATCCTTTAAAAGACAGATGTACAACCTGAATGTTATAGACTTTATGTTCCTCAAGGGTCAATTAATATTTTTTTTTTTAATTGTACAAAATTATCAAAAGGAATAGATTCAATATCAATAGGTGTCCAGGTTCTCCCCCCTTTCTACATTGATGTTAGAGCAATTTTGACTCAAGTTCTTCCTTGATCTTCGCTCCCCCCCATGACATATGGAACAATAGTGCACCACTAGAAAAAGAGCCCATGCTATATATAGGTTTCTGCTGCACACTGATGCACAACCAGGACCCAAGAAACCTTAAAGAAAAACAATGTTGTAGAATGTATTTAAAACTACCGAAGAGGGCAATTGCATATAGATTGTAAGCTGTAAGGAGCAGGGCCCTCTGATTCCTACTGTATTAAAGTGTATTGTAGTTGTACTGTCTACCTTCAAGTTGCAAAGAACTGCATAAACTGTCAGAGCTAAATAAATCCTGTATAATTAATATAGAACTTGGTCCAGTTTTGATCAGTGGTCTTGCTCCTATAAGGCCGTACACATAGACCAAAATATCTGGTGGCATCGGCCGGATTAAAAGAAACCGGCTGACATTTTGTCAGTGTGTACGCCAGCCAATCTGAGAAAAAGTTGGCCGTTCTGCGAGCTTCTGTAGAAGGTGTATGACTGAAAAATGTCTGCCGATCGGCACCCGATCAGCCGTCCTCATGTCAGAACACAACAGCAAAGGAGATCGCTGTACTAACATTGGATTATTAGTGCAGCGCTTCCCCCAGAGCTCTTCAGTTTTTTTTTCATTCAGCCCGCTAGGTTGAATAAAAAAAAAAAAAAAAAGAAACAGTGTACCAGGCTTTAAACACCCCTAGATGCTGGCTGTAGCTCTACCCCCTTTTGATGCCCAAATTATATGCATTCGGACGGAGGCACATCCAGCAAAGAGCCCCATCCTCCCTCTAAGCAGAGTGAAATGTCACTATTCTGATCAATCAATAAGCGCTGCTTGCTCGTTTATATTAGTAAAACATCATTCAGAGCTTTTGCTCTAAGTGTGTGCGCAAACAAGCGGCTGCAGATGCATTACACAGATTTGAGCTTTGGGTGATATTCTGAATGAGCAATTTGCACTGACCATTCATTCAGAACAGGGACAGATCCCTCAGCACTGTGGCTCTCTGTGTGTCTATCAGGGCGGCTTGTACACATACAGCCCAGCCGATGGATCACAGAGCTCTGTACAAGCTTTCACCATTTTTGAATGAGCGATCAGTGATGTCAGGACCTACATTGCAGATCACTTATTCTGAAAGAGCTGCAGCGCTGTGTCATCCATCAGCCAGGCTGTGTACATTTTGGATAGCACTTATATTTAAACCCTTGTGCCCCCCCTTAGGCTTTCCTGCCTAGTAGACAGAACAGGAAATGTAACATGACTTCCATTTTTCACAGCTAGCAAAATGGGATTGTTGACTTACTGTAAAATTAATTTCTCTGATGTTCATTAACGGACACAGCTCCTGATTCTTCTTAACCATTGGGTTATACTGATCCCTACAGGAGTAGGACACTAGGCAGGAAAAAGCTCGACTACGCCTATGGGCAGTCCCAGGGGGTATACTCCCTCTCTCTGCTGTAACAAGCAATGTCAGAAGAAAGCCAACTCAACAGAGGGGTGGGTGCTGTGTCCATCTACGAACATCAGAGAAATGGATTATACGGCAAGTCAAAAAAAAAAACATTTTTGCCTTGCCATAAAATCTTTTCGCTGATGTTCATTGACGGACACAGCTCCAGAATCTTCTTGACCATTGGGTTATGCTGCCCCTACAATAGAGGGGTGGGTTATGTGTCCGTCAATGAACATCAGAGAAAAGGATTTTATGGTAAGACAAAAATCCAATTTTCTCTTTTGTTCATTTACGGACACAGCTCCAGAATCTTCTTGACCATGGAGACGTCCCAAAGCAGTTTAAAACATGAGGGGTTGGAAAAAAGCCAACCAGGTAACATGGAGCTCAACCAGGAACAACTGAAGCCCACCTGAAAATACACCCTCAAAGAGGACCAAGTCCTCTCAAATAGCTGCCTGCTAAACCTTGCAGCCAAAAGCAGCATCCGCAGATGCCAGCACATAAATTTTATAAAATTTTGTGAAAGTTTGCATAGACGACCAGGTGCCCGCCTTGCAAACCTACACCACCGACGCCTGATGGCGGAAGGCCCAGGAGGCACTAAGCGCACGTGTAGAATGCGCCTTGACAGGGAAAGGAGGAAACTGACCCTTAATAGAATAGAAATAAAATACATGGAGCAGCGATAATTTTACAAAAAGCTAAACATCCTGTGGACATACGATGACACAAAGTCCATAATTATATCACAAAAATGCAATAGAATGGTGAGCATCAATTAACACAGGAAGTATGATAGAGTGTTAATCCTGTAGTCACCACAAAGTGAATCAGTACACAGCGAAAGTGAAATCCCAGCCACCACACACTGACTCTTACCAGAGGATGGCGGGGGTACAGTAGCAATCAGTTATGGGACCGCTAAGACCCGCTCAGATGAGGATCTTAATGGGGAAAAGTGCAGCCTTATAAAACTCTCCAAACTCCAAAACTATCAATGGTATAATACACAGCGGATAGGTGGTTCTTATACCTCATGGGTCAGGCAGAGATTAAAAAAAAAAATAGGCCCATAGTGCATTATGCCTTAAAATCAAACAACTTTATTCAAAGCTTATAGGGTATGCACCCACCTTGCCTTTTAAGGCATAATGCACTATGAGCTTTCAATAAAGTTGTTTGATTTTAAGGCATAATGCACTATGGGCCTATTTTTCTTTTAATCTCTCCCTGATTAAAAGGGGGGGGGGGGGGGTCACCCTCCATAAAGGCCAAAATAGGAAATAGCTTCTTTAAAAAGGGAGTGCCCACCGAGACACGTAGGCAGGGTACCCTGATGGTCCCGCAGTGCTAAAAGGGGCAGGTGCCCCACACAATGGCGGCAAGGCTGTCATTCACAAATTAAGGGGGCCCCACAGCGCCTCCCAGCCACTTGGAAGCGAGCCCCAGCGGATCACCCAGGGGGAGCGGGTCACTGGGGCCGCCTCACAAAGTTTGCAATGAGTAGGCCGCAAATTCGCGGCCTAGATTTTTGGCTGAATTCAGCCGCGTGAGGCGTGTACCCATAGATGGTAAACTATCCGCTCCCCCAGCCCAACAACCACCGCAGGAACCCGAGAGGACATCCCTGCCCTAGTCACCAACCCCCAGGATGGAAGGGAACCCTGCACAACCCCTTGTTGCGCACCAGAAAAACCCAGGCAGCAGCAACTTCATCCAGTCACCCTTAGGAGTAAATGCCAAACAGCCAGCTCGTAACCTCACTTAGGTAGGGAGAGGCCGAAATACCCACAGTGATCACCGAAATTTGAGGGGCTGGGGGGGAGAACCCGAGGGTCCCACTGCCCCAGGGAGGGGCTCACGTCCACCCCAAAACCTTCCAGGGGTAGAGGGGGGGGGACAGCTACTTACCGCACTAGGAACAGGGTGGGCACTGCTTCATCGTAATGTGGGTGCTGTCGGCCAGGAGGAAACGCTGGAACTCAGGCCGAAGCCAGTTCGTATGTGCCCTCGCGAGACGTTTAACTCGCAGGCCGGCCCCCGTCCAGTGGGGCCATGTCACTGCCAACCTAGCGCATAGCTGCGGTTTGCACGCGCTCGTTGGCCGGACTAGAGGGACTCTAAGGATCTAGATTATCCAGTTTGTCGCCCAGTCCAGTACTTGATTGTAGATCACAGGAACAAAAATCAAAAAAAAAAAAAAAAAGAGGAAAAAAATTCCATTCAAAAAAGAAAAAATTGCCAGGACCAGAGATCCCAGGAAAGAACTAGGTCCTTACTCCTGAGTAGGCAAAAAAAAAAACTGAGTGCATATAGCTGAGAGTGGGTGAATACCCCCTGGGACTGCCCATAGGAGTAGTCAAGCTTTTTTCTGCCTAGTTTCCTACTCCTGAAGGGGCAGTACAACCCAATGGTTAAGATTTAGGAGCCGTGTCCGTCAATGAACTAAAGAGAAATTAGGTGTTGTGTTATCGGATTATTTTACCACATGCAATTTTTTTTCTGGAAATATATTAATGAGCCGATAGCTACTTTTCCTCCTTGCCTAATAAAATGGGAGAGAGATGCAATTCCTGAAATCCAAGCATGCAATGGATCCATTTTCTGGAACGTATACAGCATTTCTCAGGAGAATTGCACAACATCAAAAAGAAACCCAAAGCACTAACTGAAGCAAATTAAGCAGCACTTACCTTGCAGCTTGGCATTGTTCTCATCTGCCTTACACAATTTGAGCAGAGATGCAGAGTGATCCTCCAACATCTGAACATCATTTGATGTTTGCACCACCAGCAACACAAGCAGACAGGCATAGTTATACGCCACAGATTTCTTCGATTTTGCATCACTAAAAATAATATTCACATGTTGTAACAATTACAATTCAGTATGTGATGTGTTAATATTACAGGTATTTGTACTAAAAAGAGCTGCTCCACACAAGGCTGACTTTCTGGCAAAGCAAGGCATAGGCCGACTCCCCAAGAAGAAAATTACCAATTCAATCAGTCACAAGTCTTTCCTGGATATTTGCAGACTGTCAATGTCATTAATCATACAGAGTTCTTTATATACACATATATGTAAGTGAATCCATTAGTGGATATAATGCAAAAAATGCATTATCTGCCCTTACTTGCATTTAATGGAACCTACCCAAACCACCGAGATTGACCCAGCATGACACTAAACCATGTCCCACTCCTATCACACAAAGGATAATATCTTCTTGACAAAGTGGATAACCCTCCAATTTCATATAAAGCTGAACTAAAAGGAATCTAATTGGAAGCAAAGCCACAGGTACACTAAGCAGAAAACAAAAGAAACAGAGCGCACACCGCCCTAGTTTAACACCATTTAATGAAAATAATAGAAGCCATAAAAACAGGTACATATATAGTGTCATGCATGGAAATTATATCCCCCGATCTGATGTGTACAGGGTACTCTCCTCCTTGCCTCGGCGGCTCAGCTGTTCGTCCCGCACTGATGAGTAGGTAACGTTCGGCTAAGCCAACCGCCTCAGATGACTTGCTAGCAACCCCATGAATGTCATGTTCTGATCGGGGATCTCCCCTCTGCGTAACCGCATTGTCGGCTACAGCATCCGGCTCTTGGAGAGTGTGCGGCGGCGGCTGAACTGTGCGCAGGCGCACCACATTGAGTCACCCTGAGTCATCTGAGGTGGTTGGCTATAATTTCCATGCATGACACTATATATGTTTGTGAGTACCTGTTTTTATGGCTTCTATTATTTTCATTAAATGGTGTTACACTAGGGCGGTGTGCGCTCTGATTCTTTTGTTTTCGGCTTAGTTTCTCTGCCTCATATCCCATGGAGGGTTAAGAGAGCTGCCACGCTTCTTATGTGTTTCACCACTGGCCATACTACAAGGTTCCCCAGCTTGAGAACTAATCTCCAGGATATGTGCAGGGACTGGTAATATGTTTCTCTTTTAAGCCACAGGTACAGCATTTCCCCTCAACATTTGGCTGTCTTTTCGGGTTCCTTTCAAGAATTTCCGGCATGCAGCGAGCAGAACTGTGCATGGCTGGAAGCTAAAATCAGGTTAGAAGAAATCCAGTGTCCATGCTGTTCTGTAAGCCTTAGGGCTCTATTTTGTACAGATCACTGACAGAAATTAGTAGATTTCAAATAACTGGATAGAAAACAAAAAAATAAAAAAAAAAATTGAAGGTTGGATCTGAACACTTCAAAGTTTTATACCTAGTAATGCTACATATACAGAAAAACATGTTTAGTTCCATGTTTTGTCCTTGTAGATGACCACCTAAATGAGAACTGAATAAAGGGAAAATAGATTACCCAAGTGCTTCCTTTGAGCAGAACTCCATTAAAGTTATGAGACATTGTAGATTCTTGTCCAGGCTAAAAACATGCGCCACAGCAGACCTGCCGACAGGGTTGAAGCTTATTAAGTAAAGGTTGTGAAGGATCCCCAGCAAATTAGCGTGGTCGGCTTCCTCTGCTCCTGTACAATGTTGGAAATGGTGGAAGAGTTCAGAGATGTACTGCAAAGCCTGGGCAGCATGCAGGAGCCACAAGGAACATGAGTCTTCGCTGTTCCCCTCCGTCTGCAGATTGTCCTCCTGATCTTGCTCGGACACCTGGCAGAGGGCCCTGGCAATCAAGTTTGTTGCTTCATTCTCAAACAACAGAAACAGGAGGCCCTTCTGCGACTGTGCCATAAACCGTAATATCTCTCTTATAGCCTGAACAATCCCAGGGTTAGAGCTTGTCCCTGGAAGAGACAGAAGCACTGTTGCAGATTCCAAAAACTGGTGACTGTGCAGGAACCTGGAACAAGAATACAAAATAAATATTTCATTAAAAAAAAAAAAAAAAAAAAAGGACGAACCACCAAATCAAAAGCACATTTTATGTAAAACTTGAGCAGGGTCTCAACACAGGTCTGTGAACCGGGTCGAAACCAAAATCTCAGTCCCCCTCTTCTACAGTGATAGGCTGATTTTCCGCCGAAGTGCACATTTTCTTTTAGATCCAAGTACCTGCCTCCCACCCTCATACCATCCCAGTTCTACAAACATAGGCTGGAGAGAACAAGGAGAGTACACCAAGCCTGTAAACACTGTGGAGCATTGGGAAGAAAGCACCTGTGAATGTGCTTTATACCTACACAGGATAAAGTAAGCATGGGTTGGAGGGTGGTGAAAAATAGTTAAAAACAGGCTCACAATTGAACCACTTGTCTTCTGGGCACTTTTACCCCCTTCCTGCCCATGTAAATTTTCACAATTTAAATGACAATCACAGTCATTCACTGACCCAAACAACATTTTTATCATGTTTTTTAAAAAGAGATCAAGTTTTCTTTTGGTGTTAATAAACCACTACTGGGTTTATTTTTTGCTAAATATAAAAAAAGACCAAAACTTGAAAGAAAAAAAAAAAAAATTAATTGTTTCTTATTTCATTTATAAAATTTTGCAACCAAGTAATTTTTCTCCTGCACTGATATCTGGCACTAATGAGGAGGAACTGATGGGCACTGCACTGAGTATCAGGACACTGATGATCAGTGCCCCGATCATCAGTGTAAATGTCCCGTTACACTTGGCAGTTACCGGCGCTCCTCTCCTCACGCTAGGATACCCCACGAGGAAAGGAATGCCCATAACTGGCAAATGTGTTTTCATTTTGATTGGATTGGACACAGCTAATCACCTGGTAAAGGGCCACTGTGATTGGCTCTTTACCCCAATCAGTTATCAGCTGTGTCTAAAGGGCACAGCGATCACAAAGCATGCGTGCCTCAGTGGGCACGTGGGGGGGGCGTTCTGGGAGTTTGTCTTCCCAGATCTGGATGAACACGCTGTAGCCATCTTTTGGCTATAGCGTGGTCAGGAAGAAGTTAAGTTACCTTTATCACTGGCTTAAATTGAGAGATTCAAAAAGTCACATCAATAAATTAATAGAGGACCCATTAAAAAGGTTTCCCTATCTGCTTTCCAGTAGACTAACCGGCTTGGAAAAAGACTGAAGAATTATTCATTAAAAAGGCTCACTAAAAAAACTACAGCAATAGCAAAGAGGTGCCGGTTAGGTGGAGGATTTTACAAAAAATTTCAACTATAGGAAGGGGTGAAGATGCGAATATACAGACTTACCTTTGTCACTAGGCATAAATAGGGCATTTCCAAAACAGTCTTAAAGCAATAGTAATTATTATAAGGAAAGGTCCACTTTTTAACTTGTACCTACAGGTAAGCCTATAATAAGGCTCTAGATATGTATAAAAAAAATTGTGTAAAGTATATCGCCAACCTAAATTGTTTTAACATGTGCAGCTGCCCCTTTAAGTGGGACACCTACCACCAAATAAAAGTAAATTTAAAAAAAAAAAGTCAGGCGCTGACACACAACCTCAACCTCTCAAAACAAATCCAACATCAAACACAAATATGTACATGAATCCATAAAAGTCAATTTATATACAAATAGTGAATATCAAAAGTCAATATAAAAAAAATGTGAATATCCTTTTTAAATCCTCCAACCACCGTGTCTTCAGATTATAAAGTGCTTAGAACTCCTTCAGTTAGTTCTCCACAACAGTGTGTACAAAATGCACACTTACCAACCATACATGTTATATACACTTTGGATGTTTAAGAGAATCACCTGATATTGTTCCTCAAATCACAGTTGTGATGATCCACATATACACTGCCATTTACAATTGCACCAACCACTGGCCCTCCGGATCTCCTTCTTTCATTCCCAACCACCGGGACCCAGAGGAAAAATTGAATATTCTAAGATAGTGTGAAGCTCGCCTGATGACACTGGTATGCGAAATGCTTTTAGTCTGCGTATCCGCCATCGTTGACGTCACTTCCTGTTGAGTTTGGATTAGAATTAATGGTTGGTGGAACGCATGCCGGTTCAGACCAAGCGGCCTGCAGGACAAAAACTAGGCTGTATATGTTGGCGCTGACAATAGCACCATATAATGGAATTGCAAAATCGCTTTTCATATTTCCTATATTTTTAATAAACTACTGTAGTGTATATCACTATCTTAGAATACAGTAAAACCTTGGATTGCGAGCATAATATGTTCCAGAAACATGCTTGAAACCCAAAGCACTCGTATATTCAAGCAAATTTCACCTTAAGAAATAATGGAAACTCAGATAATTTGTTCCACATCCATTTATTCATAAGGCCTTCAGTCTATAGTCCATAAAAAGATTAAAGCAATGTGAATTTAAGGCAACTTCAGGGAATGTCTGGGTTATCTTCTTGTAATATCAGGTCCAAATCACATCAGTTAAGATGAGGATCTGACTTAGGGCTCATGCATACTGCGGTTCAAAAAAAAAAAAAAAGCTGCTTTTACAGGCATTTGAGCTTTTATTATAGGTTGGAAGAAGCTTGTGCTTTTTTGTGCTCTTGTGCTCGTTTTTATTGAGCTTTTTCAAGCTCATTTGAGTATAAGCTTCCCCCCCCCCCCCCCCCCCACACACCCTCCTTAAAGTCTATGGACACAAGTTGGATAGAAGTCGCCTTGAAGTAGTACAGGAAACTTTTCTAAAGTCGGAGAGACTTCAGTAGTGCTAATTAAGACAGCTCTCATTGACTAAAAATGGGACGTGACCCTACTAGTATTGCAAGACCTTGCTCTTTTATCAAGTTTAAATGTAGAAGAAAATTTTGCTCGCCTTGTAAAACACTTGCAGACCAAGTTACTCGCAATCCAAGGTTTTACTGTATTACACTTTTCTTCTGGGCCCCGGTGGTTGGGAATGAGAGAAGGAGATCCGGAGGGCCAGTGATTGGTGCAATTGTATATGACAGTGTATATGTGGAACACCACAACGGATTTGAGGAGCAATATAGGGTGATACCCTTAAACATCCAAGGCGTATACAACATGTATGGTTGGGAAGTGTGCTTTTTGTACACACTTTGGTGGAGCGCTAACTGAAGGAGTTCTAAACACTTTATAGTCTGAAGACACGGTGGTTGGAGGATTTAAAATGGATATTCACATTTTCATATGGACTTTTAATATTCACTACTTGTATATCAATTGACTTATGGAATAATGTGTAGTACATATTTAGGTTTTATGTTGGATTTGTTTTGAGAGGTTGAGTGTCAACGCCTGACTTTATTTACTTTTACCTGTAGGTATAGTGAATATCTCCTAAACGTGCACAGCTAGGACATATTCACATTTGTGGCAGCCGGTGACGTCACTAGCACATGCACAATGCCCTCTGAAAGGATGGCGCACTCAAGAGTGTGTAGTCCCTTCAGAGTGCTGTGCCGCGATCGTGACTATTTTGTCCATGCACGGAAGTGACGACACCGTGGTCCAGCCATTCAAACAGGCGAAGCACGCAAACCTGGAAAGAAGACCAGGTGAAGATGGAGGCCCTGTCAGCGGTGAGAGGGATACGCTTTACAGGTATGTCTGTCAAAATGTATGGTGCATACAAGAACATTATGCAGAGGGACAATTTTTTTTTTTCTTTACAAAAGTGACTTAAAGCGGAGTTCCAGCCTAACCGCCCACTCACCTATCCCACGGTCCAGCGATGCGCCTTCTTCTCCCTCTCTGCTCCGCGGCACCGGCATCACTGATGTGGGCACCCGGCTGTGACAGTTTGCGGCTTCACAGCCGGATACGCACTGCGCATGCGCGAGTTGCGCTATGCGTCGTGATTGGCTGACAATCTTCTGGGACCTCTGACATGTCCCAGAAGATTGCAGGGAGGGAGAGAGCAGAACTTCCGCTCAGGGTGCCGCGGCGCTACGAGCGGAAGTGGGAGCGGGTACATGTCAAAACTAGGTACCTGCTCCCCTCCCAAAAAAATGACATGCCAAATGTGGCATGTCAGGGGGTTGGGACTATTTAAAGCGGAAGTTCCACTTTTGGGTGGAACTCCGCTTTAACTACCGTTTTAAGAAAAATATATATACAAAGATGCCACAAAAAATTCTGCACACTAGGGAACACAAGCAAAAAGACCCATAAAAGTCGATGGTTATTTCAAATGCCAGACAGAGATTGGAAGATCCTCTTGTCAGCCAAATTAGTCATAATGGGAAACCCACAATTAATTTCAGGATACAAGGAGCCACCAGCACAACTTTAAACTACAGCAAGCAAATCCTGGATCAAAAAGGACTTTCAGCTTATTTCTTAAAGTGGAGTTCCACCCTAAAATTATACTTACCTCCATCTTCTTGCTCCGGGTCACCTGAAAAAACAAATGGATAATCGCAATTTTTTTTTTTTTTTTTACCTACCTAGTTTAGAAGAAAATATACTTACCTTACTTCCTCTTCCTCCCCTCGGCGGCCACGGCGATTCGTCACTTCCTGGCTTTGCAATGATTCCAGGGAGCTGAACGTCATCGCTGCCAGGAATCAATGCGCCTGCACCGGCCCCGACGTCCGTTCCGGTGCAGGCGCCGTCATACCTTGCTAAAAAGCTTCTGGGCATGCCCAGAAGCTGTGCAGGGATGAAGCTGTCGCACCGGAAGTGACGGCGGGGCCGGTGCAGTGCATCGTGGGACCGAAGAAGACGGAAGAGGACACAGAAGAGGATCGCGCTGGCTTCAAGCTGCCCACACCTGAGATGGCAGCGCTGGACAATACATTTTCAAGATAAGTATTTCTTCTTGCAGGTAAGTGCAACCCGGGACAGATCAGAGGCTAGCCATTGTGGAATGCACTAGCCCTGACTGTCCCAGGGGTATTTTTATTTTAAAAAAAATGTCCCAGGATGGAACTCTGCTTTAACATTACACATCATGCTGCAGGTGTTACTTAGTAATGGGCAAACAGTTGTATTGGGGGGTAGAATAATACAGATCATATTGATTTTTGTAAACAATTTTTGATTAGTAAGCTAAATATGTAGTTGTGCTCTATAAAACACAAATGGTTTTGCCTGCCTACAATCCCAGCTGAAAGTTGCTTCTCTGGGAATAACATGGTTAAACACTGCACAATGAGATTACATCAAACAGTGTGGTGATGTTAAAACTCCACCTTACCGAAATATGACAGGATAAGGGTCATCCCTTTCAAGAGGTCCAGTGATTCTGGCAGTTGTTGGGAAGGACTTTACAGGAGGCTGGATCATGGTGTGTGGTGCTGTTTCTAACACATGAAAAATCTCATTTAGAATTCCCATCAATCTCTCCAATTCTCCTTCACTAACACTGGTAGATTCCAAGAGATGGTCCATATCCATAGGAACTTCGGCTTCATTGTCATAGTCACGGTTTGGTCTCTCTGCAGCAGAGGCTGTCTGCTGATGAGGTGCTCTAGCATTTGAAGGAGGTGCTGGTGTGGTGTCAGATAACTGGTCCGCTGTTCTCTTGACATCAGAGAGAAGTTCAAAAAAGTGACATTTCTGTAGCACAGCAGAGCATGCTGTAAAAACCCTAACGGTCTGGTCCAAAAGGATCAACTCCAATAGTCTTTGGTAACCGCTTTTCACTTGCATATCTGAATGGTTCCTTAAAAATGCATACATGCCTTCAGTTGTACTGATGACACTGTCCAGGGATTTAAAAGCATTTAATTTAAGAGAAGAGGACACATGTTCTGCAAACAGCAATTCATACAACTTGTCAATCACATCAGCTTTTATTAGAGACTCTACAGCCCGAGTTCCACATTCTGCCAGGGAGGACACCAACTTTGTGCCAGCTTTCAGCTGTCGGACATTCAAGGCTATCGGCTGCTGCAGAGCCAGCTGCAAATCCAAGGCTTGCATTGCCCAATCAACTAACTGGCTGAGATGGTCCCGTCCTGGTTCTTTAAGCTGCAGAAAGCTCAATCCTTTCACTATGAGGCTGGGTACTTCTTCAAGTGCTGTAACCCACTTTGCCCCCCTATCATCCTGATACAGATCCAATAATTCCAGTAGCTTTACAGAGGTCTCATTAGACCCAGAGGTTTCTTTATCAAGGTCCTGATCACGCAGCCTGGTGACTTCATTCTCAAAAGCAGTTCTGTATGGGCAGTTGAAGTACAGGAGAGGGCCTAAATCACGATCATAAGGATCATAAGTCATTGTGGGCACCGATGCCAAGTCTTCAGGAGTGTAATCTATATCAAAACTCGGAAATTTAAACGATTCCCTTTCAAAGTCAGCAATTCCATCTTCATCGCTGGAGATCTGCTCATAAACGTCATCTCCTGGAAAAAAAGAACTCCGGTCAGGAACAGGTCAAAATACAAAAAAAGCAAGCACTATCTACCTCGACACATTTGGAGTATTATTTAAAAATACATATACCAGATATGTGTTATGTGCATGCTTGTTCAAGGTCAGTCATTCCAAGCACTGAAGCCAAAGAGAGGCAACCAGCATTTTCAAGTTAGACAATGGCAACCTAGATTTTTTTCAGTAGAGGTTCCATTCTCTTTTAGCATCAGGGTTTTTCCTTCCGTTGGAAATGTAATTTCCAGATTTCACCTGCCGCACTACCTACTGGTGGCAACCAGTAAAAACATAAAAACACAAATTTCTTTCTTTAGGGAACTATTTCTAAACTCGGACTTCAATAAAACCTGCATTGAAAGAAATGTGTATGGTGTCACTTTTCCTTCTCAAAGAACAAGTTACCTGGCTGCCTCGCAGGTTTCTTTTCAAAGTCATTGACCCAGAAGTAGTAGGAATATAACTATCACATGTGTGTGCTTGTCAGGTGCTCAGAAAGTACTGATGCCTTAGAGCAGGGATATGCAAACTGTGGCCCTCCAGCTGTTGCAAAACTACAAGTCCCATCATGCCTCTGCGTCTTGCTATGCCTCATGGGACTTGTAGTTCTGCAACATCTGGAGGGCCACAGTTTGCATATCCCTGCCTTAGAGCAACATAACAGCCCAGCAACTAGTTTTCATGTCAAGCAATGGCAGCCTACAAAATTCTTCCAGTACAGGCTTTTCTAAAAAAGAGCAATTCCAAGAAACATGTAAAACCAACCAATAACATTAGCTGTTTAGTGGAATGGTTATACAATGCAGTTTATGTCATATACTGCATATTTTAAACTTTGGAAAGAGGTTAGATTTTGTAACATTTCTTTTGCAAAACTCTGTACTTATTTTTTTATCTGTCTATATTGAAAATAGAAATAGTAGAAATGTAAAAACCAAATCAGTGAAAACTGAACATTTAGCACAATTTCACAGAGAAAAAAAAAAAACTCCCTTAATTCCTTTTTCTCAGCTAAGCAAAAGCTGCTGCACTCACATGACATTGATAATGATATTTTAAAATCTCAAAGGATCCATAGGAGTATACGTCCTAAGGTCAGCAGTGTGACCTCTCTCAGTATTACTGGTCATTCACCCTTTTATAGCAGGTTTGAATGTAACTGGTGATTGATATTTTTTTTTCATCTTTTAACACCAGGTTTTTGACACCTCATAGGTAGAAAAATGTTTACCATCACCGATAAGTGCATTCTAAGATTACAAGAAAGAAAGAAAGAAAGAAAGAAAGAAAGAAGAAAAAGAAAGAAAGAAGAAAAAGAAAGAGGGAGAACTAGTAAAATGGCAATGACTGAATTAAAAAAAACATATGCATGGATTAGAAAGAACGTGTTCCTTTTATGTATCTCAAGGTTTATTTTTTAATTCTGGCTTAAGATGTCACAGACAAGGACTGTTGATTATGAAGTGGAGGTGTTTTTCACTGTTATTGAAAAAAAAAAAAAAAAAAAACGAAGTTGGGTCTACTCTCAACTGCACCCAAGCTGGATTTAAATTCTTTATGACTCCTGACATAATTACCAATCACTTGTTAATTTCTAAGACAGGTAATGCAGTAAGAAAATCCTGGGGCCCATTTATGCTTTGCCGATGCAGGTTGCAAAGAAGCAGTGTGGTGCATTGTTAAAACACTGCACAGTTCACTTAATTTTTTTTTTTACATTCAACGACTAAAAAAAAAAAAAAAAAAAAACACCTACACACACTTCATTGAACATACATATACATTATATATATATATATATATATATATATATATATATATATATATATATATATATACACACACACACACACACATATATACACATATATATATATATATATATATATATATATATATATGTGTGTGTGTATGTGTATCGACATATGAAGATCCGCATCGCACTTTGTAAAAATGAATGCATGATGAGAGCAGGGCACATTATTAGCTGTCATTGCGATGATCCTGCGTGGATAAACAGACCTGGCGTGTACAAGCTATTAAAGGCAGCGGCACATAAATAGAGTGGTGCAGAACAAAACTGAAAAAATAAGTAGCACCTTCAATTTCCTCCTCATCTTCCTCTTCGTCCTCCTCTTCATCAGCAAGGCTGTCCTCCGTTTGAACATCATCCTCATCTTCATCATCTTCAGCATTGATATCATCCTCATCTTCTTCCTCCTCCTCATCATCCTCCCCATCATCCGGAGGATCTTCATCCACTTCATCAGAGTAAGCACCATCAGGGTGGATAGACACTCTGTCAGGAGATATGGGCTCAAAGTAACCTTCCCTTGGTTCTCGCTCATCTTCTTTTTCACCACCTAAAGTCAAAGAGAAACAAGAGACCGTTATATGGAAGCCTGTAGAAAATACAGAAAGCAGAAAAGATTGAACCAATTACTCGTCATTTTTGAATACTAACATTTAAATCAGCGCCTTTGCCAGCCGAGTAAACCGGAAGAGAAGTTGCTTCCGGGTTACATGATCAGAGACCCGATCAAAGCTGAATCCGACTTCGTCAGGGACTCCAAACAGCCGGTTGCTCGGGTCTCCCGATGGGATGGGAGACCCGGGCAGAGCCACGGAAGGATCGACTGGTATCTCCTGAAAGCTGTTTGCAGGAAGTGGTTAAGTCAGGACTCAAAGAACGAAGCGTCCTGTCACCTGGGCTACACTACAGCAGGGCTCTTGCCTGGATTTGGTCACCCAATGCAGGTGCATGGACTAAGAGGACAGGCTGGCTGGTAATTTAGGCCGCGGCTATGCGGACTGCTGGAACAAGATACAGCACTCACTATCTTAACTGTGGGCAATTCCCTTACAAGGCTTACATTTGCCAGAAAAGCAGCGCCCCACTCTGTTGGGCGAGGCTGCGACAAGCAATCACTGACGGCGCGGAGGGCTCCCCTTGCCCGCCCCCACCGCCGACATCTAATTTCCAGTTTGGCAGCTGGGTTGCAGTTGAAGATATTGTGAGCTTAATCTGGCACCCTTTCAGGCTGGAACGTCTTCAGTTCCTTTTACACACCCTTTTCCCCCCAAAAAGGTAAACAGTGTTCTGTCTCCAGTCCTTGCATTATCGCTATCTCCCTGTCCTGTCACAGCCACAGACTAAGGTGGCATGAGAATGCCCCAGTCACTGGATCTACCATTACCTCCACCTTGCTGCGCAGTCCTTACCTATTAAACCACTGCCCAGCACATGCCTATGGTGGCCATGACGTTTCCTTTCTACCTTGGGCCTGTGTCGTACTGGGGATGGTCTACATGCCTTCTGCTGTATTGTGTAAAGTACTGCGCGCCCCCCACTATGCATCTCGGGCTCTGCTTGCCCATCTGCGGGCTCGGGACTGGCATAGCGGGTGCAGCAGGGCAGAGGGGAGGGGGAGAGCAGACACATGTCTGTTACACCCCCCCCCCCCATCTTGTTCCTGACCTGGAAGCGATGTGTGTGACGTCACTCACGAATCCCTGCTAACCGGTTTCTCGGATAGCATGGCTGGGAAGGAATGTAATGCAGTGCTATCTGCACGGCAATACATTCAGAGGAGGCACAGGGGAGACATGCACATATATGCAAGTACGAACATGAATGCATGCGTTAGGGGCGCCTACGCATGAAAACGTCGATTTGGATGCAAGTTACATATCGCCACGCACAAACTGGCTCCTTTTTTAGCTGGCTCCTAGATTCAAAGCAAATTTGTCAAGCTCTGCATATAGTGCTACTAACATTAACGCTTACTAGGTTTGAAGCATGCCTTCCTAATCAAGCCTGTTATTGCTTTGTATTATGCCTCTTAAAATTCACACTTTTATTTCTGGTTTTAGTGTGGCTCCATTTCCTTGCAGAGTTCTATGGAGCCACCACCCTTATGTGAACAATCTTGGTTTGGACTAAAGCTATCAGTCCATACACTTCCTGTACACACACACACACACACACACCCCAAGCTGAAGCCTAGAAATGCAAGCCCTGTCCTCCAATGTAACAGCACAGCTGCGGCTCCTCAGGCCAGGGCTAGAACACAGCATGTCAATAAAGAGGATGGAAAATGTAGTCCAAAGAATGGGATCATGGGACATGCTCAGTTTATGCTTCCCAACTGAATGCTCTGGGAAGCAATGCTGAGCAATGTGGAGCCAGTGGCCGGGATAACCACTGTGTTTAGGTGCTTTTGTTCATAGTTAAATAGGAGAAGTGTCAGAAAATATATACTTGTGGTATATCCCCCGCGCCAATTGGACCATGAATAGATAATAAATATTAAGGTGATAAGCAGCTCCTACAGGACAGGGCAATGAATAGATATGTATAACCACTAACATTAGGGGTTACCTATAGCGCTTGCTATTTGCAAATACTGTGCTACTTTCAAATTATTTTAAATTAATACAAAAACTTGTTAAGCCAATACATTTATAAAGAATATAATAAATATAAAGTGCATCAAGTAAAATGTGCAAAATTATGCGGTGATGATCAAAACTTTGAAGTGCATACAGTAAAATAATTTGATTAATGTGCATAAGGGTAATAAATCATATGAAGTGCTAGTGTTCCGTTGGTGCTTTATAGTCCGTTTAAATATAACCCCCAACCCCCTGACCTCTGAAGACGTCAAACGTAGTGACGAAACACGTTAGCTGGAATGCACGTCATGGCGTCTCGGGAGCGAGTGGAACGCAAGTTGGACAATAACGCTCTCCACTCTCGGCTCCATTCATGACAGTTCACTGGATGTTTCTATGTACTGTTTTTATCTGCTACCTATTGAAGGAAAATAAAGCTTTTAAAAAACGTAAGGCGCCATCTGGAGCTTCTTTTCTATACCCTTGTCTTGGCCTGACGTGGTGAGGAAAGAGAAGGTGGGACCTGCCATACACCAGGAAGGAGAGGACCGTACCAGGAGTGGGTATCTATCCTGGCCCTGGTGGCCAATCAAGCGTTTTTTTGGTCTTACTGCTGTATGGCATCTATGACAAACTACATTCGGTGAGTGACCTATCTACTACCTTCACAGGGTGGAGAGAGATCAGCGCCATTCACATATCACAGACCTGCATTGAGCACTTGCACCTTATTTCTATTTTGTCACAAAGACAATTCTTTTGAACTGTGATCACAAAAGTCACCTTATATTTAAACGGACTATAAAGCACCAACGGAACACTAGCACTTCATACGATTTATTACCCTTATGCACATTAATCTAATTGTTTTATTGTATGCACTTCAAAGTTTTTATCATCACCGCATCATTTTGCGCATTTACTTGATGCACTTTATATTTATTATATTCTTTATATATTTATTGGTTTAAAAAGTCTTTGTATTTAAAATAATTTGAAAGTACCACAGTATTTGCAAATAGCAAGCGCTATAGGTAACCCCTAATTTTAGTGGTTATATATATCTAAAAAGGAGAAGTGTGGAATTTAAAAAACACACACACAAATAATCACCTCCATCATGCAGCATTGGTGGGATGCTGCAGCTGTCCCATATCAGCTCTAAGACAGAGAACTGAACGATTACATGACTGCTGATTGCTCAATTCTCAGTCACCGCTCTCTGCTCTGCTTCTCCAGCATTCACTGGAGCACTGGGCTGGAGAGGGGGAGGAAGCAGCTGGCTTTGGCTCTCAGCAGCATACTGAGAGGCTTAATCAGCTACCCATCAGGCATTTGGGTTGGATTCCAACAACATTGCCAGGATCCTCCCAGAGCCTGAAATGGCTCTGCCACGTTAGCGGATAGCAGGCAATAGCCTATGGGCTGATTCTGGATCATAGTAGAGTAAAACTACACTTCCTGTGACCCACAATAGATTTATGACAAAAAGAAAATATAGGCCATACTTCTCTTTTAAAAATGCTTTATCGAGGAGTGCTTTTTTGGTGGTTACTATATTAATACTACTTTAATTTTGCTGTATTACGATTGAAGGGAAAATAATTCTACGCAAAAAGGTTTTCTTTATTTTGGATGGCATAAGCCAAGGTTTCAAGTGCACCTCAAAGGAAGACCACTGCTAGCTCCTTGACACTGCTCTATAAAGTCAAACATTAATTTTCAGCTAACAATGACAAGATTGAATTCTTTACATATTTTTATATAAATTCCACTAAAGGGCACTCAATTACCCACCACTATCGCCAAGCACTATACTGTTAAAAAAAAACAACTCAGACCATAAGGGATTAGAGGAAGATCTCCTATGCTGAACAGCTCGAAGGACACAAAGATCAATCTTTGCCCCACTCCACCCAGTCTGGGGTGAAGAGAACAGTCAAAACTAATAAACCAATTACTGGGCCAGTACCTGCAACTGGCATTGGCTCGTCATCATCGTCATCAGGTGGGGGAGGACCTGGTGGAGTCCGTGGGCCTCTTGGCTGTGGTCTTGGTGGACTACCATTGTATTGGTCTTCCTTCTCTTCTTCAACTAACAATGGAGAATGAGAACAAAATGAAAGCATTCCAACGTGGAGCCACAGGCATACAATTTACAATGCAAATAAATAGGCATTGATTATATTGGCACAGAAGCTGCTAAACTAGTTGGATACATTTCAAATAGGTAGATTTTGTCTCCCTAATGAACATTTAAATATTTATACGTGTACAAAAATGAGAATGCAATGACTAACAACTTTGCCAAAATGATACATTTATTGGAAACCTCTAAAAAGGGAGTGTACAGTTCAGGCAGAGCCAATGAATGTCTGCTCTAGGGCTGAAACAACTAATCGATTATGAAAATAGTTTTCAACTATTTTCATAATCGATTGGTTGGTCTGCATGCAGAATTCATTATTTGTTTGCATATCAGAAAATACAGTTCAGCACACATACAGCTCAGTACAGCCTCTATACATGTCAGTATACACTGTGCAGCACAAATACAGCTCAGTACACCCTCCATACATGTCAGTATACACAGTGCAGCACACATACAGCTCAGTACACCATCTATACATGTCAGTATACACCGTGCAGCACACCTACAGCTCAGTACACCATCCATATATGTCAGTATACACAGTGCAGCGCACCTAACAGCTACCTACGTGTATGGAGCTCAGTACACCCTCCATACACATCAGTATACACAGTGCAGTGCACCTACAGCTCAGTACACCCTCCTTACATGTCAGTATGCACAGTGTAGAACACCTACAGCTACCTACGTGTATGGAGCTCAGTACATCCTCCATACAAGTCAGTATACACAGTGCAGCATACATACAGCTCAGCACACTCTCCTTAAATGTCAGTATACACAGTGCAGCACACCTACAGCTCAGTACACCATCCGTACACGTCAGTATACACCGTGCAGAACACCTACAGCTCAGTACACCATCCGTACACGTCAGTATACACAGTGCAGCACACCTACAGCTCAGTACACCTTTTATACATGTCAGTATACACAGTGCAGCACACATGCAGCGGAGTACACCCTCTATACATGTCAGTATACACAGTGCAGCACACATGCAGCTGAGTACACCCTCTATACATGTCAGTATACACAGTGCAGCACACATGCAGCTGAGTACACCCTCTATACATGTCAGTATACACCGTGCAGCACACCTACAGCTCAGTACACGTCAGTATACACCGTGTAGCACACCTACAGCTCAGTACACCATCCATACATGTCAGTATACACAGTGCAGTGCACCTACAGCTCAGTACACCCTCCATACATGTCAGTATACACAGTGCAGCATACATACAGCTCAGCACACTCTCCTTACATGTCGGTATACACAGTGCAGCACACATACAGCTCAGTACACCCTCCATACATGTCAGTATACACATTGTAGAACACCTACAGCTACCTACGTGTATGGAGCTCAGTACGCCTTCCATACAAGTCAGTATACACAGTGCAGCACACATACAGCTCAGTACACCATCCGTACACGTCAGTATACACCGTGCAGCACACCTACAGCTCAGTACACCATCCATACATGCCAGTATACACAGTGCAGCGCACCTATAGCTACCTATGTGTATGGAGCTCAGTACACCCTCCATACACGTCAGTATACACAGTGCAGTGCACCTACAGCTCAGTACAACACCCTTACATGTCGGTATACACAGTGCAGCACACATATAGCTCAGTACACCATCCATACAGGTCAGTATACACAGTGCAGTGAACCTACAGCTCAGTACACCCTCCATTAGAGATGGGCTCGGGCGGGTTCGGGATCCCACGTGCCCGATCCTGCCAGGAAGCCAACACTGCACACGGCTAATCACAGGCAGTGAGACATTTTCCCTATCTGTGCAGCTGCGGACCGGGAAATTTCTCACTGCCTGAGATTAGCCGTGTGCAGCGTTGGCATCCTGGTGGGATCCAGAACACGCCCAAGCCCATTCCTACCCTCCATACATCTCAGTACACCCACCATACATTTCAGTAAGCTCGTGAATGTGTGAGGAGCAAAACCTCATGGGACAAGTAGTCCTGGCAAGGAGAAGAAAGTGATTCTAAAGGCAGTTTTTTTTTACCTTGCTATAGGGACACTCTTAAGACAAGAGGAGCAAGAAGCGCCGACAGGACACCCCGGAACACAAAGTACAAGTACTGATACTTTTTCTCAAGTACTCCTAGATCTCAATTTCCAATATTTTTAATGTCGTGACAGTTTTTTTTATTTTAATTTTTTTAGACTAGACTAATGAAAAATTATTATTGTTTATTTATAATTATGAACAGTTCTTCTGTGGCTTTGAAATTGCGCCACTTCAGCGTGATTTCAACGCCGCAGATTAATGCGATTTGGACCTCTGGTTTCATAGGAGCTTGCGACTTCATTTAAGGGAACTCAATGCAAGTCAATGGAATCGCAAAGAAAGGTATCGGTTTTAGTATCAGAGCACCCTTTCCAGCAAACCATACAATGAAAAACAGGGATATTTAGTTCACATATAGTCCATCCAGAATTTGTAGTGTTAATATAAATATTAGCACCGGATAGTTTAAATACATGTACAAGCTACTGGGATTTGAGCACAGGTTTATCTTTTCTCATCATATAGCTGGTTATTTGTATTTACCACTGCATAGAGATATTCAAGAATAAATAGTTTTTTTTTTTTTTTTTTTTTTTAACCACTTCAATACCGGGCACTTTCACCCCTTCCTGCCCAGGCCAATTTTCAGCTTTTAGCGCTGTTGCATTTTGAATGACAATTGCGCGGTCATGCAACACTGTACCTAAACCAAATTTATGTCATTTTTTCCCCCTCAAATAGAGCTTTCTTTTAGTGGTATTTGATCACCGCAAGGTTTTTTCTTTGACTCCGTTCACACTGGGGCGACCTGTCAGGCGACTTGGTCGCCTGACAGGTCGCCTGCCATAGAGTAGCTGTGGACCCTTTGGGGCGACCTGGAGCGACCTGCATTGACTTCAATGATATGAAGTCCGTGCCGGCCGCTCCGAGGTCGCGGTTTGAGCTGCGCACCTAGACTTCACAGGTCGCCACCGAAAATTGGGTCGCCCCAGTGTGAACGGGGTCTTAAACAAATAAAAAAATATACCGAAAAGTTTGAAAAAAAAAAAAAAAAAAAAAAGAGTTTTGTTCATGTTATACAGTTTTGTAAATAAATACGTTTTTTTTTCCTGCACTGATGAGGCCACACTGACAGGCACTGATGAGGTGGAACTAATATGCAGCACTGATAGGTGGCACTGATGAGCATAGATGGGCGGCACTGATAGATGGCAATGATGGGCAGCACTGATAAGGATGGCACTGACAGGCTCCCTGAGCACTGATTGGCATCCCTGGTGGCCATGGTGGGAAATCCCTGGTGGCATCCCCCAAGGGTCTGCACTGGTAATCAATGCTCTGATTACCAGCACAGACCCCCCGTCAGGAGAGCCGCCGATCAGCTCTCCTCTACTCACACCCGTTCAACGGCACTTCCTATTTACTATGTGACCAGCTGTGATTGGACACAGCTGGTCACATGGTAAAGAGCCTACGTCATAGGCTCTTTACTGGGATAGGAGAGTGACACACCGCTCCACCAATTACTGCTCTGCGCATCCCTGCGCCCCTGCTAGACATCATATGACGCCCAGTCAGGATAACAACCCAATTTCCGGCCGTCATTCTGCTATATGACAGACGGGAAGTGGTTAAACTTTACATAATAACTAAATTATACGCCACACTGAGGTTTTTTTTTTTTTTATCCGATCGAAATAATAAATTGGCCAACGAATCGATTATGAAAATAATTGTTAGTTGCAGTCCTAGCCTGCTCTGAAAGTAAGTACTCCATAGGAAGGGGTAAGTACCTTTTGGTGTAACTAACGGAGATTAATTTAACTGGACAATAAATGTTTACATTAATATCAATACTAAAATAAATGATGCATATACCATGACTTTACAAAATTAAACTACAACAAAATAGCAAAGCCTCACTATGAAAACCCATCCAAAAACAATATAAATATAAATTATGCAAACCATGCTTTGGATTTCTCTTCAGTCCAATCTGTTGGTGCTGTGGGGGAGGTGGGGGTGGAGGTGGTGGAGGGGGAGAGTCTCGCTCATGGTTTATGATCACGCGGTCAACTGATCCATAAACAGCCAAAGTGAGGCAATTGTACCATCCCTTCAGCACAAGTCCATCTGTATTAACCTAATAAAAGAAAAAACAACCATATTGCTAAAGATGAATTTTTCTTAGCACATTTCCTACATAACAGAGAATACATGGATTTCATTAAACTGCAAATCAAATCACACTATATAATTTCTTATGTCAAAAAAAAAAAAAAAAAAGAAAAAAGGTTAATGACCATAGGCAACTTTTACATGTTTTTAACCACTTCAATACCAGGCCAGTTGTGACACTTCTCACATCTATGCATATTTTTTGCTAGAAAATGATTTAGAACCCCCAAACATGATATATATTTTTTAGCATAGGCTCTATAGAATAAAATGATTGGTGTTGTAGTTTTTTATGTCACAGGGTATTTGCGCAGCACTTTATCAAATGTAATTTTTTTGGACAAAATACACTTTAATGCATTTTATTGCACACAAACACAATATAGCCCAGTTTTTGGTAAGATATAAAAGATGTTACACCAAGTAAATAGATACCTAACTTTTCATGCTAAAAAATTGCGCCCACATGTGGAATGGTACAAAACTACAGTACCCAAAAGGGGAAGCCTACTTGTTCGTACCCCCCCCCCCCTTCCATTGCTACATTTGCCACTTTTTGGGGGGAGTGGGTACCTGGTTTTGATAGGTACCCACCTCTGGTTAAGATTGCCAATCTACAACATTTCAGCCCCCCCCCCATCTTCTGGGATACACAGGTCCCAGAAAACGACGGGATCATTTAGAAAGCGCAGCGCAACTCGGGCATGCACAGTAATAAACCAGCTGTGAAACCTGAAGTCCCTTATTTACAATGCCATCGCCTGCACCTAAAGCCAATTGATGAATCTGCTTGGGGTACCAACATTGTGGCATCCCTGGACAAGTAAGTGTCCTTATATTAAAAGTCAGAAACCACAGTATTTGTTCTGACTATTTGCTGACTTTTTAAAATTCTGCATATGCAATGCTTTAAACGCCTTTACAGGTTACCAGTTTAGAGTTACACAGGAGGTCTGGCACTGGAATTATTGCTCTCGCTTCGATGTTCCCGACGATACCTCACATGGGTGTGATTACCATTTACATATGCATGCGGGACCTAGGTATGCGTTCACATTTGCGCGTAAGCACAGGACAGGGGCGCTTTATTTTACTTTTTTTTTATTATATTTCACCCAAAACTTTCATTTTTTTCTTTACACTGTCTCATGTATGTATGTATGTATGTATGTATGTATGTATGTGTGTGTATATATATATATATATATATAAAACTTTATTGCTATCGCATGGGACGAACAACATTCCTTGTAACAGCATGGGTCATGACAGGTCCTCTTTATGACGAGATCTGGGGTCTATTCGATCCCAAATCACTCCTCTGGTCTGTAATGTAGCCGACCAGACACAGAAGCTACTTTTCTGGTCGCTAACAGTAAACAAAAGCTGGAACTGGAAGTGCTGAAATCCTTGTCGCTTCCAGTTTCCGGGGTCGAAGAGAGAGGGACAACGTTAGTTCCTCTCCCTCTTTGTAGTGATGCCGGCACCACCGGTCGTATCGCTCCCCCGGCTCTGCAATCGGACAGCAGAGTCCGGGAAAGGCGGCGGCGACCGCCTTTCTCCACCCGCTTTTCAGGCAGTTGCAGGCATCATCTTGGTATAACCACTTCATCCTAAGGACGTCCATGGATGTCCTACGGTACTGAAGTGGGTAATGTATTATAACAAAGAGCAAATTTAGGACAGCAAACTGCTTTAGATTTTAATGTAGCAGTACACATGACAGTCCAGAGGCCGTGTTCGACAAGCTTTGCACTGCAGTTCAATAATTGCAACTTATTGAGGTGCAATTGAATTGCAGACAAATAGTGATGCATGGAAGAATTGCTTGTACATTATTCTAACTTACATTTTTGAAACTAAAATGTTTTCTTTATGAAGAATGTGACAATCATAACTCAAAATCTATAAACTTACCTTTGTATTTGGTCGAAAGATAAGAGAGTTGTTTTCATCATATTCCAGACTGTTAATAAATGTGAAACCGTTAATGTTACATATGACCTACATCATATCTATACTTGGGAGTTATACATCTTACTTTCACACAATATAAAAAAAAAAAAAAAAAAAAAAGCACCAAACGAAGACTGCATTATCTGCCTATTACAAGACAGAAAAAAAACTAGAGGTAGAACCCAGTGTATAATCCAAAAGGGATTTGCAGATGTGCTAGTGCTCAAATAGAGGAGCGCTTATGTGACATTGCTACATATGCTCAGAACTTTGAGACATTGTAACTACTCACCCATGACACGTAGGCGAAACAGTAAAGCTAAATAATAAATATTCATATCATAAGGAAGCCTGCAAATGTTAGAAAAACGTAATCGCTTACCATCTAGAGCAATTCAGATGTTTCCCAGATGTATGATAAAATCATCATTTATTTCTCTAGAAAATGACTTTGAACTCCCTGACATTATATATTTTCTGAAAGCAAAGGCCTGTGAGATTAAAATGGTGGCTGTTATTTGGCACTAAAATTACTGCTCTCACCCAGATGTTTGCAGAAATACCTCACGTGTGGTGCCATCATAGAATACATATGCGAGCTTGACCTACGTGTGTTGTAATTGCGCTTGAGCGGGGGGGGGGGGGGGGGGGGTCTTTAAAATATCTTTTAAAATTTATTTTTTTTTTTTTTCATTCATCTTTATTGCTATGACAAGGGGTGAATACCACTCCTCATTGATAGGTTGGGCAGTGACAATTACTTTTTATGGCGAGATCTGGGGTCTATTAAATCCCTGATCCCTCCCTCTGCCCTCTAAAGCAACCACACAGTACCAAAACTGGAAGTGACAAAATCTTTGCCGCTTCTAGCTTGATTCAGCACAGAGGAGAGGGAGGAATGGACATTCCTCCCTTTCCTACGTGGGCAGCCAGCATAACCGCTAACAGCGGTCCTGGGCTCCCCTGTGGAACAGCCAAGGGGAGGGCCCCATGCCGAGCCCTGTAAAAGTTATCAGATGGCTTTAGAGCTGCCTGGATCACTTATCTGAAAGCCAATTATGCTAAAAAAAAAAATATATATATATATATCAGCATCATGGCTACAGCTATGGTTCTGGTATAACCACTTGCTCCTGAAGCCAAAAATATGGCCAAGGACAAGAAGTAGTAAAGTAAATAATTAGCAAAAAAAAAAAAAAAAAATGTATATGTATATGTAATATATATATATATATATATATATATATATATATATATATATATATATATATATATAATTAGAAATGCAAAGCAGTCTCTAAATGGCAAGGGTCCTGGAAGCAAGTGGGGATCACTGGAGAAAGGATGTCTACTTCAGTGATTTCAAGCTTCCCGGGGCATTGGCCAAGTATGGTATATACTGAGTTATATTGGTTCAAGTAGTACACAATGCCTAGTGCTAACTTTCAGGTGACTAGCCTTACTTCCAATGTTACAGTCAGCTTTCCCTGAAGTTGGCCTCATTTGAATTGTACTAGCAGACTTTTCAGCTCCCCAGTGCAAAAAGTAGCACAGCCAAACATGATTTTTAGTTTTGCATTAAAAAAATACACCTGCCTGCCTCTCTGGATCTACTGATTAATTTGACACAGGGAGATTCGCTTAAAACCCAACAGTTTCCTGCTGATAAAATTAGAAGAAATTCAAGATTAAGTAATAATAATAATACCCACCTTCCAAGTCTGTCAAATACAGTGGCACTTGGTTTGCTGACATTGTTAAAGAAAAAGTCTAAATGAAACGTGTGTGGCGAGGTCTCACTGTAAAAAAAAAAAAAAAAAATATGAAGTGTACAAATTATCATATATGCCTTTTTTGTACTCTGATAGCAAAAACAAACAATTAACATTTTAAAATCAACTTATTTGAGTGAATAGCTGTTTTGTGCAAATCTGCTGCCGCCAATCAGATTCCAACCTGGAAATAACCAGTGGAGGAAAAAAGTTTGGACTGAACAGTTCTAGGTAAGGGAGACAGCTGTAAGAATTATTTTAGTGCTCATTAACTAAGAAAAAACATTTTCCTGCAACAGAGGGCCGGTGTTCTTACTACAACTGCACATTTGAACAAATGCATACTGAAATCTAGGACATCCTGCAGGTGACCACGAACCGGATGTGACATCACCGGAAATTGCATTCTACATGTTTCACCCGCCCAGGGCCTCTTCAGTAAGATTTAGCTACCGAAGAGGTCCTGGATGGGCAAGCCATGTAGAACGTCATTTCTGGTTACGTCACTGGTCAGTTGAGTGTACATGGAGGCACTTCCGGGTTTTAGGTTCCTATACTGCTTTTATACTTAAATAAAACAGTATTATGCTATGTGTCATTCCTCTGTTCTTGGTGCATATTAAGCAAGTCCCTGATGACAACTATTGTGCGTCGTCAAAAATCCATTTTTAATTAATAGATTTGAATGCCCCATTGATTTCCAACGGTGAAAACCTTCCAGACTCAACGTGTGTGTGTGTGTACATTAGAACACGTGAAAACATATTCAGCATTACTATATGTATAGTAAGCACAAGCATATATGTACATTGCATAGCAAGGCTGGGTACTGATATTTGTGTTGGCTGTGGCAGTCGGAAAATGGTCAAGTTAGATGGCTGCAACTTTCTCCAGCGTATAGTCATGAGCATGCACACGGGTGGAATATAAATTTCTGATATATAGGAGAGCAAGATGACATTAAAGTTACCCCAAACTTTCATATTCCTGATATACGGTATGCCTGCTGTACCATGGTGTAATGATGGTGGGAGTCAAGGAGTAGCAGCTACTGGAGAGTACAGACAGAACCACTTCTTGTGACCTGAGATGACGTGGAATAAACAAAGCTGTTCAGACACTGAAAGCTGTAGGGTTAAAAGAGTCCAAACCCTTTGGTGAGTGAGGAAGCGCTATGGGGGGGGGCGCACTAATTTACACAAATGAAGTGGGGAAGGGATGGAGTGCCAAGATTCACGACTGAAGCATGGAGCACATCTTTTTATTCCCTTTTACTTGTGCTTTTGATTTCTTTCACATAGAAATGGACACTTTTTCAGTTTGTATTTGGTGAATGTGCACAAAGTGAAAGTCATTGATTACTCAAGCACAATTTGTTTGAGTACATAACACTTTTTATTATTTTATGAGTGAAGCACAATTTAGGTTTATTGAAGTTCCATTTATGTTCTATGCATTTAGATAAACTAAAAAGGGGACAGAGCTGCGATTCGTTGCTTTATAGTGCAAAAAATCTTTAACACAGCAGCAGACCAATTGTAGTTTTGATAGGCATAGTGCGGGGAATTTCTTTATTTTATAAATCATATATATATTTCTTTCTTTCCTGAACTAAATAGGGTTTAGTATCTCGTTAAGTGCAGGCTAGGTCCTAAGTATACAGTGGGTACGGAAAGTATTCAGACCCCCTTAAATTTTTCACTATTTGTTATATTGCAGCCATTTGCTAAAATCATTTAAGTTCATTCTTCTTCCTCATGAATGTACACATAGCTCCCCATACTGACAGAAAAACACAGAATTGTTGACATTGTTGCAGATTTATTAAAAAAGAGAAACTGAAATATCACATGGTCCTAAGTATTCAGACCCTTTGCTCAGTATTTAGTAGAAGCCCCCTTTTGATCTAATACAGCCAGGAGTCTTTTTGGGAAAGATGCAACAAGTCTTTCACACCTGGATTTGGGGATCCTCTGCCAGTAAACGTTGGTGGACAGCCATTTTTAGGTCTCTCCAGAGATGCTCAATTGGGTTTAAGTCAGGGCTCTGGCTGGGCCATTCAAGAACAGTCACGGAGTTGTTGTGAAGCCACTCCTCCTTTATTTTAGCTGTGTGCTTAGGGTCATTGTCTTGTTGGAAGGTAAACCTTCGGCCCAGTCTGAGGTCCAGAGCACTCTGGAGAAGGTTTTTGTCCAGGATATCCCTGTACTTGGCCGCATTCATCTTTCCCTCGATTGCAACCAGTCGTCCTGTCCCTGCAGCTGAAAAACACCCCCACAGCATGATGCTGCCACCACCATGCTTCACTGTTGGGACTGTATTGGACAGGTGATGAGCAGTGCCTGGTTTTCTCCACACATGCCGCTTAGAATTAAGGCCAAAAAGTTCTATTTTGGTCTCATCAGACCAGAGAATCTTATTTCTCACCATCTTGGAGTCCTTCAGGTGTTTTTTTTAGCAAACTCCATGCGGGCTTTCATGTGTCTTACACTGAGGAAAGGCTTCCGTCGGGCCACTCTGCCATAAAGCCCCGACTGGTGGAGGGCTGCAGTGATGGTTGACTTTCTACAACTTTCTCCCATCTCCTGACTGCATCTCTGGAGCTCAGCCACAGTGATCTTTGGGTTCTTCTTTACCTCTCTCACCAAGGCTCTTCTCCCCCGATAGCTCAGTTTGGCCGGACGGCCAGCTCTAGGAAGGGTTCTGGTCGTCCCAAACGTCTTCCATTTGAGGATTATGGAGGCCACTGTGCTCTTAGGAACCTTAAGTGCAGCAGAAATCTTTTTGTAACCTTGGCCAGATCTGTGCCTTGCCACAATTCTGTCTCTGAGCTCTTCAGGCAGTTCCTTTGACCTCATGATTCTCATTTGCTCTGACATGCATTGTGATCTGGAAGGTCTTATATAGACAGGTGTGTGGCTTTCCTAATCAAGTCCAATCAGTATAATCAAACACAGCTGGACTCAAATGAAGGTGTAGAACCATCTCAAGGATGATCAGAAGAAATGGAAAGCAGAGTTAAATATATGAGTGTCACAGCAAAGGGTCTGAATACTTAGGACCATGTGATATTTCAGTTTTTCTTTTTTAATAAATCTGCAACAATGTCAACAATTCTGTGTTTTTCTGTCAGTATGGGGTGCTATGTGTACATTCATGAGGAAGAAGAATGAACCTAAATGATTTTAGCAAATGGCTGCAATATAACAAAGAGTGAAAAATTTAAGGGGGTCTGAATACTTTCCGTACCCACTGTATATTAAAAGTGTTGTAATGATATTTTGTTTCTTTTAATTGCACATCACCTGAGCTATAAGTCCCGGTTCACATTTCTACAATGCGGGAACGCTGCGAATATACAGCATGTTCCCGCATCGCATCTGCACCCCTGCCAGTTCACACTGCCATATGCGATACGCTGGGGGTGTCAATTAAGAGTTAAGGACACCAGCAGATCAGATATCGCAGTACGATCTGAAAGTTCCCACAGAATCGGATCGCATTAGTGTGAACCACCATGCGATCCGATTCTGCTGCGGACCAAAAAAATTGTCCTGTGCGTGTTGGGTGCGATTGCTGTGCGAATTTAGCCATACAAACTGTATGGCTGAATTTGCACCGCACAGAGATCGCATGTAATTATAGGAGCAGTGCGCTCCGAATTACATGCGATCTCTGTCATCGCACAAATGTGAACCGGCACTAACCCTTTGTACCCAACAGTGCAATGGAGGAAGCCATGAATAAATCTAAAGGAAACCTGAAGTAAAATAAACATGGGGTTAATACTAAACCCCTTTAAAAGAATACTAGCTGTTTGACTAACAATTTCGGCATAGCTGACCCATGAGTAAAAACTCATTTCTCTCAGGGCAGGGTTCCTTTGAGACTAAGCAATACAGGAATTTTCATTTCATTGCTTAGTTAACCACTTGATTACTGGGCTCTTTCACCCTTTCCTGCCCAGGCCAACTTTCAGCACTGTCAAATTATGAAAGACAATTGCGCAGTCCTGCAACACTGTACCCAAACTGAACTTTTATCATTTTTTTGAGACAGATAGAGCACTATTTTGGTGGTATTTAATCACCACTGGGTTTTTTTTATTTTTTTTGGCTAAACAAATAAAAAAAAAAAGACCGAAAATTTTGAAAAAAAAAAAAGCTTTTGTTAGTATCAGTAATAATATTTTGTAAAGAAGTAATTTTTCTCCTTCACTTAGGTGCGCTGAGGCTGCACTGACTGGCAGCATGGGTGGGCACTGTGGGGGCTGCACTGATCAGGACACTGAATATCAGTGCCCATGTCCTCAGTGTGGATTTGCCAGTTTTCAGGTCTCCTCTACTTACAAGCTGTCAGCTTGAGCGGAGGATTGCCAATAACTGGCAAATCCTGTTTAGATCCATGATCCCATGGACACAGCTGATCATGTGGTAAAGATCCGTTGCGTTTAACTCTTTACTCCGATCACTCCCAATGTGCGCGGCAGGATGCGCACAGGCAGCACGAGCACGGGAGGACGTCATGTGATGGCCTCCCAGCAAAGTGCGGCTGCACTGTAGCTGTCAATTGACGATAACGCGGTTGCAAAGAAGTTAAGACACATCAAAGTCAAACATTCAGAGTTATGCACCTCCCTTACTTCACAGTGTCAAATGTAATACTACATTGTAGATCAGAGATCATTATAGTATTACCAACATCTAAAGTACCTGTTGGTATTCTATAATATGTACTGTCATTCCTTACTACCTTGAGTAGGAGAATAAATGTACATAAGGGTAAAAATAAAAGTTAAATATACACTGCACCTGTGAAGTTTAACTTTTGGGCTGGGTTCACATATATGCAAATTGGATGCATTTTGAACCGAATACAATTTGAATGACGTGAATCGGTTCACATATCTGCGGGGCATTTTTAAAAGAGTCCTGTGCATTTTTCAGCATGGTTCAGGTGCGAATTGCACCTGAATTGAACCTGAAAACTGCATCGGACTCCCTTTATAATTCACGCTGAAACTACAGCCGGACATGTGTGAACCGAGCCTGAAAGGTGGTAGAGGGATATAGAAGAAACAAAGGTCAACTATTACTGGTGGGATAGTCTGGTAGACCAAAGGGACCAAGAAACAAAAACACTAAGGAGGAAGAGGAAGGACAGAAGAAGGGGGAAGGAGGAAAGGGAGTTGGAGTAAAAAGGTGATGGGTAGGGGGAAGGGGTAAAGGCACAGGGGAAGAAAGGGCAGTAGACAAGGGGTAGTTTGGGAGGGAGAGGGAAGGAGTACATCAGGAGTATGTCCAAACCTGTGAGGCCTGGGCAGGGGTGCTTACTGAAGGAAAAATGCCAGGGGTGCCTACTGAAGGAAAGAAGCCAGGGGTGCCTACTGAAGGAAAGAAGCCAGGGGTGCCTACTGAAGGAAAGAAGCCAGGGGTGCCTACTGAAGGAAAGAAGCCAGGGGTGCCTACTGAAGGAAAGAAGCCAGGGGTGCCTACTGAAGGAAAGAAGCCAGGGGTGCCTACTGAAGGAAAGAAGCCAGGGGTGCCTACTGAAGGAAAGAAGCCAGGGGTGCCTACTGAAGGAAAGAAGCCAGGGGTGCCTACTGAAGGAAAGAAGCCAGGGGTGCCTACTGAAGGAAAGATGCCAGGGGTGCCTACTGAAGGAAAGATGCCAGGGGTGCCTACTGAAGGAAAGATGCCAGGGGTGGTCTATTGATCTCTATTTTTGTATGCGAATCCAGTAGACCAGTGAAAGGGAAGTCAGCATATTTTTATATGTGGGTAAATAAGTACTGACACTAACATAATAAAGAGGAGAGATTTCACAGTACATACATGGTTGCCTTGGATTAACTTTACTTCAATTTTCCTTCAATTTGCCCAATTTCAACAAGAAACGTAATTTTGACACATTTCCTAGTTCTCTGAAAATGTATCAGTTAGAAATTTTGACTCACCCATAGGCCCTGCTGTCTGGCAGGCTGCTATGTGCTCTAACTCCTGGTGGGATGACTCGAACTTCAGTGATGTAGACTACACGTGGAAATCGGACCACATCAACATTGCTGCCTTGCTAAAAACACAAATACACAAGAACTTTATATGTTAATCCATAAAGAGCAAAATATGTGCCATCGTCCCCAAATCGTATACAGATCAAAAAAGAGAGGAAAGAAAAAGCGGGACTATGCCGCCATCAAAACGAAGGGATGCATACAAATCTTCACACTTTCATTAAGGGCCGGTTTACACTATAGCGTGTGCGGCGATTGCATATAATATCGGAGCGCACTGCTCCTTCATTACATGCGATTGGATGTGCGGTGCGAATTCAGCCATACACTTTGTATGGCTAAATTCGCACTGCACCCGCACAAAAGTCGCACATGACCCTTTTTTCCAGCCGTATCAGGATCGGATCGCACAGTGGTTCACACTTGTGCGATCCGATCCTGTGCAAACTGTCAGATCGCACTGCCATATGCGATTAAAATGGGGGTGTCGTTAACATTTAATTAATTGACACCCCCTGCGTATCATATATGGCAGTGTGAACTGCCAGATGTGCGTTTGCGATGAGGGAACAGGCTGCAAATTCGCAGCCTTCCCGCATCGCACAAGTGTGAACCGGGACTTAAAGATACAACTTTATTGACAAATAAAAAAGACAAAAAACATGAGATCACATATTACATGAACATATATATATATATAAAAATTAGATCCATAGCTTCCACCTCGGGTAGCTAGTACAGAATACCAAATTTTTGCAGGATCTAAATGTAATTGCCGTCTGACGGTCCCCGGTAAGGCTGTCATCCGCCTACTGCATCGCATACTATGTGACACATTATGTGACACTTACCTGCAAACGAAGCCTGTGTTGTCCCAGCATCCATCTTTGCCAGTCTTCCTTCCGGGTCTGCGGACTCCGGCTGTATTAATGGCCAGAACCACGTGACGTCACTCCCATGCATGCGCGCGGGAGCCGTCGGTCACAGCACAGCGCTCTGAAGAAACGGCACAGGCGGTGGTTTCTTCAGAGGGCATGCACCAATTACATCATCGGCTGCATGAAATGTAAATATCTCCTAAATGGTGCAAGTTTAGGAGATATTTACAGCACCTATAGGTAAGCCTTATTAAAGGCTTACCTATAGGTAAAAGTTATAAAAGGTGGGTTTACAACCACTTTAGGTAGGGCAATGCTAAATCTGGTCAGGTTTTCTTTTTTTTTTCCTTGGTAGAGATTTTTCTCACTTCCTGTTTGGTAAAACACTGTCCCCAGCACAGGAAGTGAGGGAAAATCTCTCTAATGGAGCCTTGGACAGCAGTACAACTTGACAGAGGTTCTCACCCTTCTCCACTCAACCCAATAAATATTTAAAATAAATATTAGTATTAAAGTATAAATAAACTATAAATGAATCCTGTGCTTAGGCATGCCAATACACCGTAAATATTCTGCATTGCAGGCTGAAATAAAGACTACAGTGCAAAACTCAATAAGCATGAAGAGAGAAGTCCACCTTTCAGTGCGATGTAATATGTAACAGCCACAGTCCGCAGACCCCTCCCCCCCTTTACAGTCACTGCAGCAGACTGTACAGCCAATGAAGCCACCATCTTAGCCTCAGTTTGATTCACAGTTACCATGGTGACTAGTTAGGATGCAGAGGTAAGACAAAGCACGTCTCTTCTGCATTAAAAATCCCACCTTGTCACCCACATTATGTTTTGCTTTTATAAAGTTCCACTCTAAGGCTGGCCATACACAGTGCAAATTTCTTTCCAGCAGCCACAGGTTGCAGTAAAGAAATCTGCATGATTCCCCCCATCAACACCGACAATGCTGATAGGGGAATCCTTCCTGCCAAGCAACTGTCTGCTCCTGGAGGGGGGCGCAGGGGAAGCCGTCCCCGCCAGAAGGGGACAGTAATTAGTTCAAGTGGCTATAGCAGCCGCTAGCGATAATCGTAAGTGAATCTGGCAGGCTGGTTGTAGCCAAGTTGATCAATCGATGAACTTGGAACATTCAGCCTGCCCATTTCAAATCTCGGCCGGTCCTTGCTGAATCGGCTAACCATACACATTACAATCTGACCAAACAATCAACTTTAGATCTGCCAAAACTATGTAATATGAGGCCTGATTTATCCAGGGCCTGACAAATTTGTGGGGAATCTAGGAGCCGGTTGTGACAGGGAGTGGGGGGATCATTTCCCTTCACTCGCTGTCACAATCTGCAAAGAACAAGGCGGTGCCACCCGGCGCGTCATTAGTTTATAGAGTTTTGTGAATGGAAAACCGACAAGATCTGGCAGCCTTTGCCGCTGTCGGCTTGTAGCTCTCAATGAATTACCACAGTGCTGTGGTAGTTCCTTATTCCTTCTGGTCCAAGTGTGTAACTGCGTTGCCACACAATGTATGATAGGGCTCGACAAATGCCAGGCGCAAGGTCGCTTTGGCACCTAGAATTAGCGGCCTGGCGCCTGGGCTAGACTGCAGAAGGCGTCTTGCCTCCGGGCATATGACGTACAGGGTGCGACGTACGCGCCACGCAAGAGCTGCCACGTACGTGCCACGTAGGAGCTGCCACGTACGCGCCACGTAGGAGCTGCCACGTACGCGCCACGTAGGAGCTGCCACGTACGCGCCACGTAGGAGCTGCCACGTACGCGCCACGTAGGAGCTGCCACGTACGCGCCACGTAGGAGCTGCCACGTACGCGCCACGTAGGAGCTGCCACGTACGCGCCACGTACGCGCCACGTAGGAGCTGCCACGTACGCGCCACGTAGGAGCTGCCACGTACGCGCCACGTAGGAGCTGCCACGTACGCGCCACGTAGGAGCTGCCACGTACGCGCCACGTAGGAGCTGCCACGTACGCGCCACGTAGGAGCTGCCACGTACGCGCCACGTAGGAGCTGCCACGTACGCGCCACGTAGGAGCTGCCACGTACGCGCCACGTAGGAGCTGCGACGTACTCGCCACGTAGGAGCTGCGACGTACTCGCCACGTAGGAGCTGCGACGTACGCGCCACGTAGGAGCTGCGACGTACGCGCCACGTAGGAGCTGCGACGTACGCGCCACGTAGGAGCTGCGACGTAAGCGCCACGTAGGAGCTGCGACGTACGCGCCACGTAGGAGCTGCGACGTACGCGCCACGTAGGAGCTGCGACGTACGCGCCACGTAGGAGCTGCGACGTACTCGCCACGTAGGAGCTGCGACGTACTCGCCACGTAGGAGCTGCGACGTACTCGCCACGTAGGAGCTGCGACGTACTCGCCAGGTAGGAGCTGCGACGTACGCGCCACGTAGGAGCTGCGACGTACGCGCCACGTAGGAGCTGCGACGTAAGCGCCACGCAGGAGCTGCGACGTAAGCGCCACGCAGGAGCTGCGACGTACGCGCCACGCAAGAGCTGCGACGTACGCGCCACGCAAGAGCTGCGACGTACGCGCCACGTAGGAGCCGCGACGTATTCGCCACGTAGGAGCTGCGACGTACGCGCCACGTAGGAGCTGCGACGTACTCGCCACGTAGGAGCTGCGACGTACGCGCCACGTAGGAGCTGCGACGTATTCACCACGTAGGAGCTGCGACGTACTACCAGGCAGCTTACACTGTCAGTCTGTAACAGCCCTGCATTGCACCCGGGATCAGCTGACCTCTGGTGTAATGCTCTGCAGGCTCCCAATAAAAATAAATTGCAAATTTCTTTACCTGCAAAAAGATGTGCATTTATTTTTTTTGTAAAAAGGTGAACTTATCCCATAGCAGAGCCTGCTGAGGCTATATATTGTTTATATGATACTAATGACCCCCCCTCTATAGTAATGTGTGTACACCACCAGCCTGCTTATGTCATAGGAGGAGGCAGCACTCTCAGGATGTCCAGGCCTCAGGCCCTCCCCGCCTCCTCCATACACTGCACCCGCCTTCTCCGCTCACAGCCCGCACTGACTATCCCCCCCGAGACCACCGAACCCGTCCCCGGCCCGCTCCCTCCTCTCACCTCCGTGTTCTGGTGCTTGAAGGTATCTAAAAACAGCAGCTCCATTGCGGACTCACCCGCCATGTTTGGTGTGGGCGGGCAGGTGAGTGGGCGTGGCTTCCGCTCAGTGGGAATCACATCCGAGCGAGAGACGAGAGCAAATCCAATCCGATGTTGGATTGGACGGGGGGCTGGCCCTCTGTGGAAAGTGTCGCTGGTATGGAGAAGCAGCCGTCATGTTTTTGGTAGGATGATGTAAATGAAAGATGTCCTAGACCTAAAATGATTTCAAACCACTTCAGCTTCAGGCCTTTTCTGGCACTTTTTTTTAAAAAAAAAAATCAGTATTTTTTCTAGAAAATTGTTTAGAACCCACAAACATTTTATATATATATATATATATATATATATATATATATATATATATATATATATAGCACAGACCCTAGAGAAGAAAATGGCGATAGTTACAATATTTTATGTCATACAGTATTTGCACAGCAGTTTTTTTAAAGGCAATTTCTTTGGAGAAAATACACTTTAATGATTTATAGTGCAAAAAAACACAATATATAATGCAAATAAATTGATACCAAACATGCCATGCTTTAAAATTGTGCATGCTCGTGGAATGGTAACAAACTACGATACCTAAAAATCTCTATAGGCAACACTTTAACTTTTTGTTACAGGTTACATGTTTAGAGTTACAGAGGAGGCTTATGCCCCGTACACACGTGCAGATTATCTGAAGACTTTTTCCTTCAGATTTACCTTTTCTATGTAGTGCAAGGGCCTGCCGGATTGCATACAAATTGAAAGTGTTTAGGTTTGACCTCATATTATATGGTTTTGGTAAGTCTTCAGACAAAAGTCTTCAAATAATCTGCACGTGTGTACAGGGCATTAGCGCTAGAATTATTGCTCTCGCTCTAAATATTGTGGTGATGCCTCACATGTGTTGTGCAAACATTGTTTACAGATGCGTGCACGACTTGGATTTGCATTCACTTCTGCATGCAAGCACGGAGGGATGGGGGCACTTTACTTTTTTTTCTTATTTACTCTACTTTTTACACTGTCTGTTTAATTTATTTTTTAATCATTTTTATTCCTATTACAAGGAATGCAAACATCCCTTGTAATAGAAATGAGGGATTAGAGGTCCTCTTTATGGAGAGATCTAGGGCCTATAAGACCCCAAATTTCTCCTCTATCTTTGAAAGCAAGTGATCAAAAGACATTTTTGATTTTTTTGCTTTAAAAAAAAATAAATAAAATGTTTTCTTCCACCCTAGACCATAAGTGATGTCATAATGTTGTTCCTGTCCTCCTAAATCAGGGGGCTCCAAACTTTCTAACCAAAGGGCCAGTTTACTTTACTTCAGACTTAAAGCGGAGTTCCGGGCAAGAAAACTTTTTTTCAATAAACATACCCCCGGGACAGTCAGGGCTAGTACATTCCACAATGGCTAGCCTCTGATCTGTCCTGGTTCGCACTTACCTGCAAGATGAAATACTCACTCATAAAATTTCATCTCCATCGTTGCCATCTCTGTTGTGGGCAGCTGAAGCCGGCACGGTCCTCTTCTGCGTCCTCTTCCGTGTCTTCTTCTCCCAGAATGCGCCTGCACCGGCCCCTCTCGTCACTTCCGGTGCAGCGCCGCATTCCTCCACAGCTTCTGGGCATGCCCAGAAGATGTTTAGCAGGGAATGCGGCGTCGCCCCGGAAGTGACGAGCGGGGCCGGTGCCGTCGCATTGATTCCTGGGAGCGATGACGTTCAGCTCCCAGGAATCATTGCAAGCCAGTAAGTGACGGCGGAGCCGCGGCACAGAGGGAGGAAGTGAAGAATAGGTGAGTATTTTCTATCTACAATTACACGGTGAGTAAAAAAAAAAAATATACCTAACTATCAAATTCCTTTTCAGCTGAAGGAGACCAAGCGGATGGGCACAAAAAAAAAAAAAAAAAAGTTGATTTTGTGCCCAGAACTCCGCTTTAAGGGGGGAGGAGTAGAAAATGTCCTGGTGTCAGTGGCAGTAAACAATGCCCCATCTTTGGTAATAGGGGGAGGAATAGTGCCCCATCTGTGGTAATAGGGGGAGGAATAGTGCCCCATCTGTGGTAATAGGGGGAGGAATAGTGCCCCATCAGTGGTAATAGGGAGAGGAATAGTGCCCCGTCTTTGGTAATAGGGGGAGGAATAGTGCCCCGTCTTTGGTAATAGGGGGAGGAATAGTGCCCCATCGGTGGTAATAGGGGGAGGAATAGTGCCCTGTCTTTGGTAATAGGGGGAGGAATAGTGCCCCATCATTGGTGTCAGTGGGAGGAATAGTGCCCCATCGTTGGTGTCAATGGGAGGAATAGTGCCCCATCATTGGTGTCAGTGGGAAGAATAGTGCCCCATCATTGGTGTCAGTGGGAAGAATAGTGCCCCATCATTGGTGTCAGTGGGAAGAATAGTGCCCCATCGTTGGTGTCAATGGGAGGAATAGTGCCCCATCATTGGTGTCAGTGAGAGGAACTATAACCCACTGTTGTTGACAGTGTGAGAAATATAGCCCTTAAGAGCCAAAAAAAAAGGCCAGTAAAGGGCCGCGTCGGGCCCCGGGGATGCAAGATGGAGACCACTGTTCTAGATCATAGAGGTGATCAGAGACGATCTGGTATCACCTCATCTCTGTGACCAGCCGCGCGAACCGTCAGATCATTTCCCGGACTCGCCGGTAAGAATGGTAAGCCCAAGAAACACCCCCTCCTGATGCTTCTAAAAGCGATCCAGTATCTAACAATCGCTTTTATGAGAAACAGAATCGCTGAAAAAAAAAAAAAATACTGGGGTTATAGTTGATAGATTCAGCCATAACGCCGATAAACCCCTTCAAAGCAGCAACGTATTTTTACGCATTGCAGTCGGCAAGTGGATAATAAAGCTGGCGAAGCTCAATTTCTGTTTACAATCTATGTAGAAAGTGAGTCATCTAATCTGCCCTTGTTTTCTAACATTTGTGTACTTCTCCTTTATGTACACGGCTTTGAAGCAGAATTAAAGTGATTGCAAAGTTTTTTTTTTTATTTAATATTTTCAATAAAAATAACAAACATATTATACTTACCTGCTCTGTGCAGTTGGTTTTGCATACAGCAGCTCGGATCCTCCTCTTCTTGGGTCCCTCTTCGGCTCTCCTCCCTCCTGTTGAGTGCCCCCACAGCAAGCAGCTTGCTATGGGGGCACCTGAGTCGAGGCACAGCTCCGTGTATCCATTTAGACACGGAGCTACAGTTCAGTCCCGCTCCCGCTCTCTCCTCATTGGCTAACTGACTTTGATTGACAGCAGCAGGAGCCAAAGGCGCCACTGCTGTGTCTTAGCCAATGAGGAGGGGAGTCCCAAATGGCTGAGACAGGTGTGGACACCGCTGGATCGAGATGGGGCTCAGGTAAGTATTTGGGGGGTTGCTGCACACAGAAGGTTTTTTTATCTTAATTCATAGAATGCATTAAGATAAAAAACCTTCTGACTTTACAACTCCTTTAAAGGCAAACCTTTTTTTGTTTTTATTTTAAATAGAGTAAAGCCTGGTACACACACTAGGCAGGCTAAACGAAAAAAAAACTGAAGAGCTCAGGAGCAGAACCAGTACTTAGTATCCAATGTTAGTACAGCAATCTCCCCCACTGAGCTTTTGTGTTCTGACAGGGGTACGCCCCCACCCCACCAGAACACCCTAGTCAGCACTCCCAGTCATTGGCTGAGAGTGGTGATCGGATGCTGATCGGCAGACTTTTTTCGGTCATGCTCCTTCGTCATAAGCCGCACACACTGGCCAAAGGCTTCTATTGAACTGGCCGATACCACCTGATATTCGGGCTTAAAGCTATTTTAAAAGATCACCGTGTAAAGCAAACCATTCAGTTTAAAATAGAAATTAAAGGCAAAACATCTTTGTATAGATATATAAAAAAAAAATGACAAATAACCTTTTTACCTTTTTTATAAGGAATCACATTCCCTCTGTTCTCAGCTGCGCAGGAGCTAGGGGGAGGATAAGCAGCAGGACACTGAGTTTTCCAGTGAAAGGCTGTACGCGGGGGGGGGGGGGGGGGGGGCATGTCAGGAAAAGGCTGATTGTTCGAGGAGAGTAAGCTGAGTTCCAATCATAGCTAGAGAACTGACAAAAAAGTACACACAGGGCAAATCGGAATATATAAAGTGACTGGTGCCAAAATTCTTGTGTAGGTGGGTGAAAACTGTGCAATATTGCAAATAAATAGATAAATAATAATTTAATAAATTAAATAATTCATCCTAATCTGAATCATACAGTGCTGTGAAATCAAGTGCAAATACATATGCGTGATAGAAGGCAAATCAATATACCATACAATGGTGCATAAATAATTTAAATATGAATAAATGAATAAATAAATAAAGTTCCAAAAAAGTCCCAAAAAAGTCCTTAAGCAAGTAGCCAGTGAAGGTGCAATGTGTTCAAGTGCTCTTTATTGTACAAACTGGTGACAATCCGTGCCAAAAAGATAAGGTGCAATAGTGAGGGGGTCCACTCCCCGTGGATAATTCCACTTACCAGACTGCCAGGACCCCTTAGCAATATTGCATGTGGGTCAAACGCAATTAGTCAGGTGTGGGTCTTTTCTTTTCCTTTGAGACTAGTCTTGTGGACTCCAATACCCAATCTTTGTATCAATAAGCCAAAAAATGTGGGACCATAGGAGGGAAAAACTCAAGATAGTGTAATCCCGTTTCATAAGCTTTATTTATTAATGCAGAAAAAAACTCACATTTCAGGAGTGATAACGAGCCTTCAGTGAAGATACAATCTCCTATGCAGAAAGGACTTCCGGACTTGCGGTGACTGCACGGGTTGCGCTGGTCCCGGTTAGCGTTCCACCGAGACCGGAAGTGACGTAAGCTTCAAACGTGAGCCGGAAATTGCGTCGACGCGTTTCGCCCTCCTCCAGGGCGTTATCAAAGACCTCCTCCTCCTGGTCTTTGTGGTCCATACTACATCAGTGCTCATCCGTGCCTCATCCATGCAACATCAGTGCTAATCCATGTGACATCAGTGCTCATCCATGCCACACCAGGGCTCATCTGTGCCACATTCATACCACATCAGTACTCATCTGTGCCCATCCATGCCACATCCGTGCTCCTCCGTGCCACCTCAATGCCACATCAGTGCTCATCCGTGCCACATCATTTCTCATCTGTACCACATCTCTGCCACATCATATTCATCCATGCCTCATCCATGCCACCTCAGTTCTCATCTGTGCCACATCCATGCCACATCAGTACTCATCTGTGCCCACCCATGCCACATCAGTGCCCATCTGTGATTATCCATGCCACATCAGTGCTCATCTGTGCCTCATCCATCTCACATCAGTGCTTATCTGTGCCACATCCATGCCACATCAGTACTTATCCGTACCCATCCATGCCACATCAGTGCTCATCCGTGCCTCATCCAAGCCACATCAGTGCTCATCCGTGCCTCATCCAAGCCACATCACTACTCATCCAAGCCACATCACTGCTCATCCTGGCCACATCCATGCTAAATCAGTGCTCATACATGCCACATGAGTTCTCATCCATGGCCATCAGTGGCAGTACAATGCTCATCATTGCCCTACAGTGCCTCACAAAAGTGTAATAGGTAGTCAGGAAATTAGATTTGAAATTTATGTCCCTAGAACACCTGACGGTGCTCCCATTATCTTGGGCCTCTGCATGTGGCCAGGCTGTGTAAAAGTCCCACACATGTGGTATCGCCATTCTCAGGAGGAGTAGCAGAATGTATTTTGGGGTGTCATGTTTGCTATGTACATGCTATGTGTTAGAAAATTCTTATACATGGACAACTTTGTGTAAAAAAAAATACTTTTTAATTTTCTTTCCACATTTTCCAAAAACTTGTGAAAAAAAAATGACATGTTCAAACGTCTTGTTATGCCTCCTAGACTATGTGTTGGGGTGTTTGCTTTCCAAAATGGGGTAATTGTTTGTGCTTTTCCAATTTCCTGGTGCTCCAGGGCCTTCAAAAGTTTAAGAGGTAGTCAAGAAATGAAATGTGTAATTTATGTCCCTAGAACACCTGATGGTGCTCCCTGAATTTTGGGCCTCTGTATGTAGCCAGGCCATGAAAAAGTCTCACACATGTGGTTGTGGTATTGCCATATTAAGGAGGAGTAGCAGAATGTTTTTTTGGGTAATGTTGCAAGTATGCATATGCCATGTGAGAGAAAAAAATCGTAATTTTCCAAAGAATTGTGGGAAAAAAACAACTTTAAAAAACTCGCCATGCCTCTTACTAAATACCTTGGAATGTCTACTTTCCAAAAATTGTTTGGGGGGTATTTGTATTGTCCTGGCTTGTTAGTGTCTCAAGAAATTAGATAGGCCGTCAGTACATCAGGTGTGATCAATTGTGATACATTTTCAGTGATTTGCACCATAGCTTGTATACTATAACTTTCACAAAGACCGAATAATATGCACTGATTTTTGTTATTTTTACCAAAGATATGTAGCAGTATAAATTCTGGCCAAAAACTATGAAGAAAAATTACTAATTTTCAAAATGTTATAACAGAAACTAAGAAAAATGCATTTTTGTCTCAAAATTTTCGGTCTTTTTTAACCACTTAAGGACCAGGCCTATTTTTGACACTTTTTGTTTACAAGTTAAAATCAGCATTTTTTGCTGGAAAACTACTTAGAACCCCCAAACATTATAAATATATTTTTTTAGCAAAGACTCTGGAGAATAAAATGGCGGTCATTCCGTCATTGCAATTTTTTTTGTCACGCGGTATTTGCGCAGCGGTCCTTCAAACGCCATTTTTTTGGAAAAGTTCAGAAAAATCACATTTCACTGTATTTTAAAAAAAATAAACAGTAAAGTTAGCCCATTTTTTTGTATATTATGAAAGATGATGTCACGCCGAGTAAATAGATACCCAACATGTTACGGTTTAAAATTGAGCACACCCGCGGAATGGCGACAAACTTCGGTCAATAAAAATCTCCATGGGCGACGCTTTGAATTTTTTTAACGGTTACCAGTTCAGAGTTAGAGTGTAGCTCTTTTTTTTAAATTATTGCACACACTCTGGCAATCGCGGCGATACCTCACATGTGTGGTTTGAATAGCGATTTCATTAGCGGCGCGACTTTTGTATACATTTTCTATCGTGTGCAAGCTCACGGCGATGGGGGCGGCTAAAATTTATTTATTTTTTCCTATTTATTTTATTTTTTTTTTTTTTTATTTTAACACAGGTTTTTTAAAAAAAAAAAAAAATCTGATCACTTTTATTGCTGTCACAAGCAATGTAAACATCCCTTGTGACAGCAATATGCAGTGACAGGTACTCTTTATGGAGGGATTGGGGTCTAAAAGACCCTAGACCCCTCCACTACACTTCCATGTATTCAAAATGCCGAAAACGGCATTTTTGAATACACTCATTTTTTGAATCTCCCGCCTTTAGCAGCAGAGTAACCTGGATGTGACGTCATCGACGCCGCCTCCGGGTTACATCATTGGAGACCCGATCGAAGCCGCTTCCGGCTTTGATTGGGACTCCATCCAGCTGGCGGACGCGCCGGCTGGTTGCTCGGGTCTCCTGGAGGGACGGGAGACCCGGACAGAGCCACGGGAAGGCGGCGGGAGGGCGGTCAGGACGTCCCCTCTCGTCTGCCGGGGTAACAATCAAGCGGCTCCCGAGCTGCATTGGTCATTACCACCGGAAAGCCGACCGTCAGCTCTAAGCAAAGGTACCGGAATGATGCCTCTAGCTAGAGGCATCATCCCGGTACAACCACTTAAAGTCAGCCGACGTAGGTCTACGACGGTTTGCGTTAAGTGGTTAATTTATAGTGCAAAAAATAAAAAACCAAGTGATGATTAAAAACCACCAAAAGAAAGCTCTATTTGTGTGAAAAAAGGACAACAATTTCATATGGGTACAGTGTTGCATGACTGAGTAATTGTCATTTAAAATGTGAGAGCACTGAAAGCTGAAAATTGTTCTGGTTGGGAAGGGGATATAAGTGCCCAGTGGGCAAGTGGTTAAGTAGGATCTGGGCAATCCCTTTGGAGGTATTCCCAGATGGTGGCCCAGTTTCTGTTAAATAGAAGCAATGAGCGGAAAATCCCCTGTTCGATTTGGAGCAGAACCCTCGAACTGTGAACCCCATTGAAGTCTATGGATGCCGAACAGGAAAAAACAAAAGTGCCCATTTTGAAGGCTTATATGTAAGTAATTGGCTATAAAAGGGATATGGGGGTATGAGTACTTCCCTAGGGGACATGTAACAAAAAAAAAAAAAAAAAAAAGTTTAAAAACAATTGTTTTTTTTAGCTGCCACTGTCGCGGCTGGCCTTAACACTTTCATCACTGTGGTTGGCTGGTCTCACTATTCTTCCCTACCTCCAACGCCCTGTAGGCATGGTATAAATACTAGGCTTTATTACTGCATAAACTGGCATCAATACTAGGCTTTATTATTGTGTAAACTGGTATCAATACTAGGGGTTATTACTGCATAAACTGGCACCAATACTAGGCTTTATTTTTGCTTATACTAGCATCAATACTAGGCTTTATTACTGCGTAAACTGGTATCAATACTAAGCTTTATTACGGTGAGAACTGGCATCAATAATAGGCTTTTTTACTGCGTAAACTGGCACCAATCCTAGGCTTTATTACTGCGTAAACTGGCACCAATCCTAGGCTTTATTACTGAGTGAACTGGTACCAATACTAGGCTTTATTACTGCATAAACTGGCATCAATACTAGGATTTTTTACTGAGTAAACTGGCACCAATACTACGGGTTATTACTGCGTAAACTGGCACCAATCCTAGGCTTTATTACTGCGTAAACTGGCACCAATACTAGGGGTTATTATTGCATAAACTGGCACCAATACTAGGCTTTATTACTGTGTAAACTGGCACCAATTCTAGGGGTTATTACTGCGTAAACTGGCAACACTACTAGGCTTTATTACTTAGTGAACTGGCACCAATACTAGGTTTTATTACTGCGTAAACTGGCACCAATACTAGGGGTTATTACTGCATAAACTGACACCAATATTAGGGGTTATTACTGTGTAAACTGGCACAAATACTAGGGGTTATTACTGTGTAAACTGGCACCAATACTAGGCTTTATTACTGCATAACCTGGCACCAATACTAGGCTTTATTACTGCATAACCTGGCACCAATACTAGGCTTTATTAATGTGTAAACTGGCACCAATACTAGGCTTTATTAATGTGTAAACTGGCACCAATACTAGGCTTTATTAATGTGTAAACTGGCACCAATACTAGGGGCTATTACTGCGTAAACTGTTTGCTGAAATTGCTTTAAGCTAAAAAGAAAAGCTTTTTAGAGTTTTCCTCTTTCTAGGGTCTGAAGCAATGCTTGAGGAAGAAAGGAAAACTCTTGAAAGCTTGTCTTTTAAGTGTTCTGTTAGTACTCTAAAAGGGTATCTTTGCATACTGCATTACTTTCTTATTTTGTAACCCTATTTATATATATTCATTTAGTTTCTTTCAGTGGTATGATATAGTGGTGAGTTATTTAAATTATGAGTGCACCCCCAATTTTAACTGTGGTATCTTATGTGCCCCCTATATATTGTTCCCAGAGTCGCCACTGTGTGACAGGCGCTACACCACCAGCCACCGACACATCTTGCAATAGTAAGTGCCGCACACTGAGGCTGAGCAGAGGCTCGAAGCAGAGCCTCTGCAAAGGTTAAAGACGCAGCCGCAGTAGTCTGCCAGTAGTCCTCCTTTAGCTTCCCCCTGAAAAATTCACAGCAGCTCCATGCACCTCGCTGCGGGGGAAGTGACGCCATGGATCAAAATGCAGCGGGAGCCGTGCGGAGGTGCTCTGTGAAGTGCAAGGAACAGGCAGCCCACTACATTACACACACCCGGCCAACTCGTTAGTGAGGCTCTCAAGCAGCAGGTATAGCCAGGGGAAAGAAAGCATCAAAAATAATTGGAGGAACCTAAGGGCTCTTTCACACGGTCCGCTCCGTAGGCGGATCCGTGTTGCTCAGCGTGGATCGATCCGCCATCCCCGCTGATCCGGGCGGATGACAGCTCCGTCTCCGCTTGCAGAGCGGAGAGGGAGGTGTCTCAGCCCCCGCTGCCCTCTATGGGGGATCGGATGAGAGCGGACCGCTTGTCCGCTCTCATCAGATCCGATCCGATCCGATTACTGAACGGATGGAAAAATAGGGTTTCCATCCGTCCAGATTTCAAGCACAGGATCGGATGCGGATGGCAGCGGGTGTCAGCGGAGGTGTCTCCGCTGACACCTGCTGCCCCATAGAGCTGCATGGAGGATCCGATCAGATCCGCCTAAAAAACTGACAGGTGGATCTGATCGGATCGCCCGTGTGAAAGAGCCCAAAATGTATTAATTTTAATTGAAATATAAAATGAGAGATTCACAAAAAAAAAAAATAGCGATATGCAAAAAGCGATGTTCAACAAGATGCATGCAGAACACAAAACCTATATATCTGAGTAATGGAAAAAAATACTACATTATTAAGACATTATTTGATTACCATTTTGGCATTAAAGGTTTTTTGCCATCTTTTAGATTTTCCTGCAGGCCCCAATGTGTGTTCCACACTTTCCAACCTCACTTTCAGTAAATTATTTTTTTTTCTATTGTTTTTATTTGTACAGAAATGAGCAAACGAAAGGGCAGGATTATAGACTTCTTCACAAAGGCTTCCAGTAAAAAATCACATACTGAGTCTGCAAATTACTCATCTCAGTGTGAGCCTCCGCTTCAGCAGGATGACCCAGTGTCCTCTGCAGAAACAACACGTCAGTAAATCAGCTGTAGTTTACTTAGTTACTGAAGATACAGCTGCTGATGTTAGTGAGAGAATTCTTCTACCAGAATGTTGGGACCAGAATCAGTGACTAGAATTTAAAAAAAAGTACCCTTGGATGTTTGTAGAAAATGGCCTATTAGGATGCAATGTGTGTCGGGAGGTTAAACACCTTGGATTGTCTGTTTCACAGAGTTAATCTGCTACAAAAGAATGGAGCACTGGTATGATTACTCCATATGGCAAAACAAAAAAAAGATATGTTAACCTCACTGTGTAAACAAATCCATATACATAAGATTTTAGAAGCACACGTAAAGGCAGGAGATATTTAAGCTGTATCTAGTAAGGAGATTTTGCAATGCAACGTTGCAGAACAGCAGAAGCAAAAGTTTGCATCCACCACTAAAGTATTTTGCACTGCCTACTTTTGTGCAAAACAAAATCGCCCTTTCACAGACTTCTGAGATCTTATCAGCTTGCAAGTTGCAAATGGTGCACTGCAGACTATTCGGCCCCCTTGAACTTTTCGACCTTTTGCCACATTTCAGGCTTCAAACATAAAGATATAAAACTGTTATTTTTTGTGAAGAATCTACAACAAGTGGGACACAATCATGAAGTGGAACGAAATTTATTGGATATTTCAAACATTTTACAAATAAAAAACTGAAAAATTGGGCGTGCAAAATTATTCAGCCCTCTTAAGTTAATACTTTGTAGCGCCACCTTTTGCTGCGATTACAGCTGTAAGTCGCTTGGGTTATGTCTCTATCAGTTTTGCACATCAAGAGACTGAAATTTTTGCCCATTCCTCCTTACAAAACAGCTCGAGCTCAGTGAGGTTGGATGGAGAGCGTTTGTGAACAGCAGTTTTCAGTTCTTTCCACAGATTCTCGAGTGGATTCAGGTCTGCACTTTGACTTGGCCATTCTAACACCTGGATATGTTTATTTGTGAACCATTCCATTGTAGATTTTGCTTTATGTTTTGGATCATTGTCTTGTTGGAAGACAAATCTCCGTCCCAGTCTCAGGTCTTTTGCAGACTCCATCAGGTTTTCTTCCAGAATGGTCCTGTATTTGGCTCCATCCATCTTCCCATCAATTTTAACCATCTTCCCTGTCCCTGCTGAAGAAAAGCAGGCCCAAACCATGATGCTGCCACCACCATGTTTGACAGTGGGGATGGTGTGTTCAGGGTGATGAGCTGTGTTGCTTTTACGACAAACATAACGTTTTGCATTGTTGCCAAAAAGTTCGATTTTGGTTTCATCTGACCAGAGCACCTTCTTCCACATGTTTGGTGTGTCTCCCAGGTGGTTTATGGCAAATTTTAAACGATACTTTTTATGGATATCTTTAAGAAATCTTCTTGCCACTCTTCCATAAAGGCCAGATCTGTGCAGTATACGACTGATTGTTTTCCTATGGACAGAGTCTCCCACCTCAGCAGTAGATCTCTGCAGTTCATCCAGAGTGATCATGGGCCTCTTGGCTACATCTCTGATCAGTCTTCTCCTTGTATGAGCTGAAAGTTTAGAGGGACGGCCAGGTCTTCGTAGATTTGCAGTGGTCTGATACTCCTTCCATTTCAATATTATTGTTTGCAAAGTGCTCCTTGGGATGTTTAAAGCTTGGGAAATCTTTATGTATCCAAATCCGGCTTTAAACTTCTCCACAACAGTATCTCGGACCTGCCTGGTGTGTTCCTTGTTCTTCATGATGCTCTCTGCCCTTTAAACGGACCTCTGAGACTATCACAGTGCAGGTGCATTTATACGGAGACTTGATTACACACAGGTGGATTCTATTTATTATCATTAATCATTTAGGTCAACATTGGATCATTCAGAGATCCTCACTGAACTTCTGGAGAGAGTTTGCTGCACTGAAAGTAAAGGGGCTGAATAATTTTGCACGTCCAATTTTTCAGTTTTTTATTTGTTAACAAAGTTTGAAATATCCAATAAATTTCGTTCCTCTTCATGATTGTGTCCCACTTGTTGATTCTTCACAAAAAATTACAGTTTTATATCTTTATGTTTGAAGCCTGAAATGTGGCAAAAGGTCGCAAAGTTCAAGGGGGCTGAATACTTTCGCAAGGCACTGTATATTGATGAATCTACTACAGTTTCTTCACATTCAGTGTTAATTGTTTATATTTGTGCCTCTGTTAACGGAAAAGACCCAGTCACTTTCTTTCTCGATTTGCTTGATTTGCCTAAAGCAGATGCACAGTCTATTGAAGTCACGCCTCTAGCTTATCTTTCTAAACATAGGTTCAGTAATGACTTCCTTGCTAAAAACTTGATTGGGGTTTGTAGTGATAGTGCAAGTGTAATGCTTGGAAGAAAGTCAGGTGTTCTGGAACAACTTGGTGAAAAATATCCACAGCTTGTGAAATGGCACTGCTTGTGTCATAGGCTTGAATTGAGCATTTCAGATATAACTGATTCTATTCCTGGTCTTCATCATGTAACATCATTTTTTGAGAAGTTGTATCCTGTGTATCATCAGTCACCCAAAAACCCATCAGAGCTCTCTGAATGTGCAAATGAATTAGAAGTACTAATTTTTAAAACTGGAAACTTTTTTTCAGTTAGGTGGGTTGCTTTAAGCCAGAGAGCTATATGAGCAGTTTGAGAGTCATATCTTGCACTGCAAAGGCATTTTGCAAGCTTAAATTCAGCTCATAACGTAAGCAGAAATCTCTATTTGGTGGCCTTAACCACTTAAGCCCTGGAAGATTTTACCCCCTTCCTGACCAGGGGGTTTTTTGCGATTTTTACTGCGTGAATTTAACGGACAATTGCGTGGTCGTGTGACGCTGTACCTAAACTAATTTCACGTCCTTTTTTTCCCACAAACAGAGCTTTCTTTTGGTGGTATTTGATCACCTGTGCGATTTTTTGATCATGCGCTATAAACAAAAAAAGAGCGTAATTTTTGCAAAAATAACAATATTTTTCACTTTTTTTTATATGAAATTCCGCCCCAAAAAAATGTAAAAATCAAAATGTTTTAACATTTTCGGCCAATTTGTTTTATGCTACATATGTTTGGTAAAAAAATCGCAAAAAGCGTATTTTGATTGGTTTGCGTAAAAGTTATCGCGTTTACTAACAAAGGAAAAGATTTTTGTAATTTTTGGTGTTTTTTTTTTTAAACGAGTAATGGCGGCGATCTGTGATTTTTTTGCGGTACTGCGACATTGCGGCGGACAGATCGGACCCTTGACTGACATTTTTGACACTTTTGGGGGTACCAGTGACATTACTGCAGTAATCAGTGCTATACATATGCACTGTTACTGTAAAAATGACACTGGCAGGGAAGGGGTTAACTGTATTGGACAGGGAGGGGTTAAGTGTGTCCTAGTGGCGTGATTCTAACTGTAGTGGGACATGGCTACTAGTGTAAAAACAGAGATCAACGGTTCTACATAGTAGAACTGTCTGATCTCCATTTTTACACAGGGGAGAATGACAGGCGGCTTGTTTACATAAGCCACTCTGCCTTTCTCCCGCTGTACCGACGATTGTAGTGTGACCGGCGGACATCGGGTCCGCCGGTCACACGCCCGCACTCCTCCCTGAACGAGCCGAGGCGGGCGCGCGCGCCTCAGCGGGCGTGCACTCGCCCGCTATTGGCTCAAATCCCAGTGACAGCGAGTGACGTAGATCTACGTCACTCTGCCTGGCCGGGGCTGACTGCCGCAGTAAATATACTGTGCGCAGTCGGCAACCGGTTGATAAGGTCCTGACGTCAGAAAATGATTTGTTATACCTTGCTGGGGTTGCAGATGCTGTTCAGGAAATGGGACTGTTATCTGAAGCCCTTCAAAGAGATGACATCACACTTCCACGAGCCTACCAGCTGATTAATTGGTCAGTTTGTGCAACTGAAAAAATGAAAGACGTGCCTGGCAAACATCTGACAGAAGTCATGGAATCTCTGGATAAAGGGAATATCAAAGCTGTGACCATCAATCCAGAGAGTATAAAAGGCCAAGTGAGGATAAATCTCCCTCAATTGTATCATTGTTTGGTGGATAATTTATGCTCCAGGCTTTATGCCTTAACTGCGAGCAACAGAGCTGCAGCTTCATCACACCGAATTTGAAATTCTTGTCTCTGAAATTGACATCCTGAATTCCCAACGCTGGCCAATCGATGTGTACGATTGTTACCTGGTTTGAAGGTGAGATGAAGTTGGAGCAGCTTTGCAAGAGATTCCGTCTCTACAAGGCACCCATGATCTGTGAAGGTTTCAGAGATTTCATTGATAATGGTGGTGCAGAGGTTCCTTAATTCAGTTGTGACAGTAGTTAACAGTCTTCCAGTGACATCCGGCGATTGTGAGAGGGGCTTCAGTACAATGAGTTTGGTGATGTCACCCAGTAGGAGTGGGCTTGTGCATTGCACGCCTGTCTTCTCTTTTGTTTGTCAGTCTCATTGGCCCTCCTGTGCATTTATGGGATCCTTTACCATATGTCTCAAAATGGCTGACCACCCATCGCAGTGCAGACTATACTAAATCTCGAAAAGTTGATCATCTTGAACAGCAAGGGAAACGTAATTCCTGTTTGTGGGATATTTTCTAATGGACTGTGTTACGTTTTTTTTATTTTTTTATACAACTGTTTGTTTTAGAATTTCCCTGCGAGGGAACGATTATCACACATTGTGGTGCTTTTTTTTGTTAGTACAGCATACAGGTTGAATTATTTTGTTGTTACGTCTGTTCTATATATATTTGTTTAATGAATGTGAATTTTGGAGGTGTCCTCATAAACTGGCACTTTATAATAAATGAATAAATGTTGCACTTTATTTGTTAAAAAAGGAGTATTATATATATACAGTATACACACACACACACACTTTTTTATTTTTGAGGTGGGGGGGGGGTCTTGGGTAAGTTCCCACACTTTTTTTCTCACGACTTGACCACTGACCCCAACGCTAGCCATCTGAAGAGTTAGGACTAAAGACTGCCCTTTTACAGCTGCTATACAGAGATCTTCACCTATTGTTTATGCTAAAAGGTACCTCTCAGGGGACATTGTACCATTCTAGCTTTTCTTCTAGAGTGCGCTCTACACTAGTTATAGTATTCACATTGCAGTTCATTTTTATATGCACTGTTTATTGTTGACTTTGCTGATTTTTGTGTTTATTCCAGTCTAGTGGTACAGAACTCTATTTTTTTCCAGTCTAGTGGTACAGAACTCTATTCTAAGTTACCTTGGCATGGTGATTATACTGCCTAGCGAACTGTTTCTGAACTTACCTTTTGTTAATTTAGGCTCAAACCACCATTTACTTTAACCCATACCAATACATTGAGTTAATTTACTACTAAAATGGCCTTGTATCTATTTCCTGATTTCCTGAGTTATAGAGGTTGAAATCCCCAGAAAAAAAAAAAAAAAACCTGTAAGACAAAGGCATAATGAAAATAAAATGAAAATAAAATGAAATAAAATATTGTTCTTAAAATGAAGCCCTTCCAGTGACGCCTATACACCGCTGAGGCGGCTGACATCTTCCCCAGTGTGCCTTCCGGGTTTGCGGGCTCCGGCGCTGTGAGTAGCCAGAGCCGCAATGACGTCACTCTTGTGCATGCGCAAGGGAACCACCGTTTACGGCGCGGGCTCTGACGGTATCCACACTTGTGTTCTGCTTGCAGTAATTTTCACACAAGCAGGTGTGCTAGAGAGGCCAAGTTGTTCTTGGAGTCAAAGCACAGAACAGAGAATCCAGATTACCAAGTGGCTCCTTCGGGGGTAGTGCTACACTAATATAGAATAATGTCACATTTCATATGTCATCATCTATGGAGTGTGTAAAACTAAAATCTGAGAAGGGAGGGGAAGAGAGAGAGAACGTTCTATGAAAGCTAAAGCCCCGTACACACGTACCGATCGTCGGCCGACGGAACGTCCTACAAATGTTCGCGGCTGGTGTGTTTGTTGTTTGTCTGTTGAAAAGTGCTCCAAACTTGCCCAGGACATTTGTCTTCCGACAGAAAATGACGTCACTACGTTCCACGCACGTTCGCCGCTACAAAAGAGGAAGTGAGTGTTTGGCCGTGACCCTTCTGGGCATCTCGCGCTGATTTCGGTAGCATTTGTTTGGTTGACGACATTTCGCTATTTTCCGAGACATCGTTCGAGAATTTATTATGGCGACCGTGAATTCGTCCGTTGCTGTCGTTAGTGTTGGAGTTTTGGCTCTGAGACGACGTACGAGCAATAGGAAGAAGAAGCGGACCTCCTGGACGAAAAATTGGTTGCTTAACCGTGATCAATTTTCTCATATGTCCTTGCTGAGGGAGCTCCAGGAAAATAATCCTGATGACTTCAGGAATTATTTGAGGATGACGGATCCCATCTTTTACCGTCTTCTTGCCCTGGTGTCCCCCTATATTCTGAAGCAGGATACTTGTATGCGGCTTGCAATTACTCCTGAGCAAAGGTTAATTGCGACGTTGAGGTATCTTGCAACAGGGAGAAGCCTGCAGGATCTGAAGTTCACCACAGGCATCTCCCCCCAAGCTCTTGGAGTCATCATCCCTGAGACCTGCTCTGCCATCATCAAGGTCTTGCAGAAGGACTATATCAAGGTATGTTTGATTTTTTACATTACATTACATGTATTACTAGTTTCACCCGAATTATGATGTTTTTGGATGTACAGCAATTGACACAGGCCATTATTTGTAAACTACCCTCTGTCCGCATGCACATAGTAGTAAAGATGTAGATTATCTTTAACCATTTGTAAAATTACCCATTAACCACCCCACCATTCTCTCCTATGTGTCCCTAAACGCATTGCCTGTTAACAGTATTTTGAATTTGGGTCATTTTATTGCTTTCCCTCAAACAATTATTCCTTGGCCAATGTTTTAGTACCTAGTTAATGATTTATCTAAAATACATCAGTCCATCCATTCCCACCTATGATTCTGTATGTTTATGTAATGATGTTAAAACCTTCACTGACCACAAGCCCTAATTGATGTATAAATGCCCAGTTTTACTTACCCATCCCCCCACCCACATGCTAAATCTCAAAGTCAGCATATACCAAAGCTCAAGTTCAGAGGTCTTCAAACTATGGGCCACCAGTTGTTCACGAACTTCAATTTCCATCATGCCTAGTCATGTCTGTGAATGTCAGAGAATTACAAGGCCTCATGGGATGTGTAGTTCTGCAACAGCTGGATGGCCGTAGTTTGTAAATCTCAGCTCTAGCTGGTGAGTATAATGGGCCATACACACTAGAAGATTGTCAGAACAATTTATCCTTCCGATTTACCAAAACCAAATAATATGAGGTCCAACAAACACTTTCAAATCCTATGCAATCTGGTAGGCCCTTGCACTACATAGAAAAGGTAAATCTGCACGAAAAAGTCTTCAGAGAATCTTCTAGTGTGTATGGCCCTTTACAATATAAGAACAATAGGAGGTTGAAAATAAATGTATGTAGATGTTACATCCCCATATCCAAACCTTTGCCTTCCTGTTGTATATTTTTTTAGCAAGTTGCATAAGCATTTAACAGACAACTGTGTGTGTAATTAATAATGTGATGTGCTCAAGCACTAATTTTTTTTTTTTTATTTTTTCCCCACAGTTTCCTTCAAACGCAGAGCAATGGCTGGAGATTTCTGATCAATTTCTGGAGAAGTGGAATTTTCCCAATTGTGGGGGTGCTATTGATGGGAAGCACGTCCGCATTGTCCCCCCTCCGAATTCCGGCACATTTTATTATAATTATAAAGGTTTTTTTAGTATAGTCATGCTAGCCATAGTTAATGCAAACTATGAGTTTATTTTTTTGGATATTGGCAAAAATGGCCGCAATTCGGATGGGGGAGTTATTGATCAGACGGAGTTCGCTCGTCGTCTAAAGAACGGCACTCTGAACCTGCCATCCAGGGAGCAAACTGTTGAGGGTATGAGCTTTGTGTTTATCGCAGATGAGGCTTTTGCGCTTGGGGAGCATCTCATGAAGCCCTACCCTCAGAGGAACCTCACCCCAGACCAAAGGATTTACAACTACCGGTTGTCCAGAGCTCGCAGAGTTGTGGAGAATGCCTTCGGGATAATGGCCAACCGGTTCCGGATATTCCTGACGTCCATAAACCTGGCACTGTACAAAGTGGATAATGTGGTCTTGTGTTTTTTGCATTTTGCACAACTTCCTACGCAGGAATGCACAAAATTATGTCTTGCAGCAACTGGATACTGACCCTGCTATGCCAGGTACAAGTGGAGAGGCCCAACCTTCTAACCAAGTGGAGTCCATGACGTCAATGGAAGTTGGACGGTCAGCATTGGCATCACACAGGGCCCGTCAGATCCGCCAGGAATATCTGGACTATTTCGTGGGGAGAGGAGCTGTGTCCTGGCAGCAATCACTGTCACACACCCATTAATCTTGTTAAAGATTGGACACACAAGATAAATGTCAGAGATATATTATTTTTCAACACATTAAACAAAAATTGCAATGATTCTGTATTGTGGATTATAATCATTTGGGCACATATGCCAAACACAATTATTTGGGTTAATCATGTGTTATATATGTGTGACTTTGGAAGGGTTAATACATTCATCAGTGTGTTTCTTGACTGTAGTCTCTCACCAGCTGATCCAAAGTGATGATGGCCATGTGTTATTTTTTAGCCAGTGGTGTAAATACAAGGGCCTTCTGCACCCCACAAAATGTACACAAACCCTGTCACATTGAGAACTAGGTCACACCCAAGGTTCATCTAATGTCACCTTACATTGGTGTTCATTGTCCAGAAGTTGCCCATACTATATATTTCATATAATACATTAGGGTATTAACAAAGTACCTACACCTGTTATGTTGTGTTCATTTATGACATCCTTCTCACTGCCCACCAATGTTAGGATATGTCAGTGTTATGTGAAACTTGATCATTGTTCATCTCAAAGTGTTATATATATAGGTAATGGAAAGTGAACTAGAGCAACGAACAAGCAATACACTATAGATTACACTGATCTCCCTACACTGATTGCTACTGGCAATATCAATGCCATATTGAATCCTAGGACTGCTAGTACCTTGAGTGTTGAGTCACACTTATGCGATGCGGGAAGTCTGCGACTTTGCAGCCTTCCAGCATTGCATAAGGGTGACCCGCCACTTACTTTTTCCACAGGATTGTATTCCACAAGTGTTAAGCACTGTGCGATCCAATCCAGATACATCAGAAATAAAGGGTCATGTGCGACTTGTATGCGTGTTCAGTGCGAATGTAGCCATACAAAGTGTATGTCTCAATTCACACTGCACATCTGATGGCATGTAATATCGTAGCGCACTGCTCCTTTATTACATGCGATCAGATGTTCATGCGAAAATCAGCTATACAGTTTGTATGGCTCAATTCGCACTGCACTCGCACAAAAGTCGCACATGATGCATTTATTCAGCCGCATCAGGATAGGATCGCACAATCGTTCAAACTTGTGTGATCCGATCCTGTGTGAAATGTCAGATCGCACTGTGATATGCGTTAAAACTGGGGGTATCTTTAACATTTCATTGACACCTCCAGCAACTCGCATATGGCAGTGACCAAAATGCTTTCATTAACATGTAAATATGGGAATAGGACAGCCATCATACATTTAGTGCTTCTTTACACAGCTTTAGACCTCGACCCCCCAACTAAAGTCTAATAAAGAATTGAACACACATTGTTGAATGTAAAAACGTTTTAGTATCAAACATTCACAGGGTTAGGGTTAGGGTTAGGGTTAGGGTTAGGGTTAGGGTTAGGGTGTTGTAAAGTGCTTTTCCCAAACTTGGGTACACTCTTTAACATCTGAGTGTAATTAAAATGCCATAAAACATCATAAAAAATTTGTAACATCAGGAACATCCCAATACAAACATTAAAAACCTAGTAAAATTGTGGCTTAAAATTTGCCAATCATGTCCACAAAATTGCGCATTTTGATTTGTAATGCCGTTGCAGTCTCCTTTATTTGTTCCAGGTCTGCGCAGCATTGGAGAGCCTCACGGGTCAATTTGGCTAATGTGCAACTATGTAAAACATGGTCTGTAAAAATTAAAAAAAAATGAGTCAATGTGAATCACCTACATGAGGTCATAATAATAGAGAAACATTTGGTGTCCAGGTAATCTTAAATTCCTCTCGAGTTAATACCTACCCTGTTCTTATGCTCTTTTGCCCTAGGCTCTTCTTCTTCCTCCTGTCCTCCTCCGATGCTGTTGCTGATGATTCTGCCGGTCTCCTGAGCTTACTATATATTCATTAGGGGTGTGAACGCATGATGACGTCATTGTGAGGGCATGGTTGTAATGTATATATATTAAGATGCAGAGACCAGAGACGGGCAGAATGCACGGCAACAGCATTGGAGGAGGACAGGAGGAAGAAGAAGAGCCTAGGGCAAAAGAGCAGACAACATAAGAGCAGAAGATTGGACAGCAGAAGAGTGGAGAGGAGAAGATCCAAAGAGCAGAGTGGAGAAGACCGGATGAAGATATTTAAGAACATTTCATAAACGTCTCCTGTCGTTATTCACATACACTTCCATTTATGTGGTTAATGTGTAGGGGTACTATGTACCCCATACCCATTCACATAGTGATTGGGGTCTGGGATCTGGGGGCCACCCTTTGTTAAAGGTTGCTTCCAAAGTCCTAGGAACCCCCTGGCCGCATGACCCCCCAAAACCACCAGACAGGGTTGTGGGGATGAGGCTCTTGTCCTCCTCTACATGGGAGTAAGGTGCTTTTGGGTGTGCGGTGCAGAGGCCCCCTGGCCCAAAGCAACAAAACCCCCCCATGTTGAGGGCATGTGTCCTGCTGTGGTCCAGGGGGTGTTTGGTCCGCTTGCTCGTTCTCTTTCCTGGCCTGACAAGCTGCATGCTTGTATAAGGGTCTGGTAGGGGTTTTGGGGGTAACCCACGCTGTCTTTTTGTTGTGGGCATACCCTCAAACTCAATACCACACACAAAAGGCCTGGTTGTGAACTTGGGGGGACACCCACGGTGGGTTGTTCAATTTTTGGGTGTAGTTCCCCCTCAAAAATCTTCACAACGCAAGTGGCCCCGCAAGTCAGAGCATCCTGATCCGACTTACGGTGCGACTTCCATTCAAATAAAGAGGCTCCCATAGGGAACTAGTGTTGTAAATTGGAGGCTAAAAATAACACTGATAAAAATCATTATGAAAAAACCTACGTGGGCACACAATTGGCTCTTGGACACTTGGTCCTGGTTCCTCCACAGTTTCGGAAGTGGCTTCCATGCTGCTTGGCAAGTTGCCAGGAGATCGGGCTTCTGACCTGGCTGGGGATGCCACATCCTGGCATGATGCAACATCTGCAATGTAAATTTGCAAGGGAATACAAGAATATAAGGTTAAACAATCATTGCAAATACACATATTTCTATGATCCCACTACACAAAAATCTGTGACTACCAACCTTCTTGTTGCTCTGGTGTCTCATCACTTGTTGGCTCCACCAGGATAAGTTCAGGAATAATGTCTTCATCTACATAATACAAAACATTGGCCATATCATAAAAGTCACAAGAGGTACATTTGTTAGGACATGGTGCCCTGCTTGATAGCTCTTTTAGTAACAAATATGAAGACATGTACATGGTTATCTACGAAAAATATGGTACATTAATGTTTGACAGTGCATAGGAACCAATTACCTTTAGTGGAATCTGTGCCACCTTCTGTGCCCATGTCCTCATCTTGTTCCACAACTGCCGATGGAGCTGCCAAACCTCTCCTCCTCCTTTCCCATTGTTTGGCACGGAGTTTACGTTTTTCTCCTATTTAAAGGTTTGAATAATAATCTGTGATTAATAGGAATGTTTGCTGAGAAGATTCGTGCAGGAAAGAACGTTCGTTGCAACACAATACATATATTTTTCACTATGGCTTCCTGACTTTTAATGTCATATACTAAAACATCAACAATAGATCGATCAAATCACGACATGACAACTAAAATGAGTAATCTAACTTTTTACATAGACATTATAATCTAGACATGTTAATACAACATACACAAAATTATAAAAAACATATTGCATGATTAAAAAAATAAAGAAAAAATAAAACTTACTTTTTTTCAAAATCCGATGGATTTGGGAAAGCTGATCCTGCTCACGGTGTTTGAGGTCAGACCACCGTTTCCGAATCTGATCTTTCGATCGCTCGACACCGAATTTTTTGACCAAACAGGCCACCACCTTGTCCATGATGCCATCTTTCCTGGCATTGGGCCGATCGTAATTTGCCAACTTTCCATCGTAATCCATTTTTTCTAAAATGGAGACCATCTCCACCATTTCTGGCTTTGACATGGGTGTAGCCCTTGATTTTCGGGTGGCCCAATCACTTCGGCCCCCACTAATTGAGCTCCCAGATTGTTGAGACATGGTTCCTAATTAAACAATGATTATTCCACTGCCTCAGGTGTGAGTGTCGCATGTAGGCCTGATCTTCGGCACGTACACACCCCTGCACAAGCCCGCCACTGGAGGAGGAGTTGACGCCTGCGCTGTATTTAAAGGACGCCAGATCGTTCGGCCGACGATTCGCTAGCGGACATATCGAGAGTTGGAGCACGATCGAGCGGCGAATCACGACTTTTCCCCACAAACAAAGGTACGACTCTTTTAATAGAAAGTGTGTGTTTTGGGCCCTATACAGCTTTTATTAGGAATATCTTTATTATGTGCCAAAATACATGCTATTTTAATATGTTTTGTGTTGTTTTGTGTCTTGCAGGCATATACTGTCCTGCAATATGGTGGACAATTTCACCACCCACAACTTTTTAATAAGTTTTATTGATGAGTTCAGGCAACTGCCGTGTTTGTGGCAAGTGAAGTCCGCGGATTATAAAAATCGAAAACTCAGAAAACAGGCCATGGAACATTTGGTGGCCTTCTACAAGCCCGTCTGTCCTGGGGCAAATTTTGATTATATCCGCAAAAAAATAAACAGTATTCGTACTGCCTACAGGCGGGAGTTAAAAAAAATAGAAGATTCCACCCAGTCTGGAGCAGGGGCACGGAATGTATATGTACCACGGCTGTGGTACTATGATAACATGCGGTTCCTGGCAGACACCATGGAATCCAGGCCGTCAATTTCTACACTGCCTTCTACTTCGGCAGAGGGCTCAGTGTCGGTAGATCCAAGCCAGGATGAGGATTTCCTGGAGGAGAGTTTTACTCAGGTATGGCATTTCACAATATATTGTCTGCTAAAATGTAATCATGTAACAAAATTATAAGCTAAACCATAATTGACCCTTTAGGTAAACGGGCATAGCAAGGGGTTGGCATGACAGGCAACCGCCAGGGGCGCAGGCCAAGGGGGGTGGGTCACAAAAACATTGGCATTGTTTTATTGTTTATTTTAACAATCCACTCAGCCTGCACACCCCAGAACCCCCAGTTTGCAGGCGGATTCATGCAGGTGTAAAACATTGAGAGCAGCTTCATGCAGGTGTAAAACATTGAGAGCAGCTTCATGCAGGTGTAAAACATTGAGAGCTGCTTCATGCAGGTGTAAAACATTGAGAGCAGCTGAGCCAAAAGACCAGGAGACTGAGACTGCCTCTCACTGCATCCCCAGCACCCCTCCGGTCTTACAAACACTGCTGCATCCCCAGCACACCTCTGGTCCTAAGAAACACTGCTGTAGCCTCAGCATTCCTCTGGCTCAACCTTTTTTAATACAAAACTAACAGCTCCTGCAAATGATCCATCCATCCTTGCTTCCATGTCTCTGGTCTCTCACTCTGGGTCAGCAAGGCAGGTGGCTTCCTTATTCATGTTTCCCTGCACTGCTTCACCCTCAATGCCCTACATCAAGTCCTCTGCAAGTTCAGGCCCCTCTCTCTCTGCAACCCCCTCCTCTCTCTCTCACACCCCCTCTTTCTCTCCCTCTCTCTATCTCTCAACCCTCTCTTTCTTTTTCACACCTGAGACAATGATTGCCCACTAGAGAGCTCTACACTGGGCAAACAAGGGGCAAATTAGAAACTTTTAATGCCCTTTAATTTTTTTTTGGGGGGGTGGGTTACAGTTTTACATTGATCTTGGGGGGGGGGGGGGTTGTTGCCAAATACAGCTCCTCAACAAGGGCACTGGAGACCCTAGATATGCCACTGTATGTAAAGTCTGCTATTTGTTCACAATAATATAACAAACATGCATTTTTATATACACTATAACATTCTAATCAATTGTTCATTTCATCAACAGGGAAGTGTCACTGAGGAGGAGCCAGGTTGCAGCCAGGAGCCTGGGGAGCCTGTGGAGCCTGAGGAGCCTGCGGAACTCTTTCCACCACCACCTCCTCCTGCCAAACGGAGGCAAAAGAGGAAGCACGTGGATGACATCACCGACGAGTTTATCCAGGAGGCCACCATAGCCCTCCGTAGGAAACCGGAGGCCAATGAGTCCTTCGGGAATATGACTGCCAAAATCCTGGATAAGGTGGACCTCAGGCAGTGTCAGTATGCCAGAAAAATTATTCTGGATGTGCTGCAAAACGCAGAAAACGGCATACTTAATGAGCACAGCCACGCATGCCAGGAGCACCCGTGCCCTCCACCTCCACCTCCACAACACCCACCACCTCGCCAAATGCCACATGGCCAGTGGCAATATGGCCAGCAGGATCCAAACCTGCCCTCATGGCAACCTGATTACAGTTACCAGCAACTTTAATTTGTGTAACCCCCTATTATTTATTTTACCCCTGTTTGCCAGTTTCTAGTTTAATTTTGTCCAAATGGACCTTTTTTATGTTTAGTTTATTATACAGAAAGTATTGATGTTTGCTTTGTTTTTTTTTTGCTGAGATCCAAAAAATAAAGAAAATTTTAAATAAAAAATGGCCTATCTGAATTTGTTAACATGTTTAATATTGTGCATAACCTGAAAAATATGTTTTAGACATTAATTCATACAAGAATAAAGGGTCATATCAATAGTTAGATCTTTGGTGTGAAAATACAAAAATAATGGTGAAGAGTTCAAATTATTTAATTCTAAAATTTGATAGAACAGATAGAATAGACAAACATTATCTTCATCATAACAGAACACATGCCTTTTTATTAGAAAAGTATGGCATTATGAGCAGCATCTTCCTTCTTCTCACATTTATCAAGATGAGCATGTGCTCCGCATTTCACCTATTTCTTGGACTTCCGCGAGCCGAAAGTTCTTTCTGAATAAAATGTTGAGTTTACTAGAGAAAATTCTTCCGGGAACTCATTTGGTTTGATCATGCGTGTTGGGATTTGTAGCTGTGTGTCGGCAGAATTGTGTACTGACAGGCGAACAATCGTCCGTTCTGGTGTCGGCATACAAATATTTTCATGTTTGCAAGAAAGACTTTTGTCCGCGGATTGTGCGCAGACATCTGTCGGAGGCACCATACTAACACGCGTACAATCGGCAGATCCTTCGTCCACCGACGTTTGTATGCCGACGATCGGTACGTGTGTACGGGCCTTTAGTCTGTGTTTGTAAAGGACACTGAAACATTGCAAGAAAAATGGAGTCTCTTGTGGTGAAATGATCAATACAATGAAGGTCCATGTCAGTGTTTAGGCGCATTTACACACGCTTAGGTGCGTCAAGCATGTTGATGTTCATTCATCTCATTGGCAAGAATGTTAAATTATTCACCCCGGCGATCCTTTTTTCTTCCCCCTCATTCTACCCCTTCCCCTTTTCTCCTTGTCCCCTCTTGTTACCCCCTTCTCCCTGCCCCCCCCACGCCCTGCTTCCTTCCTTCTGCATACATATGTTGTAGCTCCTACAACGTCTGAGTTTGTTCTACCTTGTCATTTTAACTACAGTTTACAGGTTACCCGTTCGACTTGTTCCCTCATTCTGGCTTACTGTAGCCTATGTTTTCCCTGTTTGGTAGATACCAGTGAGGTTCCTCTCATCCCCCTGCCTTTTCCCACACGATACGGTAGACTTGGGTACTGTTCCCTTTTAGTTTAACAATTGGTTGGTTTTGCCTCCCCACCTAGGCACAGTGTGATCCCTATATGGGGTGCCGGTGGGTTGGTAATGCCAATCACTACTCTCTCGTGACAACCCATTTACCACCCCTTGTCTACTAACCCTCACGATTTGCTGTAGTTACAGTTATTGGTCATGCTCTGTTACCGAGCTTTGATTACATTACCTTGCATTATTCTGTATGTCAAACGTTGTTACTCACTTGCATTATTTAATAAAATACTTGAAACAGAAAATTATTCAGGTCATTCAAATGAACGCACACTCAAGCACTAAACACGCTTTTTTCTGCCTCCAAATGCCCCTCTATGACTCCACTCCTAATTGGCTGAGACAGCAGCGTGGCGCGATTGGCTCCCGCTACTGTCAATTAAAGTCAGCCAGCCATTTAGGAGAAAGAGGGGGCGGGGCCGGGTCTCTGCTCCGTGTCTGAATTGACACAGGGAGCTGCAGCCCGGCTCAGGTGCCCCCATAGCAAGCTGATTGCTGTGGGGGTACTCAACAGGAGGGAGGAGCCAAGAGCAGCGAAGAGGGACCCGAGAAGTGGAGCATCCAGGCCACTCTGTGCAAAACCAACTGCACAGAGCAGGTACGTATAACATGTTTGTGTATTTAAAAAAATAAAAATAACTGAGACTTTACAATCACTTTAAAGCGGAGTTCCACCCTGGGAATACTTTTTTAAATAAAAATACCCCCGGCACAGTCAGGGCTAGTACATTCCACAATGGATAGCCTCTGATCTGTCCCGGGTTGCACTTACCTTTTTAGAAGAAATACTTACCTTGAAAAAGTATTGTCCAGCGCTGCCATCTCAGGTGTGGGCAGCTGAAGCCAGCGCGATCCTCTTCTGCATCCTCTTCCGTCTTCTTCGGTCCCACGATGCACTGCACCGGCCCCGCCGTCACTGCCGGTGCCGCAGCGTCATCCCTGCATAGCTTCTGGGCATGCCCAGAGGCTGTTTAGCAAGGCATGACGGCGCCTGCACCGGAACTGACGTCGGGGCCGGTGCAGGCGCATTGATTCTTGGGAGCGATGACGTTCAGCTCCCAGGAATCATTGCAAAGCCAGGAAGTGACGAATCGCCGTGGCCGCCGAGGGGAGGAAGAGGAAGTAAGGTGAGTATATTTTCTTCTAAACCAGGTAAGTAAAAAAAAAAAAAAATTGCGATTATCCATTTGTTTTTCAGATGACCCCGGGCATGAAGATGGAGGTAAGTTTTATTTTAGGGTGAAACTCCACTTTAAGCTCCCTATTCCTTCACCCCCTCCACGCTCCTCCTACATTGTTTAGGAAAAAACTTTTAAAAAAGTACTATTCCCCACATTCCAGTGCTGGTCTCCACGTTCTCCTCCACAGCCTGTCCTCTTTTGGGTTAAAATGGTGCCGAGTTTAATTCAACCCTGCTTGTTAGCACAGACTGACAAAGGCTCACCCCCTGGGGTTGTGTCATCACGTCATCCTGGGTTCATAGTACAATGCTGCTAACATCATAACATGATGCCAGAAAAAGTGGATGCTGATCGTCACCTGAATAGCCAGAACTCTCCTGGAATTATGGTATGCATGGAGAGATTTTTTTAAAGGACTCGTTACCATCGAACATTTAAATAAATGCAGTACAAATGCATATGCAAGAAAAATTAATTTATTTTACCACTTGCCGACTGTATAACTTAGATATGTAGTAGTGCCCCCTAGGGAGCTGCTGAGTGTGGATTCCCCTGGGTTACCCATAGCAACAGTCTGTAAAACTTATCACTTTAAGACTTGGCTCAGACAATGAACAGTCCAGGGGGTTTGGTTTTTGTGTTTTATTTTGGATGAAGGGATGAGTGTGATACTCCAACTTGAACTATACACAATTTATGAGGACACTAACTGTAAAGAGTGTGGCAAGGCCGCTGCTTCACCTTGCCACTGAAGTGAAGTAGAAGATATGTTCCTGACTGAATATCTCTTTAGGGTCCTGACTTGGCACCCCCTTTCTCACTTCCTGTGCATGCTAGTCCCTTGTCCACTGACTCTCCACTGGAGTGGTTTCCTTCCTGGGCAGACCCCTGGCACTCTTCCCGGTACTCACGGATACTGTTTTTTCCTGGTTTGCTCTGCCTTCAGCTCCACTTGTCAGTCTCCTGGACCTCCTGGCTCAGCATCACACACTTGATCTACTAAGCCGACTGACTGTGACCACCTTCCTTGCTGACAGGAGGAGAGACAAGCCTTCACCCTCCTCCTGGGACCTGGCTTATATAACATATCCCAGGATGCACTGCTGCCTGTGCCAACCCTCTGGGACAGTCACAAAGCCTGTGTGTCACTGGCTGGATTTCCTCCACTGTCCAACAGGCTTCCTTATTGGATACAGTGGGGACACTCCCTCAGACCACACATGGACACATGTAACATGTGAATCACACATAGACACATGTAACAGGCAAAACTACTGATCAGGCTCTCCTGATAAGCAGATGGAGCAAACAATGCTTTTACCTAGCACCTACCTAGGAGGGTGCTACAGATATATGGCAGCAAAGTGGCCCCGCTGTGCTGGATCAAGTACCTAGTACAGAATCTGACACTTCCGGGTCTGGGGCACGCATGTGCTCATGCACAGCATGAGCTGATCGGTGGACTCGATGTCCGCTGGCACCTGCCGACCCTTCAGTACAGAGGGAGAATGGTGGTCTGCCTATATAAATAGGGCAGATCACCATTCTGCCAGTACAAAAGGCACAGATCCTGTTTTACTGCAAAGCAGGGACACGGATCTATGCCTTCCCCTAGTACAAGCAGCTCCCCCACAGTAAGAAAACACCAGCTAGGCACACAGTTAACCCTTTGATCGCCCCTGATGTTAACCCCTTTGCCAGCCAGTGTCATTAGTGCAGTGATAGTGCATACTTTTTAGCACTGATCACTGTATTAGTGTCACTGGTCCACAAAAAGTATCAGTTAGGCCCCTTTCACACTCGTACAACCTGAAAGTCGCGCGACTTTGATGCGACTTTACTGTGCGACTTTGACGTGACTTGAAGCAATGCCTGTGTAATCTTGAAGTCTATGGACCTCAAGTCACGTCAAAGTCAGACCAAAGTAGTGCAGGGACTTTGAAGTGGCTGCGACTTGAAGTCACACAGATATGAACGGTACTTATTGGAAATCATGGAGTGCGACTTGTCATGCAACTTTGCAGTGTGAAAGGGGCCTTAGTGTCCAATTTGTCCGCTGTAATATTGCAGTCACACTATAAATCGCTGATTGCTGCCATTACTAGTAAAAAAAAAATTGAATAAATAAAAATATCCTATAATTGGAAGACACTATAACTTTTGCGCAAGCCAATCAATACACGCTTATTGGAATTGTTTACCAAAAATATTAGGTAGAATACATATTGGCCTAAATTGATGAAGAAATTTGATTCTTTTTCATTTTTTTGGATATGTTTTGAAGCAGAAAGTAAAAAATATTTTTTTTTTTTTCAAAAGTGTCTGTTTTTTTTGTTTATAGTGCAAAAAATAAAAAATGTAGAGGTGATCAATATTTCCTAAAAGAAAGCTCTATATATGACAAAAAAAGGACATAGATTTTATTTGAGTACAGCGTCGCATGACCACGCAACTATCAGTTAAAGTAGCGCAATGTCGTATGGCAAAAAATGGCCTGGTCATGAATGGGGGGGGGGGGGGGGAATCTTCCGGAGGGCAAATGGTAATGAGCCTAGCTTCCATGACTGAGGTGCTTTCAAACGTGTTTAACCACCTTCTTCCCAAGCCTATTCTGGCACTTCACTCCTACATGAAAAATCTACTTTTGTTTGTTGAAGATTATTTAGAACCCCCAAACATTATATATATATATTTTTTAGCCCAGACCCTAAAGAATAAAATGATGAGTGTTGCAATTTTTTATGTCACACGGTATTTGCGCAGCGGTTTTTCAAACTCAATATTTTTGGAAAAAAAACACATTCATGAATAAAAAAAACAAAACAGTAAAGTTAGAACAATTTTTTTGTATATTGTGAAAGATGATGTTACACCGAGTAAATAGATACCCAACATGTCACGCTTTAAAATTGCATCTGCCCGTGGAATGGCAGCAAACTACAATGCTTAAAATTCTCCATAAGTGACGCTTTAAACGCCTTTACAAGTTACCAATTTAGAGTGGCACAGGAGGTCTGGTGCTAAAATTATTTTTCTCGCTCTGACGTTCACGACAATACTTCATATGTGTGGCGCGATCACCGTTTACATATGCGTACGGGAGTAATGTATAGCATTTGTGCGTAAGCATGGTGAAATGGGGACGCTTTAGATTTTTATTTATTTATTTATTTAACAAAAAACATTTTTACACTTTTTTTTACTTTTTTTTGTACAAACTTTATTATAAATTTATTTTCCCTTTAGTGCCGATTCACATATATGCGATGCGGGAACCCTGCAAATCCACTGCTGGTTCCCGCATCGCACTCAACTCGTAGGCAGTTCACACGCCATATGCAAATCACTGGGTGTGTCAATACAAAGTTAACGACACCTCCAGATCAGTGCACACATCCCATTGCGAACTGTCAGTTCAGTCATGAATCGGATCGCATAGGTATGAACATCCATGCAGATCCGATTCTGTTGCAGACCAAAAAAGGGTCCTGTGCGAGTTTGGTCCGAATGCGATGCAAATTCAGCCATGCAAGCTGTATGGCTGAATTCGCAACGCACAGACATCGCGTGTGATTTGCAGAGCAGTGCGCTCAGAATCACATGCAATGTCTGACATCGCTATATGTGAACTGGCAGTTAGTTCTAGTTTAATGACTTCCCCTCTGGAAGGTTTTACCCCCTCCATGACCAGGTCATTTTTTTTACCACCACTGGGTTTTTTTTTTTTTTTATATATATAAACGTCCGTAATTTAAAAGATAAAAAAAAACAATATTTTTTACTTTCTGCTAAAAAACATATCCAATAAAAATTTTAAAAAAAGTCAAAATTCTTCATCATTTTAGGCCAAAATGTATTCTGTTACATATTTTTGGTAAACAAAATCCAATCCCAATAAGCGTATATTAATTGGTTTGCGTGAAAGTTATAACAGCTACAAACTATGGGATATATACTGGAATTTTCATTTTTTTATACTAGTAATAGCGCCGATCAGCAACATATAGCGGGATAGTATGACGGGCAATCTGACACTAACTGATACTTTGTGGGAACTGACACTGACATCACCAGTGACACTAATACAGTGATCAGTGCTAATAATATACACTGACACTGTACTAATGACACTCTCTGGGAAGGGGTTAACATCTGGGGCAATCAAAGGGTTAACTGTGTGCCAAACAAGTGTAAAGTGTTTACTGTGAGGTTCTTTTACTAAGGGATGTGCCGGTTTTCATCCACTGCTTTGGAGAGAAACAAAAACGGCACATCGCCGCTGTCAGTAGAGAGCTCTGTGTTGTTTACCTAGCTAGAGTTCTCTCCTGTCACTTGCTCCGCCGATCGGCAAGTCCTGGCCATATATCATTGGCCAGGACCCGCATATCTGGCTGGGTGGGCCCATGTACTCCCTTGCCTGGAAATGCGAAATCACGTATATATATATATATATATATATATATATATATATATACGTGCTCCTGCATAGCAGCCCGCACTGTAGCATAAAACTACAGAGCCTGATCGGCAACTGGTTAAAGTATAACTAAGACAAAACTTTTGTTTTAGTTTTGGATAGAGTAGAAAGGGATTTGAAGTAGTGATCGATGCCAATTGTTGCCGAAACCGATATTTTGGCCATTGCATATCGGTATCGGCCGAGATTGGATGATATTTTTGTACATTTAAAAATGTTTATTTTTTTATTACTTGACAGGTACTCTTGTTGAGGGATCTGGGGGTCTAAAAGACCCCAAACCCCTCCTCTGCACTTAAAAGCATTCAAAACGCCAAGTTTGGCCGTTTTGAATGCTGTCATTTTTTTGTCACATTTTGTCATGACATAATTTCCGGGTTTTTACATGGAGACCCGATCAGAGCCGAATGCAGCTTTGGTCGGGTCTTCGACGGGCTTGCAAGCTGGTTGCCCCCCACCAGGAGACCCGGGCGAGCCACGTAGGGCGGCGGGGGGCGCCCTACGCGCTCCTTGTAATGACAGCCGAGTGGCTTCTCAGCTGCATCGGTTGTCATTACAAGACAGCCGACCGTCGGCTATGGATGCCGGTTCCCGGGTGATGCCTCTAGCTGCAGGCATCACTCCGGTACAAGCACTTTCCCGAAATATCAGCAACATCGGCCACCTTGGTGGGCGATTCCGATATATTGGGGAAAGTGCATATCAGCCCTCGATATATCGGCTTTGCCGATAATCGGACGATCCCTAATTTGAAGGCCTGTCAATTTTTTTTGCTGTCTGTGTCCCTGTTATGGATATTTCCCCCCTCTCTATTTGTTCTGTTTACCATTATCATTGAAAATGAAAGTAAAAGAAAATCCCAAATTTTGGATTGTCCCCAGAAAAGTAATAGAGAGGAAATCTTCCAATGGGGACACTTTGAACTTGCAGGGATTTTCTCTCATTTCCTGTTTTGGCTATGGGACAGGAAATGAAGAGAAGACTCCCCAATGGGAGAAAGACAGCAAAAATAAACCTTATCAGGTTTTTAAATCCCCCCCTTTCTCTATCCAAACTGAAAATAAAGTTTTGCTTTTAGTTCTACATGGAACACACAAGATCACTATGTAATATAACTCATGACCACAAGGTGGCAACATAATACCAACTCCACACTTCACATACTGTATACTGCTGCTGGAAGGAAACCTTTTCACATGATTGCAGAGGTAATTGCCTGTGAAAGTAAAGTATCTCTTGCTGAAACTATGTATTCATCTATAATTAAATGCAAAGTTCTTACAAACCACTAGTAGGAGCAGTGATAGAATGAAATAAAGAACAGAGTTTTTCTACTTGAGAATATGTCTTCATTTTAGGATGTCATTCATTTCTGTTACCCTTGCAAGGGTCTTGCATCAACACAGTGGGGTTGGTTCCCTAAGCCCCTTTTCACATCAGTGTGACTTGTCATGCGAATTGACAGTTCCAAATCGCATGATAAGTTGCACCCTATTGCCAGCAATCGAACCATTCATATTGAAGCGATTATGAAAAAGGGTCCTGCACTACTTTTTATCAATTTCATTGCCACTTGCATAGACTTCTGGTAAATGCAGTCGCAAGCCTCAATTAACTCAGCATTGCAAATCGCACTGATGTGCGGCTTTGAAATCACAGCTGTACATGAAAGCCAATCAGCTTCTTATGTCAGCTTGTTCAATTAAACTTTGCCAAAGAAACCTGGAAGCTGATTGGTTTCTTTGCACAGCTGGGCCAGATTTTGAACTCCAGTTTTAGTAAATTATCCCCCAGTGTTTGCCAAAGAAAGTTTACTTTGCCTGCAGTCTAAACGCGCCTCCATAGGACATGCTGCATCCAGAGAATGCAGAACAATGCAAAGCCAGTCAAATGCAGCCTCTGAACTGCTTAATTGAAATCAATGGAACTTTGATGAACTGCATTTGACGCACATCAAATGCAGCAAAACACTCACTGACATGAACCCTAAAGGTCCGACACTCGACAAACTAAACAGTAGGTACAACTGTTTGTGAATTTTCATCACATTCACTAAGCTATGGGGAAATTATCTTACAATGTCAGCAGCATATTAGCCTTTAGCAAATCAATCCCACAATCTTCACATTAGGCTGATTCACACATAAGCAATCCATTGCGGTGCATTATTGCATGTGCATTACCACTTCCATACCGGGCCAATAGTAAGTAAGGTACATTTATTAGTAAAAACAGGAAGTTGGCAACTCACATATAGCCAGCCAGTAAAGGTTTTCTTATAATCAAACTCAGGCTTGGGTAGTGTAGATCTTAGCACAATAGTGAGCCAGATTCCAGTCCAGGATAAAGGCCCGTACACACGATACGAAAATCGGAAATAAAATTTCTTCCGATGAACGATCTGTCGATTTTCGGATTGTTAGTATAGTGCTTTCCACAGCCGATTATGAATTTTCAGACGACAAAAGCTGGATGTGCAGGCTATAAAACTTTTAGCGTACGTCAATGCAACGCCCGATTTTCGTTTAATTAGTACGGTTTTTGTCCAAAAAAATCGTAAGAGCAAGACTAGGCATGCTCAGAAACGAAAGAACACATACAAAACAATTCAACACATGACATCACTTCTGAAGTTGAATTCTGTCGTACGAGAATTTTCGTATGAAAGTGACTTCTTCACTTTCCATATGAGACTAGCATGCAACCAAAAACGGAGGAAAATTTTTTCGATAATCTGATCGTGTTTACGAGGCTTTAAGCTCAGTTTAAGGCTGCCAGGTGGGTATACTGTATGTGTTTAGAAACTGAAACTGCGCTTAGACAAAATAAAATAAAATCCACAATTGCTCAGTGATATTAGCAGTGACTCTACTGTAGGTATAGCATATTAAAATCCTCGCTGGCCAGCACACAGAAAAATCAACACGCGCTTCCTGGGAAAATGCGATCAAATCAGCACTTCGCTCTGCCCTACATGTTTAGTCGCACGTGACATAGCCGGGATCACATGTGACGAAACACATAAGGAGGAGCGACATGCTGATGTCATAACGTGTTCTTGAAAGTGTGGGTTGATTTTGCTGGATGTGGCAGGGATTTTAATACGTTATACCTATTTCATTGATGTAAGTGCAACCTTAATCTTATAATAAAGTCAACTACAGGGTTTTTTCGCGGCCGGATTACAAACAGAGCGGGGATCTCCTGCTTACCTGGCGGCCGCTGTCATACGAAGCCCCGCCTCCTGGATTGGCTCCAATGATAGACAGCACATTGGTGAGTTCTATCATAGGAGCCGGTCCAGGAGGCAGGACTTCTTCGTATGACAACGGTTGCCGGGTAAGTGGGAGTTCCCCGCTCTATGTAATCCAGCGGTTCTCCTCTCTCTTTATTGCAGACTGCATTGGATGGGTACGCACTGGTGAAGCTGCATTGGATGGGTACGCACTGGTGAGGCTGCATTGGATGGGCTTGCATTGGTGAGGCTGTATTGGATGGGCACTGATCAGGCTGCATTGGATGGGCATGCACTGGTGAAGCTGCATTGGATGGGCACTGTTTAGGCTGCAATGGATGGGCACGCACCAGGGTGCAAATGCCGTGCAATCTCCTGGCTGCTGCAGGAGACTTAGGATATCTGCAGTCAGTGACAGAGCCGCTGCTTCCTGTATAGTTCTGGCTCTGTCACAGGCGGAATGATATGAAATGAACTCCGCCTGTGACAGGAGCCATACAGGAAGCAGCAGCTCTGCTCTCTACTGCAGCTGCTGCTTCCTCCAGCAGTACACGAATGACCAGCATTACCCGCCAGCAGTAACCGCATGACCAGCATTAAGCGTCAACAGTACCCGCCAGCAGTAACCGCACCAGCAGCACCCGCCAGCAGTAACCGCCAACAGTCTAAAAAATAAGTAGAAAAGGTATGTGCATTAGCGTGTGTAAATTGTTGCAATGTGTTTTTTAATAACTAGTTGTGTTTTGTCATAATATGTCATGTCCTTGTTCATACATGTATGAATAAGGACATGAAATTTTCTGGCTGCCTAAGTCACATGCGCTAGGGGTGCAACTAGCCCCCAGCACATAACTGTAAATATCCCGGCATGTGCAGTGTTTCTGACTCCTACCTCCATGACCACTTCAAATCACTGAAGTGGTCAAGGTGGTTAGAGTGTTCCTTTCATATGACTCAGAAGAAGTAAAACTCTGTATACTGATTCCATTTCATTTCATCATCCTCTAGTTGTGTTAAATTAGTGCTGGGGGACGGGGCGTGGCGTTGCCGGAAGAGCACCAGGGCCATCTTACCGAATGGGCATGCTGGGCAGTTGCCCTGGGGCCCTACTTCCAGGTGGGGCCCCACCTGCCCAGCGACCCAGCCCCAGCCAAGCATTAGTCTCGATTCCAGTGTGCATCCCGCCAAAATTAGCAGGAGGCAAGCGCCTGTTGGCCCTGCGCTGCTGTCAGGCCACTTGGGCCGTGGAGGGGGAACCCACAACTGCAGGAATGCCTGTCCGCCTCCACAGGAACAGGCACACACAGGACAGTCCAGTCTGACTCCCGTCCGTGTGTGTGTTCACAGGACCCAGCCGCCGAACTTAGAAGCTGTCATTAGCCTGGCATTGCTGTACCAATAAATATTGCCTTATTGATAATTTGCATTTTTATACTCATGGGTGATTGTATAGGCAGGGCCCCAGTAAACGTCATTGCCCGGGGCCCTTTAATGCTCTTAAGATGTACTGAAGCGCATGGCAGCGTTTCATTACTTATATACCTTAACTATTGTATATATTTTATATGTGGCCCGAGAAAATTTCTCTACACTCAATGTGTAGACACCCATGACACCCATGATTTAAAGCATACCTAAACCTTCCCCACTGCATGAGTTTCATACACCCCAAAATGTTCTGATTACTAAATTAATACATTTTTGGGGAATTTTCTGTAAGGGCTCTTTCACATGTTTGGCCAGTGGGGGGTAAACACAAGTAGCTTTACCACCCCTAGTTGCCCACCCGAATGCTACAGTCTGGCTGGACAGTACACATGCTGTGCCCAAAATGATTTGCTTCACAGTCGCTGTGTTTTTAATCTCTGGCTGCAAAGTTTGACAGGCAGCAAATTGAGATCAATTGGGCTGCACTGCAACTGAGAGCTGAATGCTCACAGGTCGTGTAAAATTGCTTTTTGGTGATTAAAGAAATAGTTAAAAAAAAAAAAACAACAGGTATCAAGGGGGTGGCAGTCGGCCTTCTAAACACCTGTCAGCTGCTATTCTACCACCCTATGAGCAGCCATCCACCGCAGATCGCTTTCCAGAGAGGGACAAGCACTGCCGCCTGTGTGAGAGAGACATAAGGGCCGATTTATGGAGACTGCCTCCAGACTGTTATTATCAGAAAAGATCCTCCCATAAGATTATTTGTCAAAATTGCCTTGTTTTCTTAATTTACTCTCCCTGCAATTATTGATGATCTTATGATACTGAACAGGCCTCGCCCTGCTACTGGGCGCCGCCATCTTGGAAGTGACACCGGTAGCCCTGATATTTCTTTGACACTGAAATCTTCCGTTACCATGCATTTATGTTTAAAGTGTTCTTCTCTGAACACACAACACATCAAACCTTGAAGCAGATGTGCTACAGCAGCAGAAGACCACACCGGGTGCCACTCCTGTCAGCTAGGAACAGGAAACTGAGACTACAACTTGCACAGGCTCACCAAAATTGGACATTAGAAGATTGGAAAAACGTTGGCAGGTCTGATGAGTCTTGATTTCAGCTGTAACATTCAGATGGTAGGGTCAGAATTTGGTGTAAACAACATGAAAGCATGAATCAGGCTGGTGGTGTAATGGTGTGGGGGATATTTTTTTTTGACACACTTTGGGCCCCTTAGTACCAATTGAGCATTGTTTAAATGCCAGAATAAGGAGATGGAGGGCATTCTGGATAGTGGATTCTGGCCAGAGGAGATGTCCGCAATGGATTGGATACAGAACAGGCAAGCAGGTGTCTCAGCAGCACTAGGGCAGCAACTCCAAGAGGGAATCAAACTCTGGTACAAAGAAAACAATCAGAAGGCACCTCTAAGTGCAGAAAACAAAATACTTTCATTGCCAAAGGATAAAAATGCACTTACTAGCATTAAAATAAACCAGGCGCATCGTAGGATGTGGCAAGGAATCCAGTGACTGGTGGTCCCAGGGGTGGTCCAATGTGCAGCCTGATGGTGGAGATCCCAACCGACCAGCAGAGGGGGGGCGCAGGAGAAAGAACCAGGAAGGATGGCCGTGTGGAACACAAATGCCAGGAAGTGATGTCAGAAGGGCGGCCTGCTGGTCGGTTGGGATCTCCACCATCAAGCTGCACATTAGACCACCCCTGGGACCACCAGTCACTGGATTCCTTGCCACATCCTATGACGAGCCTGGTTATTTTAATGCTAGTAAGTGCATTTTTATCCTTTGGCAATGAAAGTATTTTGTTTTCTGCACTTAGAGGCGCCTTCTGTTTGTTTTCTTTGTACCATGGTTTAAATACCACGGCCTACCTGAGTATTGTTGCTGACCATGTCCATCCCTTTATGACTACAGTGTACCCATCTTCTGATGGCTCCTTCCAGCAGGATAATGCGCCATGTCACAAAACTCAAATAATCTCACCACTGGTTTCTTGAACATAACAATGAAGTCACTGTCCTCCAATGACCTCCACAGTCACCACATCTCAATCCAATAGGGATGTGGCGGAACAGGAGATTCGCATCATGGACGTGCAGCCAACAAATCTGCAGCAAGTGTGTGTTGCTCAGTGTTGGTCATGTCACTTAAAAAAAGTAATTAGTTATAGTTACTAGTTACTTCTCACAAAAAGTAACTGAGTTAGTAACATCAGTAAAAAAGTAACTAATTACCAGGGAAAGTAACTATTGCGTTACTTTAAAAAAATAATCAAATATGTCAAATAACTTGTATGAGTGGTATTTGCTGAGTGGTACTGGCTGGCTGCGTGGTACACTGGTACCTGCGTGGTATAGGGTGGGTGGGTAGGTGTATATAGGGGTCAGTGGGTGTATAGGGTGGGTAGGTAGGTGTATATAGGGGTCAGTGGGTGTATAGGGTGGGTAGGTAGGTGTATATAGGGGTCAGTGGATGTATAGGGTGGGTAGGTAAGTGTATATAGGGGTCAGTGGGTGTATAGGGTGGGTAGGTAGGTGTATATAGGGGTCAGTGGGTGTATAGGGTGGGTAGGTAGGTGTATAGAAGGGTCAGTGGGTGTATAGGATGGATAGGTAGGTGTATATAGGGGTCAGTGAGTGGATAGGGTGGGTAGGTAGGTGTATATAGGGGTCAGTGGGTGTATAGGGTGAGTAGGTAGGTGTATATAGGGGTCAGTGGGTGTATAGGGTGAGTAGGTAGGTGTATAGAAGGGTCAGTGGGTGTATAGGGTGGATAGGTAGGTGTATATAGGGGTCAGTGTGTGGATAGGGTGGGTAGGTAGGTGTATATAGGGGTCAGTGGGTGTATAGGGTGGGTAGGTAAGTGTATATAGGGGTCAGTGGGTGTATAGGGTGGGTAGGTAGGTGTATATAGGGGTCAGTGGGTGTATAGGGTGGGTAGGTAGGTGTATATAGGGGTCAGTGGGTGTATAGGGTGGGTAGGTAGGTGTATAGAAGGGTCAGTGGGTGTATAGGATAGATAGGTAGGTGTATATAGGGGTCAGTGAGTGGATAGGGTGGGTAGGTAGGTGTATATAGGGGTCAGTGGGTGTATAGGGTGGGTAGGTAATTGTATATAGGGGTCAGTGGGTGTATAGGGTGGGTAGGTAAGTGTATATAGGGGTCAGTGGGTGTATAGGGTAGGTAGGTGTATATAGGGGTCAGTGGGTGTATAGGGTGGGTAGGTAAGTTTATATAGGGGTCAGTGGGTGTATAGGGTGGGTAGGTAGGTGTATATAGGGGTCAGTGGGTGTATAGGGTGGGTAGGAAGGTGTATATTGGGGTCAGTGGGTGTATAGGGTGGGTAGGTAGGTGTATATAGGGGTCAGTGGGTGTATAGGGTGGGTAGGAAGGTGTATATTGGGGCAGTGGGTGTATAGGATGGGTAGGTAGGTAGATAAGGTGGGTAGGTAGATGTATATGGGAGAGGGGGTGGAGGTTGGTGGATGAACAGGTATAGTACAAGGCTCTCACCGCTCTCACGGTTCCCTTTGGCCGGTCCGCTCTCCCTCTCCGCTCTCCTCCATGTCACACATGCTAGTACCGCAGACAGCGCCGGCAGGGTCATAGAAGAGCGAGGAGGAAGTACACTACTGCCATCTAGTGGCGGTAAATGTAATAACGCCGCTTAAGTAATGGGAATGGCATTACCGCGGGGGGAAAAGTAATCAATTAGATTACTAGTTACCCGCAAAAGTAACGGCGTTAAGTAACGCCGTTTACTTTAACGCTGTTATTCCCATCACTGGTGATGCTATCCTGTCACTATGGACCAAAATCTCTGAGGAATGTTTCTAACACCTTGTAGAATCTATGCCACGAATAATTAACCACTTAACCCCCGGAGGATTTTCCTGCTAAACGACCAGGGGGTATTTTGCGATTCGGCACTGCTTGACTTTAACAGACAATTGCGCGGTCGTGCGACGCTGTATCTAAACAAATTTGGCGTCCTTTTTTTCCCACAAACAGAGCTTTCTTTTGGTGGTATTTGATCACCTGTGCGATTTTTACTTTTTGCGCTATAAACAAAAAAAGAGCGTACATTTTGCAAAAATAACAATATTTTTCACATTTTTTTATATGAAATTTCCCAAAAAAAAAATGTAAAAATCAAAATTTTTTAAAATTTTCGGCCAATTTGTTTTATGCTACCTATGTTTGGTAAAAAAAAAATCGCAAAAAGCGTATTTTGATTGGTTTGCGCAAAAGTTATCGCGTTTACTAACAAAGGGAAAGATTTCTGTCATTTTTGGTGTTTTTTTTTTAACGTGTAATGGCGGCGATCTGCGATTTTTTTTGCGGTACTGCGACATTGGGGCGGACAGATCGGACCCTTGACTGACATTTTTGACACTTTTGGGGTTACCAGTGACATTTCTACAGTAATCAGTGCTATATATATGCACTGTTACTGTAAAAATACACTGGTAGTGAAGGGGTTAACTTTATTTGGGAGGGAGGGGCTGTGTGTGTCCCTAGGGGCGTGATTCTTACTGTGATTGGCTGTGGCTCTAGCTGTAAGGACACTGATCAACGGATCTACATACTAGATCCGAGTGATCAGTGTTTTTACAGCGAGGAGAATGACAGGTGGCTTGTTTACACAAGCTGCCTGACATTCTCCTTCTCCCCCGCCGATCGCCGAGTGACCGGCGGACATCGGGTCCGCTGGTCACACGCGCGGGGGGGGTCCGTGACCGCGTGGGAGCGGGAGCGCGCCTCCGCAGGCGCGCGCTCGCTCCCCAGAGCCTCACAGGCGAGCGACGTAGACCTACGTCACTCTGCCTGTGAGGGGCCGACTGCCGCAGTAAATATACTGTGAGCAGTCGGCAAGCGGTTAAGGCAGTTCTGAAGGCAAAAGGGGGTCCAGCCTGTTACTAGCAGGGTGTACATAATAAAGTGGCCGATGAGTGTAATTTAGTCAGCTTCTGCTTTGTTTACATTTTTTTTACCCTATTTAATTCATTGATTGAGTGCACAGACAACAAATCGCTGATCTTGCCGAAAATCCTAATGTTTGCAAACAACTAGCTGTGCAGACTCCTGCTGTCCGCTTACATAGCAGCAAGGGGAGGGGCAGGCCGGAACAGAGAGGTATTGACACTTCCAGGAAGTGGTCAGATTCCTACTACAATAACAACATGGGGGAAAAACATTTTTGTTGTTAAGAGCCGGTTCACACATATGCTCACTGCTCTGCAAATCACATGCGATGTCTGTGCGATGCAAATTCAACCATACAGATTGTATGACTGAGTTCGCATTGCCTTTGGACTAAACTCGCACAGGACCCTTTTTTGGGTCCACACCAGAATCAGATCGCATGGCTGTTTACACCCATGCGATCTGATTCATGTCCAAACTGACAGAGATGCAAACTGATCTGGGGGTGTCGTTAACTTTGTATTGACACCCCCAACGATTCGCATATGGCAGTGTGAACTGCCTGCGAGTTGAGTGCGATGCAGGAACCCGCAGGGGATTTGCAGGGTTCCAGCATCGCATATGTGTGAACCAGGACTGCAAATGTTTATTATTCATTATTTATTATTCTTTAATGCTGCAGCCACAAAGTTTTTTTTTTAATTTTATAAATTGGGTCTCTAAAAAAGAAAAGTCCATCTTTACAGTGCTATTAAAAAATACTTTAACCTGCCCAATGTCAATCACCGTTTGGAGCTCTGGGGTTTGAAGTCTCAAGCTGAAGACCTTAATCGTCTTCCTCCCTGAAACCCAACACCAGACTAACAAATTATTAGACTGACTGTCCAAAAAAATTACCTTTCTGAAATGTTGTCGGGGTGGTTTTTCCAGCTGCATATAGGCGCTCCACACCTTAGCTCAGAGCATTACTGATAATTCTTTCACCCAACCTTTTGACCTACAGATCTTCTAAGTAAGCAGAAAAATGTGGGGCGTCGTTAGGACACTCTAAGTTCTGCAGCTGTGCCGTGAAAGCTAAAAAAGTGGAAAAGCATAAAATACAGGTTGTTATCTACAGGAAAACTTTTAGAGGCACTGTACTGCGGTGTGTCAATATTGAGAGAACAAAGTACACAATTTGGTGGTGTGAGCCCTCGTTGGCTAGTTGTACAGTAATTTAATTCATCAATAAATACAATTTGATTTTCTTATATAAGTAAGCGTATATTGTATATTTTTTGAATTTATCATTTTGTAATTTTGCTGCCTGGACATTGTTATGCAAAATATCAAAACTGAAAAATGCAGTTTTTAATATATTGCAGCCTAAAGTGGTTGTAAAGGCAGAAGGTTTTTTATCTTCATGCATTCTATGCATTAAGATAAAAAGCCTTCTGTATGCAGAGCCACTGATAAGGCAGTACAGCCAGCCCTCCTGTACTGGGCCCAGGCCTCATCAGTTCAAAAGGGGGGCCCGGGCACCTCTTGAGCAGGAGGGCCAGCAGTACTGCCTTAATGCTGACACTTGTGACCAGACTGGCAACTTTCGGCACAGGGGGCAAGTACAAACCAGAGGCCCATGGTGCAGCGACTCGGCCCTCCTCCCTGGCCCCCACCTGACCCCCATTCCAGGCTGAGGCTCTAGGTACTCTCTACTCACTGGCTGAATATGGGTTCCCAAGCTGGCAACCGGAGGGGTTGGGGGGAGCTGGAACAGCTTGGTCGGGGGGTCGCCAGGGGAGGAGAGTCTCCAGTTGGGGCATGTCAGCGGTGGGGACTTTTTACTTCTCTTCACCAGGAATCCTTTAGGCATGTCTGTGGCAGAAGTGGTGCAGCCTTATAACGGGGCATCAGAGCAGCCTGGGGGGCAATTGCTCCCCTGCCCCCCTGCCCCCTGGCCCAGTCCTCCCCTGCTTGTGACTAATGTGCAGTGCTGCCAACTTCTACTTGTCATTTCTTCCTCTGGTTGCACTGCAGGGGGATTGGTTTCTTGTATCTGTGCCCCTTTCCCCTTCTGTCTTGGACCCATGTGTGCCCTTTTCCCCCGCAGTGCTGATGTTGTCCCTTCTCTCCCACCGACAGCTGCTGAGGGCACACAGGTGGGTTATTTCTGGATGGTGAGAGGGGGAGGGGGGGTTCACTATCCTGAATGAACACACCACCCTGAATGAACACAGTGAGCGATCGGTACTGATCGGGCCTTCGTACTGCTAATTCACTTGAATGGGTCTTATTCAATAGGGGTATCATTTCTGCCATGGCTACAAAGTATAGCATTACAGCGTTTCATTCTGTTAAAAAAAAAATTTGATATTTTTAAAAGAGGGGGCCCTGTGTGTAGGCTGTACAGGGCCCCGTGATTTCTATCACCAGCACTGTCTGTATGCAGAAGCCCCCCTAATACTTACCTGAGGTCCATCTGGATCCAGCGATGTTGCAGGAGTGTCTTGACTGCCCAGAACTCCCCTCCTCATTGGCTGAGACAGCAGTGCGGCACTATTGGTTCCCGCTGCTGTCAATCAATGAGGAGAGAAAAGGGGCGGGTCCGGACTGCGGCTCGGCTCAGGTGCCCCTATAGGAGGGAGGGGCCAGGAGCACTGAAGAGGGACCTGAGAAGAGGAGGATCCGGGCTGCTCTGTGCAAAACCAACTACACAGAGCAGGTACGTTTAACAGGTAAGCAAGGGATCTGTCCGCTGATCCCCGCTAAGCAGGCGGATGGCAGGTTTTAGTCCGCTCTCTATGATTGCCTGTCCATTTCCATCTGACTGTCATCCAGTCCGCTGGATGGATGGGGGAACAGATCCCCATCTGTCTGTTTTTATCAGATCGGATTCCGGCAGGTGTCCGCTGACATTCGCCGCTCCATAGAGAGCTATGAATGGTCCGATCGGGTCCGCTCGAAAAACTAACAGGGGGACCTAATTGGTCCATCAGTGTGAAAAGGGCCTACTGTAAATGTTCATAGATGCAAAGGCTGTATTTGTTTTCCTTTTTTAAGGATTATTTCCTTTATTCTCACCTGGTGATCCTGCCAGTAACGCACTTCCTGTCCTAGAGTGACAACGCTCACTGACCATACAGTAATGACGAAGAAACGGCACCCGACTGCTTACTGCTGATTTAGTCTTCAGAACACCTTCCCTCATCTCCATAACATAAGGGGGGAGGTGGTCTGTAGTCCAGGAGAGAAGAAGGGGACATTTATGATAATATTTCTGGAAACTTCAGCGTAGCTAAATTAGTATTGTCAGCTCATTACCGTAAATTACATGCTGTTTGACCGCGCAATTGTGAGTTAAAGTAACCCAGTGATGTATCACAAAAAATGGCCTGGTATGGGGGGGGGGGTAAATCTTTCAGAAGTCAAGTGGTTATAATACAGTAATCTTACTGTAAAGCACGGGTGTCCAACCTGCGGCCCTCCAGCTGTTGTAGAACTACAAGTCCCATCATATCTCTGACTTTGAGAATAATATTTGCATTTGCCAGCCTTGCAATGCCTCATGGGTCCTGTCGTTCTGCACTAGCTAGAGGGTCACAGGTTGGACACCCATGCTGTAAACCTGCGGCTCCCCAGCTGTTTTGGAACTACAGGACCCATAAGGCATTGCAAGAAAAGTCCCATGAGGCATTGCGAGACTGAAAGTTGCATGCATGACTCCCAAAGGCAGAGGCATGATGGAGGGCCGCAGGTTGGACACCCATGTTGTATAGGAACTTTCCTAAACTAGGGGTAAAATCTTCTTCATGCACAACTCATTTTATACAGCTTTTAGCAAGTGAATCTATTTTTGCTTTAATTGCATATCACAGGGACCAGATGTCCATGGTTTCTGGGGACAGTACAGCGTTTTGGGGGTCTGTCCCTGGAAAAAAAATGTCCCTGCTAAAAAAGTGTGTCCCCGATTTCTTTCCAGCATTAATAATGGTGTCCCTAGCCAGGATAATTCAAATAAGCAACATTTTTCTTGTTGGCCTGGATCAGGAAGAGGGAGAGGAGAGGAGGGGAGGGGAGGGTGAGGGGAGGGGAGGAGTCTGTTGGTATTACTATTTTTTCACGTCTTTATATTTACAACAACCGGCCCCGAGAGTACCTATTTATTCATAATTGAAAGAAAATGAAATCCAATCCTCTTTAGTGATTGTGCTGATGGCTTGATACAGTAATTCACCCTTGTGTAGCCTGCACTTACTTGTTTAGTTAAAGTGGTTGTATACTCAGAAAAAAAAAAAAAAAAAACCCTGCAGGAGAAAGGCATAATGAGCTAGTATGCATCGCATAATAGCTTATTATGAAATACTTACCTTAGAGCGAAGCCCCGGCATGGTCGTCTGGACAACGCTGAGGGAGCTGACATGCTCCCTCGGCGTCTCTTCCTGGTTCAGCGGCTCCGGCGCTGTGAGTGGCCGGAGCCATTCGCGCGGGAGTTTCACTTTCCGGCAAGATCCGGCAAGGAACTCTGAAGGTCCGCAGACGTCAGCAGCTGCATGCAGGTTGAATATCTCCTAAACCGTGCAGGTTTGGGAGATATTAATTGTACCTACAGGTAAGCCTTATTATAGGCTTACTTGTAGATAAAAGTCATATAGTGGAGTATACTACCACTTTAAATACAGCCTGTCATCAGACCCGTGTCAGTAATTAGTATACCTACCGAAAGCTTTTTATGTTTTTTAAAGAAAATGCTCAATTTTCCATTATCTTTTCTGCTTCCTTATTTAATAAGGCTTTTACAAATCACAACAACCACGTGCAAAGTGCATAAAGCCAAAGTAACCTATCAGAGTTCATCTTTATCCTTACATGACTAAAGCATAAGTACAGGTGGATTATAGCCAATAAACCTAGCTAACTAACAACCAATTTATGTTCTAGAATCACTAAAAAAATATTGTAAATGATCACCATGTAAAACAACCTATTCATTTTAAAATAGAAAGGAAAAGCAAAGCATTTTGGTAGTATAGATATAAAAAAAAAAAGTTTTTCCCTTTTTTATAAATGATCACATTCCCTCTGTTCTCTGCTACATAAGAGCTAGGGGGAGGAGAAGCAGCAGCAAACTGAGCTTGCCAGTGAATGGCTGTGCAGCGGGGGCATGTCAGGACAAGTCTGATCATTAGAGGAGAGTTTACTGAGTTCCCAGCATAGATAGAGAACTGACCACGGTGTGCTTTCCTGCTCAATGTGGTCAGTTTTTATTGGAAAGCAGAGGAACTGACAGAAACACCAGTTTCACACAAAGGAAGCAATACAAAGAGAACAGGATACTTTCTTATACCAGTACATGGTACAGCAGTCACATATCAGGAATATGAAGTGTTTGGGTAACAAACGCTTTAACTGTAATAATTGGCGATCCTGCCTGGGTTCCACTTTCAGCAAACCTAAACTTGGTGGCGAGTCACATAAAAGACGATGGGGGGGGGGGTTCATTTTTTGGGGGCTTAAAGCCAGATTTCTAGAAAAACCACAAAACCACAAGCCCACATTTCTACACCCCATATCTTGAATTCTGAAAATTTAAAGTTTTGATGTTTAAAATGTTTATAAAATACTGTACATTAGCACCTACATTGGCTGAAAATAAATAGGCAAGGGTGATTTTATTTTGCTTTTTTGCCATCAAAGTCAGTTTATTGTCTGTGGGACAATTGTCAGAAATATTTTATAGCGTCAGGACAGTATATAAGCAGTTTGGTTAGGCTGCAATTTAAGAGGAATAGACAAGGCAGGTTTTACTTTGAAATACAAATTTGAGTGTATTATCTGAGAGACAATAGCCAAAAATATTTTATAGTGGCAGGGTAGAATCAGAGCACTGGGACTGGCTGCAAACTTTGAGGCACAATATCAGATTTACCATGCAGCAAACATTTTACATTTGGCAGCCAAAGTTGAGCTGTACAGCAGATTGCATAGAATCTTTAGAATGCGAGAGCAAAAGAGTGAACTGCAAACTTTGAGGCACAACGCAGGATTTATACTGTAGACAACATTGTACATTTTGCAGCTGAGGTCGAGCGCCATAGACCAGAATAGATCACAAACTTTAAACCATAGGCAGCAAGCACTAACAATTTTTAATTTAAAGTAAAGCTGTGGAAACATTGTGCAGTATCTTTAACACATAAGAGCACTTGGAATAGGCCACAAACTTTGAGGTACAAGGCAGCATTTTCCCTGCAGCAAACAATATAAATTTCACACAGAGGGAGCCAATCAGCAGGTCCGGCAGACCCGATGATCGTTCCCAACAGAGGCAGAACCGCAGTCTGCCTATGTAAACAAAGCAGATCGCCGTTCTGTGACAAGGGAAGACAGAGATCCTTTGTTTCTGCTAAGCAGGAACACAGATCTCTGTCTTCCCACAGTACAAGCAACCCCCACACAGTTAGCAAGCACTCCCTAGTGACACATTTAACCTTCGCCTCTGATGTTAACCCCTTCTCTGCCAGTGTCATTAGTACAGTGACAGTGAATATTTTTTAGCACAGGTCACTGAATTGGTGTCACTGGTCCCCAAAAAGTGTCACGTTGTGTACGATTTGTCTGCCACAGTGTCGCAGTCCCACTATGAGTCACTGATCGTTGCCATTACTAGTAAAAAAAAAATCCATAAAAATATCCCATAGTTTGTAGACACTATAACTTTTGCACAAACCAATCAATATACGCTTATTGGGATTTTTTTTTTTTTTTTTTTTTTACCAAAAATATGTGGCAGAATACATATTGGCCTAAATTGATAAAGAAATTCAATTTTTTTTTTACATTTTATTGGGTGTGTTTTTATAGCAGAAAGTAAAAAAAATTTTTTTTTTTTCAAAATTGTCTGTATTTTTTTGTTTATAGTACAAAAAATAAAAACCGCAGAGGGGTTCAAATGCCATCAAAAGAAAGTTCTGTTTGTGGGGAAAAAAAGGACATCAATTTTTTTTGGGTACAGCATCGAACGTTCACGCAGTTGTCAGTCAACCATTTCAGCTCTGGAAGGTTTTACCCCCTTACTGACCAGGCCATTTTTGCGATACGGCACTGCGTTGCTTTAACTGACAATTGCGTGGTCGTGTGACCCTGTAGCCAGATAAAATTGATGTCCTTTTCATCCCCACAAATATAACTTTCTTTTTGGTCAAATTTGATCACCTCGGTGGTTTTTTTATTTTTTTGCACTATAAACAAAAAAGACTGACAATTATGAAAAAAAAAAAAACAATATTTTTTACTTTCTGCTCTAAAACATTCCCAATAAAAAAATGATAAAAATCATATTTTTTCATCAATTTAGACCAATATGTATTCCGCTACATATTTTTGGCAAAAGAAAATACTAATAAATGTATTTTTGATTGGTTTGCACAAAAGTTATAGAGCCTACAAACTATGGGATAGATTTATGGACTTTTTATTTTATTTTTTTATTGCGATATTGCGGTGGACAAATCTGACACAAAATGACACTTTTTGGGGACCAGTGACACCAATACAGTGATCAATGCAAAAAAAAAAAAAAAAATGCACTGCTAGTGTATAAATGACACTGGCAGGGAAGGGGTTAACACCAGGGGTGATCAAGGGGTTACGTTTGCTCCTAGGGGGTGCTTTCTAACTGTGTGGGGGGTGGGCATGCTAGAGTAAAAGACAGATCTATGTTAAGCTGAAACACAAGATCTTACTCTTCCTCTGTGACAGAACAGCCATCTGCCTTGTTTACATAGGCAGACGGCCGTTCTGTCCTTCTCCTGTATGATTGCAGGTGTGTCCGCTGATTGGCTACCGCTGTGTCTAATCACAGCGGGAGCAGCGCTCCGGCGGTGGCGCACACCCCCCCCCCCCCCAGAACCCCTACACAAAATCAGGTATACGTGATTTTGCGCAGCCAGGCTGTCCTGCTGCAGTATATATATATATATATATATATATATATACGGTGGGCGGTCCGGAAGTGGTTAAAGTAACGCAGTGCCGTAGGTATGAAGGGGGGGGGTAAACCTTCCGTAGCTGAAGTGGTTAAACTCTTTGGAAATATTGTGTGGCATCCTTACTGTGCCAGAGTACTGGAATGTGCTTCAGACTTTGAAACACAAAGCGGGATTTTAATAATGAGAGTGTATGTTGCCCTTAGTAGTGTCAGTAAAAGAACTGTGTTGTAAAGTGCAAAGTCTAAAAGTCTTCCTCTTACGGACTTTTTCAGTTTATGCGATCACACTGCAATATTGTGATTTTGCATTTTTTCACATTAGACATTGTGTTTCCCATTTATTTGCACTGTTTTAGAGCATACCTAGGAACCAGGGTTTGAATTTATAATATCGATTTATATTTGTGTATTCCCTAATATGGTTTATAAAGGACCCTAAGGGCTCATTCCGTTGCGGACCGTGCTCTGCTCAACGAGGATCGATCTGCCGATCCCCGCTGAGCCGGCGGATGACAGCTCCGTCTCCGCACTGTGTGCGGAGAGGGAGGTGTCAGAGCCCCGCTGCTCTCTATGGGGAATCGGATGAGAGCGGACCACCTGGACGGATGGAAAAATAGGGTTTCCATCCGTCCGGATTTCACGGACAGGATCGGATGCAGATGGCAGCGGGTGTCAGCGGACATGTCACCGCTGACATCCGCTGCTCCATAGGGCTGAATGGGGTATTCGATCAGATCCGCCTAAAAAACTGACAGGCGGATCTGATCGGACCGCCCGTGTGAAAGAGCCCTAAGGAGGAACGTTTCAGACTTTGGTTGCACTTGTTTTTGGTAATAATATTGATTCACTTATAAATTGCATACACATGCATTTTTAAGGATTTTTTGTTTATGTGATTATATTACGATATTGTGATTTGCAATCATGCCATTCAGTTGCAATTTTTTTTTCCCAGTGCATATTTGTGTTTCACATTTATAATCACTGTATTAGAATTTTCCTAGGAACCAGTGTTTGATTTTATGATATCGATGTTTTATATAAGAACCACCTACTATTTACCAAGGACATTAAGGAGGAAGACTTTTAAGCCCCGTACACACGAGAAGAAATTCGGCCGGGAAATTTTGTCCGACAACCGATCTGCCCATGTGTGTGCTGAGGAGGCTGACGGTGGCCCTTGAGGGCGCCCCCTAGTCTGGGGCTTGTGTGCTAGAAGGATCCCCCAAAACACACAGAGGAAGCCCTTCCTAGAGACACAGGAGCAAGGAGAAGACCGCAGGATCAGGTCAGCACGTTTGGAAGATCTCCTGAGAGTCAGCCCGAAGGGCTTGTGAGTGTCAGTCTGGAGGACTGTGGGGAAAAGTTAGCCTGGAGGGCTAGTGAAAGGGGAAGCTGCAGCCAGGTGGGCTGGCAGTGCCTTAGGAGGAGGGGCTGGGACCAGGGTCGGATTAAGAGCATCATGGACCTGGTGCTGAAGATTTTGGTGGGCCTTTTTATGGAAATAAATAAAATAAAAAAGCAAACAATTTTTTGCTAAGGAAGTGAGATTGGGTACCTGTCAAATCTAGGTACCCGCTTCCTCCAAAAAAAGGACATGCCAAATGTGGCATATCAGGGGGTCAGGAGGCCTTAAAGCAGAAGTTCCACTTTTGGGTGGAACTCCACTTTAAACAGAATGTTAGTCACTATATACACTGCACACTCATGCCAAAGTCTTTGTACCCACATAATACTCATTATTATTGTGCCATAAGGGAGAAGATGGGAGAGAGACAGGGAGGAGGAAGGGAGGGGGTGGGGGAGATGTAAACCCTAATAAAAGGACATTTTAAATCCTGTGTATCAAACAATAATGCAATATAGTGTGGCACCAAAAAGAAAATATTACTCCACCCAAAACTGAAGTTCTGTATATCTCTGATATTATGTGTGTAGCGGGGTTAAACATGCCTAAAGACACTGTTTGATATGTGGGAAGGAACTAGGCTCCCTCTAGTGGTAGCTGCATGGAATTTCCCGGGCTGTGACTTCCTTTTCACAAGATGAAGAAACTACATCTCCCAGGCTGCTTTGCAAGATCCAGGAACTAGGCTCCCTCTAGTGGTAGCTGCATGGAATTTCCCGGGCTGTGACTTCCTTTTCACAAGATGAAGAAACTACATCTCCCAGGCTGCTTTGCAAGATCCAGGGTGCACGGCTGCACCGCACGGCACTATGGGGGAGGTTATTTAAAGGAAGAGAGAAGCGCGCGAAGGGGGGGGGCCTTTCTGCGCTGGACTCTGAGGAACCAGCGAGCGAGAGTGAAGGACTGACACTGGATATTGGGCCAGAGCCTTTTAGCCTGGAGGGACGACGTGGAACCGTCCCATCTCAAGCACGAGGCACATTCCTGGAGGTCATACTGCTGTTTGCCGAGACCGGAAGTCATCCGCCAGAAGGACCCCGCGCGGCTGGCATATAGCCAAAGGACTGAGACCGCAGTGGAAGCGCGCGAAGGAGAAACTTCTGTTGGTGAGAGGGCACATGCCCAATAACTGACTTTATCTGCTGAAGAGACAGTTTTATCTACAGATAGCGGTAGCGCAGCAGGAGGTGATAAAACCCCGGGGTTTATCACCATACTCTCTCAGGAGACTCATAGACAAACAATAAGGTCTGTAAAGGAGTCGCCAGAGGCTTATCTCTCTCGCAGAAGTTATTGCTCAGTTACGCAGACACCCTGCGGTGACAACTAACAGCTCGTTGTTTTTTCTCTCTTGATCTTTATTCCTAATCTGGATTACAAATGAGCTCTATTCAATAACCTTGCTAGCGAAGATCAACAAGAAAGAAGAGAACTCTGGGGGAGGGACTCAGATAGGCCCACCTACCTGGTACTGTGTCTAGCCTTAATGCAGGAGGAGTGTGGGGGTATTCTTTTACCTTTTTAAAGCTGTTTTAAATAACCTTTTATGGACTTGTATTGTATTGTATTGTATCTCCCCTATTCAATTTGATACATAGTAAACTAAGTTTGGTTAATTACAATCTTGTGCGTTGTTCCATTGTGTCACCCAGAAGGACTACTATTCAAGAAGGTAACAAGGTATTGTTGCATAGTGAAGTATTGTATTCCAACCTGTGTATCTATTTGATAGTCCAGTCCTATTCTGGGTCAGTTGTGCCTGAGGAGGGATCGAGCCAATTTGATTGGGTTGTTAGGCAGGGTGTAGACCCAATAATATAATCAGCAGCTCCTGCGGGGGTGGTGCTACACGTGGGGGCTCGTCCGGGATTTCTACAGTCCTGCAATACAACCCTCTCAGCCATAGAATTCCCTCCCACGCAGAAATGGATCCTGTCGCTGCTGCTGAGTGGTGCAAGGAAGAGAATGTCATAGTGGAAAATGGCCTGGTGGTTGAAATCAAGGGAGAAGCCTGGACTGAAGAAAAGCTCCTCCCTGTTTTGAGGGCACTATCCACAGACAGGAAATTTTGGGTGATTGACATGAAAACTGACACCACTGTCCCACACACGTATGCACTGTGTGAGTGGAGGAAGGGGGTCCCTGATTATTTCAACGGAAACAGTGTAAAAACTACTGACCAAACAGAACTTTTCCTGATACATCCAGGAGTTCCTATTGCGGGTCCCTCATCCACCACCCCTGGGGTATCCAGCCAAGAAAAAGGTGTCCAAGAAGGGCATCCTGAGTCATCACCTTTGTCGACTTTTAGCTCAGAACTGTGTGCTGTTCTTGGGGAGATTGTGGCAAAATGTAGTAGGGACTCCTCGAGCTATTTGATGACTGGATATAGGAAGCTCCGGACATTCTCTGGGAAACAGCCTGTGCCTTCAGCAGAAGATGGGTTCGAAGAGTGGTTAGATACCGCCACTCAGGCTTTGGAGGAATGGGAGGTACCAGAACAGCACAAGAAGCAGAGAATCACAGAGAGTTTAAGGGGACCTGCATTAGAGGCTGTACGTAATCTAAAGCTTAGCAAGAAGAACTGCACTGCACAGGATTATTTGGACATTCTGCAAGATGTGTTTGGTCGGACGGAGAACGCGGCTGAACTTCTCCACCAGTTGGACCACTGTTATCAAGAAGAGGGGGAGAAGTTGTCCGAATTCATTAAACGTCTGGATAGGATTATCCACCAGATTCTGTTAAAGAAAGGAATAGACCACCGGAAAATAGATGAGACTCGTGCACGACAGGTTCTGAAAGGGGCTCAACCTTTAGATCCCATTGCCATACTGTTACGAACTCGTCGAGATGGCGGCATTCTAGAATACCCCGATCTGATTCGAATGGTCAGAGAGGAAGAGGTTATGTTGGACAACAAGAAGAAAAGTCGGCAGTTTGACTCAACTGCCCGGGTTGGAGTGATAAGTGTGGAAGAGGGTGACTCTCAAGTTGAACTCCTAAAGACCCAAGTGTCTCAGTTGATAGAAATGGTGTCCATCCTGACTGGTCAGGTATCCACTCTACCCAAGGGGAGTATATCGGAGAGGCCAGATGAACCTGTTAGTCTCAGCACAGATCCAGAGCCACGGCCTGCAAGATTGTTAACTTGTTTCAACTGCGGGGGAGTTGGGCATGTTAGAAGGGTATGTCCCAGCTCAGGAAATGCTGCCGCGAAACCTCGCGAGCCAGCGGGAAACTTCAGAGGACACCGGTGAAGGAGTCAACCGGGTGTCCGCCAGTCTTAAGGGACTCCAGAAGTGGTGCAGGATCAGGGAAACTGAGTCAGGGGGTCAGACCCAGATATAATACCCCCAGTTCTAGACTCCGGGTTACTGAGGGAAGGAGAGTCAATGCACACCGGGTTCAGCGGGGGCCCAGATCAAGGAAGAAAAAGGAGAAGAGGGCCAGGGTACAGAGAACTGAATCAGACAACCAGGCTACATCAAGAGAATTCCCAACTAACTTGGTCGGGCCCTCCCCAGTGGTCTCGGTTCAGGTGGAAGGAATTTACACAAGAGCCCTCCTTGACACAGGGGCCCAGGTGACTCTTTTGTATAGAGACTTCTATGATAAATATCTTACCCATCTACCTTTGCAGAAGTTGGAAGATCTGGAGATATGGGGTATTGGGACCCAAAGTTTTCCCTATGACGGGTATCTGCCAATCAAGTTGACCTTTGATCCATCAGTGGCTGGTGAAGCGGAAACCTTCGACACCTTAGCAGTGGTCTGTCCTCGTCCACCAGGGGCCAACAAAAGCTCTCTCATCGTAGGAACAAACACTGACCTGGTAAGGCGCCTTCTGATACAACTGGTCCAGGGAAAAGATGCTCAGGCGCCAAGGGTCCATCCCATGCTACGGCAGGCCTACCAACGATTAGTGTTGGAGCAAGAGACCCCCGCAGAAGGAGTTGGACGACTCTGGAAGCTGGATAGAGCAGAAAAGGTCTTACAGCCAGGAGAGGTGGCCTGTTTTAAGGCTTCTGTTAAACTCACATGGCAACAGCCGGGTCCCTTCATTATCTTTGAATCAGGTCAAAAGGAGAGACAGAGAGGGATAGAAGTGATCCCTGAGGTGATCCCTTTGAAGGTGTTACAGGAAAACCGTGGAAGGGTTTTAGTGAGTGTCAGAAACACCTCTATTACACCAGTGAAGGTACCGGCCAGAGTGCTCCTGGGCCAAGTCAACCCGGCTACCCCAGTTGCCCCCATTGATTTCAAAGAAAAGGAACAGGGTGAAGCGGTTATAGAGGAGCTTTGCTCTGGAAACGCTGCCCTCCCGCCGGAATGGGTGAAGAGGGCCAAGGCACAACTTGCTCGATGTAGGGAAATATTCTCTAAGGACGAGTTTGACGTGGGATGTGCCAGGAGCGCCACTCATAAGATCCGCCTGAGTGAGGACAAGCCTTTCAGGGAGAGAGTCCGGCGAGTCCCCTTAGGTGACTTGGAAGATCTACGTCAACAGCTGGCAGAGCTCAAAAAGATCGGGATTATCCGAGAATCCAGGAGCCCGTATGCTTCCCCGATAGTGGTAGTCCGAAAGAAAAATGGATCTTTGAGGCTTTGTATCGACTACCGAACGCTGAACAGAAGAACCATCCCAGACCAGTATACCACTCCTCGAATCGAAGATGCCCTACAGAGTCTGTCAGGGGCGAAGTGGTTCAGTGTGATGGACTTAAAGAGTGGGTATTATCAGATCCCCATGCACCCTGAAGATCGGGAGAAAACAGCCTTCATCACCCCTGTGGGGTTCTTTGAGTTCAATCGCATGCCTCAGGGGTTGTCCGGGGCCCCTGCTACCTTCCAAAGGCTGATGGAGAGGACCGTTGGAGATATGAATTTGATAGAGGTACTGGTATACTTGGATGATGTTATCGTGTTTGGCAGAACTTTAGAAGAACATGAGGAGAGGCTGGAAAAGGTCTTGAAGAGGCTACATGAAGAAGGTCTGAAACTTTCTCCTGAGAAGTGCCAATTCTATCAGTCCTCGGTCCATTACCTGGGCCATATCGTGTCTGAAGAAGGGGTGGCCACTGACCCGGACAAGCTGGATGCTGTTGCTTCCTGGCCGAGACCCACAAATGTGACCGAACTCCGGTCATTCTTGGGCTTTTGCTCCTATTACAGGAGGTTTGTGGAGGGGTTCGCCCAGATTGCCCGACCCCTAAATGAGCTCCTGAAGAATGAAGAAGATGATGTCCCTGAGTTGGTAAAGCCGGCGAAGTCCACCATAGGCCCCCGGAAGGCTAAGGAATCCATCCAGGATCAGTGGACCCCGGAATGCGAAGGGGCCTTTGTCCAGCTGAAGGAAACCCTAACCACTGCCCCTGTGTTGGCCTATGCGGACCCCACAAAACCATATGAACTGCATGTTGATGCCAGCCGAGATGGGCTGGGGGGGGGGTACTTTATCAGGAGCATGAGGGTCATCTGCGACCTGTTGCCTATGTGAGCAGAAGCCTACTGCCTGCTGAAAGGGATTATCCTACTCACAAACTTGAATTCTTGGCCTTGAAGTGGGCAGTGGTTGACAAATTGAAAGACTACCTGTACGGAGCTGAATTCATTGTCAAGACAGATAATAATCCCCTCACCTATCTGTTGACTACGGCCAAGCTGGATGCAACAGGACATCGATGGTTGGCTGCCCTCTCTAGCTTCAATTTTAGCCTGAAGTATCGGCCAGGAATCGGAAATAGGGATGCAGATGCCCTATCCAGAAGGTTGCATGTTCCACAGGAACCTGCGGAAGAATGGACTCATTTGGCTCCAGAAGGGGTGCGTGCCCTATATCAGGGAACTGAATTTCGATCCCGAGGAGGGTCAAGAGCAGAAGAGATTGGGGTTTCGGCTATCGGAGTACCCAAATGCTACTGCCAGGTGACCCAAGTTGAAGGGGAGGGTTTGCCCCGGCTGTCCAAAAGGGACTTGCGGAAGGAGCAGTTGGAAGACCCTTTGGGAAAACTTCTCTTGGAAGCCCTGGAGATCCAGAGCCCTGAGTTGCTTCTAACTGACTCCCCTCAGGGGGCCCGTCTGTTGCATAGAGAGTGGACCCGGTTACAGATCAGAGAAGGAGTGGCCTACCGGAGAGGTCCATCTGAAGATCTGGAGGAGAAGTGGCAACTGTTCTTACCAGCTAAGTACAGAGAGGGAGTTCTGGCCGCTCTTCATGATAATCATGGCCATCTGGGGCCCGAAAGAACCTTTCAGCTTGTCAGGGACAGGTTCTACTGGCCTTGTATGAGGGCCGAAGTTGAAGGATACTGTCATTCTTGTGTCCGGTGTATACAGAGGAAGACTCTGCCACGTCAAGCAGCCCCAATGGGCCATCTACAAAGTCAGGGACCCATGGAGCTGGTGTGCATTGATTTCCTTTGCTTAGAGCCTGATCTGAGTGGCCAGGGGAATGTCCTTGTGGTAACGGACCATTTTACCAGATATGCTCAAGCATTCCCAACAAGGGATCAGAAGGCCTCAACGGTAGCCAAAGTTCTTGTAGAGAAGTTCTTTGTACATTATGGGTTACCACAACGCCTCCATTCTGATCAGGGAAGGGACTTTGAAAGCAGACTGATCAAGAGACTGTTAGATATGTTAGGCATTCAAAAGACTAGAACCACTCCCTACCATCCACAGGGGGATGCCCAGCCTGAACGATTTAACAGGACTCTTTTGGATATGTTGGGGACTTTGAGCTCAGAGAAGAAACAGCATTGGGGCAAGCACGTAGCTGCCATTGTGCATGCCTACAACAGCACTGTCAGTGATGCTACTGGATATTCCCCTTATCGGCTGATGTTTGGAAGGGAGGCTCGGTTGCCAGTGGATTTGGCCTTTGGCATTTCGCCTGATCATACCTCTTCAGCATCGCATAGAGGATATGTGGACCGACTGCGGAAGAGTCTGAAAGCGGCCTATGACAAGGCTCAGGCCACATCTGATCAACGTGGACTGCGGAATAAAAAAAATTTCGACCTAAAAGTTCGGATCCATGACCTGCAACCAGGGGACAGGGTTTTGTTGAGAAACTTGGGTGTCCCGGGAAAACACAAGTTGGCAGACCGCTGGAAGTCCCAACCTTATGTTATCTGCAAGCAACTGCCAAACCTTCCTGTGTACCAAATTCGGCCTGAAGGAAGTGTGGGTCCATTGAAGGCTTGGCATCGGAACCATTTGCTGCCTCTCTCTGAAGCGGTTCGTATGCCCCCTGTGGAAGACTTGTCAGAGGCCCCTTCGACTTCTCGCCGGTCCAGACCAGTTACCAGATCTCAGACGACGCTCCCAGATGAGGGAGAGGGAAGTTCTCCATCTGAAGATTTGGAAGATGAAGAGGAGGTACCCGACTGGTTGTGGTCATCTCAGTTGCCAGAACCCACACCTGCCTCCCTGTCTTCATCTGACTTGGCTGATAGAGGAGCCCTTCGGGCAGAAGCCCCTGAATTCATACCCTTTCATATGCTTCCAGAAGAAGCAGCTGAGGATGAAGATTCTGAGGAGGAGGTTGCACCCTTCTCTGAAGAAGAACTGACCTCTCTTGAACCATCAGGTTCCTCTGTGTTGGAACATGAGGAGGGGGACATTGAAGAATCCTCAGAAGTGCCTGATCCTAGCACCTCTGAGAGCATGCCTCCACGGGAACAGAGGGAAAGGAGAGTCATTCACCCACCTAAGAGACTGACCTATGATCAATTGGGTGAATGTTCGGAAGAAGCTGTTTTTACCTCCAAAAGATCTCCTGACCAGCCTAGTTCCTCCACTGTAGATTTGGTGGGGGACAACCCTAGCTCACCCCCAGGCACAACTGTACAAGCCACCCAAGTTTTGGGGGGTCTGTGAGAGATCATGAGAACAAAGTATTGAAGTAGAAAACGTTTGCATTTAAGTTTGTACATAAGGATATTGGGTTTGGCCATTATAATAAGCACAGTTTTTGATGTTCACAATTTGGTTTACTTTGTGAGTTAATGTTTGCGCACATTTTGTTGCTCTGATCTCACTATATGTTTTTTTCTCTTTCTCACCTTTTGATGTTTTTTTTTCAACACAAACTTTAAGATGTAAGTGTTTAAGAAATTGCAAAGGCACATGTGCTTTTTAAAGGAGCACTATATAAAAGCACTAGAAATCAGCACTATATTAACACTGTAGAAATCACTTATTTGTTTATTAATTGCACTTTATCGTTTTACTGTTGCACTGCTATTAGAATACAAAATTGGATGTATTCAGATTGACTTATTTCAGCAAAATGTTAATGTTTTTGTTGTATAATGCCAACCTATGCACTAGGGTACATACTGTTGACCTCTTTGGGGACCAAAGTTTCTCAAGTGGGGGGAGTGTGTAGCGGGGTTAAACATGCCTAAAGACACTGTTTGATATGTGGGAAGGAACTAGGCTCCCTCTAGTGGTAGCTGCATGGAATTTCCCGGGCTGTGACTTCCTTTTCACAAGATGAAGAAACTACATCTCCCAGGCTGCTTTGCAAGATCCAGGAACTAGGCTCCCTCTAGTGGTAGCTGCATGGAATTTCCCGGGCTGTGACTTCCTTTTCACAAGATGAAGAAACTACATCTCCCAGGCTGCTTTGCAAGATCCAGGGTGCACGGCTGCACCGCACGGCACTATGGGGGAGGTTATTTAAAGGAAGAGAGAAGCGCGCGAAGGGGGGGGGCCTTTCTGCGCTGGACTCTGAGGAACCAGCGAGCGAGAGTGAAGGACTGACACTGGATATTGGGCCAGAGCCTTTTAGCCTGGAGGGACGACGTGGAACCGTCCCATCTCAAGCACGAGGCACATTCCTGGAGGTCATACTGCTGTTTGCCGAGACCGGAAGTCATCCGCCAGAAGGACCCCGCGCGGCTGGCATATAGCCAAAGGACTGAGACCGCAGTGGAAGCGCGCGAAGGAGAAACTTCTGTTGGTGAGAGGGCACATGCCCAATAACTGACTTTATCTGCTGAAGAGACAGTTTTATCTACAGATAGCGGTAGCGCAGCAGGAGGTGATAAAACCCCGGGGTTTATCACCATACTCTCTCAGGAGACTCATAGACAAACAATAAGGTCTGTAAAGGAGTCGCCAGAGGCTTATCTCTCTCGCAGAAGTTATTGCTCAGTTACGCAGACACCCTGCGGTGACAACTAACAGCTCGTTGTTTTTTCTCTCTTGATCTTTATTCCTAATCTGGATTACAAATGAGCTCTATTCAATAACCTTGCTAGCGAAGATCAACAAGAAAGAAGAGAACTCTGGGGGAGGGACTCAGATAGGCCCACCTACCTGGTACTGTGTCTAGCCTTAATGCAGGAGGAGTGTGGGGGTATTCTTTTACCTTTTTAAAGCTGTTTTAAATAACCTTTTATGGACTTGTATTGTATTGTATTGTATCTCCCCTATTCAATTTGATACATAGTAAACTAAGTTTGGTTAATTACAATCTTGTGCGTTGTTCCATTGTGTCACCCAGAAGGACTACTATTCAAGAAGGTAACAAGGTATTGTTGCATAGTGAAGTATTGTATTCCAACCTGTGTATCTATTTGATAGTCCAGTCCTATTCTGGGTCAGTTGTGCCTGAGGAGGGATCGAGCCAATTTGATTGGGTTGTTAGGCAGGGTGTAGACCCAATAATATAATCAGCAGCTCCTGCGGGGGTGGTGCTACACGTGCAATACTATTCATACTAATATTAAAAGGCCACCAGTCTCTGGGTTTAAAGTGTAACCAAAGAGCAAGCTTTAATTTTTTTGTTTATTTTTTATTTTGCATAGAGTAAGGAGGGGTTAGCCTGGGTTCACACTACTGCGATGCGGGAGCCACCGCCATTCCTGTGCGGGTTCCCGCATCACATCTCCCCGCAGGCAGTTCACACTCCGCTCTGCAAACAGCTGCCGGCGTCAAAACAAAGGTAATGACACCCCCAGATTGGTTTGCAGATTTCAGTGCAAACTGTGAATTCGGACAGGAATTGGATCGCATTGGATCCGATTCCAGTGCGGGGAAAAAAAAGATTCCTGCAGCATTTTCTTGGGAATGCAATGGGAGTTTAGCCATACAAAATATATGGCTGAATTTGCATTGCACAGACATCCCATGTAATCTGCATAGCAATGTGGTGGAAATCGCATGCGATGTCTGTGTTTGCAATAGTCTGAAATAAGGCTCATACCTGTCAGCTTTTTTTCCAATCTGTGTCCCATTGAGGAGATTTCACTTCACTTCCTGTCCCATAGCCAAACAGGAAGTGAGAGAAAATCCCTCCAAAGTAACGGAATCCCTGGTTGTCACCAGAACTAGTGTCACCATTGGATGATTTCCCCTCTATTCCTGCTCTGGGGACACCCAAAATTTAGGGTTTTCATTTACTACCACATTTGATGATAGCAGTAAACAGGACAAATCGAGACAAACAGAGAGGGTAAATCTCCCTAACAGGGACATAGGCAGTGATGGAATCCTGACAGAGGATCTAATCGCTCTACTAGAAAAAAAAAATGCATTTAGTTATACTTTAACAATGTCTTAAAATGTTCTGTGAAGGGCTCTGCTTAAGTGTAGAAATTCACTTTGCACCTTATTTCAATTCCTTTTTTAAGGTATTGCATGTATAGAAAATAAGATGAGAGCAGATCGAATACCTAAAGCGGAAGGAGTAGAAATCCGCGTTTAGGATAAAAAGATAGGGTCAGGCTGCTGCCCACCTCAAAAAGTAGGGGGTGTACAAAAAAGCAATAAATAAGAGTGAGGTAGATGGGGCTGCCAGTAATAAATGAGTATAAAAATATGTAGTAATAAAATCAAAGTTTTAAGACCTTAAGCCACAAGATTAAAATAAATCCTGATAAGTTGATAAAAGAGACCAGGTACAGTATATAAGATGATAACGGAAAGGAAAAAAATGCAAACCAAATGCAGATCATAAAAACTTTCCAAGGAATAACACAAAATGCATTAAAATATTAAAAAATGATAAGGTGCAAATTATTAAAGTCCAAGAAGTGAAGATTGGTAAAAAATGTTTTGTCAAACCAGAAAGTTGAATAAAGTGCAACGATAAACAAAGTGCACTGGTGAAGCAAATGGCAAAAAGTGCCAATAACAGAGAGTATTGATAAGTGATAAGTGAATAAATTAATATTTAAGGATATTATTAAATAAAATAGAAATAATGAGCAAATAACGTGAATGGGTAATCCAATTATAGTGATAAAGGGACAAAGGTGAGAGGGACGTAATTCAAGATAATAAATGATTAACCACTTAAGCCCCGGAAGATTTTACCCCCTTCCTGACCAGGGTTTTTTTTGCGATTTTTTACTGCATGACTTTAACGGACAATTGCGCGGTCGTGCGACGCTGTACCTAAACGAATTTCACGTCCTTTTTTTCCCACAAACAGAGCTTTCTTTTGGTGGTATTTGATCACCTGTGCGATTTTTTGATCATGCGCTATAAACAAAAAAAGAGCGTCAATTTTGCAAAAATAACAATATTTTTCACTTTTTTTTATATGAAATTCCCCCCCCAAAAATGTAAAAATCAAAATTTTTTTACATTTTCGGCCAATTTGTTTTATGCTACATATGTTTGGTAAAAAAAATCACAAAAAGTGTATTTTGATTGGTTTGCGCAAAAGTTATCGCGTTTACTAACAAAGGGAAAGATTTTTGGTGTTTTTTTTTTTTAACGAGTAATGGCGGCGATCTGCGATTTTTTTTGCGGTACCGCGACATTGCGGCGGACAGATCGGACCCTTGACTGACATTTTTGACACTTTTGGGGTTACCAGTGACATTACTGCAGTAATCAGTGCTATACATATGCACTGTTACTGTAAAAATGACACTGGCAGGGAAGGGGTTAACTGTATTGGACAGGGAGGGGTTAAGTGTGTCCTAGGGGCGTGATTCTAACTGTAGTGGGACATGGCTACTAGTGTAAAAACAGAGATCAACGGTTCTACATAGTAGAACCGTCTGATCTCCATTTTTACACAGGGGAGAATGACAGGCGGCTTGTTTACATAAGCCGCTCCGCCTTTCTCCCGCTCTACCGACGATCGTAGTGTGACCGGCGGACATTGGGTCCGCCGGTCACACGCCCGCACTCCTCCGTGAACGAGCCGAGGCGTGCGCGCGCCTCAGCGGGCGCGTGCTCGCCCGCTATTGGCTCAAAACCCGGTGACAGGCGAGCGATGTAGACCTACGTCACTCTGCCTGGCCGGGGCTGACTGCCGCAGTAAATATACTGTGTGCAGTCGGCAACCGGTTAATATTGTATAACTAGTTGTCCAGGGGCAAAAACAAAGTGACCAGTGCTGTAAGCTCAAAGATGAGCAGTATTCATGACTATAAAAATAAGAAAGTCCAAAATGATGCTCCAGGGGTGTTAGCCCAGAGATACAGGGTGGGTCCTAGGGTGGTCCGATTCGTAGGGTGCAGGTGATGGGTGAAGAGTGCCTCCCCTATAATTATGCCCCCACTCACCAGAACTCCGTACCCCTACAGGGGTAAACAGCATTGTAAATCTCAGGGGGGAATAGTGGCTCTGCTCCACTATGGACTCCATTATCTGGCAATATGACCACAGGACAATCACTCCAGATAAATGTATTTAAGGGCTCCAAGAAACATCAGAAATATGCCAGGGTGTACAAGGAGGTATTTTAGACCATATAGTAAAGAAAAACCTCACATAGTGAAGTACAGTAAAGCCAAAGCATTTATTAAGGTAAAAGAAGGGTACTCACATTCCATTAAAGAAAAACGAGCATTGAATGTACAATAAAACAGGTAACAGCAGCTCCTAGGCAGTGTACAGCGGGCCTTCCGGCTTCCGGGCTGGCCAGTTCAGCACTGGAAGGTTTTACCCCCTTAATGACCAGGCCATTTTTTGCGATACGGCACTGCATTGCTTTAACTGACAATTGCATTGTCGTGCAATGCTGTACCCTAATAAAATGCATGTGTTTTTTTTTCCCCACAAATAGAGCTTTCTTTTGGTGGTATTTCTTCACCTGTGCAATTTTTATTTTTTGCGCTATTAAAACAAAAAAGAGCGACAATTCTAAAAAAAAACAACAATATTTTTCACATTCTGCTATATAACATTCCCAAAAAAAAAATGTAAAAATCAAATGTTTCCATCCTTTCTGGCCAATTTGTATTCTGCTACATATTTTTGGTAAAAAAAAAAAAAAATCCTAATAAGCGTATTTTGATTGGTTTGCGCAAAAGTTATCACGTCTACAAACTAGGGGAAAGATTTATGTCATTTTTTTTTCACTATTAATGGCGGCGATCTGCGGTTTTTAGCGGGACTCCGACATTGCGGAGGACAGATTGGACCCCTAACTGACATTTCTGACAATTTTGGGGGGGATCAGTGACATTACTACAGTAATCAGTGCTAAAAATATGCACTGTTACTGTAATAATGACACTGGCAGGGAAGGGGTTAACCCAGAGGTGATCAAAGGGTTAAGTGTGAGCCTAGGGGAGTGTTTTCTAACTGTATGGGGGAGGGACTTGTGGAATCAACACAGAGATCTGTGATCCTAAAAAGGAGGAACACAGGTGCTCTGTGTTCATTCCAGAGATAACAACGGCCAGCTGTGTTTAAAACAGCAGACCGTCGCTCTCTCTCAGTGGGGAGCGATCGCGGGTCTCTGGCGGCAATCGCTGCTGCCTGTCTTGTGGATCGGCTTCCCCACTTCCTAATGGGGCAGGCGCACGCCTCTGGCAGTGCATGCGCCAACCATCGTACAGGTACGGCAGTTCGCACAGCCGAGCCAGCCTGCCACAGTATGTCTGCGGCGGATGGTCGGCAAGTGGTTAACCACTTGCCGACTGCCTAACGTCGATTTACGTCGGCAGTCAGCCCCTCACAGGCAAAGTGACCTAGTACTACGTCGCTAGCCTGTGAGGCTCTAGGGAGCGAGCGCGCGGTCGCTCACGGACCCCCCCACGCGTGTGAGCGGCGGACCCAATGTCCGCCGGTCACTCGCGATCGTCGGTTACACCGGGAGAAAGGCAGGCAGCTAATGTAAACAAAGCCGCCTGTCTTTCTCCCCTGTGTAACAGCAGAGATCATACGGTCCTGCTATGTAGGACCGTAGATCTCTGCTGTTACATGAAAAGCCACATCCAATCACAGTTAGAAGCACGCCCCTAGGGACACACTTAACCCCTCCTTCTCCAATAAAGTTAACCCCTTCTCTGCCAGTGTCATTTTTACAGTAACAGTGCATATGTATAGCACTGATTACTGTAGTAATGTCAGTTAAGGGTCCGATCTGTCCGCCGCAATGTCGCAGTCCCGCAAAAGAAATCGCAGATCGCCGCCATTACTTGTTAAAAAAAAACAATAAAAATGACAAAAATCTTTCCCTTGGTTAGTAAACGCAATAACTTTTGCGCAAACCAATCAAAATACGCTTTTTGCGATTTTTTTTTTTTTTACCAAACATATGTAGCAGAAAACAAATTGGCCTAAAATGTTAAAAAATTTTGATTTTTACATTTTTTTGGGGGGGAATTTCATATAAAAAATGTGAAAAATATTGTTATTTTTGCAAAATTGTCGCTATTTTTTTGTTTATAGCGCAAAAAGTAAAAATCGCACAGGTGATAAAATACCACCAAAAGAAAGCTCTGTTTTTGGGAAAAAAAGGACACCAATTTCATTTGGGTACAGCGTCGCACGACCGCGCAATTGTCCGTTTAAGTCACGCAGTGCCGAATCGCAAACTAGGCCCTGGTCAGGAAGGGGTTAAAATCTTCCGGGGCTTAAGTGGTTAAAGAATACACAACGAGTGTCTTTCTTTAATTCTGCTTTAAAAGAAATTGGAATTGTACAGCATTTGCTAAAAACAGGTCATCTTCAAGACTGACTTGGATAAGAAATATTCAAAGAAGTAAAACTAGTTCTAGAAATTCCAAATGTATTTCAATGAGACAGACGCTTTGTAGAAGACCTGCCTATGCAGTAAGATCAGAACGCACTAGAATAAAATGTAATATTATCTTCACAAAACAAATGGAATGTGTGTCTGATCAGCAGTTTCTCATTTAATTGAACATTTCCCCAAGGGCTATAGCAAACCTTTGCAGAGGTTGAGTACCTTGTTATGCTGAAGTACACGGCTAGATTGGTTTTCACTCACTGATATTTTATTTAATTATTATTTTTTTTTAAACTCGAGTTTTATATGTTATGTAAGCCTTCTATGTTCCTCGGTTCACAGATACAGGCATACCCCACTTTTAAGTACACAATGGGACCAGAGCATGTATGTAAAACGAAAATGTACTTAAAGTGAAGCAATACCTTTTTTCACTTCTCAGTCCATGTAAATACACTAGCTCTATAGGAAATCTTGGTCATCTAGGGCACTGCTCCCAAACCATAAGTGACAAGGACACCAAACTTGGGGAGAATGATATGGGTAACTAGGACTATGACATGGTAGATTACCTAGGCAAGCTGGCTGACCACAAAATAGGATATGTTGTAGTCCTGGGTCCCCTCTCGATGCTCCCTAAGTTTGGTATCCCTGTCACTTATGGTTTGGGAGTAGTGCCATGTCAAGCTGACCAAGATTTCCCATAGACGCCAATGTTAAAGAGGAAGTAAACCCTCCTCTGACACTTGTACCTATAGGTAAGCCTTAGGCTTACCTATAGGTACTGTAAATACTGTAAGTACTGTAAATATAGGTACTGTAAATATCTCCTAAACATGCACCGTTTAGGAGATATTTACCTTAGATGCATCCAGTGACGTCACTGGCGCATGCTCTCTGAAGGAACGGCCGCTCGTGCCGTTCCTTCAGAGCCCCGTGCCGTGACTGTCGGCTCCCGCGCACGTGCGCGGGAGTGACATCACCGCGGCTCCGGCCAATCAGATGGCCGGATGACGTGATCCCGGAAGACGGGCGACTAGACATGTTGCCCGTCATCCAGCTAAGCGGGCGGCACGGCGGGGGCTCGTTCTAAGGTAAGTATTTCATAATGAGCTAGTATGCGATGCATACTAGCTCATTATGTGTTTCTCTTGCAGGGTGAAGAAGAAAAAAAAAAAAAAGAGTTTACAACCTCTTTAAAAAGCGGGAGTAGTGCAATGCCAAGCAGACCAAGCTGTGTCCGTACTCGCGAGTGTACGTAAAGTGAATGTACATAAAACAGAGTATGCTTGTATACTGGAGTCACACAAACACAAACATTAGATTAGTGGGGGTCAATTTGAAAATAATAGAGGGCTTCCAGTGTGGCACCCATTACTTCAACACCTTCAGGTGCATTGTATCGCGTTAGGAAGCCTATAATTGGGTTTTAACACACCTCAGCACAAGAAAATGTGGTATGTTGCTGAAGATTTTTGCAACATAACACAATACAAGAAAGAGAAGTTTGTGTCTTGTTGGTGTCAAGGGCTGCAGTAAAAGACCCCAGTATCATTGTCAGTGACCACCATAATACCCCTAGAATCGGTGCCAATTGATGCAATAATAAACCCCAGCATCGGTGTCAGTGACCACAATGATACACCTAGGATTGGTGTCAGTGGATGCAATAATAAACCCTAACATTGGTGTCAGTGACCACAATAATACCCCTAGAATTGGTGTCAGTGGATGCAATAATAAACATCAGCATTGGTGTCAGTGACCACAATGATACACCTAGAATTGGTGTCAGTGGATGCAATAACAAACCCTAACATTGGTGTCAGTGACCACAATAATACCCCTAGAATTGGTGTCAGTGGATGCAATAATAAACATCAGCATTGGTGTCAGTGACCACGATACACCTAGAATTGGTGTCAGTGGGTGCAATAAAAAAAAAAAACAGCATTGGTGTCAGTGACCACAATAATACCCCTAGAATTGATGTCAGTGGATGCAATAACAAACCCTAGCATTGGTGTCAGTGACCACAATAATACCCTTAGAATTGGTGTCAGTGGATGCAATAACAAACCCTAGTATTGGGGCCAGTGACCACACTAATAACCCCCAAAATTGGTGTTAGTGGATGCAATAATAGACCCCATTATTGGTGTCATTGACCACATTAATAGCCCCCAGTACTGGTGTCATTGACTGCAGCAACAAACCCCCGGCATTGGTGTCAGTGGAAGTGCTGGTAACTTCTTCCCCCACCATCACCACCACCACTACCACCCATTCTCCATCAGTGTCCGTGACTGCAAAAATTAACCCCCAACACTGGTTTCACAAACAGTGCTGTAAACTCCCCCCACCATCCTGCATTGGTGTCATTGACTACAATAATTGACCCTAAGCATTGGTGTCAGTGTATGCAATAATAACCCCCAACATTGGTGTCAGTAGCAGTACTAACACCCCGATTGGTGGTCAGTACTGTGGCAGTGAAATGTACCCCCCCCCAATCCCTGCCTACCCCTGAAAAAATTGTCAGTGCAGTGGCAGAGATCACTCCATCTTTATTTTAGTGCACAGTACACAAAGTCTTTTTACAAAGTGCCCAAGTGGCAGGACACAGCAAGCACTGGCAAGCAGTGTGTTGGGCACCAGGGCCTTAGATAAAAGTAAGCCTAATATCGGGTACTTTTTTCATGTTAAGTGCATGTATTATAAGTAATGTGCAAGTGTAACACTTCACAGGTATTTATTTCCTATCCCAGAGATCACAATAATACCCTGACAATGCCTTCCTCTCCAGAAGGATTGTACCATGTTTGTTCAGAAATTACTCACAGGCTGCAGCCTCTTACATTATGTTCTTCTAAAATGTTACCATGTTGCAGTCTGATTACCGGGGTAGAGAAGACTGAGGAAATGCTTTTATTTGTCTGCAGCAAACTGATGACATAATTTCTGCCTAGACCTTGTATACAGTCAGGTCCATAAATATTGGGACATCTAGACAATTCTAATCTTTTTGGCTCTATACACCACAACAGTGGATTTGAAATGAAACAAACAAGATGTGCATTAACTGCAGACTTTCAGCTTTAATTTGAGGGTATTTACATCCAAATCGGGTGAACGGTGTAGGAATTACAACAGTTTGTATATGTGCCTCCCACTTTTTAAGGGACCAAAAGTATTGGGACAGATTAACAATCATAAATCAAACTTTCACTTTTTAATACTTGGTTGCAAATCCTTTGCAGTCAATTACAGCCTGAAGTCTGGAACGCATAGACATCACCAGACGCTGGGTTTCATCCCTGGTGATGCTCTGCCAGGCCTCTACTGCAACTGTCTTCAGTCCCTGCTTGTTCTTGGGGCATTTTCCCTTCAGTTTTGTCTTCAGCAAGTGAAATGCATGCTCAATCGGATTCAGGTCAGGTGATTGACTTGGCCATTGCATAACATTCTACTTCTTTCCCTTAAGAAACTCTTTGGTTGCTTTCGCAGTATGCTTCGGGTCATTGTCCATCTGCACTGTGAAGATTCGCTGTCCAATGAGTTCTGAAGCATTTGGCTGAATATGAGCAGATAATATTGCCCGAAACACTTCAGAATTCATCCTGCTGCTTTTGTCAGCAGTCACATCATCAATAAATACAAGAGAACCAGTTCCATTGGCAGCCATACATGCCCATACCATTACACTACCACCACCATGTTTCACTGATGAGGTGGTATGCTTTGGATCATGAGCAGTTCCTTTCCTTCCCCATACTCTTCTCTTCCCATCACTCTGGTACAAGTTGATCTTGGTCTCATCTGTCCATAGGATGTTGTTCCAGAACTGTGAAGGCTTTTTTAGAAGTTGTTTGACAAACTCTAATCTGGCCTTCCTGTTTTTGAGGCTCACCAATGGTTTACATCTTGTGGTGAACCCTCTGTATTCACTCTGGTGAAGTCTTCTCTTGATTGTTGACTTTGACACACATACACCTACCTCCTGGAGAGTGTTCTTGATCTGGCCAACTGTTGTGAAGGGTATTTTCTTCACCAGGGAAAGAATTCTTCGGTCATCCACCACAGTTGTTTTCCGTGGTCTTCCGGGTCTTTTGGTGTTGCTGAGCTCACCGGTGAGTTCTTTCTTTTTAAGGATGTTCCAAACAGTTGATTTGGCCACGTCTAATGTTTTTGCTATCTCTCTGATGGGTTTGTTTTGTTTTTTCAGCTTAATGATGGCTTGCTTTACTGATAGTGACAGCTCTTTGGATCTCATATTAAGAGTTGACAGCAACAGATTCCAAATGCAAATAGCACACTTAACCGCTTCCATACAGAGCAGTTAGACACCCTTCCTGCCCAGACCAATTTTCAGCTTTCAGCACTCTCACACTTTGAATGACAATTGCTCAGTCATGCTACACTATAACCAAACAAAATTTTTATCATTTTTTTCACACAAATAGAGCTTTCTTTTGGTGGTATTTGATCACAACTGGGGTTTTTTTTTTTCGTGATATATGCAAAAAAAGAGCAAAAATTTTGAAAAAAAAACACTTTTTTTTAGTTTCAATTATGAAATTTTGCAAAAAATAAATTTTTCTTCATACATTTGGGCCAAAATGTATACTGCTACATGTCTCTGGTAAAATTAACCCAAATTAGTGTATATTATTTAGTCTGTGTGAAAGTTATTGAGTCTAGAAGCTATGGTACCAATTACTGAAAATTGATCACACCAGATGTACTGACTGCCTATCTCCTTTCTTGAGGCCCTGAAATGTCAGGACAGTACAAATACCGACCAAATGACCCCTTTTTGTAAAGTAGACAGTCCAAGGTATTTAGTAAGAGGCATGGTGAGTTTTTTGAAGTTGTAATTTTTTCCCACAATTCTTGGGAAAATGAAGAAAAAAATTTTTTTTTCTTTTTTTTTCCCACAAAGTTGTCAATTTATAAGCTATTTCTAACACATAGCATGTACACAGCAAAAATTACACCCAAAAATACATTCTGCTACTCTTTCCGAGTATGGCGATACCACATGTGTGAGACTTTTACACAGCCTGGCCACAAAAAGAGACTCCACGTCCAAGAAGCACATTCAGGCGTTCTAGGAGCATAAATACACATAAAACTTTCTTACTACCTATCACACTTTTCAAGGCCCTAGAGCACCAATACAATGGAAAAGTCCACAAAATGACCCCATTTTGGAAAGAAAACACTCCAACGTATATTCTATGAGGCATTATGGGTCGTTTGAACATATCATTTTTTTCCACAGGTTTTTGGAAAATGTGGGAAAAAAATGAAAACTGTTTTTTTTACACAAAGTTGTCAATTTATAGGATATTCCTAACACATAGCATGTACACAGCAAAAATGACACCCCAAAATACATTCTGCCACTCCTCCTGAGTATGGCAATACCACATGTGTGAGACTTTTTCACAGCCTAGCCATATAGAGGGGCCGAACATCCAAGGAGCATCATCATGCATCCTAGCCACTTGCCTAGGCCTATTTTTGACATTTGGTGTTTACAAGCTAAAATCAGTTGTTTTGCTAGAAAACTGCTTAGAACCCCCAAACATTATATATTTTTTTTTAGCAGAGACCCTAGAGAATAAAATGGAGATTATTGCACTATTTTTTATCACACCGTATTTGCGTAGCGGTCTTCCAAACGCAGTTTTTTTGGAAAAAATTCACTTTTTTTAATAAAAAAATAAGAAACCAGTAAAGTTAGCCCAATTTTTTTCCATAATGTGAAAGATAATGTTACGCCGAGTAAATAGATACCCAACATGTCATGTTTCAAAATTGCGCACGCTCACGGAATGGTGACAAACTTTGGTACTTAAAAATCCCCATAGGCGACAATTTAAAAATTTCTACAGGTTGCCATCTTTGAGTTACAGAGGAGGTCTAGGGCTCAAATTATTCCCCTTGCTCTAACGATCGCGGCGATACCTCACATGTGTGGTTTGAACACCGTTTACATATGTGGGCGGGGTTTCTGTATGCATTCGCTTCTGCGCGCGAGCTAACGGGGACAGGGCGCTTTAATTTTTTTTTTTTTTTTACTATTTATTTTATTTATTATTTTTTATTTTTACACCGTTTAAAAAAAAAAAAAATTGATCATTTTTATTTCTATTACAAGAAATGTAAATATTCCTCGTAATAGAAATAGGCACGACAGGACCTCTTTTTTGTGAGATCTGGGGTCAAAAAGTCCTCAGATCTCACAAGTACACTAAAAGATAGGAAAAAAAAAAAAAAATAATAATTATAATATAAAATGAAAAAAAAAAAAAAAAGGACCTTTAAACCGGTTGCTAGGCAACAACATTTTCCGTAGCTCCGGTCCTCCAAGACCATAGAGTCAAGTGAGGGCAAGCTTGCCCTCACTCGACATCCTGTCTGTGAGGATTCGGGACCGGATCGTTTTCCCCGCTGCCGGCGGGTCCGGTAAGCGGGGAAAAGGACCGGAACGCGTCGGGAGGGGGGGGGCGCCTCTTCCGCCATCCCGGAAGGGTGATCCCACGGCGAATCCGCCGCTGGGACCACCCTTATCGGAAAGCCAACCGTCCACCGTTTAAAAAAATACCAGGGTTATGGCAGCTATCTGCTACCATAACACCGGTATTTAGGTTTAAACGGACGACGTATATAAACCTTTTTGGACTTGGACATGGTGGCTGTATGAAGGGTGACAGGTACTCGGGTACTTTGTTGGGCAGGTGACAGGTACTCTGGTACTGATGAGCAGGTGGCAGGTACTCGGGTACTCCGATAGGCAGGTGACAGGTACTCGGGTACTCTGATGGGCAGGTGACAGGCAGGTGATAGGTACTGATGAGTAGTACTCACTGACTGATAGGTGATAGGTGATACTGTACTGATGGGTACTGATGATCAGTACTGATACGTGATAGGTACTGATGAGTACTGATGAGTAGTGATGGGTACTGATGAGCAGGCGGCAAGTACTTGGGTGCTTCAGGCGTCAGGTACTCTGATGAGCAGGTGGAAGGTACTCGGGTACTCTGATGGGTAGGTGACAGGTACTCAGGTACTCTGATGACGGGTACTCCGTTGACAGGTACTCAAAGTACCCGAGTACCTGTCATCAGAGTACCCGAGTACCCGTCATCAGAGTACCCGAGTACCTGTCATCAGAGTACCCGAGTACCCGTCATCAGAGTACCCGAGTACCTGTCATCAGAGTACCCGAGTACCTGTCAGAGTACCCGAGTACCCGTCATCAGAGTACCCGAGTACCCGTCATCAGAGTACTCGAGTACCTGTCATCAGAGTACCCGAGCACCTGTCATCAGAGTACCCGAGTACCCGTCATCAGAGTACCCGAGTACCTGTCATCAGAGTACCCGAGTACCCGTCATCAGAGTACCCGAGTACCCGTCATCAGAGTACTCGAGTACCTGTCATCAGAGTACCCGAGTACCTGTCATCAGAGTACCCGAGTACCCGTCATCAGAGTACCCGAGTACCTGTCATCAGAGTACCCGAGTACCCGTCATCAGAGTACCCGAGTACCCGTCAGAGTACCCGAGTACCTGTCATCAGAGTATCCGTCATCAGAGTACCCGAGTACCTGTCATCAGAGTACCCGAATACCTGTCACCAGCCCATCAGAGTACCCGAGTACCTGTCATCTGAGTACCTGATGACAGGTACTCGGGTACTTTGATGGGCTAGTGACAGGTGCTCTTTATTGGGGGGGGGGCAATCAGTGTGGTTGGGGTGCACTGTAGTTGGTAACTAGCTGTTACCACACTCTCTTCCTCACACAGGATCAGTGTGTGAGGAGGAGAACACGGTGACAGCTAGTTACCGTGTTCTCTGTTGACATTTGTGACCGGCTGTGATTGGACACAGCTGGTCACGTGGTAAAGAGCCAATTTCATTGGCTCTTTACCTAGATCGGGGATCGACTCTGTCCGAGGGACGAGCCTCGTCCCCGATCGCTGCTCTGCGCGCCCCCGGGGGCGCGCATTGCAGAGAGAACGAGCGGCTCGTGCTGGAGCCGCTCATGTGATCGGCTGTGATTGACACAGCCGATCACGTGGTAAACAGCCAATTTCTATTGGCTGTTTACCTTGATCAGTGATGGGCTATGTCCGAGGGACGAGCCTCATCCCTGATCCCGCCGCTGCGCGCCGCCGGGGGCGCGCAGTAGCAGCTAGAACGGGCCGACGTCATATGACGGCGGCCCGGATCTAGACAACCACTTTGCCGACGTCATTTTACATGACTCGGTAAGGAAGTGGTTAAAATGAACTCTGGACCTTTTATTTGCTCCTTGTAAATGGGACAATGAGGGAATAACACACACCTGGCCATGGAACAGCTGAGCAGCCAATTGTCCCATTACTTTTGGTCCCTTAAAAAGTGTGAGGCACATATACAAACTGTTGTAATTCCTACACCTTTCACCTGATTTGGATGTAAATACCCTCAAATTAAAAGCTGAAAGTCTGCAGTTAAAGCACATCTTGTTTGTTTCATTTCAAATCCATGGTGGTGTATAGAGCCAAAAAGATTAGAATTGTGACGATGTCCCAATATTTATGGACCTGACTGTATATGTATATTGTATAAATTAACCACTTTTAGGTAAATTCATTGGATATTCTGATGTTGGCACAGTTGCAGTGTTGTTTGGGTTGCAGTAGCAGTTAACAGGAATGTTTCTCTTCTTGCCTGTAGGTGTTCTTCACTAAATACAAAAAATTTTATGTAGCAGGGTGTAGTACACCAAGGTACGACAGGACAAACTTGCATGTTGTACAATGATAAACCCCGTTGACATTACAGTGTCATTGTATTGGACTTTAAAATGTGTTGAGCTATGTCAAAATTACTTTTCTCAATAGAAAGTGACTCCCACCTATACATCACACCCATCGCTTATGGCAACGTCACATAATTAATATATTCTTCTTAAACAGGCATTTAGCATTAAAAGCATAACATTCATAAACTGGCTCTTTTAAGGGAGGATTAGATTGTATTACTGAGTAAATATGTGAATGTTTCAGGAAATAATAAGAACCTAGAATATATTGTAGGTCATATGACAGAAAGCAATTACTGAAACATACAATTGGCTTTCCATCAACGATCTTATACAAGGGAATAACTTAACACTTAGTGGTGTATTTATGAGACAAATCATAGAACTATTCATCCTGGGACACTGCATGTAATTTTATTTTATGGGAATGGGGGCAAAATCCTTCCACCTTCCTGCTCACCTGTTAAGCCAGGACCCTTGGGGTTTCCATTATAGAGAAAGAGAGTCTAAAGTCAAACAGCTTCTGCAGATTGCTTTGTTATATCATGAAATCTTGTATTAAAGCCCAATTGAACCTTCATTTTAAATCTGCTAAATACAGGTGCATCAAATCAAAAGGTGTTCAATGTCTTAAATGTTTTTTTCTTTTCAAAGCAGCCCCCATGCCAGTAGCTGCAGAATGAGACCCTCTCTCTCTGAAGCTTAGATCTCTTTTCAGAGGTCCAACATGCCCTTTACTGAGTCAGACCTATAGTTCTGCATTCAGCAAAGCTTAGGCTCCCCATTGACAGGAGAGTTTTGGCTCTGACTCAGCAAAGGACATGTCAGACCTATGCAAAGAGACCACTGCTTCCACACAGAGAGAAAAGGTCCAACTCTGCAGCATGATTTCATGGGAAAGGCTTTTCTGCTCAGTCTCTAGCAGACAATCTAGGACTTTTGTTTTTGTTTTGTTTTTTGCACTTGGATTGTATTTAGAAAATTTAAACTTAAAATGTAGTTGGACTTTAAAAAGTAATTCCACTTTTGTTGAGTAAAAAAACATTCCTCTTTGGGTGATCTATGTAAAGTACATTGCATGGATTTTACCAAACTTTGTTGCAGATTCCTACCTTTTGTTATTCTGAAAGAGTAGCTGTTTGTCTGTGAATCTGTATGGAAGTGATTATATAATTATTAATCAGCTGCTGCACCTACAGGGCTCTAATGAGGAAAAATGTAGGGTCTGCATTCCCTAAGATGTGAATTGCCATTGAGAGTATCTCACCAAAAATGTGATTTTTGTTGCAGGGGATGCCTGATAACTGACTTGTATCTTAGTGCAGACTTCTGGAAAAATCAGTAAGCCAATCACTCAAGCAGGAAATTGCATATCTGGGGGATGTTCTGTACACCATCCAAGGCTGGCCCAAGACATTGTGCTGCCTGTGTCAAAGAAAGAAATGCTGCCCCTCTAAAAAACAAAAAAACAAAAACAGGCCCATTAATGGGTCCCCACATCCAATATTTTATATAAATATTACATTTACAAAATATTTATATATACTGTTATCTTCTTCCAATAACTCACCACCGGACCAGTTCACCAAATACCCACTGTCTGTTCTAAGTCCTCCCGTCACTTCTGTGTCTGATGTGGCCACCACCCTAGAAGATCCCGCTGCCCTGTGTGAGATGGAGTGCGCTGATGTCATTGCGCACACCACTATCACACGAGGGACGTTCCCTGGAGGAGACCCTCCACCTCCTCATACTCATCAGTTTGCAGTACGGCAGCAGTATGAGATGGGGAAATGCCACCCGTAATGTGCCGCAAACTGATGACACAAAAGACTGCTCGAAAAAAAATCTTAGGAGTCGATTTGCCGTCCCCTTGGTACAATGGACCCAGCAGGACCAATGGTAGGGCCGGCCCTGACACCATCTGTGTACAGAACGCCTCCAGGTAGCCATATTGCATGGCATTTTAACCGCTTGCCGACCGCCGCAAGTAAATTTACTGCGGCGGTCAGCCCCTCTCAGGCAAAGTGACGTTAATTAACGTCACTAGCCTGGGAGGGTCTGGGGAGCAAGCACGCGCCGCCGGAGGCGCGCTCCCGCTCCCGCGTGGTCACGGACCCCCCCGCGCGTGTGACCGGCGGACCCGATGTCCGCCAGTCACTCGGCGATCGTCGGGGGAGAGGGAGAAAGTCAGGCAGCTTGTATAAACAAGCTGCCTGTCATTCTCCTCGGTGTAAAAACACTGGTCACACGGTTGTACTATGTAGAACCGTTGATCAGTGTCCTTACACCTCAAGTCACAGCCAATCACAGTTAGAATCACGCCCCTAGGGACACACACAGCCCCTCCCTCTCAAATAAAGTTAACCCCTTCACTACCAGTGTATTTTTACAGTAACAGTGCATATATATAGCACTGATTACTGTAGAAATGTCACTGGTAACCCTAAAGTGTCAAAAATGTCAGTCAAGGGTCCGATCTGTCCGCCCCAATGTCGCAGTACCGCAAAAAAAATCGCAGATCGCCGCCATTACGCGTTAAAAAAAAAACAACAAAAATGACAAAAATCTTTCCCTTTGTTAGTATAAACGCGATAACTTTTGCGCAAACCAATAAAAATATGCTTTTTGCTATTTTTTTTACCAAACATATGTAGCATAAAACAAATTGGCCAAAAATGTTAAAAAATTTTGATTTTTACATTTTTTTTGGGGAATTTCATATAAAAAAATGTGAAAAATATTGTTATTTTTGCAAAATTTACGCTCTTTTTTTGTTTATAGCGCAAAAAGTAAAAAGCGCACAGGTGATCAAATACCACCAAAAGAAAGCTCTGTTTGTGGGAAAAAAAGTACGTCAAATTTGTTTAGGTACAGCGTCGCACGACCGCGCAATTGTCCGTTAAAGTCACGCAGTGCCGAATCGCAAAATACCCCCTGGTCGTTTAGCAGCCAAATCCTCCGGGGCTTAAGTGGTTAAAGAAAATTACAGAGCTGCAGATTGAAACGGAAAGGTAATTTTTAGAAACATTCAATTATAGTATGACTTGGTCATAATTGTATACGCCATATTAATTTTTTTTTATTTGTTAATTTTTTACCCGCGACAGTGGTGTTAGCCTATAAATATTTATTTATAAAATGCATTTTCTTATAAAATCAATAAAAAAAAAATATTATTTTAAAATGCGTAAACAAAATGATATTGACCAAAAAACAATATAAATAATATTTGCAATATGTACACCTGAAAAAAGAACTTTTATTTTATATTTTAGATTGTTTGTGGCGCTGCAAAAAATAAGATCCATTTTCCTTTTGCCTTAGAAAATACTGTATAGTAAAAAGTTCTTGTCAGTTCCTGTCAGGTAAGCAGTACGGGGCCCCGTGATTTCCAATAGCAGCCCTGAAAGTACCAATACTGATGTGTGCCTCTTGTATGGCTGCGGCTGTGTTCACTAAAGCTGTTAGTTGCATTACTCCTGTACACTGCAGTATGTGCCTAGAGCCTCGTACACACGATCAGATTATCGGAGGAATTTTCATCCAGTTTTTGTTGCATGCTAGTCTCATATGGAAAGTGAAGAGATTACTTTCATATGGAAATTCTCGTACGACAGAATTATACTTCAGAAGGGATGTAATGTGTTCAATTGTTTTGTTTCCGAGCATGCGTAGTCTTGCTCTTATGATTTTTTCGGACATACTAATTGAATGAAAATCAGACGTTGTGTTCACGTACGATTAAAAATTTTATAGCCTACACATCCAGTTTTTGTTTTACGAAAATTTGTAATCGGCTGTTGAAAGTACTCTACCGTCGATCTGAAAATTGGCAGATCGTTCGTCGGACGATATTTAAGTTCTGACTTTTTTTTATGGTGTGTATGGGCCTTAACAGGGGAGATTGTGCTGTTCATTTCCCCATTCTCCAATCACAAAACGCTTTGCATTCAGTGAAAAGAATACATAGCATTAATTATTTAGTTGAGACCACTGCTACTTTCTCCACCAGGCTAATATTCCATTCACCTGGCATATTAATTAAAGTGGTTTTAAAGTAGAACTATAGGCAAAACTTTTTTTTTTTTTTTTTTCATGTAGCACCCTCCTAGGTAGGTTCTAGGTAGGTAAAAGCCTAGTAGCTCCTTCTGCTTATCAGGGGAGCCTGATTATTAGTTAGCCTGCTCATGTGTTCCATGTGTGATTCGTTTGGGCTGAGGGAGTGTCCCCACTGCATCCAATGGAGAGATACATTGGACAGTGGAGGAAACCCAGCCAATGACACACAGGCTTAGATACCGTCCCATGGGTTTGGCACAGAATGTGGTGCATCATGGGATAGGGTATAAAAGCCTGGAGCACATGAGACAGGGGGTCTTTGGGCGGGAAGCCATGTTCCAGAAGGAGGGTGACGGCTGTCTCTCCTTCTGTTTGCTGAGGATAGTGGTCACAGGTGGTCGGCCTTGTGGACCAGGAGTGTGGTGCTGAATCCGGAGGTCCAGGAAAGTTGACTGGTTTAGGTGAAGGCAGAGCAACCTTGGGAAAAACAGTGTCCGTGAGTATCGGGTAGCTTGCCAGGGGTCTGCCCAGGAAGGGGACCACTCCAGTGGATAGAGTCAGTGGACGGGTGTCAGCACACACAGGTGTGAAAGTAAAGGGGGTGCCAGGTTTAGAACCCTGAAGAGAATTATCAAGCAGGAATCTGTAAAACTATCTTCACTTCAGTGGCAGGGTGAAGCAGGGACCTTGCCACATTCTACAGTGAGTTGTCCTCAAGTTTGTGCATAGTTCAAAGTTGGAGTATCCCACTCATCCCTTTCCCATCCCAGTTCTAAATAAAACCACAAAAAAAACTACATCCCCTGGATTGATTATTGACTGAGCCAAGGACTTTCAATGCTGTTTGTCGATATCAGTTGCTAAGGGTAACCCAGGGGAATCCAGAAAGTACAATTCTCAGCAGTCCTCTAGGGGCAGTGCTACATTAATTTTGGATAGAGCATGGGAGGGTTATAACCCCTGTCAGATTTTTTTTTGCCATCTATGTCCCATTGCTGTGATTACCCTTCACTTCAGTAGCGGCCCGTGCATAGGGGGCGCCAGGGCGCCGCCCCCCTACCCCTAAAAAAAAGAAAAAAAAATGACAAAGCGAACAAATAAAGTTTTACAAAAAAAAAATTGGGTTCGCCGGCCTCTGTAATGGAAGTGGTGGCTAGGGGGGGGTGGGGTTACGTCCCAGAAGAGGCGCCGATCGTCTGCCTTCTGGGGGCGTAACCCGAGAGCAAGTCTTTGCGATTGGACACCCCCACTTTCTGATATCCTGGCTGTGATTGGTCCAGTCTCCAGCCTGGACCAATCATCATCCAGGACATCCGATCCCTGACGTCACAATGGGGGCGGTGCCGGTGCGTGAGTCACTCACCATCACCGCCGCTCGGAGGACGAGGGAGAAGCCGCTCACCTTCCCGCCGCCGCCGCAGAGAGGACGGACTGGATCGAGGAGGGAAGAACCCGCCGCCGCCGCCAGGTAAGTGCATTAAATTGAAGGGAGCACGCACGCTGGTCTCTGCATTGATTGGGGGACAATGCTGTGGGCACTCTGCATTTATTGGGGTACAATGCTGTGGGCACTCTGCATTTATTGGGGTACAATGCTGTGGCACTCTGCAATCATTGGGGTACAATGCTGTGGGCACTCTGCAATCATTGGGGTACAATGCTGTGGGCACTCTGCATTTATTGGGGTACAATGCTGTGGGCACTCTGCATTTATTGGGGTACAATGCTGTGGGCACTCTGCATTTATTGGGGTACAATGCTGTGGTAATCTGCAATCATTGGGGTACAATGCTGTGGGCACTCTGCATTTATTTGGGTACAATGCTGTGGGCACTCTGCAATCATTGGGGTACAATTCTGTGGCACTCTGCAATCATTGGGGTACAATTCTGTGGCACTCTGCAATCATTGGGGTACAATGCTGTGGGCACTCTGCAATCATTGGGGTACAATTCTGTGGCACTCTGCAATCATTGGGGTACAATTCTGTGGCACTCTGCAATCATTGGGGTACAATTCTGTGGCACTCTGCAATCATTGGGGTACAATGCTGTGGGCACTCTGCAATCATTGGGGTACAATGCTGTGGCACTCTGCAATCATTGGGGGACAATGCTGTGGGCACTCTGCAATCATTGGGGACAATGCTGTGGCGCTCTGCAGTGATTGGAGACAATGCTGTGGCGCTCTGCATTGAAAGGGGCATGCACGCTGAACTCTGCATTGTGGGGGCACAGCACAGTGTTCATTGCATTGAAGGGGGCACAGCACAGTGTTCATTGCATTGAAGGGGGCACAGCACAGTGTTTATTGCATTGAAGGGGCACAGCACAGTGTTTATTGCATTGAAGGGGGCACAGCACAGTGTTTATTGCATTGAAGGGGGCACAGCACAGTGTTCATTGCATTGAAGGGGGCACAGCACAGTGTTCATTGCATTGAAGGGGGCACAGCACAGTGTTCATTGCATTGAAGGGGGCACAGCACAGTGTTTATTGCATTGAAGGGGGCACAGCACAGTGTTTATTGCATTGAAGGGGGCACAGCACAGTGTTTATTGCATTGAAGGGGGCACAGCACAGTGTTCATTGCATTGAAGGGGGCACAGCACAGTGTTCATTGCATTGAAGGGGGCACAGCACAGTGTTTATTGCATTGAAGGGGGCACAGCACAGTGTTCATTGCATTGAAGGGGGCACAGCACAGTGTTCATTGCATTGAAGGGGGCACAGCACAATGTTTATTGCATTGAAGGGGGCACAGCACAGTGTTCATTGCATTGAAGGGGGCACAGCACAGTGTTTATTGCATTGAAGGGGGCACAGCACAGTGTTCATTGCATTGAAGGGGGCACAGCACAGTGTTCATTGCATTGAAGGGGGCACAGCACAATGTTTATTGCATTGAAGGGGGCACAGCACAGTGTTCATTGCATTGAAGGGGGCACAGCACAGTGTTTATTGCATTGAAGGGGGCACAGCACAGTGTTCATTGCATTGAAGGGGGCACAGCACAGTGTTCATTGCATTGAAGGGGGCACAGCACAGTGTTTATTGCATTGAAGGGGGCACAGCACAGTGTTTATTGCATTGAAGGGGGCACAGCACAGTGTTCATTGCATTGAAGGGGGCACAGCACAGTGTTCATTGCATTGAAGGGGGCACAGCACAGTGTTCATTGCATTGAAGGGGGCACAGCACAGTGTTTATTGCATTGAAGGGGGCACAGCACAGTGTTCATTGCATTGAAGGGGGCACAGCTTCAAAGTCACGCAATTTTTTTACTGCGTTTTTTGGCGCGAAGCAATACCTATTACATTTTTCTTTTTGCGCCCCCCCCCCCCCAAAAATTTTGAGCACCAGCCGCCACTGCTTCACTTCCTGTCCTATAGCCAGAGATGTATAGTAACTAAGTAAAACTACTTCACTACTGTACTTAAGTACCGAAAGGCGGTATCTGTACTTTCCTGGAGTATAATTTTAGTACTTCTACTCAAGTCACTTTTTGATCGAGCACTTGTACTTTTACTCAAGTATGGGTTTCGAGTACTTTATACAAGTGTGCCTATAGCCAAACAGGAAGTGAGAGGAAATCCTTACAAGTTAAGGCAATTCCTTGGAGACCCCCCAGATCACTAGAACTAGTGTTCCCATTGAAAGATTTCCCTTCTATTACTTTTCTGGGGGCAATTCAAAACATGGAATTTTCTTTTACTTTCACTTTCAATGATAATGGTAAACAGGACAAATAGAGAGGCTAAATTTCCTTAACAGGGGCACAGACAGTGATAAAAACCTAATCCCTCTCGGGTCAATCCAAAATTAAAAAAAAGGTTTTGCCTTAAGTAATACTTTAAATCCAAAAGCAAACATTTATTATATTGCAGCTCGCCAATTTGTGATGGCTGCATTCCTTTTCATTTTTAGCCTTTTTTATTTTCACCCAGTTATCTGGCCAGTAAGTCTGAAGGTTTTTCAATAGTACAAGCTGACTTACAGATGTTGCAGTTAGAGGGTTGAGATAAACCATTTAACACTGAAAGGGGTGCTTACAATGATCAGTTTTTTTTTCATTTATGTAAATCTTTTATCCTAAAAGAGAAAAAAGTGTTGCTTTAAATGCTTATAAGATATTAGCTGGGCCTTGGCTTCAATTTGTTACTGTATTTAAATCTGCTAGTGCATCTAACACTTCACTGAACACAGACTGAAAATGCTGCTGTCCAAAGGTGTCTCTGTTTCTTTTTCATCCAGAGTGTTGGCAACCTAATACAGGAGGTGTGCTACTGGCCAGTAGTGATGGGTAGAACATCCCCCAGTTTGGTTCGCACCAGAACTCCTGAAAAGGGAAAAAGTTTGGACCCAAGCCGCTATTAAAGTCTATGGGACCCAAGCATGAAAAATCAAAAGTCCCTATTTTGAAGGCTTGAAGTTATTGGCTATAAAAAGGGTACGGATGCCCGGGTACTGCCCTGGGGGACATGTATCAATGCAAAAAAAACTTTTAATAAAGAGTTTTCTTTTCGTACATCACGGGACACAGAGCCATAAATCATAATGTATGGGTTATATAGCCACCTTTAGATGAAGGACACTGGCAACCAATCAGAATTGATGCCCCCCTATATAACCCCTCCTACACAGGAAGTATCTCAGTTTTTTTCACCAGTGTCTAAAGGTGATGGTCACTGTGGAGAGTCTCTTCACATTTTTCTTTTTTTTCTCTTCAAAAAGAAGACCCTGGGATCCGGACCCTTGGAACACCAAACCCCAAAGGCGCTCCGTGCAGAGTGCTCTACAGGTCCAAGGCCGTGGCCCCTCTTATATAGGGGACCCAGTCCTTGAAGGTCGCCAAGACGAAGCTCACCTTGATGGGTGAAGATTGGATTCCTGTTTCAAAACAGAATCCTGCGGCAGAACTGGTGAGTCCATTTTAAAATATTTACTTATTCAGCAAACCTTAAAGGTAAAAATTGCTGGCATAATTGCAAATTTTAAATATTTTATGCACTGTTCCTTTTAAAAGATAACAGAGACCATGTGTCATATCTATTCCTCCATGAAACTGTGGATGCTATGCTTACAATTTACATCTTGTTGAGGCTGTTATAGGATTGTTGCGAAGCTTGATCTAAATCACTGTTTCTTTGCCTAATTGTTTCACATTATTATTACCCTGAGCTGATCACCTAAAATAGTATCAGCTGTGACAAACAAGATTCAGCCTAAGCTGCTCTCACCCCATATGTTTGTTGTGTTTGCCCTGGCGCATAAGCGTCTCCATGTTCATCTCTGCCTTGATCGCGTGTCTATGGCTTAGGCCTATTCGCGCACGCAGGAATCTTCGCCTTTAAGTACAGATGTACGCCGTGCAGTGGGCGTGTTCTAGCGCAATTGCTGTGCACGTGGATGCCACGTATAACGCCGCACATGCATAAATGGGTGTGTTCTGTAAGGAACTGTCTCCAACATACTAGCCTATGACAGAGGCTGAAGGGGACACAGAGCAGCAGCAGCTGGGTTGTGTGAGTCACTGTGGGTTTATGTTACTGGCACAAACAGGTCCTGTATCTGGGGATAATCAGTGCTGTGTGCATTAGGCTGTATAAGCTTGGCACTAGCCTTGAGTACACTTCTAGATAGTACCTCAAGTTTCTCTTGCTTTAAAGCAATGTCTGCCCAAAAAAGGGCCGGGGGGGGGGGGGGGGACAGTTGGAAAAGGCACTGTGATGCCACCATCAGGCCTTGAAGGTCATAGCCGTGTTTCCACTGTGTCTACTGCTCCTGAAGAGCCAGAGGCATCTTGCCAATCTGAGCCATTACGGTTGTCAGGCATAGTAGCTACTCCTAGTACTTCTGCCGCAACCTACGTCACTAAGGACGATTTGGCTGTAGCATTGGCCAGCCTTGAGGGTAGGATTGCTGGTATCATTGCAGCATCTCAAGGGAAGAAACGTGATAGATCTCCCTCACCTGAGCCACCCCCTGAGTCAGTTCAGGATTGGGCAGAGGATGGGGAAGAAGTAGCTGTTGATGACCCTATAGAAGGTCAAGCTGAGGTTTCCACTTCTGGGGAGTTAGGGTCAGAGTCTCTATCTACCTCTCAGACTCAGAGATTGTTTATTCAGTCTCTTACTGAAATGGTCCGATCTGGATACAAATTTCCTCCCATAGAGACAGCTGATGTCTCTTTTTCCTCTCTAGGCTCATTGCACCCTACTCATAGTCCTCAGTTGTTTCCCATACATCCGCTCTTGGAGCAGGAAATGCATAAAGATTGGGACCATCCTAACAGGATTTTTGTTCCTCCCAAAAGGTTTTCATTATTGTTTCCTATGGAGGAAAAGTTTACTAAGACTTGGAATATACCCTCTGTGGATGCTTCTATTTCTGTGGTTAACAAGAGTTAAACCTGTCCTGTGGATAATGCCCAGGTTTGTAAAGATCCAGCAGATAAGAAGTTGGAATCTTTATTGAAAGCCTCCTTTGTGGTTGCAGGTTCTGCGATACAACCAGCAGTAGCAGCCATAGCAGTTTGTCAGTCTTTAAAAGACATTATGAAGTGAGTGGCCAAGACAGTTCCTTCTCAAGGAGAGTCTGTGGAAGATCTGTCAGTCTACCTCGCACTTGTTTTGCAGTGGATTCTCTTATGGACTCCACAAGGCAAATGTCACAATTTGCTCTGATATCAGTGCATATGCACAGAATCCTTTGGTTAAAAAAATTGGTCTGCAGAATTGTCATGAAAAAAATTACTGGCTGGCTCCCCTTTTAAGGGAGAATGTCTTTTCGGTGGTGATCTGAAAAGGTATATCCAAAATATCTGGGGGGGTGGGGGGGGGTGGGGGGGTAAGTGTGCATTGCTACCCGTAAAGAGGAAGAGCAAACGTCCTTCTTTCAAAATCCCCAGCACTCATAATACCAATGCTTCTACTTCCAGACAGTGGCGACAGCCTCAACCATCTGGATCTGGAACCAAGCCTTCAGGGCAAGGTCAGAAAAAGCCCTGGGCCCAGAAGTCAGCCAAGTCTTCTACTAACCCCTCTCTGTGAAGAGGCTTCCCTACTCACGTGGGTGTGGGGAAGGCTGCGGCAGTTCTCAAAGGTTTGGGTGGAATCGATCCAAGACAACTGGGTTATCTCCACCATTTCACAGGGGTACAAACTGGAATTTCGGGTGTTCCCGTATCCCCGGTTTATAAGGTCAAGTTTACCGTCAGATCTCCTAAAAAGAAGGTCTATCTTTCTGACATTGGACCAGCTGAAGGGTCAAAAAGTGATAATAGATGTTCCAGAGGATGAAAAGTTCAAGGGTTTTTTACCAAACCAAACGGGGATATGAGACCTATTCTGGATCTCAAAGCTTTAAACCAGTTTCTGAACGTTCGTACTTTACGGATGGAGTCAATTCATTCAGTCATAGCCTCCGTGCAGGGAGATGAATTTCTAGCACCCATAGACATCAAGGATGCATATCTTCACGTGCCTATATTCCAGGCTCATCAAAGGTTCTTACACTTTGCAATAGAGGACCATCATTTTCAGTTTGTAGCCCTGCCCTTCAGGTTAGCCACAGTTCCAAGAGTTTTCACAAAGATCCTAGCTCCAGTATTGGCTGTTCTAAGGTCCAGAGGGATAGCTATAATAGGATATCTGGATGATCTATTGCTAATAGATCGATCAGCTTTGGCTCTAAGCCAAAATTTTCCTCCAGACAGTACAGTTCCTAGAACGTCTGGGTTGGATACTGAACTTGGTAAAGTCAGCATTACAGCCGGTCCAGCGTCAGGAATATCTGGGTCTTCTTGTGGACACACCACAGGCAAAGATATTCTTGCCAGCAAGAAAGGTCTCAGAACTGAAGGATCAGGTTCGGTCCATAGTAAGTCTGAGATATCATTTTATACGCCTTTGCCTTTTGTTACTAGGGAAGATGGTGTCCACATTTAAGGCAATTCCCAATGCTCAATTCCATGTCTGACCCTTACAGAACAACATTCTGTCTGCCTGGACCAGAAAGGTTTAATCTCTGGACCAATCCATGTCTCTGGTACTAAGAGTACGTTAGAGTCTAAATTGGTGGTTTTTGACCAGAAATCTAGAGAAAGGGAAATCCTTTCTTCAAGTGACTTAGAAATGAGTCACTACAGATGCCAGTCTCTCCGGCTGGGGAGCAGTTCTGGAGGAAGCCACTATCCAGGGGAAATGGTCTCGGGTAGAGAAACGTCTCCTCATCAACATTTTAGAATTCCGAGCAGTCAGTTGGGCTTTGAAATTCTGGATGTCCAGGCTTCAGGGTCACCCTGTCAGGGTACAATCCGACAATGCCACGGCTGTGGCTTATATCAACCATCAAGGAGGCACAAGGAGTCGGTCAGCCCAGAAAGAGATGGACTTCATCCTGTCTTGGGCAGAGAAGTTTGTGCCATGACTGACAGCAGTCTTTATTCAGGGAATACAGAACTGGCAGGCACACTTTTTGAGCCGTCAACAGATGTTTCCGGGGGAATGGTCCTTACACCCCAAGATTTTTCAATCAATCTGCCTATGCCAGACATAGATCTGTTGGTATCCAGGTTCAACAACAAGTTGAAGAAATTTGTGTCCAGGACCAGGGATCCACTTGCAGTCGGAGTGGATGCTTTGGTGACTCCTTGGGGGTATTCCCTGATATATGCCTTTCCTCTGGTGCAGCTGATACTGTGTCTATTGCGCAGAATCCAACTAGAGGGGAAACCAGTGATTCTGGTAGCTCCGGCATGGCCGAGGAGGGTTTGGTTTGCACAAATCCAGAGACTGGCTGTGACGAGGCCTTGAGCCCTTCCACTGAGTCCGGACCTACTCTCTCAAGGTCAGATATTCCACCCTGCTGTACAGTCTCTAAATTTGACGGCTTGGCTATTGAAGCTTTAATCTTGAAGGAGCGGGGTGCATCTGGCCCTGCAGTTCATACACTGATAAATGCTAGAAAACCAGTCTCCAGAAACATTTATTTCAGAGTCTGGAAATCCTACATTGCCTGGTGCGAGGCCAGGAAATGGCATCCCCGCAATTATATAATTCTAGAATTTTAGCTTTCCTTTAAGCAGAAGTAGATATGAAGTTAGTTTTGAGCACTATCAAAGGGCAGATTTCAGCCTTATCGGTTTTCTTTCAGGAACTGATCGCTTCCCATTCATTGGTTCAGACTTTCGTCCAGGGAATGTTATATTTGCTTCCACCTGTGAAGCCAACATTATGTCCTTGGGACTTGAATTTGGTGTTGGCAGTTTTGCAAAAACAGCATTTTGAGCCTTTGGGGCAGGTTCTCCTGGTTCTTTTGACCAGAAAGCTGGTCTTTTTGATTGCGATAACTTTAGCTAGAAGGATATCGAGACTAGCAGCTCTTTCTTGTAAAGAGCCATTCTTGATATTTCATCAAGATAGGGTGATTTTACGTCCATACCCAGGTTTTTTGCCCAAGGTGGTGCCTGCCTTTCATTTGAATCAGGACATTATACTACCTTCCTTTTTTCCAGATCCTCACTCAGAGGAGGAAAAGTTATTGAATTATATTGATGTAATGCCTGCACTTAAGTTTTACTTACAGGAAACAGCTCAGATCCGTAAGACCGAGAGCTTGTTTGTGCTGCCAGAAGGCCCCAGAAAGGGGTTGGCAGCATCTAAATCTAAGATTTCTTTTTGGATTCGCCAGGTTATTACCCAGGCATATGATCTAGTATAGAAAGTTCCACCTTTTCCTGTAAAGGCACATTCTACCAGAGGAGTAGGTGCCTCTTGGGCACATCGCCATCAAGCCTCTATGGCTCAGATTTGCAAGGTCGCTACCTGGTCGTCTGTGCATGCGTTCACTCGTTTCTATTGAGTGGATGTTGGGATCCAGGAGGAATCCACATTTGATCACAGTGTTCTGCAGGCAGCTGTGTACTCCTTTTTTTGGGGTCAGATGGCGGTATTTTTTGGTGTCCCCCTCCCCTCAGATGCATTGCTTTGGAAAATCTCATACGTTATGATTTATGGCTGTGATGTACGAAAAGAAAAATTTATTTTTTAATACAGACTTACCTGTAAAATCAATTTCTTGAAGTACATCATGGAACACAGAAGTCCTTCCCCTCTTTTATGGGGTCTTTATTGCTGGCTACAAAACTGAGGTACTTCCTGTGTGGGAGGGGTTATATAGGGGGGCATCAATTCTGATTGGTTGACAGTGTCCTTCACCTAAAGGTGGCTATATAACCCATATGTTATGATTAATGGGTCCCATGATGTACTTCAAGAAATGTTTTTTACAGGTAAGTCTGTATTGACGATTTACCGCAAATCAACGTAGCCCTACGTCGGCTGCAATAAGTGGTTGTACCGGGGTGATGCCTGCAGCTAGAGGCATCATCCCAGTACCATTTTTTAGCGGTCGGCTTTAAGGCAGTAATGTCCGATGTGGCTACTGAGCCGCTCAATCGTTACCCCAGCAAGCGGGAGGGGGCGCCCACCCCTACTGCCGCCTTCCAAGGCTCTGCCCGGGTCTCCCGTCCCACTGCCAGCTGGTTGGAGTCTCGATCAAAGCCAGATTCGGCTTTGATCAGGTCTACGATCATGTAACCCGGAAGCGGCGTCCATGATGTCACATCTGGGTTACTCGGCTGCTAAAGGCGCCAAATTTAAAAAGTGGCTGCTGAAGACATCATTTCCAATGACGAAACACGTCAAGCTGGAACGCACTTAGTCTCGTTTGGTGCACGCATTGTAATGCAAGCCGCTATTACACACCAGGAAGTTCCGTGCAGCAGCGGCCTGTGTTCGGCTGTGATAGCCGGTTACCCGCTCCTCCCTGGCGGTGTTTTTCCTTGCATTTTACCACTGTACCACCAATGTTTTTTATGTCATGGGACTATTTTAATAAACTTTGGCAATTTTTTAAACCTACTACACTATGAGGAGTCCGCCTTTTGTGTTCCCACACTCTTCCTAGGGCCATCCAGGATCACCCGGGCACAGACGGATGTCATAAAGACCTGGACCATTCTCCTAAGCCATTCTCCTTGCCGTATGGTAGGGGGGGGGTCAACAACTTCTGGTGATTGCACATTTCTGTCACATCCCACGAGCACAGGAGGGTGTCACCATCATTGTTCTCAATAGCACTCTATATTGATTGCAATACGGAAAAGGTCCCCTTAGTCTGCTTGTAAAGTGGCACATCTGTACCATGTATACAGAAGAACCTGCTGCACCAAAATGGACATATATAAAGAAAAAAAAATACATTTAAATTGATTTTGCCAGCTGCAAAAAGAAAAACAAAAGCCAATGCCGGCAATATTTTTTTTTTATTTTTTTAATGGCGTGGGGGTCCTCCCAGAATCTATACCAAGCCCTTTGGGTCTGGTGTAGATTTTAAGGGGAACCCCACACTAAAATTTAAAAAACAGTTTTAGGGGAAACCCCCAAGCCAAGATTAAAAAAATAAAAATTGGTGTGGGGCCCCCAAAAATCCATACCTGAGATTTATCCGAGCATTTAGCATGGCAGGCCAGGAAAGGGGAGTGCCCCCCCCTCCTGAACCATACAAGGCCAAATGCCCCCACATGGAGATAAGTGCCTCTTCACGACATCCCTGAGTGGTGGTTGTGGAGGTCTGCAGGCAGGGGGCTTATCAGAATCTTGAATCTGGCCCCCAGATCTCGCTCCCCCATGTGAATGAGTATGGAGTACATTGTACCCCTACTCATTCACCAAAAAAGAGTCAAAAATAAATAAAGACAGGAAGTAGTTTTTGACAATTCCTTTATTAAAAAAATAAAAAAACAATGTCCCCCGATGTAGATCTATCGTTATGCACCACCGCATCCAAAAAAAGAAAAAATGCTCTGCCCGTGACGAAGACTGACCACTGAATGCCTGCTCCGCCATGTGACAGTTCTTAAATAGGTAAGGGACGGGGCCACCTGGTGACGTCACCTGGTGGCACTGCCCCCTTGTGATGCCACCAACCCAGCATGCACCAGTCGGTTCCATCCATACCAGGTCCACAACGCAGTTTTTTTTGTTTAATTTTCTATTGCCGGCAAATTCATTCAGCGGACTTCGCCACTGACAGCTGATGACTCTTCCATTGTTAAGGATGTGGTGGCCGGCTTCCCGGCCCTGTTTTCTTATCAACCTATTGACTGCGTGCTTGATGGAAACATTCCGTTGAGCGCACAGAAAATTTGGGTGTTCGGCGAACACCCAAACGGGCAAAGTGCAGGCTGAGCTTATACTCAGCCTGAACCGTTCGCTCATCTCTACTGGCCAGAACCTCAGGTGAAAAAAACAGAGGTAAAATAAGCCTCAAAAAATACTAATGCAGCCACCACATCTAATGATTGGTAAGCTCCAATATTTTTATATTTTGGTTTTGGGTTTAATACCACTTTAACTGGTAAATTTTTGTATTTTTATGACTGGCAGAATGTGTAACAGCCCCCCTCACAGAGAAACCTTTATGTTTGTACAGAACTGTCCTGGTCCACCATTGATTCTTACTCATGCCAACCAGTTTGCCCCTATGTACTAACTATTCAGTAGATGATGCCCATTGAAATCAACAGGATGATTTTGTTTGTTATGAAATTAGTTGTCTTCTGCAACACTTTCAGGTTATTAGTCCCAGTTTTAGAAAAAAAAAAAGCTATGCCAGCCCATTTATAATTATTTGTAATTATCCTATTAGTCATATGAGAATAATCAGGAGAGTTTCTTATTAAACCAAAACAAAAGTGAGTCATGCAATAAAACATTAATGTGTTTTTATATGAAAACTGTATTGTGCAATACAAGGAAGAGTTTATATATATATATATATATATATGTACAGTACTGTATATATAACTGTGTAAAAGTTTTTCTGCACCCCAGTTCTATGTTTATGTGCATAGGTGAGTTGCTTAGCCTTGTTTCCACGCCCTATGCACGAAAACATAGGAACTGCGTTGTAGACAAATGAGTCAAATTTTGAAATATGTGGCTGTACAGGAGGTAGTTTGTTGGTGAAGGGCTGAAAAGCGGTACAATAATGAGTGTCTACAGGCAACAGTAAAGCATGGTGGAGGTTCCTTGCAACATTGGGACTGCATTTCTGCAAATGGAGTTGAAGATTTGGTCAGGATTAATGGTGTCCTCAATGCTGAGAAATACAGGCAGATACTTATCCATCATGCCAGGGAGACATGTGATTGACCCAAATTTTACCTTGAGCATGACAACGATACAGCCAATGTCATTAAGAACTAACTTCAGTGTAAATAAGAATTCTGGAAGTGATGGTTTTTCACTCCCACAGAGCCCGGATCTCAACATCATGGAGTAGTTACGGGATTATATGAAGAGAGAAGGATTTGAGGCAGCCTACATCCACAGAAGATCTGTGGGTAGTTCTCCAAGATGTTTAGAACAACCTACCTGCCGAGTCCCTTAAAAAACTGTGTGCAAGTGTATCTAGAAGAATTGCTGCTGTTTTTGGATTTCTCTTCTGTTCATTTACTTTCCATTTTGCTCATTGATAAAAAATAAACTATTAACACTTCTATTTCTGAAAGCATTCTTCATTTACAGCATTTTTTCACACCTGCCTAAAACTTTTGCACAGTACTGTATATATATATGTATATATATATATATCTATATATATATATATATATACAGTGCCTTGCGAAAGTATTCGGCCTCCTTGAACTTTGCGACCTTTTGCCGCATTTCAGGCTTCAAACATAAAGATATAAAACTGTAATTTTTTGTGAAGAATCAACAACAAGTGGGACACAATCATGAAGTGGAACGAAATTTATTGGATATTTCAAACTTTGTTAACAAATAAAAAACTGAAAAATTGGGTATGCAAAATTATTCAGCCCCTTTACTTTCAGTGCAGTAAACTCTCTCCAGAAGTTCAGTGAGGATCTCTGAATGATCCAATGTTGACCTAAATGACTAATGATGATAAATAGAATCCACCTGTGTGTAATCAAGTCTCCGTATAAATGCACCTGCACTCAGAGGTCCGTTTAAAGCGCAAAGAGCATCATGAAGAACAAGGAACATACCAGGCAGGTCCGAGATACTGTTGTGGAGAAGTTTAAAGACGGATTTGGATACAAAAAGATTTCCTAAGCTTTAAACATCCCAAGGAGCACTGTGCAAGCGATAATATTGAAATGGAAGGAGTATCAGACCACTGCAAATCTACGAAGACCTGGCCGTCCCTCTAAACTTTCAGCTCATACAAGGAGAAGACTGATCAGAGATGCAGCCAAGAGGCCCATGATCACTCTGGATGAACGGCAGAGATCTACAGCTGAGGTGGGAGACTCTGTCCATAGGACAACAATCAGTCATATACTGCACAAATCTGTCCTTTATGAAAGAGTGGCAAGAAGAAAGCCATTTCTTAAAGATATCCATAAAAAGTGTCGTTTAAAGTTTGCCACAAGCCACCTGGGAGACACACCAAACATGTGGAAGAAGGTGCTCTGGTCAGATGAAACCAAAATCGAAAATGTTTGGCAACAATGCAAAACGTTATGTTTGGCGTAAAAAAAGCAACACAGCTCATCACCCTGAACAAACCATCCCCACTGTCAAACATGGTGGTGGCAGCATCATGGTTTGGGCCTGCTTTTCTTCAGCAGGGACAGGGAAGATGGTTAAAATTGATGGGAAGATGGATGGAGCCAAATACAGGACCATTCTGGAAGAAAACCTGATGGAGTCTGCAAAAGACCTGAGACTGGGACGGAGATTTGTCTTCCAACAAGACAATGATACAAAACATAAAGCAAAATCTACAATGGAATGGTTCACAAATAAACATATCCAGGTGTTAGAATGGCCAAGCCAAAGTCCAGACCTGAATCCAATCGAGAATCTGTGGAAAGAACTGAAAACTGCTGTTCACAAACGCTCTCCATCCAACCTTACTGAGCTCGAGCTGTTTTGCAAGGAGGAATGGGCAAAATTTTCAGTCTCTCGATGTGCAAAACTGATAGAGACATACCCCAAGCGACTTACAGCTGTAATCGCAGCAAAAGGTGGCGCTACAAAGTATTAACTTCAGGGGGCTGAATAATTTTGCACGCCGAATTTTTAAGTTTTTTATTTGTTAAAAATGTTTGAAATATCCAATAAATTTCGTTCTACTTCATGATTGTGTCCCACTTGTTGTTGATTCCTCAGAAAAATTACAGTTTTATATCTTTGTTTGAAGCCTGAAATGTGGCAAAGGGTCGCAAAGTTCAAGGGGGCCGAATACTTTCGCAAAGGCACTGTATATATATATTTATACAGTATGTCACAAAAGTGTATGTGTGTTTATTTACACTCACTTTATTAGATACACATTGCTAGTACCTTATTAGTGCTTTAATTCTTCATGCAGCTAAGTGCCAAGCACCCCTGAAGATTAGAACAGGGAGTACTAGGCTTGAAGAAGCACAGGTGTCATTTAGGTAGATCTGCTGAAAGCTGCTTGCAGTACAGCAGAACTGGATAGCTGTGAGCTGCTCTGTCAGGACAGATGGCAGGACTTCCATTGCTCCTGGAGATGTAGATGGACCAGGGCAGCAACTACAGGCAAGGTGGAACCTAAAGAAGAAGCAGGATCAGGCTGGCAGGACCGGACTGAAGAAGTGTAGTCAGGATGGCAGCTGAAGTCATACACAAGCCAGGGAGTAGGCAGCTGCGTGGTCAAGAACCGAACCAAGGTCATTCACAGGGATCCAGTGGAGCAAGCGGAAAAATAGTCAGGAGCAAGCTAGGGTCATGCACGGTAGGACAAGAGTAACAGAGTCCTCAGAGCAAGCCGGGGTCAAAACCAGGTATCAGGCAGCAGGGAAGTCCAGAGGCAAACAGGGTTGGTAACAAGTAATCCAAGGAATACAGGAAACACAGGAGCAAGGAGTACTGGTAGCTAAAGATCATCCAGCAAAGTCTAAGTGCAGCCACTGTCGTTATTTAGGGCATTTGGCGCCAGTTCTGGCAGCAGATGTGTGTGAGGGTGTGCCAGTGCAAACGCTTATGCACATGCACACCTTTCTGTGCAAACGCACGCGGCCATTTAACCATTTAAGCCCCGGAGGATTTGGCTGCTCAAAGACCAGGGCCTATTTTGCGATTCGGCACTGCGTGAATTTAACGGACAATTGTGCGGTCGTGCGATGCTGTACCCAAATGAAATTGACATCCTTTTTCCCCACAAACAGAGCTTTCTTTTGGTGGTATTTGATCACCTGTGCGATTTTTACTTTTTGTGCTATAAACAAAAAGAGAGCGACAATTTTGAAAAAATAACAATATTTTTCACATTTTTTTATATGAAATTCCAAAAAAAATGTAAAAATCAAATTTTTTTTAACATTTTAGGCCAATTTGTTTTCTGCTACATATGTTTGGTAAAAAAAATTGCAATAAGCAATAATGGTTTGCGCAAAAGTTATTGCGTCTGCTAACTACGGGAAAGATTTATGTCATTTTTATTGTTTTTTTTTTTTTTTTTACTAGTTTAATGGCGGCGATCTGCGATTTTTTTTTTGCGGGACTGTGACATTGTGGCGGACAGATCGGACCCTTGACTGACATTTTTGACACTTTTGGGGGCTACCAGTGACATTACTACAGTAATCAGTGCTATAAATACGCACTGTTACTGTAAAAATTACACTGGCAGGGAAGGGGTTAACTTTATTACAGATCAAGGGGTTAAGTGTGTCCCTAGGGGCTTGCTTCTAACTGTAAAGGGGCGTGGCTTTTTATGTAACCACAGAGACATACGATCCTACATAGCAGGATCGTATGATCTCTGCTGTTACACCAGGGAGAATGACAGGCGGCTTTGTTTACATCAGCCGCCTGCCTTTCTCCCTCTCCAGCGGGAGATTGCGAGTGACCGGCGGACATTGGAGCCGCTGGTCACTCGCGCAGGGAAGGCTGGGAACGAGCAGGGGCGGGAGCTAGTCCCCTAGAGGGTCGTGGGCGAGCGACGTAGCCCTACGTCGTTTTGCCTGGATGGGGCTGACTGCCGCCGTAAATAGTCATACGGCGGTCGGCAAGCGGTTAAAGTATTGGCAACTATGCCAGGTCTTTAGTATATGCACATTTTTATTCTGCTGCCCCTTTTTCAGCACATGCTCATTTTGTTAAGAATAGAACCCTGACAGGTAGTCTCCCTGTCCTAGCCTCCTCATGTACCCCAACTGTATCCTGTGTACCTGCATCCTCTGGGACCGCTGCGCAGCACTGTGGTTTGTACATATAATTACCCATGTGTGCCTGTAAACCCCGTATCCCACTTCTGTAAAGTAAGATAGCCCTGTACTCCTGTCTCCCCGTGAGTTGAAATAGAACACAACCACACAGGGAGTGCATTGTTTTTAAATAACTAGGCATTTTATGAACTTGCACTGTCTGTGTGTCTGTGTCTACTGAGCAAATATGTAATTACTAATCATAGATAAGAACATTTTTTAACATGCGCACACTCTGAAAACATTATCTATAAATCATTTGAAATACTATACGTTGTTTTTAGTACCATCATTTCCTATGAAAGGTGTTAATGAAAAGTAATTTTTATAACACAGCGTTATCTCTTACAATTGCATTTCACAGTCCACTTCTTTGTCCTTTGCTCTGCAGGGTGCTGTTGACCTTTACATCAAATACAAAAGCATGTCAGTGAAAGCTTGTGACACTTTACTCCAGATATTGCAGCATGCTTTTATATTGTTTGCATGATCTCTATAGGTGTGGGATCTGGACACATCACTACATCCTGCGGGCGTATGACACATTGCAAAGCAATTCTAAACACTCCCAGATTCATTAAAATCAATACAGCCCTGACTTTATCACCCTGACAGTATACGGCACACTCTCAAGCCATTCTTCGTTTCCTGTTCCACCGTCTTCTCTGGATTAAAATGGGAACTGCTAGCACTTTAATTCTTCATTTACCATTTCTACCAAATACAAAAGTTTTATAAAACTAGACAGGGATGGAATTTTCTCAAAATAATTTACATCTTGTGAAATGACCAAAATACACATATTTTTACATTTCCCATAAGATGAGAAAGCTTCGAGGGGTAGCGAATTGCAAAGCTCTGTAGTCATGAATTACAGTAAATAACGGTCAGTTACAGGTGGGACCAGAAATATGTGGACTGCCACAGAGAACATAAGGCACAAGTAAAGAGTAGAATAATATAATTTATTTGAAATTAGTGAATAACACAAATGTAAAACTTCAGAAAACTAAAACTGTGTAAATAAAACCAGATAACCAAACAATAGTGACACACAAGGAACAACTGCCCAAACCAAGAATATATAGAAAACATAGGATAATCGGATCTTAATTGTAACAGAGCCAGGGTCAAACATGGGAGATTATGCAGAGGGAGCTGGGAATAAGACAGGACAGGGAGAGGGTAACAGGAGACGGAGTAAGCAGGTAGAAAGGGAATAGGCTGCAGGGTAAGGAGCAGGGTCTAGGATCGGGGTTAGGATGCAGGGGCACATGGCGAAAACACCAAGCTCTTCGTAACCAACACCATGCTCTTCCTCACCAACAGAGTTTTATAAAGTATTCGAAACCCATACTTGAGTAAAAGTACAAGTGCTCGATCAAAAAGTGACTTGAGTAGAAGTGGAAGTGCTCGATCAAAAAGTGACTTGAGTATAAGTACTAAAGTATTCAACATTTTTTGTACTTAAGTATTGCAAGTAGTTTTTTTTAATTTTGCTACTCAAGTACTGAACGTAAAAGTACAAGTACTGTGTTATGTAGTTATTAAAGAAAGAAGTCAAAAGTTTGAACATCATATTGTTTTTTATTATTTCTAATGCAGCTTTTATTTATACATACAGTAGCTTTTATTTTCGTATGCGCTGATAATACACATGTTTTGAGCTTCATGAAACCTGCCATCTACTGTTCTGGCAGTGGTAATTTTTATAATTGTAACGAGTAACTATGCAGCACAAAAAAAAAATATCGGAGTAGAAGTATTGAAATCAATGAAAAAATGTAGTGAAGTAAAAGTGGAAGTAGGAGAAAAAAATTCTACTCTAGGAAAGTACAGATACCGCCTTTCAGTACTTAAGTACAGTAGTGAAGTAGTTCTACTTAGTTACTATACATCTCTGCTCACCAAGACAGTGAGGAAAAGCATGCACAGGGTTTAAATACACTTCCTGCAACAAGCATCAGCTGATGACTGATTGCATGAGATGATGTCATCTTCTGGCTGCTAAGGGACATTCGCTGGTGGACACCGGAACTGCAGCCTATAGAGCTGGAAACCACAGTGCCACCAGCAGGTGAACCCTTTCCTGACAATAACCTGGTCTGGTCTTTTCTCTAGTTTGGTAAAATAAAGAATATTGGAGTGGTGGAAACGTTAGGTAGTCTCGTGAAAAGTCTGCTGAAAATGGAACCAAGTTTTCCTAAACTCTACAGTCTTAACTCTAATGGAGCATGGAAGATTTTCCTTGTTTTTTAGATCATGCATCCTGGAAAACCATTGTCCTGATGTCGGTGGGTTATTTTTTTCCTTCTAAGAAGTTTCTAAGAATACATTGGAAGTGTTTAAATGAACCAATAAAGACCTCCTGTATTTCCTGTTTGATTGAAGGGTAAGAAGAAGGAGAAGGGCTTCTGGGTTATTTGACAGGGAAATGTCTCTCAGGCAGTATAACAAACCTGTATTCTTTTTCTCTGTTCGTCCAGGAAAGGAAAAGCTCAGAACTCTTGTATCTATGAATAAATGAGAGCACTACAAGCATGCTATGCTGTAATAAGAGCCAGTATGACATAGAGGGGGTTCCCCTTTATGCAAGTCTTCTGACATCTCTCTTTGAAAAGCACGATGGGTCAGCAAAAGCAAGTGGGTTTAGGGAGAGAATGCAGAAAGTGTTGCAATTCTGAAACCCAGGGTTGGTAGGTCATAGGCTACATGAACACCTTTGACTTGTTGCCACCAATCATTACCTGATAAAAAGCTGTTGACTGAATAGTTCGGGAGTAGTCCAAGTTCTAAATGTCCCAGTCAAATGGACAGTGGGGAAGGGAAGCTCTGCAAGTTATCTGCTCTGAAATATTTCATGCAAGGTAGGTCCAATCAAAGGATGTTTCTTCAGTGCACGCGTCGCTGTCTTTCCTTTCCAAGGGGCACTTGATTTTGGGAATGGAGAAAAGTCTTCTATATAGCTACCCAAAGTTTAGTCACTTTATGCCTGTACCATGGCTTGTCCAAGCCAAGGGGTTGGAGAAAAATTGGTCTGCAAGCCCAAGGACCCTACCAAGGAATAATTATTGATAACTGTACAAAAAAATGGAAGTATATGTTGTGGTAAGTTTGCCGGCAGAGTCTGAAGAAGATAAAGGAGTCTAAGCATTGTATTTATTTGTAGTATATTGAATCTGCCAAACCAGGTACACGCTAAAGTTTTCTATTTGGAGCAATGTATGAAGCAGTGGGTGGAATTTCTGCTTTATTACCTTTTTTTAAGTCTTCAGTAAGTTGGTTTTTTTTATCATCTTATTGGTCCAAGTAGGTGGGGAGTATGTGTGCACATAGTTGACTTGGTTGTGGGTAAAGCGATGTTGGGAGTTTCTGACTTTTTATTATCATACAGGATTTATATAGCACCGCAGCACTTTACAACATAAGGGCAGACAGTACAATTACAATACAGTTTAATACAAATTGATTTTAAAGCTATAAAAAGTGTCATAGGTTTCAAATTCCAACAGCAGGGATGAGCGGGGGAACTGCCTGTATTTTATAAATTAGGTATATTGACAATATTGTAACATATATTAGATGTAGCACAAATTTCTCATAAACCAACTAAATCACAAGTCCACAGTCCATCAACATCAGCGTAAAGTTAAATCTTACATACTCTTCCGGATACTTTTTTTTTGCTGCCACTCCAACCACTCAGTGTAGTCTATGTGCTCACCTTCGTAAGTTGACCCCAATATAAATCAAGGTCATAAACGCATGTATCATCATATCCCAGGTGATGTCCGACACTCCTCTTCCAGTCTTCTCCTTCACCTCACTCGCATTGTGATCCCAATATACAAATCAAGGTCATAAGAGCATATATTAATCCATCCCAAGTAGGGATGCACCGAAATGAAAATTCTGGGCCGAAACCGAAAATGCAGGATGCCCTTGGCAGAAAACCGAAACCGAAACCGAAACCAAACATGACTTTTTTCCCCCAAATGATTTTAAAATAGTTAGAACAGGGGCATACACCAAAAATAGGCAGCGACGTACACCTGTAGCTGCCACCCTGTCACAGTATATGTACTGTGACAGGTTGGCAAGTGGTTAATTTAATTACCAATGGTATTTGTATTATGCAGCATGAGGGGGTTAATGTATTGCCACTGCTGGTCACTGATGCATTAGTGACCGACCAGTAGCAGTTAATTAACCACTTTGTGCTGCATTAGTGCAACAAGCATCAGTGTTAATTAACACTGGTTTCACTGATACTGGTTGCACTAATGCAGCACAAAGGGGTTAATTAACTGCCACTGGTCGGTCACTAATGCATCAGTGACCAGCAGTGGCAATACATTAACCCCCTCATGCTGCATAATACAAATACCATTGGTAACCTCGCCTCAGCTTCCCCCCCCCACTGCCTCAGCGCCCCCCCCCCACTGCCTCAGCGTCCCTCCCCCCCACTGCCTCAGCGTCCCTCCCCCCCACCTCAGTGTCCCTCCCCATCCCAAGGATGCAATCTCCTTAATCTCAGCTACTCCTGTGTCCTTCCTTTCAAAAGACCCGCCTCTGGCCGGCGGCCCGCCTCCCTGTAAAGTCACTAGTACTACGATGTGCATGAATGAACTAACACACCGGGCGGGCAAGCGGCCGCTAATAGCTATAATTAAGTGAGCCCTTCACTTCCCTGTCAGCGGAGATACCCGCCTGATAGGGAAGTGAAGCGTTCACTTAGTTACAGCTATTAGCGGCTGCTCGCCCACCTGGTGTGTTAGTTCATTCATGCACAACGTAGTACTAGTGACATCACAGGTAGGAGGGCCACCGGCCAGAGGCGGGTCTTTTGAAACCTGCGCTGCGCCCGTGGCAGCCATCGTTATAATCTGCATCTTTAACCCATTTTTGCCCGAAATGGAATAAGCCCATTTTCGGCCGAAAATTTTGGTTGCCGAAATTTTCGGTGCACCACTAATCCCATCAGTGACCAGCAGTGGCAATACATTAACCCCCTCATGCTGCATAATACAAATACCATTGGTAACCTCGCCTCAGCTTCCCCCCCCCACTGCCTCAGCGCCCCCCCCCCACTGCCTCAGCGTCCCTCCCCCCCACTGCCTCAGCGTCCCTCCCCCCCACCTCAGTGTCCCTCCCCATCCCAAGGATGCAATCTCCTTAATCTCAGCTACTCCTGTGTCCTTCCTTTCAAAAGACCCGCCTCTGGCCGGCGGCCCGCCTCCCTGTAAAGTCACTAGTACTACGATGTGCATGAATGAACTAACACACCGGGCGGGCAAGCGGCCGCTAATAGCTATAATTAAGTGAGCCCTTCACTCCCCTGTCAGCGGAGATACCCGCCTGATAGGGAAGTGAAGCGTTCACTTAGTTACAGCTATTAGCGGCTGCTCGCCCACCCGGTGTGTTAGTTCATTCATGCACAACGTAGTACTAGTGACATCACAGGTAGGAGGGCCACCGGCCAGAGGCGGGTCTTTTGAAACCTGCGCTGCGCCCGTGGCAGCCATCGTTATAATCTGCATCTTTAACCCATTTTTGCCCGAAATGGAATAAGCCCATTTTCGGCCGAAAATTTTGGTTGCCGAAATTTTCGGTGCACCACTAATCCCAAGCAGTATCCTTCTCTCTTCAGTATAATGCTCTTCTCCTCCAGTCACCGACTCTTACAAGCCAAATCACATGCAAACACTGAAATGGGACCAATAGTGCTCTCCGCTTATAAACTTTAATGCATTAAAATCTTCTCAATAAAACACTCACATTAAGCTAGCACTCTAAGCGCTATGATACAGTATATACTCACTGGCCACTTTATTAGGTACACCTGTTCAATTGCTTTGAAACACAAACTGCTAATCAGCCAATCAGATGACAGCAACTCAATGCATTTAGGCATCTAGATGTGGTAACGAAGACTTGCTGAAGTTTAAACCAAGCATCAGAATAGGGAAGAAAGGGGATTTAAGTGACCATAGCATGGTTGTTGGTGCCAGACGGGCTGGTCTGAGTATTTCAAAAACTGCTGATCTACTGGAATTTTCACACACAACCATCCATGTGTGGAGGAAAATGCCTTGTTGACAACCTAATTAATATTTCATTTTTTATGGATAGAACTTTCATTACAAACCCTTTAAATATGTTGTTTGCACACAAAGATTGCAACTAACACACCTAGCCAGTACTAACCTGTTTCACACATATAGTAGTTTTATACTAAGAAATTAGCAGGATAAATACCTTTAAATAATGCAACAGTTTGGAGTCTTGTGTAGCTCAGTTGTGTAGTTCCATTCATAGAGGGCTTTTCATTGTTCAACACTATAGCATAGCTTCTATGAAGGGAGGAGAGGATGGATAAAGGTGAGGATAGTCATCACTGTTGACCCGTGCCTGTGACAGGTCCAGGGGGTTGAAGAGAACTTTGGATTTCAGCAAAGAGACCAGCCAGCAGCGCAAGGAACACTTTGCATATTGTCCTAAGTGCTGCTTTTAAAAAACTTAACTAAACTTAGGTCTTAATCTGTCTCTATGTAAATATGCTTTCAGTGAACCAGCATAGTGCACTTTAAAATTTTCTATACCATTTCTGCCATCATCTGCATCAAAAAAAGGAAAGTATACAGACTTTCGTTAAATTGAAATACATGTATATTATTCGTTACCAAAGGATTTGTATTTGTTGTTCTACCAGCCTTGTAATTTTAATATTTAGTCTCCAAAGATGTATATCCTTGTACAGCTTCTCTATCCGGATGATGATGATGCCAATTCTCTATCCAATGAGCATCTAAATGCCAAGAGCTGACACTGGAAAATGCAAAACTGAACCAGTAAAGAGGGGAGATCACCTGTCTGGTCACAGAGTGGCAAAGGTGTGTGAATCACAAGACAGACAAAACACAATTACAAATTCTTAAGCAGGTATATACAGTATATATAACTAAATAAAGGAAAATAAGTACATACAGTAAGTACATGTGCTTATGTTGTATTGTTCATCCTGGGACTGACTGTTTATTTTATATTCACCTTCAGAACTGTTTAATAAGCCATTAACATCAGACCTTTTATTTGATCTAACTAAGATCTCATTAAGTGCCATTGGCTTTAGATACAATATCAAGAAACAGCTTTATGCCAAGGTATTATTACAATTGCAGTTGAAAATCACAAGCTGTTACTAGAAGTATGCCTACGGTATTTGTTATAAATGAAATGTAATACAGTGTTAAAAGGTGACAGTCCAGCTATAGGTGCCCTACTGTGGCAATAAGTTGTCTATGGGCACGGTGACAACCCCAGGGAAAACAATCCCAGAGCAAGCATACTCCTGAGATAAGGGACAGGTCTGCCCAGCACATAAACATGCACACACAGCTGGTACATGTATGTACAGTATGTGTCCACAATGATCATGAGCAATCTTTTACTTCTTGTTCAATGTCAACTTTACCACCTGCTGATATCAATTTCAAGACTAGCACCTGGTCCACCTTACTAAGTGTCATAGTGGTGTCACCAGGGGCTGACTGGCAACTTTTGGCCCAGGGGGCAAGTACAAACCAGAGGCCCATGGTGTAGCAACTCGGCCCCCCTCCCACTCTTCCCCGTCTCCTCCTCACCCCCATTGCAGGCTGAAGCTCCACTCCAGGTACTCTCTACTTACTGGCCTAATCCGGTTTCCCGACCTGGCCATTGGGTGGAGCTGGGACAGCTCAGTCGTTGCTGCATGGGGGAGGAGTGTCTCCAGTGGGGCATGGAACCGGCCTCTACTCAGACACAGTTTACACCATCCATTCTGGGGGAGAGGCCTGCGCTCAGTCCTTTTCTGCATCCCACACTCAGTAGGTCAGCAGTGGGGACTTTTTAGTTCTTTTCACCAGGAATCCTTTAGGCACACCTGTGGCAGAAGCGGTGCAGCCTTTTAACTGGGCATCAGAGCGGCCCAGGGGGTAATTGCCCCCCTGCCCCCTGGCCCAGTCCTCCCCTGGGTGTCACCTGTTTCAGGCATTTTTCTTTTTTTTTTTTAGTTGGTTCAGAAAATACCTGTTGCTCTTGCTGTAAATGCTGTGTCCCTGTTACTTACTGTGAGCTTAAGGCAGGCCACACACAGTTCGAATTTCTTTTCTGCCAGCATGAGTTGCACATACAGTATTGACAGGAGAATCCCTCCTGCTGAGCGTTCGTACTTACCTCGTGGGGGGACTGGGGAAGCAGTCCCTGCCGGGAGAAGACAGTGATTATTGCTAGCGGCTTACCAACGCTGGCAGGCTGGTTGTACTCAAGTTGATTGATCAACTTGGGTACATTCAGCCTGCCCATACATGGTTAGAATCTCGACCGGTACTCGCCGAAAGGCCGATATTCGAACTGTCTATGGCCGGCTTTAAAGAATGCACAAAGAACCTTATCTTTATTGTGTAAACTATTAGACTATTATAAACTATTAAAGTGATTGTAAATGATCCCCTTGTAGAACAACCCATTATGTTTAAAATTAAAATGAAAGGCAAAATATTTGGGTATAGATAAAAAAATCCCCCCAAACATTATACATACCTTTTATTCCCTTTTTTGTAAGTGAGCACATTCCCCCTGTTCTCAACTGCATAAGAGCTGGGGAAGGAGAAGCAACAGTATTCTGGTCTTCCCAATGAATGGCTCTACAGGGGGGTGTGTCAGGACAAGTGTGATCATTGGAGGAGAGCAGGCTGAGTTCCCAGCACAGCTAGAGAGCTGACCATGGTGTGCTCTCCTGCTAAGTGTGGTCGGTATCTAATAGGAAAGCAGGGGGACAGGCAGGAACTTCACACAAAGGGAGCAATACAAAGAGAACAGGATAATTTTTCATACAAGTACATGGTACAGCAGGCACATATCAGGAATATGACATGCTGGGGTAATAAACACTTTAATCCATCATGTAATGGAGATGAACAAAGTATCAAGTCCAGCCTGTATGACAACCACGACTCCCTCCATTGGCATAGTTACCAACTGTCCCTCATTTTGAGGGACTGTCCTTCTTTTGAGAAATCCCTCAGTTGTCTCACTTTTTGGTCTGACGTGTACATCTCTATACAAATGTAGCACCCTCTAGCTAGTGTGCTAGTGTAAATAGGTTAGGTGTTAGTGTAGGCAAACTGGCTTGGCTGAGAGCAAGGCCTGGGTTGTAAATCTGGGTCAGGGTTTAGTGACTCAGGGAGGCTGGGTGACATAGCTGGATTCTGCAAGGAAGTGTGTACTAGAGGAAGAAGAGGAGCTGTATATAGACTGTATATCGGAAGAGTTGTCCCTGAAGTTTGTTTGAAGTTGAGTGGGCATCCCATAATCTCCCATCCCTATTCAAGTTCTATCCCTCAATAAAACAATAAAATAACAGTCACGTCCCATTCCCTGACTATGAGGGCCTGTGGAGATTTGGTGTGCCTGGCTGTGCAGGGTGGGGGATCCTTTTCTTCTTGCGGCTCTTTAGGGGGTGCGCTACACAAAACGTAATATTTTAAATGATAAAAGTGTTGCACTAAACTTTTTATCCAACCTCTATATTACTGCATTTGTTATTTTGAAAAGCCAATATAAAGGAAAAATTAATAGATGGTAAAAAAAACACTTGTGTTTTAGCCAATCATTTTCTGCATAATAGATCTACAATATGTGGTTTGTGTAACCGGGCCATGTCCTCCTGTGGCAGGGACATGTCCTTTGCCTACATACTGTGTGCTGAAAGGTGTCCCTGTTTATCATTTCAGAAAGTTGGGAGGTGGGTATAGATACAATGCAAATATGAATGTAGACATGAAGAGGCAGTAAGTGTGTTATTTGCACGATCACCAGGAGAAAAAGTCGGAAAAAACACCACTAATGCAGCCAACAAATCTCAGGACTGTCAAGTTGCAACATATACTTTCTATTTTTGAGTTTTGATACCTTTTGACCCATAAAGTAAACCTGCATTGAGAAACATTGCTCAGCTCTTCCTTTGAAAATGGTAATTATCTGGCCCTCATGCTGATTCGGTGGCTTCTGTTCTTTCTAAGGCACAGGCCTAGAACAAGCATGCAGATCAGGAGACTTCACTCTGACCTATTCTAATCTGTATGCTTGTCCAGGGCAGTAAGGCAGAAAGTACTAAAGTGAGACAGCCAAACAACCTTTTCTTTTTTAAAGCGGAGTTCCGGGCAAAATAATTTTTTTTTAGATAAAAATACCCCTGGGACAGTCAGGGCTAGTGCATTTAAGCAATGATATGTTATAAATAATTGGTGCGCTAAACTATTAAAGGTGAATGATTGCAATGAATCAACCAATATAACAAACACAGTGCTGACAATATGGGAAAATCTTCTGAATGAAAGTCCAAAATAATCAAGTCCATCAAAACATGTCCGAACTGTGCCGGTGAATAAATTCAAATTCAAGTAAAACTGTGACGTTATGACGGAGTGCTGAAATGAATTCCAAATAAAGTGACATCCACGTGAACTAAGATTCCCGCCACCAGCTGGCTGTCCTTCTTACCAGATATGTATATATCTTAAGCAATCCAAACCAGCAGAGATCATGCACATCCCCCCTCGTGTGACCACACTAAAGAGCCTCTTACCAGATGTAAAAATTAATGGGCATGGGACATTTCTCTTGCTCAATCAGAATGCAACAGGTAGCTCGATGGATGGACTATTCCTCACGGACCCAGGATGTTGGATCTTCTTATTTGCTCCACATATTACATGCAATAAATACAAATGGACCAACCATAGTGCATTATCCCCGGTTTATTGATCAAACATGGGCGAATGTACTTGCAGGAGATGGTCTTGTATCTAGCGTATAACAAACGGAGCCTGTGGTAATCCTGTGTCCGGCTGCAGCACGGACAACTGGATGACGTAGGTGACGGCGCGACACGCCTCCTCCCTGACGCGTTTCCTCTGACGAGGCTTCCACTTTTTTTTTTAAAGCGAAGTTCCGGGCAAAATAATTTTTTTTAGATAAAAATACCCCCGGGACAGTCAGGTCTAGTGCATTTAAGCAATGATAGGCTCTGAACTGTCCCCTGTTTCACTTACCTGTAAGAAGAAATACTTATCTTGAAAATGTCTTGTCCAGCGCTGCCATCTCAGGTGTGGGCAGCTGAAGCTGGAGTGTCCCTCTTCGTGTCCTCTTCGGTGATGTCGGAGTCCCAGAATGCCCTGCTCGTCACTTCCGGGGCAGTCGCGTCATCCCGCAGCATGCCCAGAAGCTGTTCAGCAGGGAACGACGTGCCTGCACCGGAAGTGACGAATGACACTGGTGCAGGAGCATTGACTCCTGGGATTGATGACGCTCATCTCCCAGGAGTCAATGCAAGGAGGAAGTGACGTCGGGGGCCGCGGCCGCAGAGGGAGGAAGAGGGAGGAAGGTAAGTTGATTTTCAGAAAAAATAAGGTAAGTGAAACAAAAAAAAATTATAATTATGCAATTCTTTTTCAGGTTATATTAATCTAACTAACGGTGCAAAGTTCATTTTTAGGGTGGAACTCTGCTTTAAGCACTTGCCGACCAGTCACTGGGACTGTACTGCGGCAAAGTGGCTCGATTCCGTCCAGCGACGTAGACCTACGCCGCTGGACTCCTCCCCTTCTGGGCGGCGCTCGCACGCCGCCAGAGGCTCGCTCCCGCTGTGTTCAGTCACAGTGGGAGTCGGGCGAGGGGAGAAGCAGCAGCGATCGCCGCCGCTCTTCCCCGATCGTCGGGGAATCGAGTCTGGAGATCCGCCCGCTTCTGTAAACAAAGCGGGCGGATCTCCTAAGTGACAAACAGAGACAGATTGCAGGGTTCAGCATAGCTGAACATGCGATCTGTCCCTGTGTCACTCAGTCACCTCCCCCAACACACGTTAGTAAGCACCAGGCATACATTAACCCCTCCCTCTCCAATAAAGTTAACCCCTTCCCTGCCAGTGTCATTTTTACAGTAACAGTGCATATATATAGCACTGATTACTGCAGTAATATCACTGGTACCCCCAAAAGTGTCAAAAATGTCAGTCAAGGGTCCGATCTGTCCGCCGCAATGTCGCAGTCCCGCAAAAAAAAAATCGCAGATCGCCGCCATTACGCGTTAAAAAAAAACCACCAAAAATGACAGAAATCTTTCCCTTAGTTAGTAAACGCAATAACTTTTGCGCAAACCAATCAAAATACGCTTATTGTGATTTTTTTTTACCAAACATAGGTAGCAGAAAACAAATTGGCCAAAAATTAAAAAAAATTTTGATTTTAAATATTTTTTTTGGGGGGGAATTTCATATAAAAAAATGTGAAAAATATTGTTATTTTTTCAAAATTTATGCTCTTTTTTTGTTTATAGCTCAAAAAGTAAAAAAATCGCACAGGTGATCAAATACCACCAAAAGAAAGCTCTGTTTGTGGGGAAAAGGACGTAAATTTCGTTTGGGTACGGCGTCGCGTGGCCGCGCAATTGTCAGTTAAAGTCACACAGTGCCGAATCGCAAAAAGTGGCCTGGACGTAAGACAGCAAAATCCTCCAGTGGTAAAGTGGTTAAGGACAGTAAAATCCTCCTCCTCTACATCCACCCACCAAGATACTAATGAAAATTGCTCAGACAGGTACTCCAGAGGGATGGTCAGGGAATGTTCATTGCTTCCAGTACATCTGGTCATCTCATGTGATGTGCCACAGACACACAAATAGTACACATGGGGGAATCCCTGATTTCTGAATTGGCCCAAGGCAACTTGCAGAACTCTGCTTTAAAATTTTGTGGTCGCCACCTCTCCACTCAATGCAGGGGTCCGCTTTTAAAGAAAGTGTTGCAATAGTACAAAGCAAAGGGTGGAACAGAAATGTGGCAGGCATCATACCGGTATGTGGGTAGAGGTGGTCGAAAACTCACATAAGGGGGCCCCAGCATCTCTACCTGTGTCACTGATAACATAAAGGTAACAAGAAATGTGCTGCAGCCTGTAGGTATAGGGGCAGGCACAATAAAGTGGGCTTTGGAAAACATATCATTGAAAACCTATCCTACTGCTGGAGGAAGGCCTCCTGTATAAACCTATTGCAGGATGGAAGAGACCAAATATCTGTGGATGTCTGAGATACATTGAAAAAGTCATCTGAAGCTTGTGGGTACACCAAATGACGTGTATGCCAGAACTTTACAGGCACCCTAAGACTGCAAATACACCTACCACTACCCAAATCTCAGGGAACGCCTAGGAACCATTTGAGGAACCTGACTGAGAAAGGTGGCTTTAGAAGGGCTCATGTATGGAAATTTCTGGATGGGCAGACAGTTACTGAATAACAGAAAGGATCAATGAATTACCTAGATTACCTTACCAGCACCCTGGCAGTTCATTGAGAAGTTGTAGTTCTCCCAGAACTCTGTGAATGAATGATGAGGCCAGGTGGGTGGAGCCCTGCACGGCCATTGTTTTTTAAATTGTGACAGTGGGTGCAGAGAGAAGATCCCCAGCCCGCTGTCACAACAGGGACTCGGGATGGGTACACCCTAACTATGGGTGTAATATGTAACATGTTACTAAAGGTGAACGTATCCTTTATTATATTGCAGTTTACAGCTTACAAATCTACAGATGTGGTAGCTGCCTTCATCAGCCTGAAGTAGAACTTCATTTTTCATTGTGGATAAAGCAAGGGAGGGTTATAACCCGTCAGATTTTTTTTCACAATCTGTGTCCCATTGCCGAGATTTCCCTTCACTTCCTGTCCCATAGCCAAACAAGAAGTGAGAGGAAAGCCTTGCAAATTAAGGGAGCTCTTTGGGGACTATCAGGTCACCAGAACTTGTGTTCCCATTGGAAGATTTCCCCTCTATTACTTTTCTGGGAACAACCCAAAATTGGCAATTTTCTTTTACTTTCACTTTCAATGATAATAGTAAACAGGACAAATAGAGAGGATTAAAAGGTAAGTGCCTGCGCTTAGGAGATAAATATCTATAAATACAAGCTGCTGCTGATTAAAAAAAAAAGAGAACGCTTGAGAACGCTCTGATTGGCAGAGCAAAACGCGTCAAGCCGTTACTCTCACGTACCTACGACACTTCCGGGTTGAGCGGGTGGAACGCACAGGAATGTCCGGCGTCCCCGTAATAGGATTTCAACCGCTTGAATATCTTTAACGCTGTAAGTGCAATTTTTTATTGATTTAAAATAAAGTCTTTAATACTGCACGATGAGGTCTCTCTCTATTTAAACTTTTTATGGTGGATCTGCTGCTAGATAAACTATATTGGAGGCTGCTGCAATAAAAATAGGAGGAGATAGTGATCTGTGGAGCTTGTAACTTGTAGCTTACCCGGGATTCTGACCGCTGGGAATTATTCAAAAGGCTCAATTACTCTGACAGTCCGGTGAGTAGGGGACTGAGAGGGGAGCACCCAGATTTACAAGCACGGAGCACTTTTTTGACTTGAATTAGTTTTTATTTGGTTTTCTCAATGATGAACAGAAAGTGAAAAAAAATATACATAAACATAAGTAAAAGACATACAGAAAAAAGAAGAAAATAAAATCTTACAAATCAGTATAACAATATATACAACTGAGACAGAAGTTCATAAGCTGCAATAATACTTCGCCTAGGGATGGATAACCATTCTTAATATGAAAAATTATCTATAAATTTTGGATAGAACCCCAAGCTAACATGATATCCAATTAAACAATATGGTAGTAGGGACTCTGTTGCCAGAGAAACCAAGCTGTATGGAATTTACTACCTCGAGACACGGAGTATGCATAGGCCTTTTCCAATGAAAAATGTTGGTTGACTAGACGTATTACCTCTATATGGGAGGGGGCTATAGGTTGTTTCCAGCATCTGGCTATAATCGTTTTAGCTGCTAATAATATATGTGTAAACACCGTTCTGGCGACGAAGGGTACACTTTCAATACCTAAATTTAGGAGAGCTAGGGCAGGTTCAGGTTTAGTCAATATACCCGTGACGTCAGAAATTATTTCAAAGATTTTCCTCCAATAACTAGTCAGTCCTTTACAGGACCAAAGTATATGAAAAAGAGTACCAATTTGGTCACACTTTCGCCAACACAGTGGGTCATAATTGGAATAGATTGAAGACAAACGATAAGGGGTCAGGTACCATCTAGTTGCTATTTTTTGAAATTGTTCCCAGTGCGTGACGCACTGTGTTGTCTTGTACGCTGTACGTATCGCCCATCTCCATTGATCATTGGAAAAGGTCGAGCCCATGTCTCTTTCCCATTTCATCATGTAAGGCGTTTTAAAAAAAACAAGTTTCTGCTGTAGTTGGTTATAGAACATTGATATCCCCTTAATCTTAGAGCTCGGGTCTGTGAGATATTTCCACAATAATTGAGGAAAATTAAGTTTAGGAGGTGGATACTTGGATATAAAACTGACTATGCTATTGTAAGCAAAGACAGCCTGGGGAGGGAGTGAAAATTCTAGCTGAAGGGTTGCAAAAGGTTTAATGATATTATCTTGAAACAGTTGCTTGACTGTGTCGATACCTGCCGATACCAGTTTACTAATGTGGACCCCCGGAAGCAAGATACTCATAGTCTGTAAAGGTATAGGGACTAATATATTATTTTGCTGTTGCATAGGTTGAGCAATAAGATAGCGCCAGGACAATAGAGACGCTCTTATTGTTAATGGAAGGGTGGTCAATGTTATAGGTTTCCACATATCCGCCAAGAGTAACATATGTAATTCCTGTAAATTGGATAGCGCAGCTTCTATTGGGAGCCACGGAAGAGATATTTTATGGCTTCTATGAGTAAACCAATACTGCAAGGGGGCAAGACGGGTTGCATGATAATAGTCTTCAAGGGATGGCAGTCCCATCCCTCCGACCGATTTGTGTCGTATCATATGTGAATACGCACATCTTGCTCGTTTCTGTTGCCAAATAAAAGTGCGTAACAGTTTATTAAGTGAGTTGATATAATACTTGGGGATATGAATCGGAAGAGCGCAAAGTATATATAATATCTTAGGGAGGCATATCATTTTAAATGCGGCTATTCTTCCAGCCCACAATAGCTCTGTCTTCTTTAATTTGTTGGTATCGTTAGTAATGGAGGCTATCAGTGGGCGCAAATTAGATGTCAATAGCCTAGAGGTTGGAAACGTTAAGAATATACCTAAATATTGCAAGGCTTGAGGGGTCCATATGTAAGGTAATTTTTGCTTAAGGTGATTAAGTGCACGGCCCTGTATACCCAAATTCAAGATGACAGATTTATCGTAGTTGACCTTATAATAAGATATGGCACTAAAAGTTTGCAAGGTATCATGTACAGCGGGTAGGGACTCGGTGGGGTTCGTCAAGCTCAGAATTATGTCATCAGCAAAAAGTGTGATAACATGTTGTGAGTGCTGAAATTTAAAGCCCGAGATCATAGAGTTTTGTCTAAGTGTTTCTGCTAAAGTTTCAATCGATAGGTTAAATATCAAGGGAGATAATGGACATCCCTGACGTGTGCCATTTAGTATTGGAAATGTTTTGGATAGGGTGCCCGCCGAGAGCACCCTAGCCGTTGGAGAGGTGTATAGTGTCAAAATGGCCGACAGAATCGGACCGTTAAAGCCAAACCACGGAGCACTTTTTTGAATCTTCACATTGATTATGCTAGCAGATCAGCACTGAGCACTTATTTGCACGAAGAGGAGAGTCACATATTTATGAATTTGTTTATTTATTCATTTATTGAAGCACTGGACACTTTGAGTATTGATCATTTATTTATTCATATATTGTAGCACTGGACACTTAGATTTTTTATGTAAAAGGAAGTTTTCACTTGGCACATATATATTGGATAATTTATAATCACCTGTATTTATATATATATATATATATATATATATATATATATATATATATATATATATATATAAACATATATATATATATATATATTGTGGGGTGACTAGCTCGGTGCAAGCCTCAAAAACAGCATAATTCAAAATAAACATAAATAAAATCCTTGCCACTGTGGGCGGCTACCTTCACACACTGGAACCTATCTAATGAAGTCTGTCCCCAACCTACTGTTGGGCAGACTTGGCTGATCATACAGCAAACTCTCAATAGTCCATGTTTTATCTCTTCACACAGCACATGTTCATTTAACCTGTCCCTTTGTTTGTCTCTTCACATAGCAAACAGTTCATTTACTTCTTCCACAAAGAAATAGTTCATTTTCTCACCTTGAGAAGTCTTCAGTCTTAATTAATTTCCCCTTCACACAGGAAATGTCCATTGGTTTCTTTTCACCTAGAAACGATCCAAGACCTCACTTGGAGTAGTCTTCACACTTGTTACCCTCCTCAGCTTCACATCGCTTCAGGAGGTCTTCCCCATGCTCACACAGCTTTCAGGGGGCACACATCTGACTGTCCTCCTCTCCCAGCCCACACGGCGACAGGAGGCAGAAATCCTTAGACTTCCTCTGGACAAATTATAGAGGCCTTCATTTTCTCATTCTGAACAGCTTAATGGTTTTCAACTTCCTGCTGGCTATCTCTGCAGCCAACACCCTATAGTAATTGGTGAACTTTCTAAATCAGGTGGAAATGTATCTCCTGTCTGTGACTACATCCACAGATTTACCTGACTTCCTGTCACAATATATATATATATATATATATATACATATATACATATATATATATATATATATATATATATATATATATATATATATATATATATATATATATATATATTATGTATGCTTATGAGGTTGCACCTAGCACTTTATATTATACTTGCATAATAGCTAAAATATTGTTCATTTACATAGGTGTATATTGGTTTTATAATATTTACTTATTAATTTTTAGCACATAATTCAAACAGTATTTGCACATATTTAAAGTATAGATATAATTTATTATCACACAGCAGCGCTGATAATTTTTAGCAAATAGAGAGGATGAATCTCCCTAACGGGTGCACAGACAGCAATAAAGACTGACAAGTGTTCTAATTGCTCTGCACTCTGCTCAAAATTAAAAAAAAAATGTTTTGCCTTTAGTTATGCTTTAAGTACAGTTTCTGCTAATACAAAAAAAATACCTGTTGATCTTGATAGAAATCCAACATCTCAATAACTGTGTACTGAACTGAACTCTCAGATAGTAATGAGCTTGAGTTTGGCTGAACCCAGATGGTAGCTCTGTTTCTTGGGTCAATGAGCTGCAGGTGGGGTATCCCCTGCCCCGCAGCTGCATTAGATACAAAGGAGCAGGGATTTCTGTAACATGGCCATCTTACCATATTAGATCAATGATGTCATGGGTATCTCTGCCACTTTCTGTATGTGCAGCTGCTGGGCCGGGCCGGAGCTCATTGGTCCAGCACTTCACCGCAGCAGAAGCATAATCTGCCCCTGTTCCCATTTCAAGCCAAAAATGGCCCACAGCCATTCGGGCCTCGCTGTCCAGCCACGGTATTGAGGATGAGGCTGGGATCATTAATGTGGAGTCTCCGTCATTCCAATACAAATATGGATCTATAGAAGAGGGGATCGATGATTGGGGATCCACAGAAGAGACTGAGTGGGACTGGAGTTCGGAAGCTGGGAGCAGCTCATCAGGTCCTGAAACTGTAGTTGTACCAGATAAGGAAACCCAAGAGTCCACAGAAAGAGGGGAGCTGGCCCAAAAGTTGGGGTTTTGTGAGGCCTATACAAAACGGGTGCCAGACCTAACCCTACCCACATACTATGCCTGGGCTCGGGACCAGAATGAGGCATACATCTACTTCATTAAAAGAGAGCCGACCCCCTTTTCTTTGCCCGGGAGAGGTAATAGGAAGACCCTCCCCAGGCTATCTCAGATGCAAAGGTGGATGCAACGCAAAGTGGCATTGGAGTACGGATATGACTATCCGCATTCTCCCAGGCAGGTCATGGTAAATATTGAAGAGAGAAGGGATTTTTGGGCTGATGAAGCAATATGGGATTTTCTCTTTGTCCCTAAGCCTTGCATGGATTCACCCAGGACTGACCTTAAAGAGAAATTTGATGCAGTGAAGACACAATGGCTATATGGACGGTCCATTTACATTGATAGGGTGGAAGTTCGCTGTCCAGATGGATCGGGATAGGCTTGGTCCATCCGAGTGCGGGACAGCCAGGGAGCCCTTGTCAGGGTCCCCCACCCAGAGTACTATATCTAAATGGATTTTCTTTATTTGCAAGACTGTATATTTAAGGCTGGCTTGCCATCATAAGGAAAAGAAAAAATAATGCTGAGTTACACAGTTCCTGTTCAGTTTAAGTTTGCTGTTTGGCTGTACAGACCCCTTGGGCCAACGGGCCAGGGTCATAAATAGTTACTTTCAACTTCACAGATCCCTTGGGCCTTTGGGCCAGGATCTTTTTGGATTACAAATATTGTTTAAGAGACCACAGACTTTTACAACCAGGAAGAAAAACGGGTGGCTGTCGCAGTATTGGGCGGTGCATCCAGGAAGTCTGGTGGGGGGTGCTCTGGAAGAACCCTTACAATTTCCCTGACTCAGCAGGATTGCAGGCCACTCAGGCTCCAGTGGTTCACCCTGTTTCCAAGAGAAGGAGAAGTTTTCTATGTGACAGCAGGAAGATGGCGTATTTCTTCTTTAAGGACTCTGCATAGGTATTCGGTGATAGGGCACAGATTCGCCCAGGAGGAGGGGAGGATTGGATCCGGCGTGTCAAGCACTGAATAGCAGAGGAGTTAGGGAATGGAGTGAGAAGGTCGGCCCTGAAGGGAGGGCCTTCTTACTCAACTGTTCAGATAGTTAGTCCTGTAATTTCTATATGTATGCAGTATGACTAACCTTTTTTTGTCCTCTACAGGTGGGCTCACGGTAGAGACAGATAGTTAGGAAATTTATGTTTACCTCAAAATCCCCACCAAGCGGCTTTGTTTGGTGGGGGGTGCATCCTTTTATGCACCTTAAATAATTTGTATATTTGTACAGCATAAAGATGTCTATCTATTTTTTCACGTAAATTATTTGTATATTTGTTTCTTTCCCTTTTTTCCCTTTTCCAAGTTTGTGGGATACTACAGATTTTTGGCAAATTTTTGTAGGAGGTGGCTACCTCAGAGCCAATGGGGACATGGCTCATTTTTGGTGGGGGGTTTTTTCTAGGTAGGTGCTAGGAAAACCATAAGGGAGGCCCTGTCTGCTTATCAGGGGGACCTAATTGTTCAGCTAGGCTGTCATGTGTTTTCAAGGTGTGCCTGTTGAGCTTGGGGAGTCTCCCCACTATGTCCAATGAGGGCTCTTATTGGACAGTGGAGGAAACCTGACCAATAGCACACCAGGGCTTGTATCTATCCCAGAGGGCATCCTTGGATGGGATATAAGTCTGAGGGGGACACATGACAGGTTGTATTTGGCGGGAAGCAGAGTCCCAGGAGGGGGGTGACGGCTCTCTCTCCTCCTGTCAGTGTGAGGTAAGTGTCCTGGGCAGTTGGCCTGGAGGACGGAAGGTTGAGCTGAGCTGCAGAGAGGGATCCAGTGTGCTGTGGACCGAGTGGAGCTGCAGGGCAGAGGTTTCCAGGAAAGCAGTGTAGTGAGTACTGTAAACTGCCCAGGGGTCTGCCTAGGATAGGGGACCACTCCAGAAGGTCAGAGGGATCCAGGAGCCAACTAACCAGTAGAGAGGGCTTAGAAAAGGTGGAGCCAGAGTCTAAGCCCTGAAGATAAGTGTGTGAGAGAGGGTGCCTGGTGCGGGCCCTGAAGCATACAAGTGTTCAGCAGTGCAGCAGTGATAAAGTAGCTACCTCAGCAAGGAGTGCCAAAGGGAGCTTCAAAAGTACTTTGAGTCACAAGGAGGTGATCAGAAGTCAGTTTAGTGTTAACAGGCAGCAGGCCAGTGTTAACCAATCGTTAACCGGCGTTGACCGGCATCAAGCCAGCATCAAGTCAGCGCCAAAAGGCATTTTTCAGTAGACCCCAGCAAATTGTGCATAGTTGAGCCACCGGAGTATCCCACTCATCCCTTCTACCATCCAAGTTCTCAATAAACATAAAAACCCAAAGATACTGGACTGGTCATTGTCTCAGTGCTCACACTTGGAGAACATACTTAAATGTGCTGTTGTTGTTAGCGGTAACCCAGGTGGACCCAGCACAATGGCTGAGAATTCTGCTACAGTTATATTTATATAAAATAATGGATGAGGGGGCCTTTTGTTATGAACACAGTGAATACAATCACTCTTTGTGTTCATTCATAAATGAAGCATAGTAAACAGTGTTTACTATGCTTCAGTTTGTGAATGAACAGGAAGCTGCTCAGCACAGAGCACTAACCTGTTCATTCTCTGTCCAGTGCAGCTGAGGCTGTAGAGAAAGGCATGTGTGCTTGAGCTTTGGGGTGCACACCCTAATGCAATAGGCTGCGCGCACTTATGGGGTAGAAAAAAACCTGAAAAAAGAAAACGAATGCAGCCACCACATCTAAGGACTGATAAACTGCAACACATTGTTTTTGGGTTTGATATCCACATTGGTGGGCGCAGCCTATTGCATTAGGGTGTGAACCCCAGGGCACAAACACACATGCGTGTATATGAGCAGAGCGGTGGGCGGTGTCAGTACAGAAGAGATTAGTGTCAACAGGGCAGTGGTTGATGTCAGTAGTTTTTTTTGTTTTTATTATTTTTTTACAATATTATTTTTTATAATTTTTTTTTACATTTTTTTTCCACAGCCCTGTTGGGAGGCTTTGGTGAAACATCAAGGATCTGAACAGATCCCTGATGCCTCACCTTTGAGACACAGAAAGGAACTGTAGACAAGGATTCCCTAGTCCCTTTCAGCTGCACTGGACAGTGAACGCATGAGAAGGGTTATGCTACGTGGCTTCCTGTTCATTCACAGACGGAAGCATAGTAAACATAGTTTACAATGCTTCCGTATAGAATGAACACAGGAGCGATCAGTACAGATCACTCACTGTTTCCTCAGAAAAGGAAGAGGATGATAAATTAAATATTTACCGGCCCCATCCTCAGCTCTCCATCCTGAATCATACACTGTAGCAGCCAGCGGGAGAGGAGAGGAGGGAAGCTGGCAGCTTTGCAGGGGGAGACAGGGGGCGCAAGGAAGCAGGGGCAATCAGCACTGCACAAGGTGATTAGGGAGTGCCCAGGCACACCTGGCACACCCTGTGCGCATGCCTTTGGATATCCTTTACATGCACCTCATCCCATATCTCTGTACAGATTTTTAACAAGATATGTATTTCAAGTAGGTTTGGTACTTCTCTGTTTGTTTACTTTAAAACATGTAAACTCAGTTCTGGAACTTATCTTTAACCTAAAAAGTATGTTTAATACAGGAATGACCATTATTATCAGTTCACTCATTAGAAGAGTTATCATTTCTTAATGAGCCCAGCAATGGCAGTTCACTGGCTCAGTCACCTAATTCTAATAATTAAGGTTGGAGATAACATTTTCAGCAGAAAAAATATCTAGTAGAGCTTTAACGGTTTTAATCAACCGATAATGATTTATTATTTTGTTTGTTTTTTTTAAGGCCCCTTTCACACTTGTGGACAGTTCAGCTCTGCCTGTCAGTTTTTCAGGCGGATCTGAACGGATGCCCCATGCATCTATATGGGGCATCGGATGTCAGCGGAGACATGTCCGCTGACATCCAATCCGATCCTGTCCTTCAAATCCGGACGGATGGAAACCCTATTTTCCATCCGTCTGGAGGATCGGATCGGATCGGATGGGATTGGATGAGAACAGACAGGTGGTCCATTCTCATCCGATTCCCCCATAGAAAAGAGCAGGGACCTGACAGCTCCATCTCTGCACACAGCGCAGAGACAGAGCTGCTATCCGCCTGCTCAGCGGGGGATCGGCAGATCGATCCCCCGCTGAGAAGAATGGAGTCCGCCGACAGAGAGGCAAGTGTGAAAGGAGCCTAAGTCCTTTATTTTCCTTTGATAGAAAAAATGTAGAGGAGCACACAATCAAGTAAGAAAAAGCAAATCAGCAGAGGTAAAGAGAAAGACATTGGTAAAAAACAGAGCTGCAGTAATCAATAACCTGTTTGACATACTGTATAGGGATTAGAAGACTTATTAACCTCCCTGGCGGTATTATTTCCTTTGGATTTTAGGTGCTGAAAGCGGTACCATTATTTTGCATGTAATTCTTGTGAATGAGCAGCCCAAACCAACTGTATACATTTATTATATATATTATATATATATGTATGTATACATATATTATGTATACATATATTATACATATATATATATATATATATATATATATATATATAATGTATACAGTTGGTTTGGGCTGCTCATTCACAAGCTAATGTGATTTTTTTTATTTTGAATAGTATCAGTGTGTTTGGGGTGTTTTTACATTTGAATTTGCCGCCGGTTCCACCCCCCTGCGAACGTCACGTCGCAGGAGACGGAACCTGGGACACGGAGAGGATCGGGAGGAAGATCCGCAGCTAGACACTGCCGAGACACATCGCTGGATCCCGGTGACAAGTTAAGTATCCTCTTTTACAGGATCCAGCGATGCTTCTGGCGGTACCCCGAGTGTGGCTCGGGGCTACCGCTTTTGGCTCTGAAATTTAACCCCGAGCCACACTTGGGAATACCGCTAAGAAGGTTAAGACCCGGTTCACATCTATGTGGTTTCCAGTGGCAGCGTTTGCCTGGGCACAGACTTCCAAAGCAAGCAAAGTCCTTTCTTGTATTAAGAGAGGCATGGACTGCAGAGAGAGAGATATTATTCTGCCCCTGTACAAATCATTAGTAAGACCTCATCTGGAATACGCAGTTCAGTTTTGCGCATAACCCTATAGTTGATATTCTCGTCTTTGTGACCAGGCTCTGTCATAGAGATAACAAGAAAGGGGCGCACCGATCTCGTGAATTACCACTAAAAAAGTTTATTAAAATCTGAAAGCAACATACATTGTACTCACAAACAAATGATGATAGCACACATATAACACACTGGAACCGATCATCTCCGAAAGTAGCCAGGGAACCTCTGTGCTGGGTGACGTGCTGATGTCTGCAAATATCTTGCTAGGCTGACGTGTTTCGAGGTAGGACCCTCTTCCTCAGAGCCAAATGTAGCACTTTTTGGCTCTGATGAAGAGGGTCTTCCCTCAAAACTATTGTTGTTTTAACCACTTAAGCCCAGGAGGATTTGGCTGCTCAAAGACCAGGCCCTATTTTGTGATTCGGCACTGCGTGAATTTAACGGACAATTGCGCAGTCGTGCGACGCTGTACCCAAATGAAATTGATGTCTTTTTTTTTACCATAAACAGCGCTTTCTTTTGGTGGTATTTGATCACCTGTGCGATTTTTATTTTTTTTGCGCTATAAACAAAAAAAGAGTGACAATTTTGAAAAAATAACAATATTTTTCACATTTTTTTTATATGAAATTCTCAAAAAAAATGTAAAAATCAAATTTTTTAACATTTTAGGCCAATTTGTTTTCTGCTACATATTTTTGGTAAAAAAAAAAAATCGCAATAAGCGTATTTTGATTGGTTTGCTCAAAAGTTATTGCGTTATGGCATCGCACGACCGCGCAATTGTCAGTTAAAGTCGCACAGTGCCGAATTGCAAAAAGTGGCCTAGACGTAAGACAGCAAAATCCTCCGGTGGTAAAGTGGTTAAAGGATAAGATTGATTCTTCCTGTCAGTGTGAAACTGCCTGCTGTAGGATGTACGCTGTATGACGTGTATTGTGCGGGCAGACAACTTACACTGACAGTCTGCAGGAGTCCTCGCTGGTGCAATGCTTTCCAGGTGACTAAAACAAAAATAGTAAATGCACATTTTTTTTAGCATTTAAATGGTATTCCCATGCATTCCCTAAGCAGCAGCGCGTTTTCCTCTGTGGGTGTGAGAAGACACGTGATTACACGCCTTCCTGCACCCACTCAGATGTGAACCCAGCCTATAAAAGGTATGAGCAGATCAGTATATTCAACAGGATGAGCAAAACAATGCTTCAGCAGCAATGTGCCAGTGTTCTGTAGCTGAACCTGATATTTAGGATATTCAAAAACATACTATGGAAGACATAAGTAAAATGTGACTAGTGCCTGTTAATGGAAAGTAATCAGGTGTCACTACTAGAACAGCCTCAGGAAAGTATTTGTAGAGAAAAGTGTACAAAACCAGCCCCGTGGGCTCTAGAATAGAGGCCGAGTGTCTAGGTAGGTGAAAGAAGAACAAGTAGGTGGGGGCAGATAAGACCCCCAGGGTAGAGGGTAAAGTAAGGAGCATGGTGGGCATGTTGTTGAATAACAACTTAAAGCGGAGTTCCACCCAAAAGTGGAACTTACATTCTTTTGTTTCCTCCCCCCCTCCAGTGCCACATTTGGCACCTTTCAGGGGGGAGGGGGGAAAGGATACCTGTTTTTGACAGGTACCCTTCCCCACTTCTGGGATACTACGCGGCGGCGCTGTCCCTCGGAAGCTCGGCCCCCTCCTCCCTCCTCCGCCGCCGAGCCAGTAGGAATGCGCAGCGCGCTTCGCGCAAGCGCAGTAGGGGCCCGCCCATGAAGCCGCAAGGCTTCACTGCCAGGTTCCCTTACCAGCGATGGCGGCGGCAGCACCCAACAGCCGATGGAAACATCGGCTGCGGTGCCGACATCGCTGGATTCCAGTACAGGTCAGTGTCCTAATATTAAAAGTCAGCAGCTACAGTATGTGTACAGTATGTTTAGCTGCTGACTTTTAATTTTTGGAGGGGGACTCAGCTTTAATACAGAACTTCAAGGGTAATATCACCACAGTGAATTTCTTGATTCTCTTGTAATATCGGTGGAGCTGAAGACTCGAGTGCACAGAACTTGTCACCCAAGTCTCTGATCAGCATTAAAGACCAGTGGGTGATTGTCCCTACTAGCATTAACCAGCACTTAAAATGTCAGGTTTTTATAGAACAACTCTTAGTGACGGTTCACACTAGTGCAATGCCAGACATCACATGTGATTGCTGTGCAGATCACATGCGATGACTGTGCAATGCGATTTCAGCCATACAAAATGTATGGCTGAAATTGCACCGCATTCGCACCAAAATGGTGCAGGACCCTTTTTTTTCGGTTCGCACTGGAATCGGATCGCATGGGCGTTCACACCTATGCGATCTGATTCCTGTACCATTTCACAGTTCACACTGCGATCTGCGAACCAATCTGGGGGTGTCATTTACTTTACATTGACACCCTCCAGCAATTTGCAGATCTCAGTGTGAACCATTCAGCGATTTTGGTGCGATGCGGGAACTGGCACTGAATCGCAGGGTTTCCTGCATTACACTAGTGAGAACCAGGACTTAAAGGGTTACTGTACATAGAATATTTTCAACGTTTATACAGATAAGCATGTAATAGAGATCAGCTTGTTTTAAAAAATACTATCAATGTGTGTTAATATGTAAGAATCATTGGTTGTGTATAATTTGTAATTATATATGCATAGGGGGCAGACATATTCCCTCCTTCCATAATCAGGCTCTGCATCCTGCTTTACACCTCGTACACACAATGACAATATCAGATCAATCATCATCAATTTTTTTTTTTCCATGCTGGTCTCATTTCGAAAATCCTCGTACGACAGAATACAATGTCCAAAGTGATATAATGTATTGTATTGTATTATAATGTATTCTTTTGTTTCTGAAAATGCCTGGTCTTGGTCTTTCAATTTTTGTTGGATGAATACTGTACTGATTAAACAAACATCGTTCACTCTGCTATTGTCCGAGAAAAATGTTCACGCTTGTCCCTTCGGATATTGTTGCATGAACTGTTGTGATCGCCTCTTGAAAGCGGTGTACTAACCATCCCTCCAAAAGCGATTTTTGTCATCCGATTTCCTGATTGTGTGTATTAGGCATTATAGTGGAAAGAGGGCACAAGAAATTAGGGCCCACACACATGGGACTGGGAACGGCACAAAGAAAAAAAAAATGATATATATATATTTATTTATTTATTTTTAATTCCTGAGATAAAATTACAGGATGAATGGCCATTTAAGGCTTCGGCTTGACGTCACGTGTATTAGTGGCGGGAAGGCTGAAATTTCGTGTGCTTTTCTAGAATTTTCTGTACCCCTATATAAAAGGGGTTCAATCCAGGGTCATTCAGTGTTGCCTGGTAGCTGCCTGGCGAGCTTCCCTCCCTGTCACCCTGTTGCTGGCACTTTGTGTGGTATGTCACCCTTGATGCAAGGGGGCACTTTGGTTGTTATTCATCTGGATTATATTTCGCTTGAGTTCTGTGACTGGGCATTATCTATTTTTTTATTTATTAGATTATATCTCAATGTTATTTGGTTAAATAAAGATTTGAGTAATAATATTAAACCAATAAAAGTGTCGCGGCCATTTCTATGCCAATGATTACTGTGTGTGTTTTTCTTTCACTTAAGGTTATTATTTATATTATTCTTAAGATTTTATATATATATGATTCTTAAGGTTTTATATATATTATCCTTAAGGTTTTATATATATATGATTCTTAAGGTTTTATATATATGATCCTTAAGGTTTTATATATATGATTCTTAAGGTTTTTGTATATACGATTCTTAAGGTTTTTGTATATATGATTCTTAAGGTTTTATATATATTATCCTTAAGGTTTTATACATATGATTCTTAAGGTTTTATATATATGATTCTTAAGGTTTTTGTATATATGATTCTTAAGGTTTTATATATATGATTCTTAAGGTTTTATATATATTAATCTTAAGGTTTTTGTATATATGATTCTTAAGGTTTTATATATATGATTCTTAAGGTTTTATATATATTATCCTTAAGGTTTTATATATATGATTCTTAAGGTTTTATATATATTATCCTTAAGGTTTTATATATATGATTCTTAAGGTTATATATATATATATATATATATATGATTCTTAAAGCGGAGTTCCGGGCACAAAATCGATCTTTTTTTTTTGTGCCTGTCCGCTTGGTCTCCTTAACCTGAAAAGGAATTGGATAGTTAGGTTTTTTTTTTTTTTTTTTTACTCACCTTGTAATTTTAGATAGAATATACTCACCTATTCTTCACTTCCTCCCTCTGCGCCGCGGCTCCGCTGTCACTTCCTGTCTTGCGATGATTCCTGGGAGCTGAACGTCATCGCTCCCAGGAATCAATGCGACGGCACCGGCCCCGCTCGTCACTTCCAATGCGGCGCCGCCCGGAAGTGACGAGAGGGGCCGGTGCAGGCGCATTCTGGGACAAGAAGACACGGAAGAGGACGCCGAAGAGAATTGCGCCGGCTTCAGCTGCCCACAAGAGAGATGGCAACGCTGGAGAAGAAATTTTATAAGTGAGTATTTCTTCTTGCAGGTAAGTGCGAACCGGGACAGATCAGAGGCTAGCCATTGTGGAATGTACTAGCCCTGACTGTCCCGGGGGTATGTTTATTAAAAAAATGTTTCTGTGCCCGGAACTCCGCTTTAAGGTTTTATATATATATATGATTCTTAAGGTTTTATATATATATGATTCTTAAGGTTTTATATATATTATCCTTAAGGTTTTATATATATGATTCTTAAGGTTTTATATATATTATCCTTAAGATTTTATATATATGATTCTTAAGGTTTTATATATATATATGATTCTTAAGGTTTTATATATACGATTCTTAAGGTTTTATATATATGATTCTTAAGGTTTTATATATATATATATATATCCTTAAGGTTTTATATATATGATTCTTAAGGTTTTATTTATACTATCCTTAAGGTTTTATATATATGATTCTTAAGGTTTTATATATATGATTCTTAAGGTTTTATATATATATATGATTCTTAAGGTTTTATATATATAAATTCTTAAGGTTTTATTTATACTATCCTTAAGGTTTTATATACTGTATATACAGTGGGTACGGAAAGTATTCAGACCCCCTTAAATTTTTCACTCTTTGTTATATTGCAGCCATTTGCTAAAATCATTTAGGTTCATTCTTCTTCCTCATGAATGTACACATAGCACCCCATACTGACAGAAAAACACAGAATTGTTGACATTGTTGCAGATTTATTAAAAAAGAAAAACTGAAATATCACATGGTCCTAAGTATTCAGACCCTTTGCTGTGACACTCATATATTTAACTCAGGTGCTTTCCATTTCTTCTGATCATCCTTGAGATGGTTCTACACCTTCATTTGAGTCCAGCTTTGTTTGATTATACTGATTGGACTTGATTAGGAAAGCCACACACCTGTCTATATAAGACTTTCCAGATCACAATGCATGTCAGAGCAAATGAGAATCATGAGGTCAAAGGAACTGCCTGAAGAGCTCAGAGACAGAATTGTGGCAAGGCACAGATCTGGCCAAGGTTACAAAAAGATTTCTGCTGCACTTAAGGTTCCTAAGAGCACAGTGGCCTCCATAATCCTCAAATGGAAGACGTTTGGGACGACCAGAACCCTTCCTAGAGCTGGCCGTCCGGCCAAACTGAGCTATCGGGGGAGAAGAGCCTTGGTGAGAAAGGTAAAGAAGAACCCAAAGATCACTGTGGCTGAGCTCCAGAGATGCAGTCAGGAGATGGGAGAAAGTTGTAGAAAGTCAACCATCACTGCAGCCCTCCACCAGTCGGGGCTTTATGGCAGAGTGGCCCGACGGAAGCCTCTCCTCAGTGTAAGACACATGAAAGCCCGCATGGAGTTTGCTAAAAAACACCTGAAGGACTCCAAGATGGTGAGAAATAAGATTCTCTGGTCTGATGAGACCAAAATAGAACTTTTTGGCCTTAATTCTAAGCGGTATGTGTGGAGAAAACCAGGCACTGCTCATCACTTGTCCAATACAGTCCCAACAGTGAAGCATGGTGGTGGCAGCATCATGCTGTGGGGGTGTTTTTCAGCTGCAGGGACAGGACGACTGGTTGCAATCGAGGGAAAGATGAATGCGGCCAAGTACAGGGATATCCTGGACAAAAACCTTCTCCAGAGTGCTCTGGGCCGAAGGTTTACCTTCCAACAAGACAATGACCCTAAGCACACAGCTAAAATAATGAAGGAGTGGCTTCACAACAACTCCGTGACTGTTCTTGAATGGCCCAGCCAGAGCCCTGACTTAAACCCAATTGAGCATCTCTGGAGAGACCTAAAAATGGCTGTCCACCAACGTTTACCATCCAACCTGACAGAACTGGAGAGGATCTGCAAGGAGGAATGGCAGAGGATCCCCAAATCCAGGTGTGAAAGACTTGTTGCATCTTTCCCAAAAAGACTCCTGGCTGTATTAGATCAAAAGGGGGCTTCTACTAAATACTGAGCAAAGGGTCTGAATACTTAGGACCATGTGATATTTCAGTTTTTCTTTTTTAATAAATCTGCAACAATGTCAACAATTCTGTGTTTTTCTGTCAGTATGGGGTGCTATGTGTACATTCATGAGGAAGAAGAATGAACCTAAATGATTTTAGCAAATGGCTGCAATATAACAAAGAGTGAAAAATTTAAGGGGGTCTGAATACTTTCCGTACCCACTGTATATCATTCTTAAGGTTTTTTATATATGATTCTTAAGGTTTTATATATATTATTCTTAAAGTTTTATATATACGGTATATGATTCTTAAGCCCCGTACACACGATACGAAAATCGGAAGTAAAATTTCGTCCGACGAACGATCTGCCGATTTTCGGATCGTTAGTATAGTGCTTTCAACAGCCAATTACAAATTTTCGGATGACAAAAACTGGATGTGCAGGTTATAAAATTTTTATTGTACGTCGACACAACATCGGATTTTCATTTAATCAGTACGGTTTTCGTCCGAAAAAAATCGTAAGAGCAAGACTAGGCATGCTCAGAAATGAAAGAACACATACAAAACAATTCAACACATGACATCACTTCTGGAGTTGAATTCTGTCATACGGGAATTTCCGTATGAAAGTAACCTCTTCACTTTCCATATGAGACTAGCGTGCAACCAAAAACGGACGAAAGATCGTTCGATAATCTGATCGTGTGTACGAGGCTTTAAGGTTTTAAAAGATGCATCCTCCTGTCCCATGCTCCACCTTCATTGTGCTTTAGGCTTTAGGGTTCACACTATTGCGATGCGGGAACCCGCACGATTGCAGTGCGGGTTTCCGCATCGCACGTCTCTTGCAGGCAGTTCACACTGCCCTAACCGCTGTGGGCGTCAATACAAAGTTAATGACACCCCCAGGTCGGTTCGCAGATCACAACGTGAACTGCCAAATGGCGCAGGAATCGGATCGCATGGGTGTATACAGCCATGCAATCTGATTCTAGTGCAGACCAAAAAAAAGGTCCTGCACCATTTTGGTGTGAATGCGATGCAAATTCAGCCATGCAGTCTGTATGGCTGAATTTGCATTGCACAGACATTGCATGTGATCTGCACAGCGGTGTGTTGTGAATGACATGCGATGTCTAACATTGCAATAGTGTGAACCCGCCTTACTGCTCCTTCCCACAATACAAGCATATCATTCAACTCAATAAAACAATGTTCATCATAAAAATATTTCTTCAAGGTGAATGCTGAAATTACTCAAAGCCTGTTTACTCAAAATATATACTTTCCCTTTAAATTACTGTACGCTGTAGGCCGTTAACCAGCTTAGTTAGCAGAAAACTCTTGTCCCAGTGGAAAAAGAAACACATGGCACAGGATGTGACCAAGATCTGAGTGTTGTCATATTAGGGTAATGCTTATATTACTGACAAGAGATAACATGCTGGAGGACGAATGAAATGCCTGTGGGATCTGTCACAGATATCTTCCTATATCCTAAAATGTTTCTATTGCTTCTCCCTACATTTGTTTCATCTAAATAAAGGGAACAATCATTTGTATACCAATGCTTTCATTAAAAAAATATCACAAGTAAATAATAAATCACACATACATAGGTATACAGTATATGCAAAGTAGATAGTAATGAACCAGTGTCTGCTTCTTTGCTATTGAATGTACCGTATGGAATTAAATATAATGCTCCATGAAGCTTAGACTTTCCAGCATGGGATGAAACTTGTGTCTGACAGCCTACTGCTGGCACTGGACGACAACTAGCCATTACACAATATGCAGTTCTTAACAATGGTGCCCCCCAGTGGTGGATATCATTTTCAAAGGGCCTAGATCAGGGGTCTTCAAACTATGGCCCTCCAATTGTTCAGGAACTACAATTCCCATCATGCCTAGTCATGTCTGTGAATGTCAGAGTTTTACAATGCCTCATGGGATGTGTAGTTCGCAACAGCTGGAGGGCTAAGAGGCGGTGTAATTAGAGTACTTGTAGTTTGAGGATCCCTGGGATAGATAGATAGATAGATAGATAGATAGATAGATAGATAGATAGATAGATAGATAGATAGATAGATAGATAGATAGATAGATAGATAGATAGATAGATAGATAGAGTATCTTACCCATAAAGGGACATACCTATTTGAGATAATGTATTTTCCTCCTTGATGTATATTTTATGGATTCAGTATATAGTAAATAATTTTTCTTTTAGACCCGGTTCACATTAGTGCGATGACAGACATTGCATGTGATTCGCAACGCACTGCTCTGAAAATCACATGCGATGTCTGCGTGATGCAAATTCAGTCATACAGATTGTATGGCTGAATTTGCATTGCATATGGACACTACTCACACTTTTTTGGGTCCGCAGCAGAATTGGATCGCATGGGTGTTCACACCGATTCATGTCTGAACTGTCAGTTCACATTGCAAAATGCAAACTGATCTGGGGGTGTTGGTAACTTTGTATTGACACCCCCAGCAATTCGCAAATGGCAGTGTGAACTGCCTGCAATTTGAATGCGATGCAGGAATCCGCAGTGGATTTGCAGGGTTACATAGTTACATAGTTAGTGAGGTTGAAAAAAGACACCCAGGGCTGGCGCTACCAGTAAGGCGACCAAGGCAGCCGCCTAGGGCACAACTTAGCAGGGGGGCGTTGGTGGAGCCTGACCCGAGGTAAGTGACTTACGGTAAGTCACTGAAGGGGTTTTAACCAGTGGCGGCCGGCCCATCCATTAGGGGCGCAGGGGCGCCCCCCCATCCATGCGTCCGGTCCCCTAATCTACATGCAGGGCGCCAGACGCATGGATTCCAATGGGGTGTTTTTTTTTTAAAGCACATTAATTAGAACAAGAGGCTCTAATAGGCTTCAAAAAAGGGTGGGCTCGGGGTGCAGATCACTGCGCTCCGAGCCCACCCAGTTGTGTGACAATAGCGAATGAATATTTCCTATTGCCACATTGATTCTCCTCCCGGCCAATCAGGTAGCGGGTCCTGAGACCTGTTTCCCAAATGGCCAAAGGAGAAGGCATCCTATTGGCGGAGGAAGAGGGAGGAGACGGCCGCCAAGAGGGGACATGGAGGAGACTGAGGGAGAAGGCGTCTCCGTTCGGAGGAACAAGATAAGTGAACTGGTGCCCAGGGGGGATATGGTGTGGACTGGTCTCTGGAGCGACAGGGGAGTCCGTGGCCAGGTCCCTCTGCCGCCCCCCCGACCAATGGAGCACGAGCCACCACTGGTTTTAATCCCTTCAGCAACTTGGGATGGGGGGTGGGAGAGCATATAAGGGGGCAACAATTTTTATTTTGCCTAGGGCGGCAAAAATCCTTGCACCGGCCCTGAAGACACCAGTCCATCCAGTTCAACCTGTGATGTGTGTGTGTGTTTGCTGTTAACCGTACATTGTATACCCCTGTATGTTGTTCCCGCATTGCATATACACTGTATGTAAACCAGCACTAATATCTAATATACAATTACATTTTTTAGGGAGCTCTCTTCTCTCCTCACACATACCTTGCCATACTTTATTTGGATACGCATGGTAGAACATCATAAGACTGATATCAGCAAGTCTATATTTGGTAGGACCCTACTAATCACTGGGCATTTTGACTAATATTATAACCATGTTTATTAACTTTTATAGGATGGTTGTCCTATAACATGACCCCGGTGCTCACCCAGGGAGCATTCCTTGTATGTGTACTACTGAAAGGTTCGTTTTACAAGTATATGTGTTTCAGGACCGCTGTATGATTTTTGAATATATAAAAACATGTAATATGTTTACCAAGATTTGTTTGTAAATGATGTTATTTCATTTATAGATGAGTACTATAGGGTCTTTGTAGCCCTGAGGAAGCCATTGGTGAAACGCGTTGGCATTGAAGACCCCTATCATATAGTGCTCATTATACCAGACACTTCCCTCCCCTTGATGGACTTTTCTTATGCAATTGTTATCGTGTATTGTTTTATCTATTTTTTATACAATAAAATATGCATTTTTACTAAATTATAATATCTCTCTATCTGGCCTGCACAGTCCGATTCTTTCTCTTTTTTTCTTACATTTACATATTGTGGATGATGGCGACATATGTAACGGATAATTTAAAAAAATATACAGTATATGAACAGTAGTCTTGTGCTATCTGGAACTCTGCCATGGTCAATAATATACATGTAGCACCCTCCTAGTTAGGTGCCTGGATTTGGTATATTTAGTTTAGGCTCACTTTATTCATTGGGGCTGTATTTTATTGTTCAGTAGATGTATTTCTGGCTCACTGTATCCAATGGTGCTGCATTTGATTTTTCTGATCTGTTCTGTATTTCAGTAGCTGCAGAACTGACTGCTGAATATTTATGCGGCCCTGGCCCAATCCCTGGGGAGAGGTGCCCAGATGGTGGCTGGGAGAGTGTATAAATACTGTGAGTCTGGATGCGCTCTGTATGGGTTTCTGCATGCGCATTTTGAATGTGTCCAAGTTTGTTTTTTCTGATCTAGTTTTTTTTCTCCAAAGTTTTAACTTTTTTGTTTTGCTTTGTTTTGTTTTATTTTATTGTTTTGCTGTAATGTGTTCTGGTGCATTTTTTATGTGTTTTTCAGCAATCCAGTACAGTTCCTTGCAGAAAAAAATGAAGCATGTTCTACTTTTGTTGACTGCACTGAAACACACTGCAATGGTGGGAACTTTGCCTTTGAAATCCATGTAGTCTACTATCTATGCATTTTTGATGCAGAAAACAAAAACGCATTGGACTGCATGTGGTGTGAACTGGGCCGTAATGAGTCCTTAAAGCGGTAGTATAGTCATTTTTGTGACTTTTACCTACAGGTAAGCCTATAATAAGGCTTACCTGTAGGTACAATTAATATCTCCTAAACCTGCACGGTTTAGGAGATATTTGCACTGCATGCAGCCGCTGACGCTAGCGGCGCATGCGCTCTGAAGGTCCGGCGGACCTTCAGAGTTCCTTGCCGTGAACTTGCCGGAAAGTTAAAACAATGGGCGCATGCGCGGGGTGACGTCATCACGGCTCCGGCCACTCACAGCGCCGGAGCCGCCGAATCCGGAAGAGACACTGAGGGATCATGTCAGCTCCCACAGCAGTGTCCGGGGGCCCGTGTCGGGCTTCGTTTTAAGGTAAGTATTTCATAATGAGCTAGTATGCGATGCATACTAGCTCATTATGCCTTTGTCTTGCAGGGGTTTTTTTTTTTGGAGTATACTACCGCTTTAAACCCTAGGAGACCCTTGTGTAGCTGCACATTCTGCACAAATATTATGTTTTACTCTGGTGGCCTCTTCCCTATATACAAAGTGCATTGATTAGAAATTATCCTTAGGCTACAGGGCATGAAGAGCCTGAAGAGCAGGCATTACCCTGCTAGATCATCGGCATTTCCAAGGCCACATTGAAATTACGTTAACTCTATATTTCAACAATTGCAGCCTGAATTATAAGGAAAAATAAACCACTGGGACAAAATAAAAAAAAAAACAATACACTATGATACATTATTATTCTGTCTCTTTATTTTAAACTCTCCCGCACATACATGCTTGGAATTGTTACAAGGAAGGAAACAAGGACAGCTTCTATTATACCTGTGTGCAGTACTCTGCAAGGTGTAACATTCTTCATGGGGAATCTGTGCCAGATTTGATCAATATCTCACTCTGTTTGGAAACACCTTTATAAAACAAACCTGGTCTTGTGAATAGAGAACTAACACCATGCAAATATACCAAATTTAACCACTTTAAGACCGGAAAGGATTTGCTCCTTAATGACCAGGCCATATTTTGCGATTTGGCACTGCGTTACTTTAACGGACAATTGGCGATCGCGCAACTATGTACCCAAATACAATCGGCGTCGTTTTTTCCCCACAAATAGAGTTTTCCTTTAGGGGTATTTGATCACCTGTGGGATTTTTATTTTTTGTGCTATAAACAAAAAAAAGAGCAACAATTTTGAAAAAAAAAAACAATATTTTTCACATCCTGCTATATGACATTCTCAAAAAAAAAATGTAAAAATACATTTTTTTTAACATTTTAGGCAAATTTGTTTCTGCTACATATTTTTGGTAAAAAAAAAACAAAAAACCGCAATAAGCGTATTTTGATTGGATTGTGCAAAAGTTATCGCGTCTTCTAACTACGGGAAAGATTTATGTCATTTTTATTGTTTTTTTTTTTTTTACTAGTAATGGCAGCGATCTGCGATTTTTTGTGGGACTGCAACATTGCGGTGGACAGATCGGACCCCTAACTGACATTTTTGACATTTTTGGGGGTACCAGTGACATTACTACAGTAATCAGTGCTAAGAATATGCACTGTTACTGTAATAAAGACACTGGCAGGGAAGGGGTTAACAGTATAGGCGATCAAGGGGTTAAATGTGACCCTAGGGGAGTGATTCTAACTGTGGGGGGGGCGTGGCTTCTGAGATGACCATAGAGACCTGTGATCCTATATAGAAGGATCACATGAGCTCTGTGATTATTTCAGGGAGAAGGATAGTCGGCTGTGTTTCCAAAAGCTGCCCGTTCTTCTCTCTCAGGGGGGAGTGATCGCGGGTGTCAGGCGGCAATCGGAGCCACCTGACACATGCATCGGCTTCCCCACTGACGATCGGGGGTGGGAGTGTGCCATTGGCAGCACGCGCTCGCCAACTAGCTGCCACCAGGCGACCAATGTACTGATACGTGGTGTTGCCTGTAGCAGTCACTCTGCCGACATACTGTACATATACAATAAGCGGTTGGCAAGTGGTTGAAGTTAAACCCAAAACCAAAAATGGAATATATTGCAGTTTACCAATCATGAGATGTGGTGGTGGCATTAGTTTTCTTTTTCTTAGGCTTTTTTCCCACTGTTTTCCCAGTGGCGGAGCTAGACTTTTAAAACAGGGGTGGCAAAGGGGTGGCAAGGTATTATTTTGGGGGGTCAATATACATGTGTGTGTGTATATATATATATATATATATATATATTAGGGCTGGGCGATAAATCGATTTAATCGATTTATCGATTTTTTGGTTAGAAACGTTTTTTTTTTTGGAAACTCGAGTTTTTTTTTATAATACTTTTTTTCTCCCTTGCAGCCGAACTCCGCACCGCCGCGCCTGGATGTGACGTCAGCTGCGGGGCGGGCGGTGCTTCTGTACAGGCCGGGGCTGCGGCGCGCTGATAGGTAAAGTCTCCCCGGCCTGGATGTGACATCAGCTGCCGGGAGAGGAAGCGGGCGGTGCGTCTGTACAGACCCACTTCCATTTGTTTGGAACAAGCAGGACGCATTAGTTGCAGTCTTGTGCACTGCTCTACATTCACTACAGATGTCATCGTCCATCTTGGGTGCAAGCAGGAGAGACTGTGGCTATGTTCCTGCATACAATATGGGGCCATGATGGAGAATGAACATTTGCTATCAAGTCTGCATGAACTTTCATTCAAACAGAAGAAGCTCCTCAGTCAGTGTGCAAATACACATTTCTCACTCTGACATTTGATATATCTGACTTTATAATTTCAAATTGGGCTATAGTATAAATTAGAAGAGTTTGTCCATTCCAGTGACCACCACCAGTCATTTCTCACTCTGACATGTGATATATCTGACACTCAGTGACTTTATCATTTTACATTGGCCCAGCCGCCCATCATGAGCTATAGTATTAATTAGAAGACTATCATCCATTCCAGAGACCACCTGACCAGTGACCACCAGTCATTGACTGGTGGTCAGGTGGTCTCTGGTCTGGAAGAATGGATGATAGTCTTCTAATTTACTACTATTAGCTCATGATGGGCGGCTGGGCCAATGTGAAATGATAAAGTCACTGAGTGTCAGATATATCACATGTCAGAGTGAGAAATGACTGGCAGTCATTTCTCACTCTGACATTTGATCTGACAGTGACACTCAGTGACTTTATCATTTCACATTGGCCCAGCCGCCCATCATGAGCTAATAGTAGTAAATTAGAAGACTATCATCCATTCCAGAATTCCAGAATCCAGAGCGAGAGACCTGAGACCACCAGAGAGACTTACCTAATGGATGATTACAGCAGCAGGAGGAGGTCAGGTTTAGGTGGTACTAACTGCAGCTGCTGGTAGACAAGACTCAAGGTCACGCCACGGTGAAGAAGAAATCCTCCACGGTCCAGTCAGTGTCCACCCACCACGTGACATGCCGGCCCGCCCCGCCCCCGCAGCTAGTACTCACACACACACACACACAGGCTGGCCAACCAATCACATGCGTGAGTAGCGGCACAGCGAACCAATCAGGTGTGCAGGCACGCTTGATTGGTTAGCTGTGCAGCGGCTCACACGGCGGCGCCCGCTGCTGTTGCTGCTCACCGCGCTCTGCCTCTGATTAACAGTCTCCTCCTCATCTGAGTCATCCATCTCCTCTCGGTCTCGAGAAGAACTAGCTAGCTGCGGCCGGCGGCCGCCCACTCGTTATAGGAGCGCAGCGCGAGCGAGCGGGGTGGCAACAGGGGTGGCGAGGACTTTGTCTGGGGTGTCAAATGCCACCCCAGCTAGCCCTCTGGCTCCGCCACTGTGTTTTCCCCCTGATGATCTGGCCAGTAACACACCTCTTGTATTAGAGTGCCCCACTCTAATACAGAGTGGGGCACTCTAATAGGCAAAGGGGGCACAGCGGACAGCAGCATTGTCAGTCTATGGGGAGGGGGTGTTAGATGTACTTGCAGATTTAAATACACACAAGAAATTGAAGCCAAACTCCAGCTCACACTTTATAATCAGTTATAACAGTTTTCTTTTCCTTTTTGTAGTGGTAAATGGTCTGTCTCTTCTCTGTATCTGCAAGTGAACTTTTCTGTTGAAAAATAACAGATTTACCCAGTTAAGGTCTTTGACATAATAAGTCCAAAGAGTTTGAACCTTAAAGGCCCGTACACACGTACCGATCGTCGGCATACAAACGTCGGTGGACGAAGGATCTGCCGATTGTACGCGTGTTAGTATGGTGCCTCCGACAGATGTCTGCGCACAATCCGCGGACAAAAGTCTTTCTTGCAAACATGAAAATATTTGTATGCCGACACCAGAACGGACGATTGTTCGCCTGTCAGTACACAATTCGGCCGACAGACCGCAGATTTGCAAGACTGGGCATGCTCAGAAAATAGAAAACACAGGGAAAGTTAACCATTACATGACATCACTTCTGCAGTCGGCGGACAAAATTCTTGTGCTGTCCTTGTGCTGTCTTTGCACTTTTCAGCAGACACCGACATCCCAGGGAGAAAAGAGGAACATTTGTAAGCCGACCATCGGTACGTGTGTACGGGGCTTAAGGCTCCATTTACACTTCTGTGACTTGTCATGCAACCTTGGACATCAAAATTGCATGACAAGTCGTTCCCCATGTTTTCCAATGATAACCATTCATATATGTGCGACTTCAAGCCACAACGACTTCAAGTAGTCCCTGCAATACTTTGGTCTGACTTTGATGCAATTTGAGGTCTGTAGACCTCAAGATTACACAAGCATTGCTTCAAGTCCAGTCAAAATAGCGGCAAAAAATGACGGTAAAATCGTGTGACTTTTAGGTCTCGCAAGAGTGAAAGGCTCAGTAGTAGTTCATGCACTACTTATGGTCCGACTTTCATGCAACTTGCGGGCCATAGACTATAATGGTCATCCTCAGAAGTTGCATGAAAGTCGTACCTGAATGTTATATAATGTGTGCAACAGTTGTCCATTATCACTGGTCAAAGCCAAAGTCGTATCCAAGTTGCACCCATCCAAATAGGGGTTTATTAAAGCGGAGTTCCAACCAAAAATGGAACTTCCGCTATTTTGCTTCCTCCCCCCCTCCGGTGCCAAATTTGGCACCTTTCAGGGGAGAGGGGGTGAACGGGTACCCATTTTTGACAGGTACCCCTTCCCCTCTTCCAGGACACGGGCCCCAGAAGTTCGGCCCCCTCCTCCTTCCCCCTGCCGCCGAGCCAATAGGAATGCGCAGCGCGCTTCGCGCATGCGCAGTTGGTACCTGGCCGTGAATGGCGGCGGCGGCAGCACCCGAGAGCCAATACCAAAATTGGCTTCGGGTGCTGACATTGCTGGACTCCAGGACAGGTAAGTGTCCTAATATTAAAAGTCAGCAGCTGCTGACTTTTAATTTTTTTAGGGGAAGGCGGAACTCCTCTTTAACCCCTTGTGATAGCAATCAACAAAAAATAAATAAGAAAAAACATTTTTTTTTTAAATGTATAATAAAATACATTAAGATTTTTAAAAAATTGCTTTAACCCCTCATTGCTCCGCACACCTGCAAAAACACAAACGCAAGTCCAGGGTGTGCACGCATATATAAACCGTGGTTGCACCCCACATGTGACATATCGCCCACCCTACCCAGGCAAGTGCAGTAATCAATAGATTACTGTCACTTCCAAAAAACGCAAATCACACAAAACCGCTGCGTTAGCAGAGTTAGGCCTGATCTCTGCTAGCACTAGCAGTTTTTTTTGTAGCGACCAAATAGTCCTTGACAACCAGGTGCTTTTTTACCTGTTAGTCACACTACTGTACCTTTAAATTTAGTTGCTAAAATGTCCAAACGGTGGTACAGTAGTGCAGAGGCCTACAGTATACTGACCATGTCAGATGAGAGCGATGGGGAAGCCTCACTGGCAGAATCAGGGTCAGTATATGAACCTTTAGAGAACAGCGGCTCCCTGACAGATAGCTCCGACGACGGATGGGTCCCTGCTAAGGCCAGGCATACCCAACCCCATTCTGCAGTTGCTGAGATGCAAGAACCAGATGTTTCTCATATGCAGCAGAGTGCCAGTACTAGTGCCGCTCACACTTCTCGTGATCTGGCAAGCATGAGCAGCCTAGTACACCCTGGATCTAGACATACCAGCACTGCAGTAAAACTTGGTGACGTTGCGAAAGTCCCACAAGTGCAGTTGAAGCTGGTGCAGTGGCTAGCAAAAGTAGTGGCCCGCAGCCACCGCGTATTCGAAGACAGGCCCGTAGAGCCCATAGTACCCTCCCTGAAACTCTGGCATATCCTAATTGGCAGCCCACAGATTCTACAGTGCCCGTACTTCCCCCATTCACTGCCCAACCCGGAATTCAGTGGAAACAGCTGGTTTTAATCCCCTTAATTTTTTTGAGCTGTTTTTCACTGACGATCTTTACAGATCTATTGTGAATCAAAGTAATTTGTATGCTAGTCAATTTATTACTGCCAATCCAATTTCACCCCTTGCCAGAGAATTTGGCTGGAAGCCTATAATGGTTTCCGAATTTAAGATCTTTCTGGGCCTATCCTTCAACATGGGCATTACAAAAAAGAGTGAATTGCGGTTATATTGGTCCACTGACCCAATTCACCAAATGTGCGTGTTCCCTGCTGCTATGTCCAGGGCTCGATACGAACAAATATTTCGGTTCATGCATTTCAACGACAATGAACTCTGTCGTCCTCGGGGAGACCCTGAATATGATCGGCTCCACAAAATTCGGCCCCTCGTAGACCACTTCAATCAGCGGTTTGCAGCCTTGTTTACCCCTGAACAAGATGTCTGCGTTTACGAGTCCCTGATTAAGTTTACTGGCCGCCTTGCTATGAAACAGTATCTTACCAGCAAGCGTGCCAGATACGGGGTCAAACTGTATAAGCTGTGTGACAGGGCCACAGGCTATACAGACACCTCTTTCAAATACAAATTGGTGCTTGTGGCCCCGTGTGATCTAATCGCCAGGGCTTCCCCAACGGCTAGTAAATGCCCCACTGAGTCCGGGGGAGAGAGCCTGCTTGAGGTGCGATAAATTGCTTTCAGTGAAGTGGAGGGACAAACTGAATGTTTTCGTTCTGTCCTTTATTCACCCAGACACGGCAGTCGAAATGACTACGGTCACCGGTGTTGTTGTTGAGAAGCCCCTCCGTGTCCACGACTATAACCGTAAAATGGGAGGGATGAACTATAACGACCAGATGATGGGACTGTACTTAGTTGCCCGTAAGGCCAGACGCTGGTACATAAAAGTGTCTGTATACTTAGTTCAATTGGCTATTTACAACACTTTTGTCTTATACAAAGCATCTGCCAGAACATTATCCTTCCTACACTACCAAAAAGAGATAATCAGAGCCCTTCTGTTTCCAACAGGTGCTCCTGCCCAACTTCCTGAACCAGAGGCAGTGAGCCGGCTGCATGAGAGGCATTTTCTGGAATTCCTCCTGAGTACCCCTACCCAAAGATACCCCCAAAAAAGATGCCGTATCTGTAGCAATTGCGGATTTAGGCGTGACACCGTAATGACTGTCCTGACCGACCTGGTCTTTGCCATGGTGACTGTTTCCGTCGCTACCACACACTAGTGGATTATTAGCGTAGGGTACAGCACGGCACAGTTTAGGGCACACTTACACAGGGTCTCAAAAGATGTTCAATGGCTATCATCATTTTGAGAGACCCTAACCAGGAACCTGGAACTTTAACGTTGAGGAAAAAAAAAAGTATAAAAAAAAAAATACAAAAAAAACATAAAAACATAAAATAAAAATTACAAAAAAAACATAAAATAAAAAAGCCAAAAATAATTGTCGTTTGAGTTATTTTTCTGTTCTTGCTCTGCTCTTCTACTTATACTCTTCCCACTTTTACTGTTTTTCATTGGTACTTTTCAGGTACCAATGTAATGTTTTATGTTTACTGTTCACTTTGCCTTGCAGGTACTCATCGGCTGCCACACTGATTTTATATATTCTGACACAAACAGTGTTTGCGCTCAGCATATCAGGATACCTATGATGGCAGCGCTGTGGTAGGTTGATTTCACCACTGCAGTTAAAATACCTTTAGGTATGCGTGGAATTTTATCATGTATTGCCATTAAGAAGTGGGTTGGGATGTTTGGGCAGTTAATGGTGTGTATACTACACAATTTTCCTGTGGAGATTTCTGCATGAAAAAAAAAAACTACACTATATGCCAAACAAAGACCAGCAATGTACTGGTACATTGCTGGACTTTGAGTAGTTATACCAGGATGATGCCTGCAGATTTAGGCATCATCTTGATATCGTTTTTTACAGCCAGCGGTCAGCTGACATGTAAAAGCAATCCTAGTGGATAATTGGCCGCTAGACTGCTTTTACAAGCAGTGGGAGGGGACTCTCCCCCCTCCCAACGCCTTTCCGTCAGTTTTTCTCGGGCTCTCCTGTCCCACCGGTTAACCCGAGAGTGCAGCCGGTGGTTCAATTATCTAACCATAGAGCTGATTGGAGATGAGAATAGCTCCAATCATCTCTATGGCCTAAGATACCGGAAGCTACGAGCATTTCATGACTTCTGTTTCGCCTGAAATAATCAGCGAAATTGGGAAAGCATTTTATCACACCAATTTTGGTGTGGTCAGATGCGTTAAAGTCAGAGGAGAGATCTAGAGTCTAAAAGACCCCAATTTTTTAAAAAAAGAGTACCTGTCACTACAGATTGCTATCATAGGGGATATTTAAATTCACTGTGATAACAATAAAAATGATTAAAAAAATTGAAAGGAAAGGTGTCAAAATAACATAAAAAAGCAAAATAAAAAAAAAATAAAAAAAATCAAGCCGCCCTGTCCCCCCGTGCTTGCGCGCAAAGGCGCACACAAGCGTTGGTCTAGTGTCATATGTAAACCGTAATTGCAGCATGCATGTGAGGTATCGCCGCGAACGCCAGGTCGAGGGCAGTAATTCTTGCAGTAGACCTCCTCTGTAAGTCCAAAGTGGTAACCTGTAAAGACTTTTAAAGGCTTTTAAAACCGTACGTAGTTTGTTGCTGCTGCACGGGTGTGCGCAATTTTTAAAGCATGTCATGTTTGGTGTCTATGTACTCGGCATAAGATCATCTTTTAAATTTTACCAAACAATTAGGAATTATATAGTGTATTTCTGCATTAAATATAAAAAAAAGGAAAATCTGTGCGCAAATACCGTGTGACGAAAAAAATTGCAATGTCCACCATTTTATTCTGTAGGGCCTCTGCTTTAAAAAAAATATATAATGTTTGGTGGTTCAAAGTCATTTTCTAGTAAAAAAAAAAAATGTTTTCATGTAAACAAAAAGTCACAGAAAAGGCTTGGTTTTCAAGTGGTTAGAAGAGTGGGTGATGTGTGGCTAAGATTGAGCATATAATGCCGGGACAGTTCAAGCACCTCCCAAATGACCCCTTTTTGGAAAGTAGACACCCAAAGCTATTTGCTGAGAGGCATATTGAGTCCATGGAGTATTTTATATTTTGCCCTAAGTTTCAGGAAAATTAAAAAAAAATTTTTTTTGTTTTTTTTTAACACAAAGTTGTCACTAAATGATATATTGCTCACGCATGCCATGGGTATATGTGAAGTGACTTTCCTTTCCTTTTAATTTCACCCTGTAATCCTGCCAGCAAGTCTATTGTTTTTCAGCAGAACAATCTTTTACAGGACACTATGACTCTCGGTCTTGGCTCGACCTTAAATGAGAGTCATAGTGGCCCGTTACAGCTTGTTCTGTTGAAAAACAACAGACTTGCTGGCAGGATTACCGGGTGAAAATAAAAGAAGGAAAGCATAAAAAGGAGACCTGATGCCGCCATGACATCTGGGAATTGGAATCTGGAGGGACAGGAGATTGCAGGAGAAGCAGAGGCAGCCCTTTATGTGGATAATGTGTACAGCCACAAAGTACTGTGAATGCTGTTTTATCCCTTAGCAGGGAAGAAATTCTGGTGAGTGAGGTGGAGAAGGCGGAGCACATGTGAAAACCACCAAGACACCACAAGATATATTTTAAAATCAACCAATAGTTTTTTTTTTTTTTTTTAGCTCATGTGACTTTATGGACTTTCTTTACATTGTATCATAGTATGTGTCACTTTTCATGGATGTCAAGAAATATTTAAAGCACAGCACCCTCACTTCATTATACATTATGTATCATGCATAGTTTGATTAAGTTAGTGTTTTATTAGTTTGTTCACTAATAAGGTCCAATTGTTTACAAAGTTTATGATACTTTTGATTGCTAATTTGCACAGTGGATCACTTCACCTAACACACCAATTATAGGCACACTTAAAGGGATATGCACTACAAGCAGCGCCATACCCACTCCTCTGAAATAATTATTTGTACGCAGTTTTAAGACATGGAATGTTTGGCAATTTACTCGATGCAACCTCATCTTTAATATTTTAACCAAAAATGGATGTTATATTGTGTTTTTTTTTTTGCACTAAAATTTATTTTATTATATTTCTTCATGAAAATTTGCGTTTAATAAACAGCAGTTGCACAAATATCATGTGACATTAAAACTTGCAACTATCACCTTTTTATTCTACAGGACTTTCAGAAAATATATAATGTTCTGGGGGTTTAAGTAATTTTATTGCCAAAAATGTAGATTTTTAAACTTTTTACATGTATGCCAAGAAAAAAAAATTGCTCTGGATCCAAACTGGTTATAGCCCCAATCACCAGACGAAAATAAAGAAGGCCTAAAAAAGGAAACAAATGCAGCCATCACATCTAAGAACTGGTAAGCTGCAATACAATAGTAATAATTCAGAGGTCTCCAAACTTTCTACACAAAGAACCAGTTTACTGTTCTTCAGACTTTAGGGGGGCCAGACTGTGGGCATTGGGAGTGGGAATTGTTCCGGCATCAGTAGGAGTAAACAGTGCATCTTTGGCATTGGTGTTAGTGGTTGGAATAGTGCCCCATTGTTAATGTTAGTAACAGTAATAGTGCCCCATTGTTGGTGTCAGTGGGAGGAATAGTGTCCCATTGTTAATGTTAGTAACAGTAATAGTGTCCCGTTGTAGGTGTCAGTGGGAGGAATAGTGCCCCATCCTTGGTGTCAGTGGTTGGAATAGTGCCCCATTGTTAATGTTAGTAACAGTAATAGTGCCCAGTTGTTGGTGTTAGTGGGAGGAATAGTGTCTTGCATCAGTGTGAGGAAAAGTGCTCCAAGGTCCGGATAAAGGGCAAGCAAAGGCCTGCATCTGGCCCCCGGGCCACAGTTTGGAGACCATTGACCTAAACCATAATAAAACAAATTCTGCACACCCACTCAACAAATAAAAAGCCTGGTGTAATATTTACCTATCACCAGCTCAAGGTACTAGTGCCATGGTGGGGGAGTGAGATCTGAGTTAGAGTTGCCACCTCATCCCTTTAAACCTGAACACATAATAATTACAAAGGTTCTGTGGCTTATTAAGGTGGTCATTAAACTCACTTAGTGCTTTATCTGCATTAAATTAGCCTCAGAACCTGTGTAATTCATGTGTTCAGGTTTAAAGGGATGAGGTGGCAACCCTAATCTGAGCGCAGGTAGAGCCACTAAAGCCAACCATACATGGATCAACAATCGGCCGGTAAAGCCTCGTACACATGCACCAATTGTTGGCTGTGAATTTTCGGCCAACGTCCGATCGGCCGAATGTCGGCTTGTTAGTATGATGATTCCGACAACCAACTGCGACTTTTCGGCCGAACAAAATCTGGTGTGCATGCTATAAAATTTTTGTTGGCCGTCACCACAACGGCCGATTTTTCTTCAGTCAGTACAGATTTCGGCAGACAAACATCAGATGAGCAAGACTGGGCATGCTCAGAGAAGAAAAAACACACGGAAAGTTAACCATCACATGACATCACTTCTGAAGTTGGTTGTTGTTGGCCGAGAAAATTTGTGTGCAGTTCTAGAGCACATTTCAACCAACACAACAACACTGGAAAAAAGAAGGCCGATCGGTCGGCCATCAATCGGTGCGTGTGTACGAGGCTTAAGGCAGGGACCTGCTGATATTCAATCCATCTGCTATAGCCACTAGCAGTAACCATTGTTTTCTGCCAGCTGGAATGGCTCCCTGTGCCCCCCCCCCTTCCCGGCAGAACACAAAAGTGCTGCGGAGGGTATTCAACACACTCATTGTTGATGGGGGAATCAAGTCATTTTCTTTCCTTCTATCGGTGGTGGAAGGAAAGATAATCAAATCATCCATGGCCTGTTTAATTGGCTGCCTTTGTCTGATCAGCCACTCGGTAAAATTCCTGCACACAAATCTTTTCCCCTGATCTGCCTAACCCAGCTCCAGAACCACTGAAGGTAAAACTGCCCATGCATGTTGGGTTTGAACAAAACAAGACAAATCTTTTGATGTCCCTATCCAAGCTAAACAGCAGTGATGGACAAATCTGCTGTGTCAACTATTGTGTTCTGACAGTCAGCGTCCGTGTCTGCATGCCCAAAAAGTAATCTGGCATACAGGCACTGTTCAGCCAAGAATATTCTGCCCAGCTCTTGATTGAAGTTGATTGCAAAATCAGGTAGTGAAGACAGGGATACCCAAAAAATGAATTTTGTTTGATCCTGGAGGAATCCAGTCTTTGTATGGCAGGCTACATTGTTACACTGAGCTTTTATTGAGGTTAAAAAGCAGCAGGTGTTAAATTTAGGTAAAGAGTTAGGGATTAGGTCTCATTTATGGTCCCAATGCTCAGAAATCAGATGGACCGTTTGGAATTAATTTGTACACTGGTGTTGCAATTGTAATTACACATCCTGGGTTTATGGATTTTGATTACACCAGCTATTAAATCCCCACTCTGGTCTTAGTAATGGGAATTCAGTAGAGCAGCACTGACACCATTCTGGCCGTAGTTTCATTTAGAAATACCTGCATCTGATTCAGGCATGCATTTGCACAAGTTTTGGTAACAGTTACAACATTGGCGACAAATTCAGGTAGTTTTAACTATCACCACTTTAAGGACCTGGCTCTATGGCAGAGACAGATTCTTTTAGAATTATGGCCATTTAACAGAATAGGAAACTGGGGGTAATTAAAGTGGTTGTTAACAGATTAGGAAACTGGGGGTAATTAAAGCGGTTGTATACCCTGCTTGGTGATTTTTACCCACAGGTAAGCCTATAATAAGGCTTACCTGTAGGTAAAATGAATATCTCCTAAATGCGCACCCTGCATGCAGCCGCTGACATCAACAGCGCATGCGCTCTGAAGTTCTGGTGTATCGTGCCAGAACTTCGGAGCTCCTTGCCGCAACAGAAGGCTCCCGAGCGCATGTGCGGGTGTGATGTCATTGCGGATTCGGCCACTCACAGTATGTGATGCATACTATCACATTATGGGGGAAGGGGGGTGGGGCCCTGCCAGATAGGCTGTACGGGGCCCCATGATTTCTAACAGCAGCTTTGCCTCTATGGATGATAGCGATACGGCATCTGTCTTTGAGTGTGTCTTTGTTAACTATAAAGTATAACATACACAACAACACCCAATCCAGAAAGCACCATGGCCAATACTGAGGAATACCCGGATAATGCTGAGATTCCTACAGCATCCACTTATATAGCATCCCACAAAGGGATTGAAATGCACCATTTGCCATAGGCTTCTGCTGAGGAGGTAGTGGGGGCATGGCTTATCGGTGCTGTGTTTGTGTCTACGGATGCACATAGCCTGGCATTGGATCCAAAGGGAGTGCACATGTACAAGTACCGCCCTAGTACCTGGCTTGCTAAGGAGGCACCCGGAGTAGGGAGAAGCTGACAGCACTGGCAGGAGGAGACTGCCAGAAGAGGAGGAAAAAAACCTCTATGTATAAAGAAAAAAATAAAAAATAAAGCCTTTTGTATCACTTTAAGGCTCCATGTACACGGGACGCTGGAAATGGCCGCAGTTGGGCGTTTTTTTCAGAAGCCCCTGAACCCATCTACATTTTATCTTATCTGTCCATGTACACCAGGTCCTTTACAGTCATTTGCAGGCAGTTGCGTTCAGGGACTGTTTTTAGAACGCAATTATTTGCGTTCGAACGTGTGTTTCCCAGCGTTTCAAACGCACAAACGCGTCTGAACGCGTCTGAACGCGTCCGAACGCGTCCAAACGCGATGACCCGCGTTTAGCGTTCGCGTTTTTCCATTTTAAAGGGGAATAATTTTTTTGACCTCTAGGAACGCTTCTAAATGCAAACGCCCGCAAACGCTGCTAAACGCCCGCTAAACGCGGGTACAAACGCGACCGAACGGACGTTTCAAACGTCCTAAAAATTCCAGCATTCAAAGGGACTTTTAACAACGTCCCGTGTACATGGAGCCTTACACTAAAGACCCTTTTTTGGCAGGAGCTCTTCTTTAATGTGCCTCCTTTGTGACTGGGCACTGCCATTGTTTAAGTATTCACTTTTGAAAATGCCTACTATTGTTTTTATGCAGCTGTTATATTTTGGTAAGGGATAAAATCCTGACAACTCTACAAGTCTCCTGAATTTCACTCATCACTCAGATAAAGATCATGGGCTGTCCTAGATACTTAATCTTTGTATCAACTTCATTTCCATCAAAAGAGGAGTGAAAAACCAAAGCCTGAACCTGATGACAATGACATGACCTCGCCTGACATTTATATTCTGTGATCAATTGATAGATTGTAATTGCTAGAATAAAAATAGATCTTCAGATTGGTGTCCCATTTGCATCCTTTTATGACTTCTTTTTTTGGCTGTGCATGTTAACATGCACGAGGACATTATTATTATACAGGATTTAAAAAGTGCCATCAGTTTGCACAGCGCTTTACAAAATAAAGGGGGACAGTACAGATACAATAAAATTCAATACAAGAGGATGAGGAGAGCCCTGCTAATGGGAGCTTACAATCTAAAGGGAGGGGCATGTGATAGAAAATGTAATAACTGTGAAGGATGGTTTCTGTTAAAAAACGATGAATGAGCAAAAGACTTCATATTTTACACACATTAACTTGCACAGAATATGTGCATTACAGTGCATTGTAATTTATTCTATTGGCTCCCCGACCTACAAATACAGTGTAAGCAAATATAGGCAGCACAGTGGCTAACTGGCTAGCACATTCACCCTAGCAGCACTGTGGTTGTTAGTTCAAACCCCAACCAAGGCACTACCTGCCTGGAGTTTGCATGTTTTCCTTGTGTCTGCATGGGTTTCCTCCAGGTACTCTGGTTTCCTCCCAACCTCCAAAGATATGCTGGTAGGTTAATTGTCTCCTGTCTAAATTGTCCCTAGTGTATGAATGTGAGTTGGGGACCTTAGATTGTTATCTCCTTGAGGGCAGGGACTGATGTGAATGTGCAAAATATGTATGTAAAGTGCTGCATGAATTAGGGTTGCCACCTCATCCCTTTAACCACTTGCCGACTGCCGCACGACTATTTACGTCGGCAGTCAGCCCCTCACAGGCAGAGCGATGTAGGGCTACGTCGCTAGCCTGTGAGGCTCTAGGTAACGAGCGCACGCCGCCGGAGGCGCGCTCCCGCGCGGTCACGCCCCCCCCCCCCCCCCCGCGCGTGTCACCGGCGGACCCGATGTCCGCCGGTCACTCGCGATCGTCCGTTACAGCGGGAGAAAGGCAGGCGGCTAATGTAAACAAGCCGCATGTCATTCTTCCCTGTGTATGAATGGAGAACATATGGTTCTACTATGTAGGACCGTTGATCACTGTTCATACACCTCAAGCCACAGCCAATCACAGTTAGAATCACGCCCCTAGGGACACACATAACCCCTCCCTCTCAAAAAAGTTAACCCCTCCACTGCCAGTGTCATTTTACAGTAACAGTGCATATGTATAGCACTGATTACTGCAGTAATGTCACTGGTAACCCCAAAAGTGTCAAAAATGTCAGTCAAGGGTCCGATCTGTCCGCCGCAATGTCGCAGTACCGCAAAGAAAATCACAGATCACCGCCATTACGCGTTAAAAAAAACAACAAAAATGCCAAAAATCTTTCCCTTAATTAGTAAACGCAATAAATTTTGCTCAAACCAATCAAAATACGCTTTTTGCAATTTTTGTTACCAAACATATGTAGCAGAAAACAAATTTGCCTAAAATGTTAAAAAAAATTGATTTTTACATTTTTTTTTGGGAATTTCATATAAAAAAATTTGAAAAATATTGTTATTTTTGCAAAATGTATGCTCTTTTTTTGTTTATAGCGCAAAAAGTAAAAATCGCACTGGTGATCAAATACCACCAAAAGAAAGCTCTGTTTGTGGGAAAAAAAGGACGTCAAATTAGTTTGGGTACAGCGTCGCACGACCGCGCAATTGTCCGTCACGCAGTGCCGAATCGCAAAATAGGCCCTGGTCAGGAAGGGGGTAAAATCTTCCGGGGCTTAAGTGGTTAAACCAGGACACATATTAATTACACAGGTTCTGAGGCGAATATAATGCACACAAGGCACTAAGGCTGGATACACACTACACAATTATCTTTAGATTTTTTCCTTACAATCAGGGCCGGCACTACCATGTGTCCAACTGGGTCCATTGGACCCAGGCAGCACTTGGAGTGGGGCAGCAAATTGACTCCCAAGATTTTTTTTCCAGCAGTTTTGTGTCATCAGTTTGCGACACATTACGGGTGGCATTTCCCCATCTCATACTGCCGCCCATAGTGCAAACTGATGAGTATGAGGAGGTGGAACGTCTCCTCTAGGGAACATCCTTCCCGTGATTGTGGTGTGCGCAATGACGTCAGACATCTGCGCACTCCATCTCATGCAGGGCAGGCTGGATCTTCTAGGGCAGTGGGCACGGCAGACACAGGAGTGACAGAAGGACTGAGGACAGACAGCGGGACTTTGGTGGACCTTTCCGGTGGTGAGTTATGGAAGAAGATAACAGTATATATAATTATTTCAAAATGTTATATAAAATAATGGATGTAGAGGCCTTTTGGTGTGCGTGATTTGTTTGGGGGGGGGTTTGGGGGGGGGCAGTATTTCTTTCTTGGACCCAGGCAGCACAATGTCTTGGGCCAGCCCTGCTTACAATTTACCAAAACCATATAATATGAGGTCAAACCTAAACACTTTTAATTTGTATGCAATCAGGTAGGCCATTACACTACATAGTTGATGGTAAATCTAAAGGAAATCAAACAACAAAAGTTGTATAGTGTGTATCCAGCCTAAGTGAGTTTAACCACTTTACCTCTGGCCACTGTGCCTCTACTGCGGCACAGTGGCTCGTTATCGTCCACCTATGTCGCTGGACTCCTCCCCCTGTAGGCGGCGCTCGCGCGCCGCTGGAGGCGCGCTCCCGCTGTTTTCATTCACAGCGGGAGTCGGGCCAGGGGAGGAGCGGCGGCGATCCCCGATCGTTGGGGAATATAGTTTGGAGATCCGCCCGTCTGTGTAAACAGAGCGGGTGGATCTCCTAAGTGACAGGGAGTGACAGATTGGAGTGTTCAGCATAGCTGGACATCCGATCTGTCCCTGTCTCACACAGTCACCTCCCCCCCCCCACACGTTAGTAAGCACCAGGCATACATTAACCCCTCCCTCTCCAATAAAATTAACCCCTTCCCTGCCAGTGTCATTTTTACAGTAACAGTGCATATATATAGCACTGATTACTGTAGTAATATCACTGGTACCCCCAAAAGTGTCAAAAATGTCAGTCAAGGGTCCGATCTGTCCGCCGCAATGTCGCAGTCCTGCAAAAAAAATCGCAGATCGCCGCCATTACTCATTAAAAAAAAAAAACACCAAAAATCTTTCCCTTAGTTAGTAAACGCAATAACTTTTGCGGAAACCAATCAAAATATGCTTATTGTGATTTTTTTTACCAAACATAGGTAGCAGAAAACAAATTGGCCAAAATGTAAAAAAAAAATAGATTTTTACATATTTTTTGGGAGGAATTTCATATAAAATTTTTTTAAAAATATTGTTATTTTTTCCAAATAAACGCTCCTTTTTTGTTTATAGCGCAAAAAGTAAAAATCGCACAGGTCAAATACCACCAAAAGAAAGCTCTATTTGTGGAAAAAAGACGTAAATTTCGTTTGGGTACGACGTCGCACGACCGCGCAATTGTCAGTTAAAGTCGCACAGCGCCGAATCGCAAAAAGTGGCCTGGACGTAAGACAGCAAAATCCTCCGGTGGTAAAGTGGTTAAGTACTACCTTAATCAGCCACAGAACCTGTGTAATTAATGTGTGTCCTGATTTAATAGGATGAGGTGGCATCCCTATCATGAATTAACAGCACAATATAAGTGCCTGTAATAAATAAATAAATGCACCTGCCCTTCCGCACACCACAACACATAGATGTGAATGAACTGAGCATTGTGGAATAGTTCATTGCACAAAGACAGTGTAGATACTAGGCTGGCCATACATGGTCTATTCTCTTGTAAAACTTTCCTTTAGATTTACATTTATAAGGGCCTGCCTATGTGTATAAAATTGAAAGTTGTTTAATTTTGACCTTATGTTATATGGTTTTTCGTAAATCTAAAGGAAAATTGTATAAGAAGGTTTAACATGTTTGGCCAGCCTAAAGGTATTTATAGACCAGGCATGTCAAATAGGTGTCTTATGGGTGGCAAACGGCCCTCTCACACCTTCTCTGTGGTCCTCTGGTTTAAGGGTGAAAAATGAATGTGGTCCATCTGTTTTTCAACTGATAAATAACATTTCTTGAAATTATTTTGCATGTAAATACTTCAGGAAACTTTTAAGGCCCCTTTCTAAGGGAGTAAATATGGTAAATTGCAATTTTTACTATAATGATCGTTTCTGAATTGCTATAACCTTTTTCTCTGGAATTAAGTAGGTGCCGCCCTCAGTAGACATAATGTGACCCACAACTAGGGATTGGCTCTATGTTCGACTTGAACATCAGCTGTTTGTGTGTTCGCTAAACACAGGAAGAAATGGGGCGCTGGGCGGGAAGTTCGCCCACCGATGAGCGCCCCATATCGCATAGCGCTGTTGCAGTGCATTAATTGCTGATTGGCCAAAGCATGCACCTGGACCTGTATGCTTTGGCCAATCACAGCACAATGTCCTGTCAGAGCAGGGTGCCTTTAGCCAGTCATGATTCAGGGACCACACATAGTCCACGCCCCACACTATATAAGGCTGCTGCTTACACGGCAGCCATGTATAGTGTGCTACAATAGAGATTAGGCAGGTAGTTAGTGGATAGTGTGTTGAGTCAGTTTAGTGCAGTCAGTGTAGTGTACCGGCATAATCCACTTTTAAAATGTATGGATATGTTGTAGTCCTGGGTACCCTCTCTGTGCTCCCCACGTTTTGTGTCCTTGTCACTTATAGTTCCTGAGCAGTGCCATACCAAGCTGACCAATATTTCCCATTGATACCAATGTTAAAGATAGGGAGCAGTGCCATGCCAAGCTGTCCAATTTTTCCCATTGATGCCAATGAGCACTGAAAGCTGAAAATTGGTCCAGGCAGGAAGAGGGTGAAAGTGCCTTGTATTTAAGTGGTTAAGGGGAACCCTATGACAGAATTTTAAAAAAACAAATGGCATGGGGTCCCCCCAAAATCTATACCAGGCCCTTTAGGTCTGGTACAGATTTTAAGGGAAACTCCATACCAAAATTAAAAAAAAATGGTCTGGGGTCCCCCCCCAAAATCCACACCAGACCCTCATCCGAGCATGCAGTCTGGCAGGCCAGGAAAGGGGGGGAATGAGCAAGCGCCCCCCCCCCCTCCTGAACCACACTAGGTCGCTTGCCCTCAACATGGGGAGGGTGCTTTGGGGTGCCCCCAAAGCACCTTGTCCCCATGTTTATGGGGACAAGGGCCTCTTCCGGACAATCCTGGGCTATGGTTGTGGGTGGGGGGGCTTATCAGAATCTGGAAGCCCCCTTTAACAAGGGGACCCCCAGATCCCCCCCCCCATGTGAACGGGTATCGGGTACATCGTACCACTACCCATTCACCAAAAAAGTGTGGAAGTGTGGAAAAACCACAGAACATAGTTTTTGACAAGTCCTTTATTAAAAAGAAAAAAATGAATAAATAGCGTCCCTTAATGTAAATCCACTGCCAATCATGACGCCAGCTGACCCAAAAAGTAGAAAAAATGTCAAAAACGCTTTGCCTCTTCTGAGGCTACCCGCCATATATCGCTCTTCAGCTTTGACAGCTCTTTTATAGGCAAGGGACGGGGCCAACCGGTTAAGTCACCTGTTCGCATCGCCCCCTTCTGACATCACATAACGTCATGTGACGTCAAAAGGGGGCAGTGCCACTAGTTGACGTAATGGGTGGTCCCGCCCCTTGCCTGTAAAAGAGCTGTCAAAGGTGAAGAGCGGCATACGAGGGGTAGCCTCAGAAGAAGCGTTTTTTACATTTTTTCTATTTTTCGGGTCGGCGGATGTCGCGATTGACGACAGATTTACATCAAGGGATACTATTTTTTTTCTTCTTTTTATTAACCACTTCTGGACCGGAAGGATTTGCCTCTTTAATAACCAGGCAATTTATTGTGATTAGGCACTGCGTTTTTACTGGGCAATTACGCGGTCGTGCGACGCTGTACCCAAATAAAATTGATGTCCTTTTTTTCCCACAAATATAGCTTTCTTTTGGTGGTATTTGATCACCTGTGCGATTTTCATTTATTGCGTTATAAACAAAAAAAGAGCGACAATTCTGAAAAAAAAATATATATATATTTTTCAGTTTCTGCTATATAATATCCCCCCCCCAAAAAAAAAAAAAAAAAAATTAAAAATCAAACGTATTCATCCTTTTTAGGCCAATTTGTATTCTGCTACATATTTTTGGTAAAAAAAAAATCCCAGTAAGCGTATTTTGCGCAAAAGTTATCGCGTCTACAAACTAGAGGAGAGATTTTACTAGTAATGGTGGTGATTTGCGATTTTTAGCGGGACTGCGACATTGTGGTAGACAGATCGGACCCCTAACTGATATTTTTTACACTTTTGGGGGGATCAGTGACATTACTACAGTAATCAGTGCCAGAGTTGTATAAAGTACTCGAAACCCATACTTGAGTAAAAGTACAAGTGCTCGATCAAAAAGTGACTTGAGTAGAAGTGGAAGTGCTCTATCAAAAAGTGACTTGAGTAGAAGTACTAAAGTATTCAACATTTTTTGTACTTACGTAAGTATTGCAAGTAGTTTTATTTAAAATTTTGCTACTCAAGTACTGAAAGTAAAAGTACCAGTAGTTTTGAAAAAAAATTACTACTCAAGTACTGAAAGTAATGCCCCATACACACGTGCAGATTATCTGCAGACTTTTGTCTGCAGACTTACCTTTTCTATGTAGTGCAAGGGCCTGCCGGATTGCATACAAATTGAAAGTGTTTAGGTTTGACCTCATATTATATGGTTTTGGTAAGTCTGCAGACAAAAGTCTGCAGATAATCTGCACGTGTGTATGGGGCATAAAAGTACAAGTACTGTGTTATGTAGTTATTAAAGAAAGAAGTCAAAAGTTTGAACAACATATTGTTTTTTATTATTTCAAATGATTAACCTAAAGGACAATCACAATTTGTTTGTTTCATATTTTCTTTTTAGTGGAAAGATTTGGTATAGCAGCTTTTATTTATACATACAGTAGTATTTATTTTCGTATGCGCTGATTTACACATGACATTATACACATTTTTTTGAGCTTCATGAAACCTGCCATCTACTGTTCTGGCAGTGGTAATTTTTATAATTGTAACGAGTAACTATGCAGCACAAAAAAAAAACATTGGAGTAGAAGTATTGAAATCATCGAAAAAATGTAGTGAAGTAAAAGTGGAAGTAGGAGAAAAAAATTCTACTCCAGGAAAGTACAGATACCGCCTTTCGGTACTTAACCACTTAAGCCCCAGAAGATTTTACCCCCTTCCTGACCAGGGGGTTTTTTGCGATTTTTTACTGTGTGACTTTAACGGACAATTGCGCGGTCGTGCGATGCTGTATCTAAACAAATTTGACGTCCTTTTTTTCCCACAAACAGAGCTTTCTTTTGGTGGTATTTGATCACCTGTGCGATTTTTTGATCATGCGCTATAAACAAAAAAAGAGCGTCAATTTTGCAAAAATAACAATATTTTTCACATTTTTTTATATGAAATTCCCCAAAAAAATGTAAAAATCAAATTTTTTTAACATTTTCGGCCAATTTGTTTTATGCCACATATGTTTGGTAAAAAAAATCGCAAAAAGCGTATTTTGATTGGTTTGCGCAAAAGTTATCGCGTTTACTAACAAAGGGAAAGATTTTTGTCATTTTTGGTGGGGTTTTTTTTAACGCGTAATGGCGGCGATCTGCGATTTTTTTTGCGGTACTGCGACATTGGGGCAGACAGATCGGACCCTTGACTGATATTTTTGACACTTTTGGGGTTACCAGTGACATTACTGCAGTAATCAGTGCTATACATATGCACTGTTACTGCAAAAATGACACTGGCAGGGAAGGGGTCAACTGTATTGGAGAGGGAGGGGTTAAGTGTGTCCTAGGGGCGGGATTCTAACTGTAAAGGGACATGGCTATTGGTGTAAAAACAGAGATCAACGGTCCTACATAGTAGAACCGTCTGATCTTCATTTTTGCACTAGGGAGAATGACAGGCGGCTAGTTTACAATAGCCGCCTGACTTTCTCCCTTCACCGGAGCGATCGTGAGTGACCGGCGGACGATCGGGTCTGCCGGTCACACGCACTGACTTGTCAGTGAACGAGCCGGGGCGGGCGCGCGCCTTGGCGGGCGCGCGACCGCCCGCAATTGCCTCACAAGTCAGTGACAGGCGAGTGACGTACCCCTACGTCACTCTGCCTGGCCGGGGCTGACCGCCGCAGTATATAGTCGTGCGGCGGTCGCAACCGGTTAAGTACAGTAGTGAAGTAGTTCTGCCTAGTTACTATACATCTCTGTCAGTGCTAAAAATATGCACTGTTACTGTAAAAATGACACTGGCAGGGAAGTGGTTAACCCAGGGGTGATCAACAAAGGGTTAAGTGTGAGCCTAGGGGAGTGTTTTCTAACTTAATGGGGAAGGGACTTGTGGAGTCAACACAGAGACCTGTGATCCTAAATAGGAAGATAACAGGCGCTCTGTGATCATTTCAGAGAGAACAACGGTCTGCTGTGTTTACATCAGCAGACGATCGTTCTCTCTCAGTGGGGAGCGATTGCACAATGCCGGTGGCAGGAATTCGCCACCGGGCACCTGCGATCACTCCCCACTGAGAGTGCATCCCCGCTGCCTAGTGGGGGCGGGCACGCGCTCCCCCCTGGGAGTGCTCTTTCGAACCGTCATACCCATACATTGGTTCGCGGAGCCAAGTCTGCCTGCCGCAGTATATCTGCGGCAGGCAGTCGGCAAGTGGTTAAAGGATCTGTCAAAAACTGTGTTCTGTGGTTTTTCCTTTTTTACATTTTTTGGTGAATGGGTAGGGGTACGATGTACCCGATACTCATTCACATGGGGGGGGGGCAGGATCTGGGGGCCCATTTGTTAAGAGGGGCTTTCAGATTTTGATAAGCCCCCACCCGCAGACCCCCACAACCACAGCCCGGGGTTGTCAGGTAGAGGCTATTGTCCCCATCAACATGGGCGCAAGGTGCTTTGGGGGGGGAGAGAGAGAGGTGAGAGAGAAAGAGGGGGTTAGTGAGTGAGAGCGAGAGAGGAGGGGGGTGAGAGAGAGAGGGGAGGTGAGAGAGAGAGAGGAGGGGGTGAGAGAGAGAGAGAGGGGAGGATAGAGAGAGAGAGGGGAGGTGAGAGAGAGGGGACAAGCCTGCACAGGTGCCCCCATGGAAAACGGCATTCCGTGGGGGCACCCGATGAAGAGGAAAGGCCAGGAACGCCACCGGGGCACCCCAGAAGAGGAGGATCAGGGCTGCTCTGTGCAAAACCCTTGAAAAGAGCAGGTAAGTATAATATGTTTGTTAGTATAAAAAATCCAAACCTTTACAACCCCTTTAATCAAATGTTGGTTTTCCCGCAAGACTGCTTAAAGACAGTGCTGTATTTTGGCCTAGGCTTACAAGGCCCAGGCCTAGGGCGGCACTTTGCAGAGGGGCAGCGAAAAAGTTCACAGGAGAAAGTCCCTTTCACCTGAGACTCTATTGGCCACTGGTTGCTAGAGCCGTCCCTCTCGCCCCTCTCTCTCTCTCCCTCTCTCTCTCTCACCCCCCTCTCTCTCTCACCCCCTCTCTCTCTCTCACCCCCTCTCTCACTCTCACCCCCCTCTTTCTCTCACCCCCTCTCTCTCTCTCACCCCCCTCTTTCTCTCACCCCCTCTCTCTCTCTCACCCCCTCTCTCTCTCGCCCTCTCTCTCACCCCCTCTCTCTCTCACCCCCTCTCTCACCTCCCCCTCTCTCTCTCTCTCTCTCTCTCTCTCTCACCTCCCCTCTCTCTCTCACCTCCCCCCTCTCTCTCTAACCTCCCCCCTCTCTCTCTCTCTCTCTCACCCCCTCCTCTCTCTCTCTCTCACCTCCCCTCTCTCTCTCACCCCCCTCCTCTCTCTCTCTCACTCACTCACCCCCTCTTTCTCTCTCACCTCTCTCTCCCCCTTCTCTCTCTCTCACCTCTAACTCTCACCCCCCTCTCTTTCTCTCTCTCTCTCTCTCTCTCTCACCCCCCTCTCTCTCTCTCATGCCCCTCTCTCTCTCAACCCCTCCTCTTTCACCCCCCCTCTCTCTCTCTCACCCCCTCATCTCTCTCTCTCTCTCTCTCTCTCTCACCCCCCTCTCTCCCTCACATCCCCATCTCTCTCATGCCCCACCTCTCTCTCTCACTCTCTCTCTCTCACCCACCCCCTCTCTTTCTCTCTCTCATCCCCCCTCTCTCTCTCACCCCCCTCCTCTCTCTCCCCCTCCCTCACCCCCCCTCCCTCTCTTACCCCCTCTCACCCCCCTCTTGTGAGATCTCAGGGGTTCATACTGGGACTTTTGGAGGGAGTCACATACATTAAAAAGGAAGGAGTGGGGCAAATTGACATATGAGGGGGCGCCCAATTTTAGTTTTGCCTAGGCAGCACAAAACCAAAATACACCATTGCTTAAAGATCAGCTTCTGTTGAACAGAGAAGGCTACACACATATTGAAATTCCACCGGGTCCAGCTTAACATATTTCTCTGTGAAAATGGCTAGATAACTATTTTAATTTGATCTCTACAGACTAAGTAGTGACCTTTAGTAGGTGTAACTTATATTTACTGTAAAAAGGTCCATCTCAAAATTAGACCATAGACACAATTTAATATTATTAGCTACTTTTGTTAAGATGAAGAGTTTAACAATACGAATGGTAATTGCTAGGTAAACTAAGCCATACAGATGCAAACCTTAGCAACAAAGTAACGACCTGTTTGTCTAGTTTAGCTTTGTTATAGGTGACCAGAAAGTGTGTCCTTCAAAGGGAAAGGTCATTGAGATGTATTGTGGCAACCTTTCAATGGGCTAAATTAGCATGGGGTAGTTTGTTTGTTTTTATTGTAGATTGTATAATGCAACGTGTATTCCAAGGACTGTATAGTCCTGGACTTGACGTTGGCTCCCCTTTGGCTTGGTAACAAAATATGGAACTTAATTTATACAAAGGTATTGTATAAGATTAGAGAAAATGGCTAGATTGAGTGAAGATCTCGTGTTTATGTGCCTCTGTGTTCTGGGTCAGCTTTGTACAGGGTGGTGGAAGGAGGGGGGAGCTCTGTTTGGGGGGGCTCTGTACATGGATGATGGGGGAGGAGGGGATAAGGTTTGTAGTGAGGAAGTGGTGGGGGAATTGGAATTGAGGGAAGACCTCTGTACTGGGGTGGGGGGGGGGGGGAGCCTTGTAGTGATGTTTCTTCCAGTGACACCACCGACATAGTGACATTTTCTCCTTCCAGTGACACCATTGACACAATGACATTTTCTTCTTCCAGTGACACCACTGGCACTGTGACATTTCCTCCTTCCAGTGACACCACTGACACCGTGACATTTCCTCCTTCCAGTGACACCACTGACACAGTGACAGTTCCTCCTTCCAGTGACACCACTGACTTAGTGACATTTCCTCCTTCCAGTGACACCACTGACACAGTGACAGTTCCTCCTTCCAGTGACACCACTGACACAGTGACATTTTCTCCTTCCAGTGACACCACTGACATAGTGACATTTTCTCCTTCCAGTGACACCACTGACACAGTCACATTTTCTTCTTCCAGTGACACCACTGACACAGTGACATTTTCTCCTTCCAGTGACACCACTGACTTAGTGACATTTTCTCCTTCCAGTGACACCACTGACTTAGTGACATTTTCTCCTTCCAGTGACACCAGTGACACACTGACATTTTCTCCTTCCAGTGACACCACTGACATAGTGACATTTTCTCCTTCCAGTGACACCACTGACACACTGACATTTTCTCCTTCCAGTGACACCACTGACATAGTGACATTTTCTCCTTCCAGTGACACCACTGACACAGTGACATTTTCTCCTTCCAGTGACACCACTGACACAGTGACATCTTCTCCTTCCAGTGACACCACTGACACAGTGACATCTTCTCCTTCCAGTGACACCACTGACATAGTGACATTTTCTCCTTCCAGTGACACCACTGACTCAGTTGTCACCTAACGCTGGACATAGATGAATCGAAAAATGAATGAAAATGTGAACAAAATGTGAAATGTTGTTTTGATCTCGCATTCGATGAGCCAACAATTGTACCGGAATGTCAACATTTTCCCAATCGTTTTCAACATTAAAATTGTTTTTTTCTGATCGATTTTTACCACTACTACCCCTAATGCTCATACACATTTTACTTACATTTTTTTTCCAAACAATTGACCTACAAATGATTAGAAAATAGTTTGTTTTTTTCCAACTTGTTCATTTTTGATCTTAAAATGGAAATCGGCTGTCGCTATAAGAGTACTAACTGAAAATTGAACGATCGGTATACAAACTTAATTTTCAATTGTTTTTTTTTTACCATTTCTAGCCAACTTTACATTTTACTCACTAATAACATAGCAAACAATAGCAAAGTGAACTCCTACTACTAGTACTACCACTAGGTGTTCATTGGAGATTGGAAGTGGAATACAATGCCCTCATCTTCCTGAAGGGGGAGCCAGAGAGACCGCACCCGAGCTCAGCCGAACACCTAGACGGAAAAAGCCGAAGCGACCTGGCCAGGTATCTCTTACCTGTAAGACCACGTGGGAAGGGGGCGGAGCCCACCCATCCCAATGACAAGTCAGCAGCCAGTGGTAAGGCGCCTAGTAGGGGCGCAGCCTGTCTGGTATTGGCTCACACACAGGAGTGCAAAACAAAAAAAGAGGCAAAACCGGCCTCTCCCTCCCCTCCCCTCCCCCACCTGGATCCTCCTGCAGAGAGTGCAGGTCCCCGGGGTGTTCTATAGGTGGAGGTGATTCCAGGTGTAGGGTGGTGGCGGCGTGTTTTAGGGGGGCTTTTCTTTCACTTTTTGGTGAAAGGTTTTTTTCTTTCTTTTTATATTTGTGTATATTTGTTGTGATTTGTGTATTTGGATTCGTCATGACTGCGGCTTCCCCGGATTACCTGGTGATCCTATTCACTGGAACTGCCGGGGCCAACTGTGCCAAGCTGGGCTCCGATGAGAAGGAGGTCATCCAACTGCTATGGAAGGTGATAGACCTGGCCAATCAGAAGGTAAGTCTCCATCCGGGGAGGGGAAGGGGGGCTCTTCACACCTGGGCCAGCACAGCCATCACACCCTTTGTTTGTCTCCTAGGTGGGAGAACTGCACGATGTGAAGGTCAGACCCGATCACCTGGAGCTGACAGAGGAATGCAGAGAGGCCAGCAAGATCGAGCCTGAGAGCCTGTATATGGCTGCCCAACTGGAGCAAGCCCTGCAACAGGTGAGACCCCCCCCCCCCCCAGTATGCAATGTACACCTGGGCCCCCCCCCCCAATACACTGTCCAACTGGAGCAAGCCCTGCAACAGGTGAGATCCCCCCCCCCCCCAGTATGCAATGTACACCTGGGCCCCCCCCCCCAATACACCGTCCAACTGGAGCAAGCCCTGCAACAGGTGAGATCCCCCCCCCCCAGTATGCAATGTACACCTGGGCCCCCCCCCCAATACACTGTCCAACTGGAGCAAGCCCTGCAACAGGTGAGACCCCCCCCCAGTATGCAATGTACACCTGGGCCCCCCCCCCCCCAATACACTGTCCAACTGGAGCAAGCCCTGCAACAGGTGAGACCCCCCCCCAGTATGCAATGTACACCTGGGCCCCCCAATATACACTGCCCAACTGGAGCAAGCCCTGCAACAGGTGAGATCCCCCCCCCCAGTATGTAATGTACACCTGGGCCCCCCCAATATACACTGCCCAACTGGAGCAAGCCCTGCAACAGGAGACCCCCCCCCCAGTATGTAATGTACACCCGCCGCCCCCCCCCCCCCCAAATACACTGTCCAACTGGAGCAAGCCCTGCAACAGGTGAGACCCCCCCCCCCCAGTATGTAATGTACACCTGCCCCCCCCCCAATACATTGTCCAACTGGAGCAAGCCCTGCAACAGATGAGACCCCCCCCAGTATGCAATTTACACCATGGCCCCCCAATATACACTGCCCAACTGGAGCAAGCCCTGCAACAGGTGAGACCCCCCCCCCCCCCCTATGCACTGGACACCCTCTCTCCAATACACACCGCTCAGCTGGAGTAAGCCCTGAAACAGATGAGACCACCCCCCCCCCCTGTATGCACTGCACACCTAGAACCCCCCTAATATACACCACCCAGCTAGAGTAAGCCGTGGAACCGGTGAGACCCCCCCCCCCCTCCCCTCCCACCAATTACATAATGCACACCTGGATTTCAAATACACATTTCTTGTCTGGAACCTCCATCCCCCCCCCTATTTCAGTCTGTTCACCTGTCCTAGACCAACCACAAATACACAACGCTCAGCTGCACCCCCAAATACACGCTGCTCACCTGGACCCCCCCCCCCTCCCCCAATACACACCAGTCAGCTGGAATCCAAATACCCACCCACATCTCATCTGGAACACCCCCCCCCCCTTATAAAATCTGTTCACCTTGAGCCCCAAATCCACACTGCTCACATGGACCCCCCCTAATGTACAGCAGCATGGCTGATGTCAGGATTTCCTTGGTTATAGTTGTCATGGGTGAGCTCAGGAAATCCTTACATTGCCAGCCTAATGTGATCTAAAGTTCCCCAGGCGTATGTTTATAAATTCTGCCTTCCTACTATGTGTGGGATACCATCAATACCCATTAATCAAATGAAATCTTGTTTGAAAAATGGCGAACTATTGGATAAAAACATTGTCCCCCTGTTTTTTTTTTTTTTCTTTTTTTTTTTGCACTTTTATATCTATTAAGCAGCTGTGCACTGCAACCAATCAGCTTTTAGCTTTCATTTTCAAAGCTTAACTGAACAAGCAGAAGCTAGAAGAATATTGGTTGGAGTAAATTTGCCCTATTGGGTTTCATACTATATGTATCATACTAAGGGGTCTGGTGATCAATATTTTCACACAAGATCTACCCATTTTTCTAATTAAATCTTGTTAAAAAAAAAAAAATAAAAAATGTGGATCTGGGCGTGCTCTCACTCCTCTGTTTTATATGTACTACTATTAGTACTAATATTGTTTTATGATTATGATATGAAGGGGTCTATTGATTACTGTTTTTACCCAACAATTACCCCTTTTTCTAATCGCATATTGTGAGAAATGGGTGAATCTCAGGTGAAAAGTGTGTGTGTGTGTATATATGTGTATATATATATATATATATATATATATATATATATATATATATATATATATATATATATATATATATATTAAATAATGTGTGTGTATGTATATGTGTATATATATTGGGTGTGTGTGTGTGTGTGTATATATATATATATATATATATATATATATATATATATATATATATATATATATATATATATATATATATATATATAATCTTTTTAATACTAATAGGTCTGCTGATCACTGTCATCTGAGCGTTTCCCAGTTTTCAAATGTAACTCTTGTGTGGAAAATGAATGAATCTTGGGTGAAAAATACGAATAACCCCCTAAATCATTTTTGCTATGTTTTCTTTCTTGTATAACAAGTGTATATACAGTGTGTATGTATGTGTGTGTGTATATATGTATGTGTATATATGACACATACTCCAGTTTTTTGTTAGTGTCATTCCACCCACTGAAAGTCATTAACTAAACAGGTGGCTTGGGTTTGCTCAACTACAGCTGTGGCGTTCTCCGCCCATAATCCGTCTGCTGGTAGCTTGTAATCACACAAGGGCAGAGATCCGGGTGGTGCAGTTCCTGGAGCAGGGACAGATTTGACTGGATCTCTATGTAGGAAGTAGTCTCTGCCTGCCATGTATAGGTTGGGATTTGTCCTCCCTGTTGTCTCTCCTGTGGCTGTAATGAAGTCATTCTATGGCTACATTATTTCTTATGTCTTTGTGGATCTCTCTTGTTATGAGTTATTGTTACAAAGAAACAAAACCTTCATCCATATGTTTTCCAGCCTGTATATTAACAAGCTGTGTTTTTAGGCTTGGTCAAAATGGTTACTAGTAGAATAAATGAGAGCAACCTATAGATATTTTCTTGCTGTGTTTATCTTTAGTATGTCAATGCTAATTAGGACACCAGGTGTTGTCACATTAACCTTCTAATCCCCATGAAGCAGTTGCCCACAATAAGGCTGCAGTACATGGATGTATCCAGTTGTTTTTAAAACCTACTTGGAGTTTGTTCTGATATTTCATGGAACTTTAGAGAGATAATATAAATATATAAACCAATTGTATGTAAAAACAATGTTTACATTTTTCCGACCCTAAAGCTGGATACACACTATACAACTTTTGTTGTTAGATTTCCTTTATTACCTTCAACGATGTAGCACAGGGGCCTGCCTGATTGCATACATATTGAAAGTGTTTAGATTTGACCTCATATTATGTTTTTGGTAAATCTAAAGGAAAACATCTAAAGACAATTGTATAATGTGTATGGCCCATAAGTGTAAATTTTTATGGGTTCAAATTATCTGTACTGTGTGTGTGTGTGTGTGTAATAATACGTTTAAGGGCCCATTTAAGCTGACACATTTAAATGATTTATAAGGGGAATTTTTTTAGTTTAACCACTTTTGGACCGGAAGGTTTTACCTCCTTAATGACCAGGTCATTTTTTTGCGATACAGCACTGCATTACTTTTAACTGACAATTGCGACGCTGTACCCAAATAAAATTGATGTCCTTTTTTGCCACAAATAGCGCTTTCTTTTGTTGGTATTTGACCACCTCTGCTTTTTTTTTTTTTTTGCGATAACAAAATAGAGCAACCATTTTGAAAATAAAAACACTATTTTTTACTTTCTGCTATAAAACGTTCCCAAAAAAGTCAAAATCAAATTTTTTTTTTTTAATCATTTTAGGCCAATATGTATTGTGCTTCATATTTTTAATACAAAAAATTCCCAATAAGTGGATATTAACTTTTGCACAAACCAATTATCTTGTCTACAAAGTGGGAGATATAGATAGATAGATTTTTTTTTTTTTTTAAACTAGTAATGGTGGCAATCAGCCTTTTTTAGCAGGACTGGGACATTGCGGCGGACGGATCTGACACCTAACTGACGCTTTTGGAGGGACCAGTGACATTACTACAGTAATCAGTGCTAAAAATATGCACTGTTACTGTAATAATGACACTGGCAGGGAAGGGGTTAACGCCAGGGGGCGATCAAAGCGTTAAATGTGTCTCTAGGGGGCTGCTTGCTGAATGAACAGACCTGTATTTCTAAATAAGATGAACACAGGATCCCTATAGTCATTACTGACAGAACAGCGATCTGCCTTGTTTACAATGGCAGAACACCGGTCTGTCAACGGGGAGCGATCGCGGGTGCCCGGCAGACATCGCGGTTGCTGGACCCGCTGATTGGCTCACCCTGTGGCCATTCAGCGCTCCCACTAGTGGTCCCGCGAAACTACATACAGGTACGTCGTATCGTGGGACAGAGCCGACCTGCCGCAGTATAAGTACAGCGGCTGGTTGGCAAGCGGTTAAATAATCGTGTTATATGAACATGCTCTGTGTAATGGTTTGGCACAAAGCAGCCCCAATCCTCCTTTTCCGAAGGGTCACTGGTGTATCTTCAATGTGAGCTAATTGAGGATTGGGGTCAACAGAGGCTCTTTGTGGTCTGCACTTCTGATGTAAGGGGGGACTCTGATGCCAGACCTTCATGTATAGGGGAACTCGGATAAGGGACCCTGATGGGGAATTTTTAATTTATTTTTTTCAGCCCACAATTTGAAAAATATACAAAGTGGCTATCATACTGAAAGTTTTGGAGACATGTTCTATATGTATACATCGCTCTTTCGCTCATACAGTCGTTGGGTAACCTGTGTCTTATCGGCTATTGTTTAATGTCAAGGATAACGAAAAAGCATGCTGACATCAATATCTTCACAACAGCTGAAGGCTGATTAACCTTAGTTTCTATATTGGCCTCTGTTAACACAGTGCTGTAATGTTGGTACATAAATCCATTAGTAATTAAGTTTAATTCTTTAATTATGACCCATCACAGGTCTAAATAGGCAGCCTAATGATGCTAGTCCACTTTTCCACTGAGTCATAGCTGTAGGCTGAGTCAGGATTCGCATATAACTTTACCTGCTGATTGTTCTTGGTTTCTTTTTTTGATTGTTTGGGCTTCTGATTTTATTAAGGCTTTCCTCTGCCCATATGTTTTTTTATTATGTCTTTGACTTGGCCAGATTTTGTGGCAGATTACTACTTCTGCACAAGATGAGATTGATGGTTTCTGGTTAGTGACACACTAAAGCTGATCATAGATGGATCTTCTTCTTTTTTTTTTTTTTTTTTTTTCCATTCTGGATAAAAAAAGATTCCTCCATCCATGCAATTAAGGTACATAGAGGAATCCTCACCACTGAGAGCAGGGCCGGTGCTACACTATTTTACACCCTAGGCAAGAGCAGCTACTTGCGCCCCCCCCCCCCCCAAATAAAAAGGGAACAGGTTAAAAACTCCTCTGTCATATCCAGTGACCCTGATCTGATGGATCCTCCATGTAATGCTGTCATACCTAGGGACCCCCATATTCCTCCATGTCCCACCTGGGGACCCTGATGTCCCCCTGTATCACACCCAGAGACCCTAATGTTTTTCCATGTCACATCCTGGGACCCCAATATTCCTCCATGTCATGCTGTCATACCCACTGACCCTGATGTTCCACCATGTCACATCCAGGGACCCCTGTGTTCCTCCATGTCATGCTGTCATAATCAGTGACCCCAATGTTCCTCTGTCACACCAGGAGCCCCTGATGTTCCTCCATGTCATACCCAGAGACCCTGATGTTTTTCCATGTCACACCTGGGGACCTCAATCCCCCAAGGCACACCCAGGGATCCCAATTCCTCATTGCACACCTGGTGACCCCAAACCCCTGTTACACTCGTGACCCTTATCCCCCATGTCGCACCTGGTGACTCCGATTCCCCATGGCACACCTGGTGACCCCGATTCTCTTTCACACCAGGGATCCTCCATGTCACACACAGGGACCCTGATCCCCTGTTCTGGGGACACTCACTGGGCAGTATGAAGAGAGTGGCCTGCACTATGCCCTCCTTGACCATGATCCTGCTGATTCCTTCTTCCAAGATGCTCCTCTCCTGGACCACAGTGCTCACCACAGCTCCAACCGGCTCCTGGTGGAGGGAGAAGCAGCAGTCAGAGCTCCACACATCCTTCATCACCAACCTCCTTAGACCATTCCGGTGCCTTGACTCTTCTGCTCCAGTAAAGGTGCCGCCCTCCAGTGCCGAGCTCAGGTTCAGCTCTCCTCTGCTCCCTGCTTAATACCGACCCAGGGAAATGAATGGCTGCCCACCAGCTCAGTGTAGAGAGTTACATCCTGCCCAGGGTTTATGCCACTCGGCTCCAGACAAAGAGGATCATCATGCAGGCAGCACTCCGGTGGGCTCCCTTCCCTTCCTCATGGATGCGCCCCTAAGTGGCAATGTGCCCTAGGCTGCTGCCTAGTTTGCCTAGTGGAAGCACCGGCCCTGACTGAGAGGTATTCTGACAATGGGGGCTGTCTGCTGTCAGAATACACAGATCCGTGGCTGTAGTTGCTGATCAGATTTTTTCCAACATGCCCTTTTGACCAAAGATGATTTTTAGTGGCTACACACAGATTGAAATTCAGCCTGTCCCTGCTGATGCATTTGAATTTCAACCTATCTATGGCCAGCTTAAAGGCCATGTCACATGAGCGAAATACAGGACCAACCATATGCATTGCTCCCTTCCCAATGACTGATTGTCCCTGATTTCGAGGGATTTTTCCTGTTTTGGAACAAAGTTTCTCTGTCCCCATTTGTCCCTCGTTTTGGTCTGCTCTATATACAGTGGATATAAAAAAAATGTACACACCCTTGTTAAAATGTAAATCTGTTTCTGTTTTTAAAAAAAAATGAGACAAAGAGAAATAATTTCAGAACTTTTTCCACCTTTTTAATGTGCTCTATAAACGGTACAACTCAATTGAAAAAAAAAAAAAAAAACTGAAATCTCTTAAGGGTGGGGGGGGGGGGAGTAAAAATAAAAAACTAAAATAATGTGGTTGCATAAGTGTGCACACCCTCTTAACCAGGGATGTAGCTGTGTTCAGAATTGAGCAATCTCATTCAAACTCATGTTAAATACCAGTCAGTACACACCTGCCATCATTTTAAGTGTCTAATTAACCCCAAATAAAATTCAGCTGCTCTAGTAGGTCTGGGCTCTGGCTGGGCCATTCCAAACTTGAATCTTCTTCTGGTGAATTGGATATACCATGGGACACAGTGAAGACAGGCATCATCAAGTAGAGAAAATATGGCACAACCGTGACATTACCAAGAACTGGATGTCCCTCCAAAATTAAAAATGGTCAGGGAGGCTGCCAAGATGCCTACAGCAACATTAAAGGAGCTGCAGGAATATCTGGCAAGTACTGGCTGTGGGGTACATGTGACAACAATCTCCCGTATTCTTCATATGTCTGGGCTATGGGGTAGAGTGGCAAGACGGAAGCCTTTTCTTATGAAGAAAAACCTCCAAGCCCAGCTAAATTTTGCTAAAACACAACTTGAGTCTCCTAAAAGCATGTGGGAAAATGTGATCTGGTCTGATGAAACTTAGGTTGAATTTTTGGCCGTAATTCCAAACGATGTGTGGTGCAAAAACACTACAAATCACCAAACGAACACCATATCCACAGTGGGGCATGGTGGTGGCAGCATCATGCTTTGGGGCTGTTTTTCTTCAGTTGGAACAGGGGCCTTAGTCAAGGTAAAGGGATTTCTGGACAGTTCCAAATACTAGTCAGCATTGGCACAAAACCTTCAGGCTTCTGCTAGAAAGCTGAACATGAAGAAGAACTTCATCTTTCAGGATGACAACGACCCAAAGCATACATCCAAATCAACAAAGGAATGACTTGACCAGAAGGTTAAAGTTTTGGAATGGCTCAGACCGAAATCTGATTGAAAATCTGTGGGGTGATCTGAAGAGGCCTGTGCACACGAGATGCCCTCACAATCTTACAGATTTGGAGTGTTTTTGCAAAGAGTGGGCAAATATTGCCGAGTCAAGATGTGTCATGCTGATACTCGTACCCAAAAAAACAGCGCTGTAAAAAAACTTAGGTGCCGGTTCACACTGCCGCGACCTCTGTCGCCTCATAAGGGGCGACTTCTAGCGCGACTTTGTGAAATTTTTTTTACGCGGCTTATATGATAGACGACTTTGTACGACTTTGTATTTGGCCAATCGGAATATGTTTTTTGGATAGTGTCTGGGGGGGGGGTCTAAAAAGTGTCCCTGTGAAGTTTCATCACTGTAGCATGTCCAGAACCAGAAAAAAGAAAGCATTTTTCTTATAATTAATACAGCAGTGTGGCGGCTTCTCTACACCTTGCATTTTTTATTGCTAGCATTTATCGGGCATTTTTTGGGCGTCTCTGGAGGTAGGCATGTCTTTTTTTGGATTTAGTATCTGGGGGGGGGGGGGGGTCTAAAAAGTGTACCTGTGAAGTTTCAGCTCTGTAGCATGTCCAGAACCCACACTGAACCCACACTGCTGCATTAATAATTATAAGAAAAATGCTTTTTTTTTTCTGGTTCTGGACATGCTACAGTGATGACACTTCACAGGGACACTTTTTAGACCCCCCAGACAGTATCCAAAAAACATCATATTCTGATTGGCCAAATACAAAGTCGTCTATCATATAAGTTGTGTTAAAAAAATTCACAAGTCGCGCTAGAAGTCGTCCCTTATGAGGCGACTTGGAGGTCACGGCAGTGTGAACCGGCACTGGTGCTAAAACAAAGTATTAGTTTAAGGGTGTGTACACTTATGCAACCATATTTATTTATTTTTGCTTCCATTCACCTAAGATCTCCGTTTATTGTTCAACTGAGTTGTACAGTTTTTAGGTCACCTTAAAGGTTGGAAAAGTTCTGAAATGATTTTTGTCTATTTTTTTTTTTTTTTTTTTTAACATCACAGAAACCTGACATTTTAACAGGGGTGTATAGACTTTTTTTTTTTTTTTTTTTTTTTTTCATATATCCACTGTAGTTACATATAAAATTCATGATTTTATCATTCAAAGTGTTTCACAGTGCTAACTAAACCTTTTACCTAATTTCTAAATTGGTGCATTTGTAAATTTTAAAAGCCAGTCTAATGAAATAGTAGTGGTTACAAAAAAAAAAGTCAGTTTAGCTTTTTTTTTTTTTTTTTTTTTTTTTTTTTTTTTTTTTTTTGGTATTTCTCCTTTAAAGCGGTTGTATCTTCCAAAAAAATAAAATAAACCCGGCAGGACAAAGGCATAATGTGCTAGTATGCATCGCATACTAGCTCATTATGAAATACTGTACTTTCCTTAGAACGAAGCCCTGAGGCAGTCGCCTGGACACTGCTGAGGCAGCTGACATTTTCCCTCGGCGTCTCTTCCGGGTTCAGCGGCTCCGGCGCTTTGAGTGGCTGGAGCTGCGATAATGTCACACTCGCGCATGCGCACAGGCGCCGGACCTTCAGAGCGCATGCGCCGCTGGTGTCAGTGGCTGCATGCAGGGCGAATATCTCCTAAACCGTGCAGGTTTAGGAGATATTTTACCTACATGTAAGCCTTATTATAGGCTTACCTGAAGGTAAAAGTTAAAAAGCGGAATATACTACCGCTTTAAGCGGGCATGACAGGTGGTGTGCCCTATGCCTACATAATTTCTGCTAATGGGTGTCCCTCGTTCCCATCCCTGGGAGGTATGCACACGTTGCAGCCTCAACAATCAGACTGGAGGAAAGGGGGGGTCACATTCTGAAGCCATTGGATCAGCACGACAGCCAGGGAAATGGAAGAGATGAGCATTAACAACCCCCACTTCATTGCCATAGTTTAAACTTCAGTATATATTTTCTTTAAATAGCATGACTGTATGTTGCAGGTTAGTTGATATTAAATTTTAATATGTATCAGGATAGCTGTATAGCACACACTGCACAAACAGACTGAAGAGAGGTAGAGATCTCTTGCACTTTTTATGTTGCTATTGTTGGAAATGGAACCTGCTCTAGAGCCTGTGCCTTCAGGACAAGTCAGCATTGGCAGTGCTGTATATTCCCACAGGTTCATTTGAAGAATGACCTCATGAATAGTACCGATTGGGTATGTAGTATGTGTATATTTGCCAGGGAAGGTTTTTTCACAAACCTTCACCCTTCTAAGGAATTGTGATTTTAGGTAGCTATTTTTTTTTTTTTTTGTCTCCAATTAAACTAGATATGAGTTCATAGGACATTTTAAGCCCATCTTTAATATATTTAAATACAAATTGTGTATGTAGGCATTTTGGGGTCTTGCAGCAGAGAGGACTCAAGACCAGTGTTTCACTGTCAACTTTTGAATTGAGCTCAGTCAGTTTCTCTCAAGTTTTAAAACAGATTCTGAGCTCCCTCAGAAAGCCTTAACCTAAAACCTTTTGACTTTACAACCACTTTAAGGCCTGTAAATTGCGAGGTGGGGCCTCCATGGATTGGACTTGTTTTTCTAGCACATCCTACAGATGCTCATTTGGATTGAGATCTAAAGAATTTGTCGGCACCTCGGACTTGTGGTGTTCCTCAAACCATTCTTGAAGCATTTTTTCAGTGTGGCAGGGTGCATTATCCTGCTGAAAGAGGCTACTGCAATCAGAGAATATTAGAAAGGGGGCTACTATAAGCCCCTCTTTCTTATGGGATGGTCGGAAGGGTGAGATTATTTAGTGAGCCTAAGTTCAGCCATTTTGGGAAGGTATTTTAGTTATTCTAAGTTAGTCAGCTTCAGTCAGTTGGGCAAGGTTAATACAGTAAAGTGACCTTTTGACCTGTCATGTTTTCCTGCCCTTTCCCGCCATAGGTAGTAGCTGGGCAGTTTAGTTGGTGTAGCTGGGCAGCTTCAGGTCTCACTTGTGGCTTCAGCGAATGAGCCCCTTTCACGCCCACCTTCTCCCACCTATAAGCTTGGATCTACCTCAGAAACAGGGCTATTTAAACGAGCTCCTGAGCCCACAGGGCTCAATCTCAAGAATCTTTCCTACCTGCGTTCCCCTCCCTCCCCTTTGGTTTGTCGCGGCTTAAAATATTAAACTGGTTGGGTCACCTCTGCCATGCAGAGGGGGACGTTTTTTTTATGTTTTTAAGATGTGTTTGGATGTTTACGAATTCTGTGGTTATTTCTTGTTAAATGCAACCCGAGTTGTTCATGACTGGGTTGTCTGGTGATAGATTTAAAAATATTATTGATGTTTTATTAATTCTGTTTATCAGTTAATAAACAAGCCGCGAGCCTTTTTTATCCAAAAGTGAGTCAGAGTGCCTTATTTTATTTTAAGTACTTAGATGGGATGGGATGTTTTTTTCCTGGTAATGTTGTGGGGTTTATAATTAGGATGTGTAAATTAAATACAAGATATATTTATCTCCTTCCTGCCATTCCATACCATTTCCTTCAGGGGGGTGTACTTGGTCACCAACAATGTTTAGGTAGGTGGTACGTGTTCAGCATTCACATGAATGGCAGGACCAAGGTTTACCAGTAGAACATTACCCATAGCATCCTAATAGCTCTGCTGATTTGCCTTCCTCCCATACAGTATCTTGGTGCCATCTCTTCCCCAGGTAAGCAAAGCACACACATCCGACCATCCACACGCTAGAAAAGAAAATGGGATTCATCAGACCAGGTCACCTTCTTTCATGGTCCAGTTCTGATGACCCCATGCCCATTGTAGGCACGTTTTGCTGTGGACACAGGTCAGCATGAGAACTCTGGCCAGCCTGCGGCAGCCCCATTCATGACACCCTGCAATGCCCATTTTGTTTCTGCTTTCAACACCTCAAATTCAGAGACATCTGTACGACGCCCCCCCCCAAACCCCATCAAATAGTGGATGTGGTCAAATTTCAGTGGGAGGGTCTTAAAGTGGCATCAAATACCTGGAGTGCATTACGTACAGAGTACAGGGGTGCACTACCTGAAGTTTGGGGGGGAAGTTACACACAGAATGCAGAGTTCAGAGGTGTGCTACATACATAATGCAGACTTCTTCCACAGCTGCTTACCTCTGCATCCCCTATCCACATCTCACTTTCACCCCTCTTCAGCTCTGACCTCTGCATGCAACCCGCCCCCCTATCCACTGCCCCTGGACCCATCTTCTCCCCCACCTTAAAAGTTCCATCTTCCACTTTTGTTGCATTAGGCTGAAGCACCCAGCTGGCTCTAATACGTCCCTGCTCACTGTAGGTGGTTTGGCCTCACTTGCAGGGAGATCATTAAGTGGGATGTTGGCATCTGCACTGCACCCAGGCACCTGCATCTCCCCTGCCCCCATCCTGCATATCCTGTGGGAGCAGCTCAGATCGGATCTGTGGGACCTATTGGGAGACAAGTTGTAACTTTTAATCGCAGAAGCCAGACTTCTGTGTTTACAAGTGATAGTGGTGAGCAAGGAGCAGAGGGCTTGAGCCAGAGGTGGTAGAAATGAGTTCCACCAAGTTCCAGCTGAAAAAAGACCTGTATGTATTTGTGTGTTAACCCCCCCCCCCCCACCCCTCATACTTGGTCCCCACACACATTAGAGTAACTAAGTCCAGTAATTACAAACCTTGATAGGTGGCCCAATTAAACATCCGGGATTAAAGGAGTTGTAAAGGCAAAAGGTTTTTTTGTATCTTAATACATTCTATTCATTCAGGTAGTAGTTTGGGCGAGGAATAATAGCAATCACCTTGGACAATCTGTTGATCAATCTGTCCCCTGAGCAGGCACACCCAAAGACCATAGAAGCTGGCTTGTATACATAAGACTAGGTCAAGCAAACCATCATTTGACTGTGGGCACCTTGATGTGATTTGTCGCTAGAATAAAAACATGGTGGGGAGATTCCATTTCTGTCACCCACGCTGCAGATCTTTGGTCCCATGAAGAGCTACGGCATTCAAAATTTCTTAAAGATCCAAGACCATTCTGAAATTGTTGAGTACTGTGTTTTCCAACCATCTACCCTTGCGTCAAAGTATTGATGCAGGGCCAGATGGATGGGACCAGGCATCTAACGCCTTTGGAAGTGGCAGATGATGAAGTTTCTTTAGCGGTCATAGCCATTCAGGAGAGTCAAGCCCCGTACACACGTACCGATTGTCGGCCGTAAATATTCGGCCGACGACCGATCGGCCGATTGTAGGCTTGTTAGTATGATGCTTCCGACAGCGCATTTTCGGCCAAACAGAATCTGTCGTGCAGGCATTAAAATTTTTGTTGGCCAACACCAGAACGGCCGATTGTTCGCCAGTCAGTACAGATTTCGGCCGACAGACAGCAGATTAGCAAGACTGGGCATGCTCAGAAAAGAAAAGACAAGGAAAGTTAGCCATCACATGACATCACTTCTGCAGTCGGCTGTTGTTGGCCGACAAAATTCGTGTGCAGTCTTTTGCAGTTTTCAACACACGACAGCCCTGGACAAAAGACGGCCGATCGTTCGGCCGACGATCGGTACGTGTGTACGGGGCTTCAGGTACAAGCACTTTTTTTTTTTTTCCCGAGGACACAGGACTGCTCTGAATTTCTGGCAGGATTCGTTTTTTTTTTTTCTGCCCCTTATTGAAACAGATTATAGTAAAATGCTGCCAATGGTACAATAAACTGACCAAATGTGACCCAATAAGAGAAGTTCTTTGTTAGGCTCCAATAAAGTGTATGTGAAGCCTTTCTCAACCCTTTTATTCCCAAGGAACTATAAAATGTTTCGGGTTCCAGGGGAAAAAAAGAAAATTGTGGTATCCGACAACGGTTGAAGACCATGTAGAAGTGATGCCTTGCATTGGATGTTGGTAAACGGGGGGGGGGGACCCACCACTGCTCAAGAAACCCTTAGCAACTTTAGGAGGAACCTTGGTTGAGAAACACTGATTTAATGTATTCACATATGTGAAAAGGATTGATTTCACGTAAATTTTGTTGGAAGAGAGTAAAGGCCCGTACGCATGTTAAGAAAATCGGAAATGAAATTTCATCTGAACGATCTGCCGATTTTCGGATCGTTAGTATAGTGCTTTCGTCAACCGATTTACGAATTTTTGTACAACAAAAACTGGATGTGCAGGCTATAAAATTTTTATCGTACGTGAACACAACGTCCGCTTTTCGTCCGAAAAAAATTGTAAGAGCAAGATTACGCATGCTTGGAAATGAAAGAATACATACAAAACAATTTGACACAGTACATCACTTGTGAAGTTGATTTCTGTTGTACGTTAATTTTGTATGCAAGTACCTCCTCGATTTCGATAAGAGACTAGCAAGCAACAAACGGGCGAAAATATGTCCGATAATCTGATCGTGTGTGCGAGGCTTTAGTATTTATCTGGCTGTGTGAACACTGTTCTGGATGCTCACTGTTAAATGAATGGAACTCAACCTAGATAAATGGAAATGGAGCAGTTGTTTTCTGATCTATTTTAAAGGTGCAGGATCTTGGCATACCTACTAAATCACTGACCTGAAACCAGTGCTCAGGACAATTTACACTTTATCAGCTGCATACTAGTTCCAGGTCAGTGACTCGCTGGGTTGTAAACAAGAATCCATATTACAGCCTCCAAATCCAAACATGTTAACAATGGCAGCTCTCGTTTATCTTTTTTTCAAGTTTGAAGATTTAGTTTATTTGTAGTAGTTCTCCACCTTTTTTATAGCACAATTAAAACCAACTTTAAGCATTTAACATTACTCACGAAATTGTCTTCCCGTACTGAAATAATATTTTTATTAACTATTGTCAGATATTTTTTAAAAATGGCAATCTACCCAGAAGTGATTTTCCAGATATAATTTATGTATAGAAGGCTATAGGTCAGCTCCTGGCTTCTAATGTGTTGGGAACTGGTGGAATTTAGATCTGTGTGTAGCCCTCTTGGTTCAACAGAAGCCTACATTCTTCTCGCTTCTGTCAAATGGTCCTACTGGATAAGCAGCATTTCATCAGCCACTGCAGCCAATGGCTATGTTGCTGATCAGTGTATTCTGACAGGGAGGGAGGAGTCTGGCTGGCAAAATGCAATAGCACAGTGCGAGAGATCCATGCATCTACCTAGTTTCTGTGGATTTAGATCTGTGCATTTTTTTTTTTTTTCCCCTCACCGGCTGGTTGAATGGGGGGGAAAAAAAATGTAGCTTAAGTAACACACATTTACTAAGACTTTACAATCGACAGTTCAATAAACATTGCAGCCAATGCCGTTGCTGTGTCCAGTTAGAGGTCTGTGTTGGTGCTCCGAATCTCTGTAGCATCGGATCTAAATTTGACAAGCTTCCTTGTGTATGGTTGTACCCTGGTATTTGCCTCAATAAGTTATTTAAATTAAACAATGCTGATTTTTTTTTTATTTTTTTTTCTCTTTTCTTTCTCTTCCTGGTTATACTTGGTCAGCGGGTGTGTTGAGCCTAAAAAATATTTGTTTTTTGTAGCTGAACTCCAGGCACACATATAAAACTCATACTGGCGTTAGGTCTGTCAAAGGATTAATACAGTGCATCCGGAAGTATTTATTTATTTTCAGGTACTTGTATAGCGCTGTCAATTTACGCAGTGCTTTACATATACATTGTACATTCAACATTAGTCCCTGCCCTCAAGGAGCTTCCAATCTGAGGCCCCTAACTCACATACATACATACAGTAGGGCCAATTTTTTTTTTTTTTTATACAGGATCCAATTAACCTACCAGCATGTCTTTGGAGTGTGGGAGGAAACCGGAGTACCCGGGGGAAACCCACGCAGGCACAGGGAGAACATGCAAACTCCAGGCAGGTAGTGTCGTGGTTGGGATTTGAACCAGCAACTCTCCTGCTGTATGAACAGCGCTTTACCTTTTCCGCAGTTTGTTGTTACAGCCTTGCAGCAGCTTGTTTTCTGGTTCTATACACTTCAATAGATCAAAAACCTGCATTTCAAAATGCACCTGCAACATTTATCAACTGCAACCTGCTTATGTGTGAACCAGGCCTAAGGGCAGAGGATTCATGTAGCATTTGCATTTCCTGAGAATCCACCTGCCCTTGTTATGATGCCCTGGAAAATCTTGCGCATGCTGTTTTTTCATCTACATCCATCAGGTCCAGACAAAAAAAATGAAAAGGGATGCAGTCAGTCTTTTTTTTTTTTTTTTTTTTTTTTCCTATTTCTTCCAGACCTGGATGGATTCTGAGTCAAGTCCATTTTACATCTGCCTGTCCATAGAACTGTTTGGAACCTGAAAAACTGGGCATGATCAGAAAGCCTCTATGAAAGGCTGCTTAGGATTAAAAATGGGTAATGTTGAATGAGACAGTAAAATTCCAGATCCTGCCTTTTTTTTTTTTTTTTTTTTTTTTTTTTCCCTAAAAAAAAAAAAAAAAAAATTCTTTTTTGCATCCTTTTATTACATCTTAGTGATGATTATCTATTGCTATTTGCATGCATTCCAGAAATGGCTACCTGGCATTTTTTTTAGGATGGGCTCCCTGGAGGTGACACAGGGTAAAATGCCCAGGCAATGTGTGTTGAAACCTCCACTTGCAGTTCCCCATCAAAAACTTGTGTTACTCAGGGATAACGCATGAACAGGATTAGGACAGATTTTTGGCAACCTCTAAATAGAAGTACCTGAACAAGGACCTTTTGTGGCAGGATCACTTGTTCATTTTAAAAGCATCTGGTATTAAAAGCTAATTTTGAAATTGCATTTGAAAGCAGAATTCCAGGAAAAAACCTAACTGGTCCTAAAAATGCCCCATCCTTCCTCCTATAACCTATACTGACTAACCTGTATAAGAGTGTGTGTGTGTGGGGGGGGGGGGGGGTGATATTTTATATTTTGTGGTTTCCAGTCCTACGATCTGTCTCTTCGGTGTCAGTCAGTTACAGGGGAGAAGAGGGCGTGCTGATAATGGATTGGCCATATCGGTGACATAAATGACCTGGGCCTTACCAGCCGTTGTTGAGCACCCTCTCTGCTGCTGCTGTTGGCTGACACAGGGGAGCATGATCAAATGGCTGGACCGGAGGGGCTGAAAATAAGAATGTCTATAGATCATCTTTTCTAAACAGGTTAGTCAGAATAAGTGTTAGAGAGAAGGGAGCATTTCTTAGGCTAGTTAGGTTTATCCCGGAATTCTACTTTAAGTATTATAACGTTATAGTGCTTGCATACACTTTGTATGTAGGTAGAATGTTGGAACTTTTTTTTATTTATTTTTTTAATGGCCCTAAGCGCTGTACAAAGAGCAACAGTGAAAGTAAATTCATCCTAGATGGGGACAGAAAAAAAAAATTCTGATTGGTTGGAATGAAGTTAGCATCTTGCTTTCTGAATATCCACAATTTGCTGGTCTTGTAAAATTGTCTGCCTGTTTAGCCTGTCTCCTTCCTTGTAGAATATTTTTAATACTGTTATCTTGCTGGCAAGCAAAGGAAGACATTTTTGGTTGGATAATATTGTAGCGACTGTTAAGGAATGTGTTGACAGTAAATTCAATTAAAATAGTAATGTGTAATGAGAAATCACCATGTTATATATTATGCAAGTGATATTCTCCTGGGAGTTCTTAAATGGCTGATGTGTTAATCCAAGTGTTTAAAGTTCCTCTTGAGGCTTTCCCCAGACCTCTTAGAATTTTTAACCAGACTCTTGTGCTAGACAAGCTTGTTGCTACTGTGCATGTGTTAGCTTGCCTCCTTGTGCATGTCTGATCTTGCACAGCACTGGGTCCTCTCAATGGTGACATCTGAGCTCAGGCTGTGGACAGCCAAGAGAAGCCTGGAAGGGACAGCCGCCTCTTGTGTCCGATGAAAAAAAAATATCCTAGGGTGGCAACATGAAATCATTTTTGCCAGATCAGATGACAATCATTGGCTCACACAAACGTGACAGGGTGAAAAGTAACAGTTGATCATGATTGATGATCAATGTTTTTTTTTTTTTTTTTTTTTTTTTTTTTTTTAATGGGAAAGCCAAGTTTTACCATAGTGGAGCTGAAGGGGCCTGAAATAGTTTGCTCTCTCTCTCTCTATAATATATATATATATATAATATATATATATATATATATATATATATATATATATATATATATATATATATATATATATATATAATTAGTGTGTGTATGTATGTAGTAATAATATATATATATAATATATATATATATATATATATATATATATATATATATATATATATATATATATATATATATATATATATATATATAATTAGTATGTGTGTGTGTATATATATATATATATATATATATATATATATATATATATATATATATATATATATAATGTGTGTATGTATGTATGTATATATGCACGTATTGAATATCTGGTCATGCTCCTTTTAAGGAAGTCTTTGGACGTAAAAAAAAAAAAATGATCAGGTACATGGACTGTCCCCTCAAATTTGTTTTTCCAATTAAAAAAAGAGAAAACTCTTGTTGGTAATTTTAATGAGTGACCAGTGGGCCATGGGTTGTCTAAAAAGAGACTACAGCAGTAGATGACTGCCTGAATGCTTAATTTGGTTGTAATTCGGACTGAGCGACGCAAGGAAACAGTAGTCGGATTCTTTAAGCTTGAGCTATTGAATTCTGCAAACATTTGTTTTTTTTTTTCATAATGCCATAGGGTGATAGGTGGGCATGGAGTAAGTTGTTGTTGGGTGTTTTTTTTTTTATAGTTACAAATGTGAGGGCAGGGGGTACAGGTGCAGTGTTGGAGGTGCACAGCAATGGTAGTGGGTGGGAGGAGGGACTTTGTGCAGACATGCGGTGAAAAATGGACCTATAGTCAAGGTGGTGCTATGGAGTATCCCTGAATCCAAGGCATGCTAAGATTACACGCTGAGCTGTGCATGTGCGGTTTGGTGTACAATTGGAAGAAAGTTTCCCAGCAGCAAGTGAAGACATTTTAAGACTCATGCAAAGTCTCTATTGCCAAACAGAAAAAAACTACCTGACAGCAATTTTTCTTACACAGGACCTTTTTTCTGCTTGATCTACCACTTGCTGACGGTGCACTGTACATAAACTGTGAAAGTGCGAGCAGTCTATGCAGAATCACATATATAGTGTGTGTGTGCTTCTGCATTTCCGAGAAGGGGGGCCTTCCCGGCTGTGCTGTCATTGTCACAGCACATGGTGATCACTGGGTGCTGGCCAGTGATTGGCCGCCGGCGATCAGCTCGGATCTTCACAGAACACAGCTCTGTGAGTGTAAACGGCACAGAGCTGTGTGGAGTGACAGGGGATCCATTTGTTTTTTTTTTTTTTCATTCTCTGCTAAGCAGGGAATAAAAATGGCTACATCCCTAGTAAAAGCAGCACACACATATATAAACACTTGTTAGGTACGTATTTAGTACGCATATAACCCCTTGAAGTTAACTCCTATCTGCCCAGTATCAGTATAGTGACAGTTGAGGATTAAATCCTGGGCATCTAAATAGCGTAATTGGTGCCACATCCTATTGAAATTTGAAAAACGGAGAAAAAAAAAACGTGGACTTTGCAGGCACTGGATACTTTAAAAATATAATTTTTTTAAATCATATAAAATCAATAAAGAGTCACAAAATACACATAATATAATATTCCATGTATGGAAGAAAACATATTAATAACCACAACAGATTTGGTAGTTGCATTAAGGTGGTGGGCTAATACACAAAAAGATAGCAATAAAGATTCAATGATACTTCACATCGAAGCGATCCTAACCGCAGGTGACAGGGAGATATCCTGTCTTCCCAGTTACTCCCCATCCGGTGAGGGTGTTGCTCTATGGATCAGGAGTCTCTGAGGGTTATACTATTGGCCCCACCAGGTATTAGAGTACCCATATCTATTATGCTGAGTACTCTTGTTTCATTACATATTATTCTCTTGGCATACCAGCTGATGTGCTTTATGCCAATCTTTGCTGGACGATGATGCTTGGCAGTGTATGTGCGTCTTTACTATATTTTTTGATGACTCTGATCCTTCATCCACCCTCCTTGTTGATTACCGATCTTTTTACCTTTATCGTCATTGCCTACTGACCATATACAGAACTTTGATCCATTAGCTCCTAGAGGAAGCTTAAGGCGAAACATGTCGCACTATTGCTCAACGGAACTCTATGACCTATTGCTAAACACATCGCTCGATCTTCATGGGAAGACAGCACATCTCCCTGTCACCTGCGGTTAGGATCGCTTCGATGTGAAGTATCATTGAATCTTTATTGCTATCTTTTTGTGTATTAGCCCACCACCTTAATGCAACTACCAAATCTGTTGTGGTTATTAATGTTTTCTTCCATACATGGAATATTATATTATGTGTATTTTGTGACTCTTTGTTGGTTTTTTATATGAATTATTTAAAAAAATTATATTTTTTAAAGTATCCAGTGCCTGCAAAGTCCATGTTTTTTTTTTTTTTTTTTTTCCCCTCCATTTTTCAGTATAGTGACAGTGCCTTTTTTTTTTCTAACCAAAGACATGTAGCAAAATACATTTTGATCTAATTGATTTAAACGATTTTAAAATTTTGAACTTATTTACTTTTGGGATATGTTTTTTTACCTGAAAGTTAAAATATATATTATACTTTTTTTTTTTTTTTTTTTTTTTTTTTTTTTAGTGCTATAAATGGGGAAACTATTTATATAAAAAAAACAAGAACCAAGTGATCAAATGCCAAAAGGAAGTTCTAGTTGTGGGAAAAAGTTTATAAATGTAATTTCGGGTAGCTCGGCAATAGGGTTGAGCGGACACCTAGATGTCCGTGTTCGACGGGTTCAGCCGAACTTTAAAAAAAAGTCCGGGTCCGTGTCCCGGACTTTTACCGAACTTTTCCCGGACACCGAACCCCATTGAAGTCAATGGGGACCCGAACTTTAAGGCACTAAAATGGCTCTAAAACACCAAAGGAAAGGGCTAGAGTGCTGCAAATGGCAGCAAAACGTAATTAAGAGCATGGCAAGTGCTCTGCAAACAAATGTGGATAGGGAAATAACTTAAAACAACAAAAAAAAACAGAAAAATAAAACAATGTTCTTCTTCATCTCTGAAGGACGAGGCCCATATGGAGTAGGAGGGAGGTTGAGGTGGTGGTGGATGTGGCGGTGACATAGGCGTGCGCACAGGGTGTGCTGGGTGTGCCTGGGCACACCCTAATCACCTAGGGCACATAGCATTGCCAGTGAGGAGATGGGAAAGATCTCCCTGGGACCTGCTCTGCTCTATTTCTCCTTGCCTACAGGTACATGGCCCCGATACATTACTCTCCCTGCTGGCAAACACATGCATGTGTATTTCAACTTTGGGGTGCACACCTTAATGCAATAGGCTGCGCACACCTATGGGCGGTGTAGGTGGAAGCGGCGGTGGAGGAGGACCAGGGCCGGATTAACAGCATCATGGGCTTGGTGCTGAGGATTTTGAAGGGCCTTAAGGGCCGTGCCTTGCCATGCACCCAGAGGAGGAAGGGTGCAGCCATGCATGCCTAATTCAACATGGGATGCTGTCTCTGAAGCCCATAAACACATCCATGCATCGCCAACTGTCCCTCCTTGTCCGGCCTTCACGCTGTGTGGGGAGGTTCTGAGGGTGCTGCCTGGGGAAGCGAGCATAGAAGCCAGACTTCTGTGTTTACAAGTGACAGAAGAGCGGTAACAGTGAATATGGCCAACCCGGGGCCTATATAAAAGGTAGGGGCCTGGAGCTGCAGCTCCAATAGCCCCTACATTAATCTGGCCCTGAGGAGGAGGACGAGGTAGCCAACACTGCTTCTTTTCAAAAATTTTAAATGAGGGTACACCCCAAAAGAGTGAGAAAGAGCAAAAATGGAACAATGGGTGGGTAAGGTCGGTATCCATTGCTATTCTGCATAAGGTACGGAAAAGTCCCGTGGGATCCATGCCTGGTTCATTTTAATGAACGTGAGCTTGTCCACATTGTCTCTGGACAGGCGGCTGCGCTTGTCTGTTATAACGCCCCCAGCCGTGCTAAATACCCGTTCAGATAATACACTGGCTGCAGGGCACGCCAGCACCTCCAAGGCGTAAAGGGCAAGCTCAGGCCATGTGCCCAATTTGGAGACCCAGAAGTTGAAGGGGGCAGACCCGTCATTCACTACATGTAGGCGTGTGCACACATACTGCTCCACCATGTTGGTAAAATGCTGCCTCCTGCTAAGACGTTCCATCTGAGCTGCTGGTGCTGCTGTTTGTTGTGGCGTGCTGACAAAGCTTTTCCACATTTCGGCCATGCTAACCCTGCCTTCTGAGGTGCTGGCGGTGCCCTGGTTGCGTTGGCGACCTCCTCCTCCTCCTCCTCTGCCTTGTGCTTCCACTGTGGCCCCGCTGTCAGATGGGAATGCTGATGTTAACTGATCCCCAAAGGTTTTTGATTAAATAGCGGAATAGAAAATATGATCCAAAAAAAGTGTATGTATATCACACGTACACAACCACACTAGGCCCCAATTACTATTGTTTGTACCCCTAAAAGGCTAGATGAGGAGTAGGGGGAGTATGGAACAGGCAGCACCCTCAAACCTTCAGAAGTATGAGATGAACCCCAACAACTTGGAAAGGTGGATCTCTCTCACACGTACCAACACAGACTATCCCCCAATTTAACTGATCCCCAAAGGTTTTTGATTAAATAGCGGAATAGAAAATATGATCCAAAAAAAGTGTATGTATATCACACGTACACAACCACACTAGGCCCCAATTACTATTGTTTGTACCCCTAAAAGGCTAGGAGTAGGGGGAGTATGGAACAGGCAGCACCCTCAAACCTTCAGAAGTATGAGATGAACCCCAACAACTTGGAAAGGTGGATCTCTCTCACACGTACCAACACAGACTATCCCCCAATTTAACTGATCCCCAAAGGTTTTTGATTAAATAGCGGAATAGAAAATATGATCCAAAAAAAGTGTATGTATATCACACGTACACAACCACACTAGGCCCCAATTACTATTGTTTGTACCCTTAAAAGGCTAGATGAGGAGTAGGGGGGGTATGGAACAGGCAGCACCCTCAAACCTTCAGAAGTATGAGATGAACCCCAACAACTTGGAAAGGTGGATCTCTCTCACACGTACCAACACAGACTATCCCCCAATTTAACTGATCCCCAAAGGTTTTTGATTAAATAGCGGAATAGAAAATATGATCCAAAAAAAGTGTATGTATATCACACGTACACAACCACACTAGGCCCCAATTACTATTGTTTGTACCCCTAAAAGGCTAGATGAGGAGTAGGGGGAGTATGGAACAGGCAGCACCCTCAAACCTTCAGAAGTATGAGATGAACCCCAACAACTTGGAAAGGTGGATCTCTCTCACACGTACCAACACAGACTATCCCCCAATTTAACTGATCCCCAAAGGTTTTTGATTAAATAGCGGAATAGAAAATATGATCCAAAAAAAGTGTATGTATATCACACGTACACAACCACACTAGGCCCCAATTACTATTGTTTGTACCCCTAAAAGGCTAGGAGTAGGGGGAGTATGGAACAGGCAGCACCCTCAAACCTTCAGAAGTATGAGATGAACCCCAACAACTTGGAAAGGTGGATCTCTCTCACACGTACCAACACAGACTATCCCCCAATTTAACTGATCCCCAAAGGTTTTTGATTAAATAGCGGAATAGAAAATATGATCCAAAAAAAGTGTATGTATATCACACGTACACAACCACACTAGGCCCCAATTACTATTGTTTGTACCCCTAAAAGGCTAGATGAGGAGTAGGGGGAGTATGGAACAGGCAGCACCCTCAAATCTTCAGAAGTATGAGATTGTGTTCACTGTACCCCACAAAGATTGAGTTCACTGCACCCCACAAAGATTGTGTTCACTGCACCCCACAAAGATTGTGTTCACTGCACCTCACAAAGATTGTGTTCACTGCACCTCACAAAGATTGTGTTCACTGTACCCCCCAAAGATTGTGTTCACTGCACCCCACAAAGATTCTGTTCACTGTACCCCACAAAGATTGTGTTCACTGCACCCTAAAAGGATGTTGTTCACTGCACCCCACAAAGATTGTGTTCACTGCACCCTAAAAGGATGTTGTTCACTGCACCCCAAAAAGATTGTGTTCACTGTACCCCCCCCAAAGATTGTGTTCACTGCACCCCACAAAGATTGTGTTCACTGCACCCCACAAAGATTGTGTTCACTGCACCCCAAAAAGATTGTGTTCACTGTACCCCCCAAAGATTGTGTTCACTGCACCCCAAAAAGATTGTGTTCACTGCACCCCACAAAGATTCTGTTCACTGTACCCCACAAAGATTGTGTTCACTGCACCCCAAAAAGATTGTGTTCACTGTACCCCCCCAAAGATTGTGTTCACTGCACCCCACAAAGATTCTGTTCACTGCACCCCACAAAGGATTTTGTTCACTGCACCCCACAAAGGATTTTGTTCACTGCACCCCAAAAAGATTGTGTTCACTGCACCCCAAAAAGGATTTTGATCACTGCACCCCAAAAAGGATGTTGTTCACTGCACCCCAAAAATGATTTTGTTCACTGCACCCCAAAAAGATTGTGTTCACTGCACCCCACAAAGATTGTGTTCACTGCACCCCAAAAAGATTGTGTTCACTGTACCCCCCAAAGATTGTGTTCACTGTACCCCACAAAGATTGTGTTCACTGCACCCCAAAAAGATTGTGTTCACTGCACCCCAAAAAGATTGTGTTCACTGCACCCCAAAAAGGATGTTGTTCACTGCACCCCAAAAAGGATGTTGTTCACTGCACCCCAAAAAGGATGTTGTTCACTCCACCCCAAAAAGATTGTGTTCACTGCACCCCACAAAGATTGTGTTCACTGCACCCCAAAAATGATTTTGTTCACTGCACCCCAAAAAGGATTTTGTTCACTGCACCCCAAAAAGGATGTTGTTCACTCCACCCCAAAAAGATTGTGTTCACTCCACCCCAAAAAGATTGTGTTCACTGCACCCCAAAAAGATTGTGTTCACTGCACCCCACAAAGGATTTTGTTCACTGCACCCCAAAAAGATTGTGTTCACTGCACCCCAAAAAGGATTGTGTTCACTGCACCCCAAAAAGGATTTTGTTCACTGCACCCCACAAAGATTGTGTTCACTGCACCCCACAAAGATTGTGTTCACTGCACACCAAAAAGGATTGTGTTCACTGCAGCCCAAAAAGATTGTGTTCACTGCAGCCCAAAAAGATTGTGTTCACTGCAGCCCAAAAAGATTGTGTTCACTGCAGCCCAAAAAGATTGTGTTCACTGCAGCCCAAAAAGATTGTGTTCACTGCAGCCCAAAAAGATTGTGTTCACTGCAGCTCACACACAGAAAAATGGATGTGGATCACTGACACCTGCCTATCTCCAATCCCACACCACACAGCAATATCGATTGTAGTTTGTAGAACACAGTTTCCCTAAAATTCAGCAGACTCTGTCCCTAACAGGATTGAGAAGAGATCGTAGATCAGGATTGAGTGCAGATTCACCCCACCCCCCACACAGCAATATCGATTGTAGTTTGTAGAAGACACTGACCCTATAATTCAGCAGACTCTATCCCTAAAATGCCTACAACTCGCCCTGCCTAAACACTCCGACCTGTCCCTCAATTCTATCCGGACACAAATGGTTTTTTCCTGCCTATCTTTCCCTAATCAGCAGCCAGCACGTTGATGTGTGCTCTGTCCCTGATATAAGCAGCATAATGACGCCGCTGCGGCTGCCTCGAACTTATAAAGACTTGGTCACATGCTTCAGACGGCCAATCACAGCTACTAAGACATTTGCAGGCATGGCTGGGATGGCTTAAGGCACACCAGTTAAACGATTGTTGATTGGCTGTTGAAAGCCCGCCATGAAAAGAGCGCCAAAGCATGCAAAACCCGGAAATAAAACGACCGAACACGGATTTTTACCCGAACATACAGTAAAGTGTCCGTGTCCGTGTTCGGGTACAAAAAATCCAATTATTCGGTACGAACACGAATAATACAGTCCGTGTTCGCTCAACACTACTCGGCAATCATTTATATTAACTAATAATTCAATTTGACTGCCTTTTTTGCTTACTATTTTAGAAAAAATCCAAAATTGGGTATATCAGTTTGCTTTTGTTTTGCATATGGTTAACGAGCGAGTAGGTTCTATGTTGAAATCAACCTGTACTGTGAGAAAGAGGGGCTACCTAATCTTCTGGCTTTGGAATCTGAAATGATCTGCAGCAAGTAAAATCAGAGTTGAAGTTGAGACTCCTGATCGAATTGAGGGTCAGTTGTGAAGGTTGATTTAGTGTATTTAATTTGCATCACTGCCAGTCAAGTAGTATGTTACGTGTTCATCAGCAATGTCAGCTAATGGGGCCAAACATTAGCCTTCATTTCAGCTAAGTGCTGATAGATTGAGCCATAGCTAGCCCTATTAAGGATAGGAGCAAAGCATCTATTGTAGGTGTAAATGGTGGGGAAATATATATTTGTGCCTGGATGCTGACCTTTTTTAACTTCTATAGCTGTTCAACCCCTTTCGTAGAGGGCAACTCCACTTTTGTGGGGAAAACAAAATGGCAAATAAAAAACAATATAGCGTATACAATTGCGACACAAATCGCATTGCAATTGAATGTTATTAAAAATTACCTTTTTTCCTTTTCAGTCTGCAGCCGCTGTAATTTTCAGTGTAATGCGATATGGCTACCTTGAGTTGTTCTGTACACAGAATGTATACTGACCATACCCAAGAAACATAATTTCCTGCTTGTGTGATTGGCTCACCAATTTTCCCAGAAGTCTGTACTAAGATACAAGTCAGATTTCTGGAATCTCCTCCGACAAAATGTCATTTTTGGTGAGATACTGCCAACAAATCTAAATGGATGCAGGCCCAGCAGCTTTCCTCATTAGAGCCCTGCAGCTGCCACAGCTTATAGATCATTATGAAACCACTCCCATTAGACCCACTCAGCCCAGAGGAGCGAACAGTGATTTCTTCAGGATAATAAAAGGGTAGGAATCTGCAACAAAGTTTGTTAAAATCCTTGTAATGATGTACTGTATTTTCTGGCGTATAAGACTACTTTTGAACCTCAAAAAAATCCCCCAAAATAGGGGGTCGTCTTATACACCCGAGTATAATATCTCCAAGGTAACCTAAAGTATGAGATGTAATCTCTCAAGACGCTGGCTGTGTGGGAATTTTGTACCGGTATACCGTATGTACCATAGCTTCGGCTACATACAGTGTACCGCGCTGAGCCAATCAGGGAGAGCGATGTATTTATTGAATGCAATGCCTGCTTGGATTGGCGGAGTAACATCAGCCTGCCTCTCTGACACTGCCAATCCAAGCAGGCTTTGCATTCAATAATAGAATACATCGCTCACTGTGATTGGCTCAGCGTGGTATACTGTATGTAGCCGAAGCTACGGTACATACGGTATACCGGTACAGGATTCCCACACAGCCAGCGTCTTGAGATTACATTTACTGGTAATACTTAGGGTACCTTGGAGATATTATGAGAGATTACATGTATTACAGTACTTGGGGGTACCTTGGAGATCTATGAGAAATCTGATGTTTTTCAATGGTGTTGCCTTGCTTCGCAAGGGGGTTAGTCTTATAAGGCGAGTATGTTTTAACTTGAAAATTAGGGGGGCCGTCTTATACGCCGGAAAATACGGTACATAGATCACCCAGAGGGGAATGTTTTTTTTTTTTTTTTTTCCTCAACAAAAGTGGAGTTGCGCTTTAAATAGTACATTGGACTTCTTGCGCAGTGTGGTCCCATTGTACACTGCCTTAACCTTAACTGCGTTGGGCATAGTCTACATTCAATTTTCCTCTATGCATAACTACAAGCTGTTTGTGTTGAGGTACTGTGAGCTTTATGACTTTCATAAACTAGATGAAATAAAATGTTTTAAATCTGTCATTGTGTAGATTAATGTATTAATTCTATCCTGGTCCAGGCATATTGAATACATTTTCAGTGTCCAGGCAAGTCTGTCTCTTATGAAGAACTAATAGGATGCTTTCTGTGAGTGTCAGCGAATAAATTGGGGTGCTCAATAAGCACATTTTCCACAGTTTCCTCAGAACTAGTAACTTTAAAAACAAAATGTAAACCTGATTTCTGTAGTTTGTGTGCTCTGTAAATATGTTATCTTTTGTTCTGCTATTTATTATTTTTTTTTAATCAGGACAATCGTTCTACTTGTAGCTGAAATGTTTTGTTCTTCTCTTGCAGTTCAATCAGACGGTAGGCAATGAGATAAACATTGGTGTCGGTACTTCCTTCTGCCTATGCACAGATGGACAGCTTCACATTAGACAAGTGCTACATCCTGAAGCCTCCAAAAAGGTAATTTTTAAGTATTTTTATTCCTGCAGAACATTAGAAATGGGCATTTTTTTTAAATTAAAATGTTCTTCTCCCTTCTTTGAGCACAGTCTTTGGATGCAGGCTTCTCCCTGGTGGCCCTGACCTCTGCAGTGATGAATGTGTAATGGTGCGGTTTATAAAGCATAATGATGCCAGTCTTGGGGTTTGTGGTAAAGCCTTCAGCCTCTATAGCAGGGGTCTCCAAACTGCGGCCCGGGGGCCAGATGTGGCCCTTTGCTAGCCTTTATCTGGCTCTTGGGGCACTATTCCGCCCACTGACACCAACAAAAGGGGCACTATTTCTTCCACCGATACCAATATTGGGATACTATTCCTCCTACTAATAGGGGCACTCCTCCTCCTCCTATCAACCATCAATCCTGAGGCCATATTTATTCTCACTGATGCCGGGCCCGGGACATTTTCTGCCCCCACTGGCCACAATCCGGCCCTTCTAAAGTGTGAAGGACAATAAACTGGCCCTTTGTTTGAAAAGTTTGGAGACCCCCGCTCTATAGCATGTACCTGCATAATCCTGCAAAGTCTACTTTTTATCAAGAGGATGCCTAGGCAGGCCAGGGCAGTATTAATTGGGAGAAGTGTTCATTTGTGGTCAGTTAGGCATGGGGAATGGGGTGCTTTGGCCATTCTGATACTGAAGATACATGTCTTTCTATGGATAAAGTTCTTGACTATACAGGATTGAGTCAGCCATGTACTGACTGGTAAGCCAGAAAGCAGTCATGAGGAATTAACAAATTCTGTCTTTGACAAAGAAAAGGTCAGTGTGTGTGTGTGTTTGTTTGTTCCCGTGATGCACATTTCCTACCTGACTTCTAAACTAAAGTGTCTTGTAGATCAGTGGTGGTCAGTTGGAAAATAAGAGATCCCTTAAGTGCAGCTCCACCACTTCAATGGTTGCCCAATAGCAGCTTGTTTTAATGCTTTGAGGTACATTGTGTCAAGTTAGGCAGCCTATTTTATGAATGAACTGTAATAATTAAAATCTTTGGTCCTGCGGCATTTTCTTTTGCAATGCACAATAAAGCGATAAAGTGGTAGTATAATAAGCCTCCATTGTTGGTATCTGCGGCAGTAAAAGTAAGTGTCGGCATTGGTGTCAGTGGCTGCAATTAAAACTCAATTAAACAATTAAGTGTTGCTCTTGGTGTATGCAATGGTAACCCCCCCCCCCCCCCCCCAGCACTGGTGTTGATGGTTTGGATGACTACCCACAGCATTGGTGGAGGTGGCTGCGATGGCTTCCTCTTGACATTGGTGGAGGTGGCTGCGATGCTCCCATGGCCTTTCTTAACTTCCTTATGTCACCTGTCCAATCACAGAATGCCTTTTTTATTCTCTTAAAACAACAAAGGACATTTTTTAAATCGAGGAGCTGCATGGCATGTGACCCTCTGCAATCACTGTGCTTCAGCCCCAACTGTCAGTTTCATCACCTGAATGTTAGTGGTGACGTCAATAATAGAGCCTGAATGAAAGAAGCAGCAGTGCACATTGGTGCACACATCATTATAGCTACCTTATGCCGCTTTTCCACTGCATGGAACCGAACGGTTCGGCTCGCTTTTGTGCTTTTCCACTGCTGGTACCGCATGGTTTGCTACGGTACGGCGGCACTTTTCCACTGCATGGAACCGAACAGTACGGCTCTCAAAAACAGTACCTACTCGATTGTGGTTCCAAGAGGTACCATATCCCACAATCCTTTGCATGCAGTCACTACTAGCTGCTGATTGGTCAGAGAATCCCACCCACCCCGTTGTTATCCCACCCACTTAACTTTAGTACTTCTTTAGTGGAAAAGCAAACCATACTGTACCGAACCGAACCCTTCCAACACCGTACCATGCGGTACCAGCAGTGGAAAAGCAAACCGGGCCGAATAGAGCCGAGCTGGTACTTGCAGTGGAAAAGTGCCATTATTGGTATCACAGTTTGAACCAGGCACTTGTGACCTAATACACAGTAATTTTATAGCCATTGTGTAATGGATACAGCTTTCATAATGGAAGACTTGGTGAAACCAATAAATACAGTATCTTTTTGTAGGAGTTGTTTGAAAACACAACTTGCAACGTAGAGTCTCTAATTATAACCTCATTATAGAGGCGCATTCCCAGGTGACGGTAGCAGGCTGTGTGATCTCTGTTTACACATTTGACGCTCCCCTTCATATTGGTTAAATGTAATCTTGCTTTAAGCTTATTTATAAGTTATAAATTGCATTACTTCACAGGAAGATGCTAAATCCCCCTAACAGAGACAGGAAGATCATTTGGCTGCATTTTATCCCTTCCCGTCTGTATCCAAAACTGGGAAAAACCAGCTCCGCTCTAAATGAGTTCCAATTTTTGTGTGCAGAATGCTTTGGGAGAAAATTTGGATCCCTTGAGTCTGTCATGTTCATTTCTTCTCCTGCCTCCACTTCACTGTTGGTCAATGAGACTGCCTATCACAGTTATGTACCAATAGTAATGTTCAAAAGGTGCTCTACAATCTTGACAATAATAATGTGTAGTCAGTGCTCTAGGTGCCTTTTTTCAGATTTGGCAGTTTACGTGAATTTTTACAGCAGATCTTCACTGCATCTGAACAACACAGACCATAAAACGCTCATTAGTCTTTAATACTCAAAGCATTCATCCATGTCTTCATGCTTTATTTCATTGAGAATTTGCTTTAGAAAACACCCGTTAGCATTTCTGGTCTTGGCCATCTTCAGTAAGGGCAGATAATTCATGTAGCATTAACTTCCTGCAATCGGCCATTAGCTCAAGCATGCATGTAGGAGAGTGTGCTTAGCTGAGAAAACCCCTCCTCCTCTCATTCTCTCCTGAAGACTCCTGGGATGTATGACGACATAATTTGCCTAGGCAGGAAACCAGGAAGTAACTGAAGAAATGGAGAAAAAAAAAGATTAAAAAAAAAAAAAGGTAATATATACTTTCCTATCTTTTTGCTAATGCTAGCAGCATTAGGATTTAAAAATGTTGTTTGGGAGAGTGAAGTTCCGCCTTAAACTGCACATCGGGTTTCCTACAGTAAAGTGGCATATTGTGTCTCAGTGGAGTTTGTCAAGTAATCGCAGAGGAAAATAATCAGCTGTTTTACATATAATCAGACCTCTTGTTTTTCTGCATTTTGCCAAAGATGGCAGCTCTAATTTAACATTTGGCTGCAGAGCAATAGTGCCGGACTATTATCTTTTTGTGCAGACAGAAGGAACTTTACTAATACGTGTTTTGTTCTGGGTATATCGGCCCCTTACGTAACTTTGGTGTGCTGCCTATACTGGGTAAACCAGTATTTTAGGCAAAAGGGCACTAAAATGGCTGTTGGTAGTTGAATGTCAATATTGGTCAGGGAGACCTCCATCAGGGATTGGTCTCCACCCTCCCAAGTGAGATGTCTGTTCTAGTAAAGCTTGGTGTGCTAGGTCAGCTTTTGGGTTTCTTATTATTTGGATGTTCAAGGAGTGATATGTTCCTGCCATAATTCCAATTCTGTTCTGCCTACCTGTTATCCTTTTGGGTGGTTTACCACCCTTGTGTTTCACCACCACCTGTCTTCTCCACCACCACCTGTCTTTATACTCCATAGCATCAAATAAGAGTGACCCTTCATAATGGCCACAGCTGGCTTTCAGAATCAGGAGCTCAAGTGCAGAACTCCCCACAAGGCTTCTGGGAGCTATAAGAAACTGTCAAGTGGTGGAAGTTTGAAGCCTCTCCCAAATATTTTAGTTTTGGTAGCCTGCTGTGTGTGTGCTTGTATATCATGTACAAAAAAATTATCAGCGCAAACCAACCAATAATAGAAACCAGAAATGAAAATGATTGAAACTAGAAGTGCAAATATATAAAAGTGCAATTCAGTTATCCGGCAGCAAACACTAAATTGTGTAACACCTCACAATAATGGAAATAAAAACTGCGCCAGATAAATACTTAGATCAATATAATGCAGTGAATTCAAGTGATTATAATAGTAAAAATAACTGGTGTAAAGTATTCCGTGAGATAAGTCCATAAGTGTCCAATATTCTAGTGGAAAAGGAACTCCAACAAAATGGTGAGAATATCCCACAAGAAATTCCACAACACCTCTGTGCATATATCCCACCACCGGATAGATTGGTCTCTCATCTCAGCCACAGACCTGTAAAGGGTCAATGATCACATGAATCGGCTGTATCAACCAGGAGGCTCCCTTCCTTACTCTCTGTCAGCCCAACATGGATGGATGAACTTCAATCAAACATCGGAATAGGTGCATGTATAAATATAAAGGACAAATATAGTGCTCTCCGTCTGATAACAATAGTTTATTGAAGTATATGAATGGTACTCGCATTCAGCGGCACTCGACGGTGCACGCTTGTATTGCAGACAGATGAAACACACTACACTGGGACCAAGGGAAAGCGCGACGTCAGGTATGCAGGCTCCGCCCCCCCTATACGCGTTACGTCAGAGCTACCAATAGCCTTCGACTTCTTCAGTCGGGGTCCTCCTACTGAAGAAGTCGAAGGCTATTGGTAGCAATGACGTAACGCGTATAGGGGGGCGGAGCCTGTGTACCGGACGTCACGCTTTCCCTTGGTCCCAGTGTAAGTGTGTATCTGTCTGCAATACAAGCATGCACCATCGAGTGCCGCTGAATGCGAGTACCATTCATATACTTCAATTAACTATTATCAGATGGAGAGCACTATATTTGTCCTTTATATTTATACATGCACCTATTCCGAGTTTGATTGACGTTCCTCTACCCCCACCTTGATCCATCCATGTTGGGCTGACCGAGAGAGTAAGGAAGGGAGCCTCCTGGTTGATACAGCTGATTCATGTGATCATTGACCCTTTACGGGTCTGTGGCTGAGGTGAGAGACCAATCTATCCGGTGGTAGGATATATGCACAGAGGTGTTGTGGAATTTCTTGTGGGATATTCTCACCATTTTGTTGGAGTTCCTTTTCCACTAGATTATTGGACACTTATGGACTTATCTCACGGAATACTTTACACCAGTTATTTTTACTATTTTAATCCCTTGAATTCACTGCATTTATTATATTGACAAAGTATTTATCTGGTGCAGCACTCTTCAAGCAGTTTTTGCTTTTATATCATGGTCCTTTAAGCACTGTTGTATTGGCTGCAGACCGGATATCTGTTCAACTTTTATACAAATAAGGTTGGTCATTATGCTCTGTAAACTTGAGCTCTGAATCTGTGTTGGTTACTGTGCATTAGAATGATTAATGCATAAGAAAATATTTATGTATAGAAGACTAAAGGAAGAATCGATTGAAAACAAACCTCTGAAACTGGCCTAGATATTATATTCCAGCTGAGGTTTTCATTCATTTTCCTTTCCCTCTGACTTGCAGTGACGTCGGTTACGCAGATGCACTTTTAGTTTGTCTAGTTCAGCATTTTCCATTTGCTGTTGTTTGGTTACATGAAACCAGTTTTAATACCTTGAAATATCAGCTCTTCCTCCAGGCTGTGTCACTACAGTGAAAGCAACTCTGATCTTTGTCTCCCTCCAGAATACCCCTCAGGTCCTTTTTCAAAGATAATAAATTCTAAGACCGCTAGAGATGTCCAGGTTACATTTCATGTCTGAACAGACCTATAATGTAGAGCTTCTACATTCCTTGCAGGGCTATTTAGCTTGTCTAAAGACAGACGTTTAGGCTTTGTTTGCACCTGCAACTTTTATTAACGGTTAAGTAATATACCTTTGTAAACATGATCATGAACTTATTAGGAAGGCAATGTAATTGAGCAATTTGCTAATATCAAAGTGGTTGATTTACAATTTGGGCTAATTGTTGTAAGTCCTGTTTTCCTTTATTTTTCTAAGTTGTATGCATAGCTCCAAACTGTCCCTGATTTTAGAAAAAGTCCCTCTGTCCTCTTCATTTGTCCCTCATTTTGGTCTGAATTATTTAGTTGTATATAAAATTACACTTTGTCGTTCAAGAAGTATTTCCCAGTGGTAAACCTTTCATCCAATTTCTAAATTACTACATTTGTAAATTTCAAAAGCTAATATAAAGCATTAGTAGTAGATAAAATATAAGAATACTAATAACTTATTTTGTAGAATTCTCCTTTTTAAGGGGCAGTGGCTGGGGGTGTGTCCTACGCCTGCCTACCTTTTTGCTAATGGGTGTCTCTTGTTCCCATCTCAAAAAGTTGGGGAGGTATGTGTAGGCAATACGCCCTGGCAAGAGTGGTCCCCTGGACCAATGAAGTTGAATACTAATTTAATACTTCCATTTGTCCCAAATAAAAAAAAGTCAGGTCTTTTGATGCAATTGGTCAAATTTGTCCTTGGTTTAGGAATGTTAACTGCTGTAAGATTTAGTTCTGCCGAAATGTTATGATTTTTTTCTTCTCACTGCATACTTGTATCCCCAGCATGGCCAACTATTTGAATTTGAGTTGTTTGTTTTCCTACGAGTTTTTTACCTTTCTAGTTACCAGGATGTGGAGACTAGACTCTCAAGCTAGCTATACATGTGGCAATTTTCAGTCCATTTGAAACACTTCCGTCCAGTGTTCATTAGAAACTAAGAAATCTACCACAAGTTTGACCCCTAGAATCTGGCCACTTGTAAAGTGAAAACTTTGTAATTGAAAGCTTTAATAAAGGTTTGAGAGTTTGAATTGAAAATGGAGGGGAAAAAACAATGGTAATTTTTTAATCCAATTTTTTTTTTTCCCACTAAGTTTGATTGGGGCAATTTCGATCCATAGTCAATGGAAACCACCCATTTACTTTGCAATTTTAACAAAATGTAGAACCAAAATTTGAAATTCTTTATCAAATTGCTATGTGTTTGGCCAGCTTCAGTAATTGCTTAACCAAAGATGATGTTGACTAGCTATTGACCATTACTGTAAGATTTGGGTTTGGTCACATTTTAGGGTATTTACAGCAGATCTTGTATTCTCATTGTTCTCAAGTCTCCTTACTAAGGCTGTCCCCGCAGGGAGGAGACAGCGATTTATGAGCCGCTGATCGATTTAACTTGCTACATTCAGCGTGCCCATCAAGAGTTCGGGATCTTTTATCTCTTTTGTTCCCAATAGTTTCCTTTTTAAAAAGACCAGTTGTACACTGTTCATATCTCGGCGAGTTCCTGCTGAACTGGCTTAGATTCGAACAGTGTATGGCCGCCCTTAGTAAGGAGACTAGAGAACAATGGTAATACAAGATTTGCCTTTGCTGAGCTGTCTATGCCCACCCCTTGATATGTTGCACAACTAATTACATTTTTTTTTTTGTGTGTGTGTATATGTATGTATGTATGTAATATATATATATATATATATGTGTATGTAATATATGTATGTGTGTGTGTATGTGTGTGTGTATATATATATATATATATATATATATATATAATAATATATTTTTTTATAAAGGTGGGCAGTACTGTGACTAGTTTAAATGACAGTACTGTCATATGATTAGTTTACCCAGAGGATCCATTCCATATCTGATTTCCGGGTATTTGCCAAATCTTTTGAGAACAGCATGCCTATCTTCTATGTTCTAGAACATGTCAATTGGAGTAAACCTATATCTAATGTTCATTTTAAATATTATTATACAGAGGCACAGTAATCACTTTCCCCCCCCCCCCCCCCCAGTGTGATATTGTAGAACTTGTTGCTCTTGCCCCCAACCCCTAATATGAGGTAGCAATAGGTGACTCATTAATCAAGCCTGCTTGTCTGGAAGTATTGGCATGCTGAGTTGCTGTTTCCCCTCGACTTTCTGGTCTCTGCAGGTGTTTATCTACCTGCTTCTTGGAATATTTCCTGCAACTATATGAGCCAATATTTACCAAGTGAGCTGAACAGGACATACGTTCTCCTGAAGTGCAAACTATCCTTGTACTCTAGTACTGGCCCGGCAGGTGTGTATGAAAGTGAGATGGGTGCAGAAACAAGGTCGACAGGGAGGACTGGTTTCTCCGCTTGTGTGGTGCTAGAATGAGCTTAACTGCCCTGAAACATCCTCCCAGACAGAGAGGAATTGTTCTTTATATGGGGCTGGTAGAAGGGAAATGTGCAGGGAGATTTAACAGTAAATTGGGGTTTTAGGATTATTGTGATTATTTACAACACCGGTTTCCACATAAGACTGACATGGCTTCATGGAAAATTTTACAGTTCCTTCCCATGTTTTGGGCACTTGCCCATATGATTGGTTAGCCATTGTGATTAGTGAGTGACCTACAGTTTTATTTTGGCTGTTTTATTGGGGCATTGCTACTTAACTCTTTTATAGGGAGCCGTGCACAAAAAAATATCCTTGTTTAAATATTCAATTATGTAATCTGTAAAAATGCATTTACTTAACACATTTTTTTTTTTTTTTTTTTTTAAGCACATTGAAGAAATTTATCATTTATTTAAAAAGAAAAATAGATCTGTTAGGCATATCGAAGAAATTTAACTGCAAGACCTCATATATTCTGTACCTGCTACAGTGCAAGTATTGTAGACAAGATCTCATTAAGAGTAAACAAAAAAAATATATAAACCTTTCCCTCTGCTGGGTGAGGTCTTCAGATGACACTGGGGCTCTTTCACACGGCCGCTCCGATTTTTTTTTTTTTTTTTTTTTTTTTTTTTTTATTCCGCTGCGGCACTTTTTTTTTTTTCACCAACATGGATGACACTTGTGTCATCCGCTCCGTATGTCTGCATATCATCCCATCCGTTTGCGGATGATATACGGACATAATATATGTCTATGGGTATTGCGGATGTTAGCAGATGACACCGCTGACATCTGATTTTGCATCCGTTCCTTTTTTTTTAAACGGAAGAAAAATAGGGTTCTGTTCCGTTCCAAAAAGGACGAAAATGGATGTCAGCGGATGGTCATTCGCTGACATCAGCAATCCTATTGACATGCATTATCTGTTTTTCATCTGCAAAAAAAATGGGATGAAATACGGACGTACAGAGCGCCCATGTGAAAGAGCCCTTGGGCCTCATCTACACTGGACGTTTTTTTACAGCTGCTGTTTTTGGCTCCAGGTGTTTGTCTTTTTCTGCAGCCAGTAAACTCCCCAGCATGTTATCCCAAATGTCCATGCACACCTAGGCTTTTATCAGCATTTTTTCTTTGGGCTGGAAACCCCCCCCCCCCCCCCCCCCAAAGCTTGCATTTTTAATGCGTCCTTCTACAGCTAAAGCTACTGCTGTTTTTATAACGTCAGGTGTGCATGAGGACTTGTTGGCAAACCTGTATCATTTGTAACTAATGCTTTGCTTCCAACTGCCCCTTACTTGGAGAGACTCTTTGGAAGCCAAAATCCCTCAGTCTGTCCTTCCTCCTCAGTTGTCTTTTTGGTCTGTTGAAGGAAAAAAAGAGATACACTATTTAACTGCTAAAACTATTTGAGTCTTTTTTTACGTGAGTGTCATGAGTTCAGTTGTATTTTTTGCTAAGAAAATTACATCTTGCATTTCAGTTCAGGTCACATCAGTCTACACTTTTGCATCCATTTTTTTTTTTTTTAGTTGCAGAAACCAATCAGAGGTGGTGTATAAACAAAAATGTTGTTTTGCTTAAAAACGGACGTACATGGAAAGCATCTGTTCATATCCATCTAAACCGGATTACGCAGGGTGAAACGCGGATTAAAAAAAAAAAATTAAAATAAACCTGAAGGGACATGAATGTAAATGGATGATCATACATTGTGTTTGTCTGGATCTTTCTGAAAAACTGACATTGGGATCTAGACTAAACGAAACACTCATGTAAAAGGGCCCTAATACACTAAATGTTTCTTTAGCCTGCAAATTATTTTATTTTGAAAAGGGAATAAAAAGGAAAAGTAGTGATATAAAGTGTGTGTGTGTGTGAATATATAAAGCAGAAATTGTCTACAGCAACACCTTGCCTCCAGCCATGTGACCTCGATCAACTTCTTGTCACTGCGGACATCACCCAGTGGTCTTCTGGGTTTGGCATATTTGGCCATCTTGATTAGCGGTCCTGTGCTGCTGGAACTCCTATGCATGTGCTCTTGTTCTACATCTCTGCACCATGGCATGCGGAAATTGGAACCTGTACAACTATACAATCCTAAAGAAATTTTGCTAGAAGGCAGGTATGAAGCATTTATTGCGAAAGACAGAGTTGTTGCTGCAATAACCCCCTTCCTCCGATTATATTTTTTAAGCTAAAGTTCCATATTAACCAGTCTGTGTAGTATATTGTTCATGTTATTGGGAGCATGGCAGGGGAGCTTCCTTTGTTATCGAAGCAAGAACTGTCAAATCATTTGTTACTGTAGCCCCTTTATATTAAAAAAAAAAATAAAAAATCCTCCTGCCATTGAGCAGTTTTGTTTTTAGTTGTATACAATCTGAATCAAGGTCATCAAGCGGGAAGCTGGTACATAGAATTTACCTCCATATTGAAAATAACTCAAGTGAACGTTTTTGGGGAAATGTGTAACTAAATGACAATTGGGTTTTTTTAATTTTAGTTTGTCTGTCTCTACTGTAGATGTAGAATTGCCCTATATTTCCATCTAAATGGCTCACCTGTCTTAACGGGATATAGTCTAAACCAGATGGTTAAATAGGAGTGCTTATAAAGCTGTGCCTTATCGCCCAGTGATATCCCCACGGCAGTGGGTTGCCATTGACACTATTCCTGGCACAGTATAACTACTTTATGGGTGTAGGTGGTTAAGTGTCTTGAACAACGTGACATACGTGGACTGCACTTACCACTTGCTATGCAAATATTGCTTATAAACTTGACACTTCTGTAATGTAAGCCACGTGTAGTCCAGCAAATACGATAGATTATTTTTTTTTTATGTAACTTAAACTTGCTTACATAATTATTGGAAGGATTTAGTAGAATGGTAAAATGTCTGTCTATATTTGAGATACATAGGCTATATTTACTTAAACTGAGGCAAAGAAACCAATTGGTCCATAGCATCCACTTTTTTTTTCTCAGTTTTATATTTAGTCCCTTTTTTTGAGTTGGTACCTTTTTGGCCTATGTAATACTTTCCCAAGTCTTCTCCTGGACGGTCACATGATAGGCTCCTCCTCCTCCTGCAGGAAACCCAAGCACAGGTTTAAAAAGGCCACCCACCGGCTGCCCCTCAGTTCTTGTATTTCCTGTTCTGCAAGCATGAACACTGAAGAAGACATCCATCCCCAGGTTATTTATTTATTTTTTTACTTTGTCCATGGCAAGCATTCCCTGGACACCTCCTTCCTCTGCCTGTTTTCCAACTGGTGAGGCAGCCAGTTCCAGGCACCTTTTTTCTGGGGGAGGGACAGAGGAAATCCTGGGGAGGATTCAGCTAGGCTCTCCCCACAGGTCGCTGACCCCCTCTGCTGTTACTCATCCCCCATACCCACTCATACCAGGCAGTGTAGTAGAGGTGGCAGGGGGATAGGGTGCCTTGGCCCCCCTTCCAACTCATCCCTTCAGGCTTAGTGTGGGGGATTGAAGAGCCCGAAAGTTACTCGCCAGAAAGGAGTTTCTGTATCTGAGCTGTCAATCCATCCTATCTGGGCTTGCACGTGTCTCTCCAGAGAGCAGGGAGAAAACTCATGCAGCACCCCAGTTTGCTGGGAACGTTGTGGTGGAAGTGACGTTATCGAGATGGCGCCGTGACTGGAAGTAGTCCGGCTGCCATCTTGGATAAGGGAATCGATACGGCCATCTCTCCATGGTGCTCTCAAGTGCTGAGATTTGCCGACGGCTTAACGAGGGGCAGATCAGGGGTCCCCGCCCGTCCACTTCACACTTCCTGATCACCTTATAAACACTTGGTCGCAAGCTGGTGGCAGCTATGATCGGAAAGGACTGGCGGGCTCTTGTTCTTCCAGGTGGTCCTAATGGTGGACCAAGCCCTTCTACCAGGGGCTGCAGAGCCAGGCCCCAGCATTGCCTTGGTAAGCAGGAGGAAAGGATGTGGAGGAGATACTGCCTTATGTGCATGAATATTTGTCTGATGGAACTCTCCTTGTCTATTATCTTGCAACCCAAAGCCCAGGAAGCTGCAGAGGCGTCAGACAAAAAAAAAAATACTGCCATACTTATCGCGTAGACTTCCCCCAGATACTGACAAGCTGTTATGCCATAGATGCATAAAAAAGATTGTCAGCGAGGAGACAAAGCCATTGGAAAAAGACTTCTAGATTTAAAGAGGAAAATAACATCCACTCTAAAATCCCTTCAGGTATCCATTAGCGAAATGAAGAGTGCGTATCAACCATCATCGTCCTCTAACCCGAGTAGTGCACATCGAGGGAAGACTTTAAAATCTCACACTGTCCCTCAGCCGCAGCTGAGCTCCTGACTGTGAAGAGGAATAGGAGCTCCTAATTCAAGATGGCTCCAATTCTGTTTTCGAACTAGGTTGGGCAGAACCCCAAAAACACCTGTTTCCAGCAGAGGAAATGGACAAACTCCTCAAGGCTATCTACATAAAAGGATGTCCAGGAAGCTCAGACCACTGATTTGGTTCGTGACTGGTTATACAGAGGTCTGCAGGAGACCAAAAAAACGGGTCCTTTCCAGTCCACCAATCACTCAAAGGAATCCTAATCCAAGAATGGGAATGACTGGAAAACGTGTTTTTTTTACTAAGCCCTAAAAAGGAGATTCACTTTTGAAGAAACATAGGGTGCCCCTGCCAAATGTCCAAAATTAGACCCATCTTTGGCCAGGGTCTCAAAGTAAAATTTATCCTTGAGGATATGGGTCTTCTGAAGGATCCTATATGGCCAATACCTGCAGTCAGGTATGGGTTATTCTGGCTGGAACAACTCTGTGGTCATCTGGAAAAAGTCCCCGTCACAGAGGAGGCGTTGGATTCCTTGATCGTGATAGAAAAGGGAGTGGCATATATGGCAGAAGCTGTTTGCTTTTCAGCTCGTACCACAGACCTGATTAAGGTGGCCAGAAGGGCCCTCTGGCTCAAGACCTGGGATGGACCCTACGTGTCAAAGAATAAGTAATGTAACATTCCCTTTGACAGTAGCTTACTGTTCAGTTCAGAGCTTGACCAAGTATTACCAAGGTCAGCCGACAAATCCAAAGGGTTCCCATTCAGAAGGCCGAAAAAAGCTGAAGAGTTTTTTTTTTCGTTGCCCAAGAGGAGAAACTCAATCAAAAGGGGAAAGACCCATCCCCAGCGAAGATGGGCCTTTAACAAAAACAAGGAGAGATCTAACGCCCCCTTCCCCAACTTTGGCCTCCAACAACAAACCTCAATGACGCCAGCCTGCCAGTGGAAGGAAGATTATGGCACTTTTTCCAACAATGACCGTTTCTGTGCAAACCCTTTCATCCTGCAAATAGAGGGGATGCAAGATAGAATTTGACAAATCCTCCAACCAGCTTCTAGATCATTACACTCGGATTCACTATGCCAAAGGAAAGCCATGGAGATAGCTGTCCCGTAACTACTAAAAAGGGTGATACTAGAACTACATCCTTCTCAGCAGGTATTGGGTTTCTACTCCCAAGTTTTCCTCAGGGCAAAACCCTCGGGCAAATATCGCCTAATCCTAAACCTGAAAGGCCCGAACAGATCAATCCAATACAGGAAATTCAAGATTGAAACCCATCTAGTAACCCCTGACAGGATGCTTGCCTCCATGCCCTGATCCATCCCAGTCATCAAATACCATATGTACCATTCTAGACTAACTCCTGGAGGGTGCAGAAGCCAGGCTAGCAGTGAGTACCCTCAAGATCCATGCGGCAGCCTTCTCAGTAACCTGGACATGCTGATCAACGACAATCCATTAGAGGTAAATCCATTGAGAGGAGAACCCACTCCAGCAAGAGCCTCAGGGAAGCCTCCTGGGATCTCTTGTTGGTCCTCAAGGCCCTCACCAAAGACCCTTTTGAGCCACTCACGGAAACATCCCTTAAACACCTTACTTTTAAGGTAACATTACTTGTTGCCATCACATTGGCTAGACGTGTAAGTGAGTTACAAGCCCTGTCTATAAAATAACTGTTCTGCATGCATTTTACAGAAAAACTGATACTCAAACAAACATACATGTTCCTCTCTAATGTTGCATCAGTGTTAATCAGACACAAGAAGTGATATTACCATCGTTCTATAGGATGGCAATAAACGACCTACTTGACCCAAATCCAAGCCAGTCAACCAAATTTGAAGGCACACTTCACTCGCTCTGTAGCTACCTCATGAGCAGAAACGGCTGGGGCATCTATCGTACAAATTTTGCCAAGCAGCCACCTGGTCCAGTGACTCCACTTTTGTGAGACACTACAGGATTGTTCTGGTCTCCGTCCAAGATCTGACCTTTGGTCGAAAGGTCCTGCAAGCAAGAGTTTCATCCTAGGTACGTATAGTTGGGGTTTCATGTGACCATCCTGGAGGATGACTTGGGGAAAGTCTGAGTTATTACCTGATAACGCTTTCCAGGAATCCTCCAGGACCAGGACAGTGGACCCCCACCCTTACTGGATATATCTAGTCTGATATAGACTAGATATATCAGGCTGTTAGCCTTTGCTGCCTAGGTCATCCTTATACGACTCATGAGCAGCATGTGGGTGGACTTTTTAAACCTATCATGTGACTGTCCTGGAGGATTTCTGGAAAGGGAGTTATCCAGTAATACTTCTGACTTTTTCACTGTAGATAGATTTGTTTTTCTGAAGGGAAAATATTAATTACCAGGAGTGTTTTTTACTTTATAGTATGTCTGTCCCGATGCAGACACAACTGTAAATGGGGAACAATGGTGACGTCTTCCCACATATATATTTGTTTTTGTTGAAGGATCCATCAGTAGCAGGTCCTTCCTTACTGCATAGCCTATGACAAGACAGTAGTTTGTGATTCTTGTATAATAAATTCCTCCATCTCCCAAAATTAGTTCAAAGACAAGGCTGTATAGACATTTTTAAAGTTTGCTAGTTTAATTTGAAATTTAGTGTAATCGTAATGGATATGTGCTAATATTAATGTAATAGCTGGTCTTTGAAAAGTACCAGAGCTTGTTGAGAGAGTGCTGAGCTTTAAAATAAAAATGCTATTTTTGCTTCGTGTTAATGCTGATCTTCAGTACCTAAAAATTCTGAGCTATTGAACTGGAGCACGCTTGCGATTTTAAATAAAACACCCAAGCTGCCTACTTGTTCCAGCTCGGTGACTTTGAAACAATTCATGGTATTGAGAACAGTTTGACAGCCACGCCAAAGACATCTGCAATAGTAGCCTTTATTTTTTTTCATAGAAAATTATGATAAAAAATTATAGAAAATTTGGGGGTGCCATTGATGACCTCCATTGGGGCCTCCTGACTTTAACACTTTGCGTTACTGATCCCGAAAAAGCATGCAGCGATTAAGTCAAAACTTCTAATCTGCACACTTGTCCGAGTCCATGCCTTGGAAAGTAAAAAGGCCTTATATAAACATAACCAAGCAGTGAATGTCTTCAGTAGGTCAGCAATGGCACCCTCTGAATTTCTTGAAGCACAAGTTATCTTTTTAAAAGTAGAACCATGCATTAAGGTAAAAATTGAAAATAAATAATATTTTGGTGGCCCATATACCTGCTGGAGTTGGTGTATTCAATGCTGAAATGATTTGGCGAAGTCATATGCTTATATACAGCAGTGCAATTTGGTAGTCCACATGTATAATTGCACTGAAAAACCTGATGAAAACCTATATATTCCCTGCATGAGTTTAGCAGAGCCCATCCCTTTTGGATTCTGGCTCCCAGTTTTTTAGCTAGCCTTTCACATCTAAAGAGGAGGAATGGTTTTGTTCTTGCTTAAAGAATGTTAACCGAAATATTTTAATATATTCCTCATGTCTTTTTTGTACCATGTACTTGTATTAAAAAGTAACCTGTATGTACCTTTTTTGTGTGAAATACCTGGTGATCCTGCCAGTCACCCTGCTCTCCTTTTTCAAACAGACCACTTTGGACATGCGTGAACATCCATGCCAGTATGGTCCTATTTCTAGCTGTGCTGGGAGCACTGCTTGCCTGTCCTCCAGCGATCAGACTTCTGCTTAGATGCCCCCCTGCACAGCCATTCACTGGGAAGATTACTGTACTGCTTACTCCACCCCTAGTTGTTTAGGCTCCTTCTGCAGCTGAGAACAGATTTTGTAATCCTAAAAAGGTGTGTGTATCACACACCACACACATGTATTTCCTTTCATTTCTAATTTAAACTGAAATGGGTTGTTTTTACAAGGGTAAAGTGTTTGCATATGCTATATAAAAGTCTTGCTAAGATCTTGGGCCCTTAAAGATGTCGATCAAAGCACAGTCACCTGGTTTGCCTGCCTATGTTAACCGTGTTTTTTTAAATGTAGTCATCCATTGAAATAAAGCGATTTTATAACCACATGATGACCCTAATAAGAGTTGTATTGAGGTATGCAGGGGTTTTATTAAGACCAGAGCAAAAGTAGTGATATTGTATATAGCACTAAATAACATTCCTTTATTTTGTGAAGTGCTTCTACTATTTTATTGTGAATTCTACTTTTTGCTACAGTTTTGAAGTCCTTCCTCTTGCGTGATTTGGAAGATGTCCCTAGGCATGCATGACTAAGTCTGTGTTTAAAATGTGCTTGGAGTGACTTTTTTTTTTTTTTTTTACCTCCACAGAATATACTTCTTCCTGAATGTTTCTACTCCTTTTTTGACTTGAAGAAAGAATTCAAGAAATGCTGCCCAGGGTCTGGTGATTTAAGTGAACTTGATGTGACAGCCATGGCAAGTTGTATCCTTTTTGTCACTTGTATTATCGTCAAACCTTCTTTTTTTTCCATTTGAAATTTAGGAATATTGTAGCCACTTTTTTTTTTACCTGGACAATGCGACTATTATTAGAGGGAATATTGTGTTTTGCTATTTATAAAATTAAAATGGGAAAACATTTAGCGTGCAGTTTTAAATTAAAAATATCATAGCAGAAATATGGAGACTGTTTTCTGATTGCGTTCTGAAAAAAAAAAGTTGCCTGACTGTTTGCTAGTCTATTGCCTACTTGCATGTTCCAGGTCAGCCACTGACCTGGAACATGCAAGTAGAATTGAAACGTTAGAACTCCTTGTTTGTATCCTTGTTCTGATTGTATGACTTCAAGTACTGCAAGCTCCAGGCGCAAAAAAAATTTGACATGTTCCCCAAAAGCCACAAAGGTTATAAATTCACTTTGTTCCCAATGCATTTGCAAGCCCAGTTATTACTAATTATTTGAAATATTTTTCTCTTACGTCCTCCGACAGTCGCCGCCTCTTCATATTCGTCACATATGGGGTATTAGACTTTGCTCCGAAGGAGTAGCTAGGCAACAGAATATGTTAACAATAAAGCTTTAACATATCCCACCCTCAAGGGGTGGTCCCCTCAGTCAATACCCTCCTACTTCCTGCAACCATATCTCAGTTTTAATGTCTAGCTTGTCAGGAGTGGACCTGTTCGCGTCCCGCCTCAACTACAAGGTGAAGAGGTTCGTGGCAAGGACGCGCGACCCTCGGGCAGACGCGTCGGACGCGTTAGTGGCCCCGTGGCATCAGTACAGGCTGATGTACGCGTTTCCACCGATTCAGTTGCTGTCCCGGTTCCTTCGCAGGTTACACTCGGAACGCAGCACGGTGATTCTTGTGGCACCGGACTGGCCTCGCCGGTCCTGGTACGCAGACCTCGTGAATCTGGCGGTCGACGCCCCCTGGCGTCTGCCTCTTCGGGACGATCTACTGTCTCAAGGACCGATTTACCATCCTGCTTTACAGTCGCTGGCTTTGACGGCCTGGCTGTTGAGACCGAGGTCCTGAAGGAGAAGGGTCTCTCTCCAGAGGTTGTTCATACCTTGATCAACGCGAGGAAGTCTTCCTCGGGAAAGGTTTATTACCGTACTTGGAAGGCCTATTTTGCCTGGTGTGAGTCCAGGGGGTTTTCACCCCGCACGTACTCGGTTTCCCGTGTGCTGTCTTTCCTTCAGACGGGTGTCGATCAGCGTTTGGCGCTGGCTACGATAAAGGGTCAGGTGTCTGCGCTGGCCGTTCTGTTTCAACGTCCCGTGGCTTCCAACTCCTTGGTTGGCACTTTTATTCAGGGTGTGCGGCATCTGGTTCCTCCTAGGAGGGATCCTTTGCCCCCTTGGGACTTGAATCTGGTCCTATCTGTGTTAAAACGTGCTCCTTTTGAACAGATCAGGGAGATCTCGTTGTCTATGTTGTCCAAAAAGGTCGCCTTTTTGGTGGCGATCACTTCGGCTCGCAGAGTGTCAGAACTGGCGGCTTTGTCCTGCAAGTCTCCGTACCTGGTTGTTCATTTGGATAAGGTGGTCTTGCGACCTAATCCTTCTTTTCTGCCGAAACGAGTTTCGGCATTCCATCTTAACGAGGATATTGTTTTGCCTTCGTTGTGCACGAAGCCTACACATCCAAAGGAGGTGAGATTGCATTCTCTGGATGTTGTTCGGGCGATTAGGGTTTACCTTAAATCGACTGAGTCTTTTCGAAAGACGGACTCCTTGTTTGTTCTTCCAGAGGGTCCTCGGAAGGGCATGGCGGCTTCCGCCTCTACCATTGCCAAATGGATCAGGCAGACCATTGAACAGGCCTATGCCTTGCAGGGGAAGGTTCCCCCTGTGCCTGTGAAGGCGCACTCTACTAGATCTCTGAGTACGTCTTGGGCCTGTCGTCATGGGGCTTCTGTAGCCCAGGTGTGTAAGGCGGCGACTTGGTCGACCGTACACACTTTCACAAAATTCTACAAAGTAGATGTTCAGGCATCGGCGGATGCTTCCTTTGGCCGCAAGGTTCTTAGTGCGGCTGTTCCCTAGGGTCCCTTGTTGGGGACTCCTGGCTGTTGGGATAAGTTTTGTATCCCCTGGTTTTTTGTCTTTTCCTGGGTTGTTGCTCCTGTTGAGCACTTATTTTTGCTGTTGCCCAGCTGGTTTCCTTCCTTTGGTAAGGTTCCTTTCTTTGATGTGGAGACTGCGTTGCCTTTCGGCGCGGATGCGTTTCCCACCCCTCAGGTTTGCACTGCTTTGGGACGTCCCCATATGTGACGAATATGAAGAGGCGGCGACTGTCGGAGGACGTAAGAGAAAACGGAATTTTTGTAAAATCTTACCTGTAAAATTCCTTTCTCTGAGTCCTCCGACAGTCGCCGCCCCCGCCCCTCTTTTGGGGTTTGAATGTATACTCTACTGCTATTCCACTAAAACTGAGATATGGTTGCAGGAAGTAGGAGGGTATTGACTGAGGGGACCACCCCTTGAGGGTGGGATATGTTAAAGCTTTATTGTTAACATATTCTGTTGCCTAGCTACTCCTTCGGAGCAAAGTCTAATACCCCATATGTGACGAATATGAAGAGGCGGCGACTGTCGGAGGACTCAGAGAAAGGAATTTTACAGGTAAGATTTTACAAAAATTCCGTTATTTCTGATTAGTGAGGGTCTAGTTGTATGTGGCCTGTAGTTTAAGACTTATCTGCATTTCGAAATATTGAATATTTATACTATGGGCCATTGATTTAGATCTGGGGGGGGGGGGGACATATTTCCAGCTGGAATTAGACTTTTGATTGTCTGCTAAAATTGAATATACATAATGTGTGTGAAATATGTGTATGTGTGTAATAAATAAATAAATAAATATATATATATATATATATATATATATATATATATATATATATATATATATATATATATATATATATATATATATATATATATATATATATATATATATATAATGTGTGTGTGTGTATATGTGTGTGTGTATATGTGTGTGTGTATATGTGTGTGTGTATATGTATATATGTGTATATATATATGTGTATATATGTATGTATATATATATATATATATATATATATATATATATATATATAATTAGTGTTTGGCCTATACCTGGGTGATATTTGGGTATTTACTGTAGATACCCCTGCAGGCCGGGGGAGACTGTTTGCTCCTTCAGACCACATGTATGAATTAGGTTTTGAATATAGTCCTGCCTTTTTGGAAGATCTGTATTATGCGACCAAGTCCTGATAAGCAGCTCCCACAAAATGAGTTGACATGATAAATTTGTGTTAGGACGCAGACTTTTTAAGTGTTTGATCTGAATCGTGGTTTGTGAGCTGGTTATATCCAGTAAATATTTGTACTGTATTGTAAAACCATAATATCAGGTTTTATGAATATATTTGGCTTAAGTTCCTGGTATTGTGTATGATCTCCCATGTTGCATATCTAAAGTCGCTTTTTTTTTTTTTTTTTTTTTTTTTCCTGGTTTACATTTAAGAATTCAAATGCCACTTGTATTGTAGAGTCCAATTCACCTTTTTATTCCCTCCTGTGCCAGAATGACCGGGAATCTGAAATGTTAAGAGCAACACAGAAGTGATCATGTTGAGTATTTTTGCAAAGGTCGTTTTATTCCCTGGAAGTAGTGTGATCTATGAATACTGCATAGTGGAATTTGTGTTTTTTCTTTGTATATTTTGAATTTCCTAATTTTTAGCGTTTTTTTTTTTTTTTTTTTATTTATTTTTAACCGGTTGCCGACCGCCGCACGACTATATACTGCGGCGGTCAGCCCCGGCCAGGCAGAGTGACGTATCGGTACGTCACTCGCCTGTCACTGACTTGCGAGCCTATCGCGGGCGGGCGCGCGCCCGCCGAGGCGCGCGCCCGCCGCGGCTCGTTCACAGGCAAGTCAGTGCGTGTGACCGGCGGACTCGATGTCCGCCAGTCACACTGCGATCGCTCCTGTGAAGGGAGAAAGACAGAGCAGCTTGTGTAAACAAGCTGCCTGTCAGTTCTCCCTGTGTAAAAGTGAAGATCTGACCGTTCTACTATGTAGAACGGTTGATCTTTGCTTTTACACCAATAGGAATGTCCCTACACAGTAGAAAGCACGCCCCTAGGACACACTTAACCCCTCCCTGTCCAATAAAGTTAACCCCTTCCCTGCCAGTGTCATTTTTGCAGTAACAGTGCATATGTATAGCACTGATTACTGCAGTAATGTCACTGGTAACCCCAAAAGTGTCAAAAATGTCAGTCAAGGGTCCGATCTGTCCGCCGCAATGTCGCAGTACCGAAAAAAAAATCGCAGATCGCCGCCATTACGCGTTAAAAAAAAAAACACCAAAAATGACAAAAATCTTTCTCTTTGTTAGTAAACGCGATAACTTTTGCGCAAACCAATCAAAATACGCTTTTTGCGATTTTTTTTTTACCAAACATAGGTAGCATAAAACAAATTGGCCGAAAAATGTTAAAAAATTTTGATTTTTACTTTTTTTTTGGGGAATTTCATATAAAAAAATGTGAAAAATATTGTTATTTTTGCAAAATTTACGCTCCTTTCTTGTTTATAGCGCGTGATCAAAAAATCGCACAGGTGATCAAATACCACCAA